>NW_026652290.1:28520800-29120800 GCF_009828535.3 Hylobates moloch | reverse complement strand
TCTAAAACAAAGCTCACAATCACATCCCCCTTCAACTTACATCCTCTCTCATGGAAGAAAGGTACTTTCTGTTTCATCATTTTCCTCTCAAACTCTGCCTATGACCTGGTCCCTAAAAAGGAAATGTTCCTTCCACCTCTCCAAGTCTAGGCCCTTCATTCTCTTCCTCCACTGGTTCCTTGGCGGGGCCGGGAGCACAGAGGGAATACCTCCCACCGCTGTACTGGATTTCCCACACCTCGGTTCACATCACATTTTTCTTCTTAACCCCCAGTAATCTGGCTTGTCTTAGCAATTCTATGAAACTGCAAGCACAGAGGGTTACTGACTCCCAAAAGCCAAATAAAAGCCGACCAACCTCTCATTTTCTAAGCCTTCGCCCTTTTCGGTTTCTGCTGGCTCTATCTAGCCTTGGCTCTCCATTCACCAAGGAAAATTCAAGACTGTGGTTAGACCCTAGTCTTTCTTCTGTGCAATCTAAGTGATCCCCTCCACTGTCCTCCTAGAAATGACATCAGAAAACAGTCTTAGACCTATGCATCTCCAGCCACCAGTAAATATGAGAGCCCTCGATTCTATCTTCATTAAGCCCTTCAACTTTACTTCACATGTCCAAAACCAAATTCAAAGTCTTCCCAGGATTCCTGTCCCATTCCACCTTCACTTCCCTGTATCTACCAACTATATCATCATCGCCAGGTCAGTCAAATTTCCCTTCACAGGCAGCCACCAAGGTCTGCTCGTTTTTCCATACTAGTATTGCAACTCCTATGAGAATTAATACGGTTTTTCCATATTAATATCTTTATCCACTATGACTGCAGATTTGCTTCCTTCCTGGGGTTCAAAAATGACTGCAGTGTCCAGAATGAGAAGCTGCTGTTAAGACTCCTTTCCCATTGACCAGCACCCATCCTCAACTGAAATGCAATCTGGGAAAGTGTGGAAAAAATGAAGGAGAGAGACACTCAGCTAACGCCACTGCCCTCATCTCACCTGCCACAAATAATCTGCATCTTCCCCCAGCTACCAAACCGTCCTTTACATAAATTTCTGTTCAGCCCACAAGCTAAGAAGCCCCCTCAGCCTCTTATTAAAGACCCATTAAATAAGTCCTTTACTTCTTGATCAAAAGGAATCATCGCTGTGATTTTAAAAGTGTAAAAAAAGTGTAAAAAAACCAAGCCTTTAAAAGTACCTGTCCTCAGGGCTTGGGGCAATAAAAAAAAAATCTAGGTGAAACACCTTCTATAGGAAAAAAAAAAATTTTTTTAAAGGACTTGGCCAGGCAAAGCAAGTAACTAGCAACATGTGCACAATTTACTTGGGCAAACGTCGCCCGTTCCTCCTCGGTGTCATCAGAAGGTACACTAGGAGAACAGAAAGGTTTGAGCCGGTTTCCAAGGAACCATGTCAGAGCCGCTGCGGAGTTAAGAGCTCCGTCCACACAGCAGCCAAATCATGAAGTTGCAGGAGCGGCTGTTGTTAACCCACAGCTAAGAATAACGCTCGACTTTCCAAAATAAGACGAAGAAACGAAGTCCCCTGGCCAAGGATTCGGGGCGGCACAGAGGGAAAGGGAGCTTCCTGCACTGCCCTCATCACTCAGAGCCTGGGGTCCCAGGCGATTCGCTCACCGCCCGCAGGACCGCGCCGCGGGCACCACGTGAGACTCCCGGGGCCGGCTGGGGGCGGGGGACGAGGGGCGCCCACTCGGGGGCGGCAGTTTGCAGGTGCGGTGGGCGGCCCCCTCACCCACGTTTATCCAGACTAGAGCCAGCGGCTCCCGGCCGGGTTTCCGGTGGTTCGCGCTCCTTCTGAATTGGCAGCGAGGTCGCGGCAGGTTCGAGGTAAATCGGACGAAAAGAGGCGAAAAAGTCTCAGAGGTCTGGGGGCCTCCGCGCCTCAAGGGAGGCAAGGGCCGGGCCAGAGGCGCTAGGGTGGGTGAGGGGTTCCCGCCGCGGGGCCGGGACCGGGGCACGGGCAGTGGGCCCTGCCCCGCGCGCCCACGCGGGCCGCCCTACCGTGGCTCTGCAGGATCTCGTGCTTGAGGCCGCCGGTGTAGTCGATGAGCTCCTCCAGGCCGCGCTCGCACAGCTGCCCGTAGCCCGAGAACTTGTGCAGCACCTTCTCCAGCTCGCGCTCCACGGTCACGCACTGATCCATGCCGAAGGCGGCGGCGCTCGGCTTCTCGGCGCCCAGGTGTCCGCAGCCGTTCGGCCCGGGCCCTGCCGAGACCGCGTCCTGCTCCTCGTCCCCCAAGCGGGCGGCGCGGGAGGCTGAGGCGGCCGAGGCGGCGGGCGCACTAGCCGCGGCGCCTGGGGAGCCCCGCGCAGCCGGAGCCCGCCTGCCCCATGGCGCCCTGGGCCCCCGGCGCGTCGCCGCTGCTCCCGTTCGCTCGCTCCACTCGGCCCCGCGTCCCCAGGCCCCGCTCGCGACGTTCGGGTGCCTGCAACGGCGCGGCCGATTGTTTTTGTTTTCACGGGAACCGACCGATGACCTGGTTCTCCCGGGCGGCACCAAGCGCCGCCGACTGGGGGGAGGGGGATGGCCACCCGGGCGAGGAAAGGAGGCGGCGCGGGCCGTACCAAGTACACCCTCGGGGTGGGGGGTGCGACCCGGGGAGAACGGGCGGAGGAACGAGACGGGCGCCCACACGCGCCGCCGCTCTAATGGTGTGGGCCGTACCACACGGAAGGCGTGCGAGGAAGAGGGCGAGGGTGGAGCGAGGCCCCAATTGGCCTGAGGAGCTAAATAGGGAACTTTGGAGACAGCCCCAGCGCTCGGAGAGCGCTACAACTACGCGCTCCGTAAACAAGGGGGCGGGAACCGGCCATCACCACTCCGCCCAGAAGCGGGGAACCCCAACCAATGGGCGCGGGGAGTGGTAAGAAGCCAATCCCTGGCCGAGGCGTAAGCCTTCAGCCAATCCGGGCTGAGGGGCAAACCAACGGGCTCGCTGTTGGAGGGGGTGACTTGGAGAGCGTACCGACAAACGAGTAGTTTCTGGAAAGCCATGGGGGAAAACTAGACAAAAATAGAAAGGGCTGTTTTCCATAGGTCGTCGTCCTGACCCCAATTTATTTCGTCTCCTCATCGCTCTTAAGGGAAAGGGGTACCGTCATTCCGAAATTTTGGGCAATGGCTCCATCTCCTGGGATGAAAAACCAAGCCAGGCCGCCCGGGGGCTGGTGCTGCGTCGGGTGGGGGTCCCTAATGGGAATTAAAGGCGGGGGTGAACCGGCCCGGGTGAGGGGAGCCGCTTGCTGCTCGCGAAAGGCCCGCGCCGGCTGTCAGCGCTGCCCCGGGCTTGCGACACCCAGGAGGTCATGTCCCCATCCCCCGCGGGCCGTGGCCCTTTGGCCCCTTGGCCTGGAACCTCTCCTGACGGTGGCTTCGCCCCAGAGCCATGTGCCGGGCAGCTTAGCCGGTGGAAAGAACACGCGCTGGAGAGCCGGGCAGCCTGGCCCTTGCTCCCTAGGAAGCCTTATGCTATCGTATCCGATCGGCTTTACCCCCTCGGGTAAATCCTTCCCATAGTTTGCTATGGCGTCTCCAGCCTTGGCCTAGACCTCCTTGATCAGCGTCGGCTGCACTACCTTTGCATTTCTTCAGGAGCCCAGCTAGTTCGTGCCTCAGGGCCTCTGCACTTGCCCTTTCCTTGGCCCAGAAGACTCTTCCTCCTACCTTTTTCATCCTGAAGTTCCCAGCTCACTTGTCCCCTTACAGGGTCCTCCCCTGGCTGACCACACTAATGTACTTCCTCCCCACCGTTTAATACCATAACACATTTTATTATTTCCACACCACTTAAACTCTGAAATGATCTGATGTTTTATTTTTCTGTCTGCACCACTTACATAAAACCATGAAGGCAGGCCCCCTGCCTGTCTGAATTTTCTGCCTAGAACAGCCCCTGGCGTGAGGTGGTAGGCAATTCTTTTTCTTAAATTAAAGTGATAACGTTTTTGAGCCTTAACTTCCGTATAACTGAGAAATAATTGGAATTAATACTTAACTAAATTGTTAGATAAAGGAGAATATATGTAAATACCCGTAATAGGCTCATGATAACCACATGATAAAGTTGGTGGTAGTCATTATTAGGGCAGCCCCAACTGATGTTATTTCAGATCTCCCTTCTCCCCACCCCATTTTTCTTCCCTCTTTTCTTGGCAGATGTCTCTGATTCTTCACTGAGATTAAAAAAAAAAAAAAATCTAGCTCCAGCAACCTCTATCACTCTTCTCCAAGTATTGCTGTGTACCACCCATTTTGTGAATATTCTCATATACCCAAAGGACCAGGAGTCCCTTCTCCCTGTCCAAGGCAGCCGCTGGGGCCTGCGGGCTGCCTCTCACCCCTGTCCAGATCTTCCCCCTCTTTCTCTGGAGTAGGTTCTTCCTTTCTACTTTCAGCCCAAATGGGTTTGACCTACTTGGGGGAGGAACCTTCATTTAACCCTCCTCAAGCACTCATTTCTTTCACTGCCAAACTACCTAGACAAATCTATGTTTATTCCTCCCTTTTCTTCAAGGATCTCCTTGATAAGCTCAGTCACCCTTTTCTCAGTCTTTTTTTTTCTTCTTCTTCAAAGGGTTGTTATAGTATGAAATATTCTATTTAAGGCACTCAACAAAATGCCTGGCACAAGGTAAGAGCCATGATAATCCACTGATCACAAATAATCAATGACTCCTCATTACGTACAGCTTCACATCCTCTCTCCAGGACGTGGTCTGCCCAGTGTAGCAACACAGCACAAACCCCTATCCAGGCATGAAGCACTTTCCCACCCTCAGTGTGACCTGAGTACAGCTCATTCATACTTTGTCTTCTCCTGGAACACTTTTCTTTATTCTGTTTTTTGAATCCTCCCTTTCTTGAAGTAACAAGACAAGTCTTACTTTAACTAGTGACACCTTCTAGAACCTAGGCCTGCACTCTTCAATACCATAATCACCAGCCACAAGCAGGTTTTTTTTTTTTTTTTTTTTGAGATGGAGTCTTACTCTGTCACCAAGGCTGGAGTGCAGTGGTGGGATCTCGGCTGACTGCAACCTCCGCCTCCCGGGTTCAAGTGATTCTCCTACCTCAGCCTCCTGAGCAGCTGGGACTACAGGCGCACACCACTACGCCCAGCTAATTTTTGTATTTTTGGTAGAGACAGGGTTTCACCATATTGGCCTGGCTGGTCTCAAACTCCTGGCCTCATGATCCACCCGCCTCAGCCTCCCAAAGTGTTGGGATTACAGGCGTGAGCCACTGCACCTGACCCACATGTAGCTATTTAAATTGAAATATAAACTAGATAATTTAAAATTTGGGGTGGGGGGGAGGGACAGCATTAGGAGATATACCTAATGCTAAATGATGAGTTAATGGGTGCAGCAAAACAACATGGCACATGGATACATATGTAACAAACCTGCACATTGTGCACATGTACCCTAAAACCTAAAGTATAATAATAAAAAATAAAATTAAAAAAATAATAATAAAATAAAATAAAATTTAGTTCCCCAATTGTACTAACCACATATCAAATAACCACATGTAGCTGGTGGCTACTGTATTAATCAGCGCAAAATAAATATTTCCATCACTGTAGAAAGTTTTGTTGGACAGTGCTGATCTAGACCATGACCACAGTAGTTACCAGCCCTACCTTTAACTGCTGTAAGACCTCTGTGTAAGTCATTTCATGCCTTACTGCATACTGCCCCCATATTTTTAGTTAACTTTTCCAACATGTGCCTTGTTGACTCAACTAGACTATCAGTTTTCAGATCAGGGCTGACTTCTTTTTATCTCCCATGATTTAATCAGCGTGAAAAAAAGTGTTTGTTAAAGGAAAAAGAATACGCAAATTAGAGGAGAAGAGGCTTCAGAGTTTACTGGGAGAGAAAAATAGTACTTGTAAGGGCAGAGATTTATGTTGCCTCTTTACTTGGTATTGGCCCTTTCTACACAGTGCCTAATTGCCTAATTGCTTTAAGCCTAAACTGTGAATTGTCAAAGAAGCACCTCTAGAAACAACAGGGAAACAAATTTAGTTTTCAGAGCAACTGCAAATTAGTTTTCTTTTTTTTTCTTTTCTTTTTTTTTTTTTGAGATAGAGTCTCGCTCTGTCGCCCAGGCTGGAGTGCAGTGGCGCGATCTCAGCTCACGGCAAGCTCCGCCTCCTGGGTTCATGCAATTCTCCTGCCTCAGCCTCCCCAGTAGCTGGGACTACAGGCGCCCGCCACCACGCCCAGCTAATTTTTTTTTTTTTTTTGTATTTTTAGTAGAGACGGGGTTTTACTGTGTTAGCCAGGATGATCTCGATCTCCTGACCTCGTGATCCGCCCGCCTCGGCCTCTGAAACTGCTGGGATTACAGGCATGAGCCACCGCGCGCCATGCAAATTAGTTTTCTATAATTGCATTTTCACCACACAACAAAGAACTCACACACACACACACACACACACACACACACACACACACAATCCCACTTTAGTATCAAGTGGACCCCTGCCCCCACATGCTGTTCAGCCTGGAGAAGCTTTAATTGACATTCTGGACTTTGCTCTTGTCTTCCCCTCCACTCCAGATTTGACCCTCTAAAATATAAGTAAACATCAAAAAAAGAAAGGAAAAAGAAAACCTTTTGTCTTTCAGCCAAAATGCATATTAATTGTAGGAAAATTAGAAAATACAAACAAGTAAACAGAAATAAAAGTCCCATGAAAGCCCAAGACCCAGAAAAAGAAAATCAGTTTTAACATTCGGGGTGAATTTCCACAGATTTTTTTTCTTTTTTGTGCATACACATAAATTCATATGCACATTTTTATGAAAGAAAGCTCTCATTGTATTTACTATTTTGTAAACAGCTTTTGTTGTCCTCTTAACATTTCTCCAACAACAAAAAGTTTTTAGAACTGCTTTTGACATCTTTTTAAAATGCTTAATAGCTGTTACACTAGCTTATAGCTTATTCAACATATCTCATACATATTCTTTTCACTTTGAATTATTCTTAGAAGACTAAAACCAGAGAGAGATAAGATAGAAAAAGGCAAAATTTCATCTCTTAAATTTGAGAAATTATATTTTTAAAAACCTTCTGCTGTTATGCAAAATACACTTTCAGATAAGGGTAAGAAAGACTACGTTTATAATTCTATTAATGAAAATGAATCAGCAAGGTTGGCAAAGAATTTACTAATTTCCTGACTACTCTAGCTCAAAACTAATATAAAAGTAAAAGTAAACTGACAAAATGTTATTAAAAGAAATACTGAATTACGAAAAATAGCATTTCTTCTCATTTAAACAAATCAATTTTTATCTTGTTTTGTTTTGTTTTGTGTTTTAAGAGTCAGTGTCTCGCCGTGTCACCCAGGCCAGAGTGCAGTGGTGCAATTATGGCTCACTGCAGTCTCAAACTCCTGGGCTCAAGCGATTCTTCTGCTTCAGCCTCCTAAGTAGTTGAGATTACAGGCATGAGCTACCCACTGCGCCTGGCATATTTTTATCATTTTCAAGTAAAATATATATATATCTATCTGAGACATTTCTGGGAATTGCTGCTATGACCAGTTGAAGAAATGGGTGAAAGCGCAACTATTAGCAAAAAGTCTTAATCTGAATATTTTCTACATCTTTTATGTCACCCGTGTGGTTTGGGGCCCGTTTGCTGGCTGGATTAATGATACTTGCTCGCCATTATGACTGACTCTTAGGGATTGGATATGCAGTATTGACAGTATTGCACGTCTGTGTCCACCATCCCCGGCTTTCAGCTCCACTGTTTGTAGAAGATAGCCTCTGCTCAGTGGCATAGCCCTCCTCACTGTGGCCTTCACCACTCATGAAGTCCAGGGCAGTTCTAGTCTGGTTGACTACCAGTTAAATTACCCCCTCATAGACTTCCATGAGGACCTCATAGACTTCCTTGAGTATAGTTTGTAGGCACTGCCCTCGTACCTCGGTGCTTAGCCTGTAGGGGGTTATTTATAACTTTTGAAACCTGCTCTCTCAGGTTTTATTGTCTGAGTCTTTTCCTTTCTGGAATCTGGATGTTTTTCTTAGGTTTGTTTCCTGCTCACTGTTGGTGTGCTTTACCAGCTGTAGCAGGAAGAGTGCTAGCACTGTAATCTTGAAGTAATTCATTCAATCCCTCTCAGCCTCAGATTCTTTATCTATAAAATGAGAAGCTTGGAATAGATGACCTTTAAGTTCCTTCCAGTTCTAAAATTACAGAGATGCCAGGGCTTATTAAGTAACATGTGAGGTGCAACACAACCAAACAGGAATAGACAGAGGCATCTTTCCTGTTTTTGAAAGCTTGGAGTCTGAATCATTACTTCCTCATTATGGAAATGCGATGAGGTTTGTTTTTTTGTTTTGGTTTGGATTTTTGATTTTTGATTTTGGTTTTAATAAATAGCTACAATTTATTGAGTGCTTATAACATGCTAGGCATTCTGCTTTAAATGTGTGATTATCTCAGTCCTCAAAGCAACCTTTTAAAGTAAATAATGCGGGTGTGGTGGCTCATGCCTGTAATCTCAGCACTTTGGGAGGCCGAGGCTGGCAGATCACCTGAGGTTGGGAGTTTGAGACCAGCTTGACCAACATGGAGAAACCCTGTCTCTACTAAAAATACAAAATTAGCCGGGCATAGTGGCGCATGCCTGTCATCCCAGCTACTCAGGAGCCTGGGGCGGGAGAATTGCTTGAACCCCAGAGGCAGAGGTTGCGGTGAGCCAAAATCATGCCATTGCACCCTAGGTTGAGCAACAAGAGCAAATCTCTGTCTCTAAATAAATAAATAAATAAATAAATAATAAAATTTAAAATTAAATAGTATTTGGATTATTATCCCTGTGTTATAGATGAAGAAATTGAGGCACAGAGGGGATTAGTAATTTATCCAAGATTACACAGCTGATAAAGTGGTAGAGTTGGAAGTTGAATTCAAATCTTTCTGACTCTATAACTTGTAAGTCATTGTACTTCAAAAGGTGAAATTATGCTCCATGATTACTTGTTAAGCATGCTATGTCCAGTAAAATAAAGGAGGACAATTTATTCTAGGTAGCATGGTTTGCTAATAGGAGCACAGGGCTAAAATTCACAAAAATTGTTAACATTTTCTCTTACCAACTTTTTAACCTTAGGTAAGAACCTTAACCGAACTTCATTGTTCTGTTTTGTTTTGTTTTGTTTTCAATAACAAAGTCTACTCCACCTACCTTGCAACATTGTTGAGAGAATATATATTAATGTTGCAAGGTAGGTGAAGTAAACATTGTTAAATATGTATTTTTAAATTACACATATATTTAAAAATATACACATATTTTTATATATATGATTTTTTTTTAGTGCTCATAAACCATGAAGCCCCCTAGAAGTGCAGGGTGCTATTATTTCCTCCTATGATTTCACTTTCTCTCTTTCCTTTCTTAGCATATGAATTGTACTTCTTTTTTCAACTTTTTTTAGTAGTTGCTCTAAAGTTGCAATACACATTTACAACTAATCCAAGTCCACTTTCAAATAGCACTGTACCACTTCATGGGTAGTGCAAATACTTTATAATAATGAAATATTCCTCATTATTCCCTCCAGTCCCTCATATAACTGCTGTCATTCTTTGCATTTATATATAAACTATAATCATTCAATACATCATTGCTATCATTTTGAATAAACTATTATCTGTTAGATCAACTAAGAAAAAGTTCAGTTTTTTACTTTATTTTCAACTATTCTTTCTCTATTGCTCTTCCTTTCTCCACGTAGATCAGAATTTCTGACCTACATCATTTTCCTTCTCTCTGAAGAACTTCTTTTAACATTTTTTGCAAGGCAGGTCTACTGGCAACAAATTCCCTCAATTTTCGTTTGTCTGAGAAAGTGCTTATTTCTCCTTCGTTTTTGAAGGATAATTCCACAGGATACAGAATTCTACCTTGGAGGGTTTTTTCTCAACACTTGAAATACTTCATTCTACTCCCTTCTTGCTTGCATAGTTTCTGAGAAGTCCTGATATAATTCTTATCTTTGTTCTTCTATAGGTAAGGTACTTTTCTCCTCTGGCTCTTCCAAGACTTTTTTCTTTATCATTGAATGCTCTGGCATATTTCAAAATAACTTTTTCCTTTCTCCTTCCAGAAGCATGGATTTTTTTCTCTGATATTCACTGTGAGAACCTGCCAAAGCTCTAAGAGGTAAAACCCACACAAATGTGAGTACCTTCTGATAGCCTCACCCCACTGCCCCATCCTAGGGTTTTTAACTCTCAGACTTGTCTACTGTGAGTCTCAGCATTTCCTCAATTTTTAGGTTTTCCTCATGAGTACTGCTTCACTCAGAGATTTCTGTTTCTGAGATTCTGCTCCAGCATGTTGCAATTCTCTGTATCTGCTTATCTGACCCTCCAGCTTAGGAGGCAGCAGTTTGCCCTGTGACCTCACTTCTGTAAAGAATCTAAGAGGCCGGGCGCGGTGGCTCACGCCTGTAATCCCAGTACTTTGGGAGGCCGAGGCGGACGGATCACGAGGTCAGGAGATCAAGACCATCCTGGCTAACACAGTGAAACCCCGTCTCTACTAAAAATACAAAAAATTAGCCGGGCGAGGTGGCAGGCGCCTATAGTCCCAGCTACTCGGGAGGCTGAGGCAGGAGAATGGCGTGAACCCCGGGGGGCAGAGCCTGCAGTGAGCCGAGATCACGCCACTGCACTCCAGCCTGGGCGACAGTGAGACTCTGTCTCAAAAAAAAAAAAGAATCTAAGAATACCGGCCTCAGCAACATGGTGAAAAACACCTCTTCAAAAAAAATACAAAAAATGAGTCAGGCGTGGTGATGTGCACCTATAGTCCCAGCTACGCGGGAGGCTGAGGCAGGAGGATAACTTGAGCCCAGGAGGTTGAGGCTGTAGTAAGCCATGATCGTGCCCCCGCACTCAACTTGGGCAAAAGAGACCCTGTCTCAAAACAAAACAAAACAAAATCTAAGAAGAGTTTGTTCAGTTTTTGCTTGTGGTTAGAATGGAGTGATGACTTCCAAACTCCTTACATGAACTGGAAACCGGAAGTCTTCTTATGTATTTGATTCAGCCTGTTTATATGTCTTATGCATCTGTGCAGGGTAAGGTTTGGGTTGTAAATTGATAAAGTACAGGATTCATGGCTTTTGACAACCTGGAGGAGACTCTAGGCAGTAAACTAAAGCAAGTATTTAAAAATGGCCTTTTGAGGCCAGGCACTGTGGCTCACACCTGTAATCCCAGCAGTTTGGGAGGCCAAGGTGGGCAGATTGCTTGAACCGAGGAGTTCAAGACCAGCCTGGGCACCACGGCGAAATGCCATCTCTACAAAAAATATAAAAATTAGCACGGCATGGTGGCATGTGCCTGTGGTCCCAGCTACTTGGGAGGCTGAGGTAGAAGGATAGCTTGAGCCCAGGAGGTACAGGTTGCAGTGAGCCTAAATCACAACACTGCATTCCAGCCTAGGCAACAGAGCCATACCCTGTCTCAAAAAATAAAATTAAAAAAAAATGGCCTTTTGAGACTTCTGGTTCCACCAAGATAGAGTAGTCCCATTTTTCCTAGGCCCTCCCAGAAAAACCTGGATATAACACAAAAAACAAACATAGGAAAACTTTGAAAGGTGGAGAGAAGTCAGACTGTCTAGGGATCTCAAGGCCTGAGGAATGACATGTGGTAAATTCCCTAGTTTCCTCATTTCCTCCTAAATTTCGGACAAGGCACTACAGAATTCTGCAGCCCTGCACCATGAATAGGCACAGACAAAACAAAGACTCATGGAAAGCCTGTTTTCCCTAGTCAAAGAATAGAAAAAAGTGTGGCCCAACAACGAAAAACCTCATCAGCTTCTTTCCTAGTCCAACCAACCACTAATGGAACAACTGCATTCCCCAAACCTCAACCCCCAGCACAGTTTCAGCAGAGCCAACCGGGAAGTTGATATTCCACCCTACCCCTTAACCTATGGAAGTGGGAGGCAGCTCTCCAGTTCCCTGTGGGTGACTTTGGCAGGCCTGACTGGGAGCTGACCTTTTATTCCCTACCTTATAGAAGCAGGCAATGCTCCAGTTCCCCCAGCAGGTTGGGCAAGGAGCCAAGCTTACATCCCCAGTCAGAGGCATCAAGGTGGTTGAAGTTGGTGCCACACTTTCACTGGGATGTTGTCAGTGGATCAATAGGACAGCTGAACTTCCAGCCCACCATTTGCAATAAGGCCATGTGAGTCAGTACTTCAGTTTTGCCAAGGTACTGTCAGTGGGGCCCAGAGGGAAACTAAACATGCCTGTGAAGAAGAAGGAAGAAGGAAGAAGAAGAAGAAGAAGAAGAATTATTAAATAGGATACAAATCCAAACTCTTATAATATGCTATCCAAAATATCCAGGATACAATAAAATATCATTCCTCCAAGAACCAGAAAAATCACAACACGGATGAGAAAAGCAATCAACTGCTGTCAAATGATGAGATAAATCAAGTGCTGAAATTATCTAACAATTATATTAAAATAGCATCATAAAATGCTTCAACAATCATTCAAATTCTCTTGAAACAAAAATTTAAAACCCAGCAAAAAGAAACAATTTATTAAAGAATTAAATGAAAATTATAGAGCAGAAAACAGGTACAAGTAAAATTTTAAAACTTGCTGTATGGGCTCAATAGTAGATTGAAGATACCATAGGATAGAATCAGTGGATTGAGGACAGACCAATAGAACTTACCCAATCTGAACAATAGAGATAGGGGAAATAATGAACAGGGTCTCAAGGATCTGCATGATATTTAAAAGGAAAAAAAATTCAAAGAATAGCTGAAAATTCCCCTTATTTGGCAAAAGAGATGAACCTTCAGATTCAGGAAACTGAACAAATCCCAAGTAGGATAAACCGAAAGAAATCTATGATGCTAAGACGTGGTAATTAAGCTTCTGAAGGTTGAAGATAAAGAAAAAATATTGATACTGAAAACAGCCAGAGAGAAATAGGGCATTATTGATAGGGGAGAACCAATTCAAGTGACAGCAGATTTTTAACCTGAAACCAGGGAGACCAGAGGGAAATGGCGTAACATTCTTCAAATACTGAACTAAAAGAATTGTCTACCTAGAATCCAATGTCCGGTGAAAATGTCCTTCAGTAATGAAAGGGAAATGGAGACATGTCAGATGAAGGAAAGATAAGAGAATTTGTTACCAGCAGACCTACCAAAAAGAATGGCTAAAGAAATTTTCTAAACAGAAAGGAAATTATAAAAGAAGGAAACTTGAAACATGAAGGAAAACCACAGCAAAAAATACGGGTATATACAATAAACTTTCCTCCTCTTGAATTTTTAAAATTTCTAAATTGATAGTGGAAGCAAAAATTATAGCATTGTTTGATGTAGTTCTAAATGCATGTAGAGAAAATATTTAAGACTATTATAAACAGGGTGATAATGTAAAGGGAGGTAAGTTTTCTATACTTATCTTAAACTGGTAAAAAGATGACACCAGTAGACTGTGATGAATATATATGATGTAAAACCTAGAGCAACCACTAAAAAGATACACAAAGGGGTGCAATAAAAACATTGTAGATAAAGGGGAAGGGGTGTTATTGTTTAATGGGTAGAGAGTTTCTGTTTGGGGTGATGAAAAGATTCTGGAGATGAATAGTGGTGATGATTGAACGAATAACCCACAGGATGGCAGGATACAGGAAATCAGATAAATGAAAGAGAACACACAGAAACAAAAAAAATGGCATACATAAGCCCTAACATGTAATTACATTAAATGTAAATGTACATTTGCAAATATAACAATTAAAAGTCAGATTGGCAGAGTGGATTAAAAGCCAGGTGCTGTGGTGCATACCTGTAATCCCAGCTACTCAGGAGGCTGAGGCAGGAGGATCACTTCAGCCCAGGAGTTTGAGACCAGCCTGGGCAGCATAGTGAGACCCTGACTCAAAAGAAAAAAAAATGACCCAACTCTATGATGTCTGCAATAAGTTCATTTCAAATATAATGATACAGGCAGATTAAATGTAAAAAGATATGCAAACATAATCAAAAGAAAACATAAATGGCTATATTAATACCACCTAAAGAAGACTTAAGAGCAAAGAAAATTATCAGTGACAGAATTGGATAGAATATAAGAGGGTCAATCCACCAAGAAGACATGGCAATTCAAAATATATAAGCACTAGACAACAGAACAGCAAAATATGTGAAATAAAAAACTGATAGAACTGGAAGGAGAAATAGATCAATTCAAAATAATAGTTGGAGACTTCAACACCCATCTATCAATGACTGATAGAACAACTAGACAAAATCAGCAGGGATATGAAAAAACTCAGCATCACCACCAACAGACGTGATTTAATCAACATTATAGAATACTCCACCCAATAACACCAAGAATATACATTCTTTTTCAGTGCCCATGAAACATATACCAACATATATCATATCCTGAGCCATAGAACAAAACTCAACAAATTATAAAAAATTGAAAGTTGTTCAATTTGTTCAGTTGAAATTGAAGTTATGTTCTGTGAGCACAATGGAATCAAACCAGAAACAATCAAACAGAAAGATAACAAGAAAATCTCCAAACACTTGGGAACTAACCAGCACATTTCTAAAAATCCATGGGTCAGAAAGGAAGTCTCACTTCAAGACACAAGAAAAAGAAGAGCAAAATAAACTCAAAACAAGCAGAAGGAAGGAAATAATAAAGAAAAAAACCCAATAAATTGAAAACGAAAACAATAGAGGAGGCCGGGCATGGTGGTTCATGCTTGTAATCCCAGCACTTTGGGAGGCTGAGTCGGGCAGATCACAAGGTCAGGAGTTTGAAACCAGCCTGGGCAACATGGTGAAACCCCGTCACTACTAAAAATACAAAAATTAGCCGGGTGTGGTGGTGGGCGCATGTAATCTCAGGTACTCAGGAGGCTGAGGCAGGAGAATCGCTTCAACCCAGGAGGCTGAGGTTGTAGTGAGCTGAGATCATACCACTGCACTCCAGCCTGGGCAACAGAGTGAGACTCAGTCTCAAAAATAAATAAATAAATAAATAAATAAATAAATAAATAAATAAAACATTTAATGAAAAATGTAAAACTTAGAAAAAATAGATGAAAATCTTTGGAACGTAGGACTACATAAAGAGGTCTTAAATTTGACACCAAAAGCACAGTCTATGAAATGAAAAGTTGTTAAACTGAACTTCATCAAAATTAAAAACTTTTACTCTGCAAAGGATTCTGTGAAGACGTTGGAAAAAACAAAATACAGGCTTACAGAATACCTTTGCAAACCACATCTCCTGCTAAGGACTTGTATCTAGACTATGTACATAGAACTCTCAAAACTCAACAGTACAAAAAATCCTATCAGAAAAAGGTAAAGGACGAACATACATTTCATTAAAGAGGCTATACAGATGGCAAATAAGGACATGAAAAGAATTCAACAATTATTAGTTATTAGCAAAATACAAATGTATACCACAATGAGATACTGCTACACACCATCAAGATGGCTAAAATAAAATATAGTAATATACCAAATGCTGCTGAGGATGCAGAAAAATTGGGATTACTTATACGTTGCTGGTGGGAGTATAAAAAGATACAGCCACTTTGGAACAGAGTATGGTGTTTTGTTTTGTTTCATTTACAAAACTAAACATGCATTCAGCAATTACATTCTTGGGCACTTATGTTCCCGCAAAAACCTGTACACAAATGCTTATATAAACTCTATTTGTGATAGCTCCACATAAGAAACAACCCAAATGCCCTTCAGTGGGTGAACAGTTAAACTGTGGTACATCCATACCATGGAATGCGACTCAGCAATAAATTGGAATGAACTATTAATACCACAACAACATGGATGAATCTCAAAGGAATTATGCTGAGTGAAAAAAGTCAGCCTCAAAAGATTATTTTTATATAGTGTTCTTGAAATGACAAAACTGTAGAGATGAAGAACAGATTGGTCGTTGCCAGGGACTGGGGACAATAAGAGGGATAGAAATGGCTGTGACTACAGAAGTGTGGCATGAAGGATCCTTGTGATGGAACAGTTCTGTACCTTGATTGTGGTGGTCACACGATTCTACACACATGATAAAATTGCATAGAAGTAAGCACATACACACACAAGTGCATGTAAAACTGAAGAAAATGGAATAAATTCCATGGACTGCATCAGTGTTAATTTTTTGGTTGTAATGTCATGCTGTAGTTAGGCAAAATGTTATTATTGGGGGAAACTGGGTGAAGGGTATATGGGATCACCCTGCATTATTTCTTACAACTGCATTAAATCTACAATTATCTCAAAACCATTTTAATGACTCTTTAAGGATAATTAATGAGGGGAAAAGGCAACCACTCTTTTTATGTCCCTAGTTATATCTACAGCCTCTTCTCTCTGTTTTTAGTGTTACCTCTTTTAATTTTTCCAGTGAATAATTAATCCCCCCTTTTTTTCTGTTCTCATTTTTTCTGTCATATTTGGGTCCGATGTGAGACTATTTATTTATTTTTATTTTTATATTTTAGAGTCAGAGTCTCACTCCATCCCCCAGGCTGGAGTGCAGTGGCGCAATCTCGGCTCACTGCAACCTCTGCCTCCCAGGTTCAAGCAATTCTCATGCTTCAGCCTCCTGAGTAACTGGGATTATGGGAGCCCGCCACCACACCTGGCTAATTTTTGTATTTTTAGTAGAGACAGGGTTTCACCATGTTGGCCAGGCTGGTCTCAAACTCCTGACCTCAGGTGATCCACCCACCTCAGCCCCCCAAAGTGCTGGGGTTACAGGCGTGAGCCGCCGCACCCGGCCAAGATTATTTAAAGTTACATTTAAATATAGAAACTTGATTGTGGTTATCAAACTTATGACTGATCTTCCCCTTATTCCCAAGAGCAGTTGACAGCATTGTAGTGGTTGGGCACTCCAAGTGGACAGCACGTAGACAGTGTGTAAACAATGTGCTTCTGTTGCTACAAGAGACAAGTGCCTCTATTGCTAATCCCCTAAATCACCTCGTGTTAAAACAAACAAGGTGATTTTTCTGCTCAACTTATTCTGAGCCTCTGTCATTGCACTTGGTTCAGAATCAGGAATTACACTTTTCTTAAAAAGAGTAATGGTTTACTAGAATTCAGAGAGGGTGGTGTTTATCAATAGAAATGAAGGTCAGAATATGAAGAAGACCACACTACCTGATTACAAACATTTGAAAGGAATAGTAACAGTCAGTCTTTGCCCCCATACCTTAACATATGCTATTCCATCTGACTGGAATCCCTTTCCTCCATCTTTCAAAGACTACTTAGGTGTCTGCAAATCTTCTGACCCTTTTATCCTACAGATACAATCATTCTCCATGCTGTAGTACTTCCATAAAGCATACATACTTCTATTATGGTATATGAAATGGCAAGAGGCAGTACAAATGAACATGAAATCTGGCACCAAACTGAGTTTGACACTCAGCTCTACTGTGTGACCATGAGCAAGTTATTTAACCTCATGTTGCCTTAATTTCTTTATAAAATGATGATAGTAATAATACCTAATAGAGTTGTCATAAAGGTGAAATGATTGGCTGGGCACGGTGGCTCACGCCTGTAATCCCAGCACTTTGGGAGGCCAACGTGGGCAGATCTCTTGAGGTCAGGAGTTTGAGACCAACCTGCCCAACATGGCAAAACCCCGTCTCTACTAAAAGTACAAAAAAAAAAAAAAATTAGCCGAGCATGGTGGTGGAAGCCTGTAATCCCAGCTACTCGGGAGGCTGAGGCAGGAGAATCACTTGAACCCAGAAGACAGAGGTTGCAGTTGCTATGAGCTGAGATCGTGCCACTGCACTCCAGCCTGGGTGACAGAGAAAGACACTGTCTGAAAAAGAAAAAAAAAAGATTAATGATTGGCCAGGAGTGATGGCTCATGCCTGTAATCCCAGCACTGTGGGAGGCTGAGGTGGGTGGATCACTCGAGCTCAGGAGATCAAGACCACCAGCCTGGGCAACATGTCGAAACTGCATCTCTACAAAAAATACAAAAATTAGCCGGGTGTGGTGACACGCACCTGTATTCCCAGCTACTTGGAAGGCTGAGGTGGGAGGATTACCTGAGCCTGGGGAGTTTGAGGCTGCAGTGAGCAGTGATCACGCCACTGCACTCCAGTCTGGGTGACAGAGTGAGACCCTGTCTCAAAAAATAAATAAATAAAATGATTAATGATTAATTAAATGTAAAATGCTTAGAAGAATCTCTGGCATATAGTGAATACTATACTTGTTAGCTATTATTTATGTGCTTAATTTACTTAATTAGACCATATGCTACTTGAGGGCTGTGTAAATTAAGCTCTAAATTACTCCAAACTTACTCCAAAACTTAACATTGTCTCACAGGTGGGTCAGGAATCTGGGAGTTAGCTTAGCTGGGTCACTCACAGGATGCAATTAAGGTGTTGGCTGAGCCTGCAGTCATCTGAAGGCTTCATCTGTTTTCAAGCTCTCTCACGTCGTTGTTGGCAGGATTCAAGTCCTCATGGGTTGTTAGATTCAGCCTCAGTTCTTCACTAGCTGTTGGCCAGAGGCCACTCTCAGTTCTTTGCCACATAGGGCATGTCCATGGGGTGCTTACAACAAGGCAGCTGGCCCCCCTCAGAATAAGCAAGCAAGAGAGCAAGACAGACGTCACCCTATTTTTATAACCTAATCTCAGAAGTGACTCACCTTTCTGGCATTCTATTTGTTAGAAGTGAGTCACTAGATCCAGGCCACAATCAAGGTGAGGGAATTATACAAGAACAAGAATAAGAGGAGGCTGCTGTCACTGGGAGCCATCTAGGGGCTGCCTATCCCAGTCTACCTTCTGACCCCCGTGATTCACATTCCACGTGCACAATATACTCACTGCCTCCTGAAGTCCCCCAGAGCCTCATCCCATTGTATGTAGGTGACTACAACTTATTTGTAACTACAGCCACTTTTTCTTATTGATTTGAACAAAAGGAAAAGGGTAATCTTAATTATGAAAGAAAAGTATAGAAACTCATGTCTCTAAAACTAAAGCCATATGAATAAAATTGCATAAAAATACAATAAAGAATAAGATTTTTTTTCTTAGCTGTTAATTTGTATACCCTAATATGTGATGGTCACTATGGGACTGAACAAAGGAGGACAAACGCCGCTTGTGACAGTTACTACGAGACTGAACGAAAGAGGACAAACGCAGAAATGAAAATTTAAGACAAAAGAATCTATTTTAAAGAAGGGGTCGGGGGCTCCTTGCTTCTAGTGAGCAAGGGCCTTGAGCTTTCACAGCCCTCCGTATTTATTGGATAGAAAGAGCAGAGAGGAGGAGGTAACGATCGGTCAGCTGCTTGATTGAGCATAGGTTCCCATTATTGCTAACAGGCTTCAGATGTGCCTAATCACAAGAAACACTTGCGCCTGAGGCGTGACTGCCCTCAGCATTCCCTCTGGGCGGCAGACGCAGTTTGTCAGTTTGCCAACATTCTGCATTTATGAGAACAGTTTGCTGTTTACTCATATAGCCTCCAGTGGTATACTGAGTTGATCACAACCCTCGTTCTTTTGGCCTCCAACACTGATATAGTTGGAGAATTTAATAACTACATTTTAAACATGCATCGTTTTATTTCACATCCATGTTTGATTCAAGGGCAAAGATGCAAGAGATCAGAAGGTAAAACCTCATTTTATGTTTTAAATTTTAATAAGCTCGTTCATATAATTCTGTTTACAGTTGGGTTCACAATTGCAAGGAATGTGGATAATTTATACACCTTTTTCCAAATCAACCCCGATCATGGTTCTCCAATAATGTACAATCAGCTAAAACACATTATTGCATTGAAATAGATCATTTCTCATCCAATCATATCCAGGGTTCTTCTCCAATCCCTAGATATGGGCGCATGCAGTCTTAGTGTCCACACCCCGTGATGTGGAAGAAAGACAGAGTAGGTATACATAGTACCATGTGCCCTTTTCTCTCTAACCCTCTTCTCCATGACACATTTTCCAAGGCATAAGCAAAAGCCACAGAACCAACTATTCATACTTTGCCGGGATCCTCTGGCTTGGGTCTGCAACAGCTTTTTCAATGAAGAGTTGAGTTCAATGCCTTGAAGCAGATCGGAGGAAATGAACCTAAAGTCTACAGGTCTGCTCAAGGTGTATGTTTCGATGGCATAATGACTGAAATCTTTTCTTTTTTTTTGTTACCGGTCTAGTGGACCAGAAAATGGTTTTCCTCTTTTTAAACAAGGATTTAAAGACAAAGGTTTTTAGGTTTAAATTACTGAAATAAGGGGAGATTCTCAAGCTACTTTATTTATCAGGGATAAAAATCCTTGTACCTTATCCTGCCAAAAAAAAGCAATAAAGTCCTCCAGTAGGGATCTTTAGGATAAAATATTATTTTTCATGAGAAACTATGAAGGAATTTATTCATAAAAAATCAAATGGTTCCTTTTAAATAATAAATAGTTATGTCCGTAAATGACTAATCTGCTGAAATAGCACCTCCAGGGGTCTCCATGCACTGCCCATTTATTAAAACCAATAACCTTCTTTGTCTCTCTCAACTGATCCATTGGTTCTGGAAATTACTTCCTGGCATAAGCCTTTACTCCTGATCTAAATTCATTGCCTTATTTTGTCTGTTCACACTGTTCTTGGTGCTCCCCTCAGCTCCTCTGCTAATCTAGTGCCTTCTTCTCAATCCCAAGTCTGATCCTACTGTCAGAGCCCAGCTGAAATCACACCTTCTCCTTGAAGTCTCCCTACATCACAGGAGCCCTCTGGGACCTCTCCCTCCTACATTTCTCTTGTAGGTAAAATTGTCACTGCTTACTCTGGTTCTTCACCAAATACTCTCTGTTTAGTTATAACCTTTTTTTTTCTTTTTTTCTTTTTTTTTTCTTTTTTTTTTTTGAGACAGGGTCTGGTTCTGTCACCTGGACTGGAGTGCAGTAATGTAATCTTGACTCACTGCAACCGTCACCTCCCAGCCTCAAGTGATCCTCCTGCCTCAGCCTCCTGAGTAGTGGGGACTACAGGTGTGCACCACCATACCCGCTAATTTTTATATTTTTTGTAGAGACAGAGTTTCACAATGCTGCCCAGGCTGGTCTCGAATTTCTGGACTCAAGCAATCCACCCACCTCAGCCCCCAACGTGCTAGGATTACAGGTGTGAGCCACCAGGCCAGGACTATAATCTTTTTTTTTTTTTTTTTTTTGAGACAGAATCTCTGTCTGTTGCCCAGGGTGGAGTGCGATGGCATGATCTCGGCTCACTGCAGCCTTCACCTCCCGGGTTCAAGCAATTCTCCTGCCTCAGCCTCCGAGTAGCTGGGACTACAGGTGTGTGCCACCACACTGGGCTAATTTTTGTATTTTTTCATGCAGACAGGGTTTCACCATGTTGGCCAGGCTGGTCTCGAACTATTGACCTCAAGTGATCCACCCGCCTCAGCCTCCCAAAGTGCTGAGATTACAGGTATGAGCCACTGTAATATAACCTTTTCATAAATGTGTCCACCATAAAGCTATTATATCATGAGAATTGTTTTGCAATTTTAGACCTTTGGAGATTAAATATGTCTATTAAGGGGGGAGTTAGTCCTGCAGATGCTGTACAACTTTACCAAGTGGTGGTAAACAGTGCTATATTTTCTTGGAATCCTTGGGAAAGGTGCAGGAGCAGAAGATGTCTTTCCTTAATGAAATGATGGGTTTCTGCCTGACCCTATACCAAAGTTAGAGTTCCAAAACACAGCATAGAAATCAGCTAAAACAATTTGCAATTAAAGTCACCTAAAGCCTATCTCTCTCTATATATATATTTTTGTTTGTTTGTTTGTTTGTTTGTTTTTGAGACAGAGTCTCGCTCTTATTGCCCAGGCTGGAGTACAGTGGCACCATCTCAGCTCACTGCAACCTCTGCCTCTCAAGCCATTCTCCTGCGTCATCCTCCTGAGTAGTTGGGATTACAGATGTGCACCACCAGGCCTGACTAATTTTTTTTGTATTATTAGTAGAGACAGGATTTTACCATGTTGGCCAGGCTGGTCTCGAACTCCTGACCTCCAGTGATCCACCTGCCTCGGCCTCCCAAAGTTCTGGGATTACAGGCGTGAGCCACCATGCCCGGCCAAGCCAATATTTCCTTAGAATAGTTTACTAAAAATATTGTACATGAGTGTGCATGTGTGTGTATATGCATGTGTGTATATATTCTATGACACATATGGATTTCTTTCCTCATGGTTTCTTAATTCTCTCTAAAACTCTATAATTTTCTAAATTTCCTGAAGTTTTACTTAGACTAAGTCCTTTTGTTGGCAGTTTGTCAAATTTACTACTTTTTCTGGGAAGAATTTTATATGACTGCTCCTGAGACTCGGAAGTAAAATATCTACATGCTACTGAAAGAAATTGTAAAAACAGTGACAAGATTTTTTCAATCTTCCTTGGGCAGCTTGTCACATATTTTTCCAACCTCACTCTCACTTTTCTCACTCTCATTTCTCCATATAAAACATATAAGACACTATGTTATAGTCAGGAGCCAAAACTTCTTGCATATTTTCCACCAAACAGAAGATAGTTTTCAGCCACTTAGGAAAATTCAACCTAATTTTACCGTCTCCCATGGCCATCTTAGGCAGGAACCCAGTTTGGTAATTTTAAGTTACTAACCTAAGTTACCAATTTAACAACTCTTTTGCCAGTTTCCCTTGGCAGATCAGTGTTTGCTTTGTATTAAATTTAAAGTGACAGCATCCCTTTTAGGAGAACAGAAAGATACCCGATCACTAAATTGTCAATTTATCTTCAATTTTCTCTTCCCTGCACCTCTCCCAATTTAGCCCTAGTATTTAAGTAGTATAGAAACACTGAATTCAAATTGTGTTTTATGCCAGGCATGGTAGCTCATCCCTGTAATCCCAGCACTTTGGGAGACCAAAGCAGGAGGATCACTTGAGCCCAGGAGTTCAAGACCAGCCCGAGAAACATGGCAAGACCCTTCTCTCCAAAAAAATTAAAAATTAGCTGGGCATGGTTGCATGCACCTATAGTCCCAGCGATTTAGGACTCTGAAGTGGGAGGATCACTTGAGCCCTGAGGGTTGAGGCTGCAGTGAGTCGTAATCACACCACTGCACTCTAGCCTGGATGACAGAGTGAGACCCTGTATCAAAAAACAAAAATTCTGTTCTATAATACAAAAATTATAATATGTCAATGCACTGACTGTTATGAAAAATTCTAGGTCTCCTCCTTTTCTATTACCATTAATATTAACCATAATTATATAAATTTCACTTGTTAGAAATGAAATTTTTAAGACCAATGAATAATTAGCAGTTTAATACATTACATTGCCGGGCGCAGTGGCTTACGCCTGTAATCCCATCACTTTGGGAGGCGTAGGCAGGCGGATCACCTGAGGTCAGGAGTTCCAGACCAGCCTGGCCAACATGGTGAAACCCCATCTCTAGTAAAAATACAAAAGTTAGCCGGGCGCGGTGGCACGCGCCTGTAATCTCAGCTTCTCGGGAGGCTGAGGCAGAAGAATCGCTTGAACCCGGGAGGCAGAGGTTGCAGTGAGCCAAGATTCCGCCACTACACTCCAGCCTGGAGGACAAGAGAGAGACTCCGTCTCAAAAACAAACAAAAAATTACATTTAATGCCTGTTGATGAGGGCTCAAGATGATGATACTGCTTAATTTTTCAACAGATTATCTTTTTTTTTTTTTTTTGAAACGGAGTCTCCCTCTGTCGCCCAGGCTGGAGTGCAGTGACGTGATCTCAGCTCACTGCAACCTCCCTCTGCCTCCCAGGTTCAAGCGATTCTCCTGACTCAGCCTCCCGAGTAGCTGGGATTACAGGCGAGCGCCACCGCACGGCTAATTTTTGTATTTTGAGTAGAGATGCGTTTT
Source organism: Hylobates moloch (assembly GCF_009828535.3). Lineage (NCBI taxonomy): Eukaryota > Metazoa > Chordata > Mammalia > Primates > Hylobatidae > Hylobates > Hylobates moloch. Next base: position 29,096,750 of record NW_026652290.1, on the reverse strand, counting down.
CACCACGTTGGCCAGGCTGGTCTGGAGCTTCTGACCTCAGGTGATCCGCCCATCTCGGCCTCCCAAAGTGCTGGGATTACAGGCGTGAGCCACCATGCCCGGCCTCAACACATCAACTTTATACACACATAAACAGAAAAATGCCTTCTGTAAGAGTCTCCATGTTCTTGCTATGAACAGAGTCATGGTTCTCCCCCTTTAGAACTAAGGGAGTGCTGGAAATCCATGACTCGATTTACTATTGGAAAAGAAGTGACAAAGCGTTGATCCAACCACTTCCAATGATGAAAGCCCTGGAACAATTTCCTGAGCTGGTCTTCCTTTCTCATTGCCCAGTCCCTTGTACCCTGAAAGAGTTTGGAGGAAACATCATGGCAGAGTTGCTGTATTAGTTAAGTATGACTGCATAACAAATTATCCCAATACTTAGCAGCTTGAAACAACAAACATTATGTTACACAGTTTCAGACATTCAGAAATCCAGGAGTAGCTTAGTTGGGTGGTTCCAGCTCAGTGTCTGTAAAATAGATGATTGTTTTTACTCTTTATAAAAATGTGTACGTATAGATAATTGCAAATAAGTAAGCACATTTTATTTATATGAATATTATGTTTCATCAGATGTGTCATGTGTTTTATTATAATTCCAATTGATTTCTGATCCTTTAAAAAAATAGTTTCTGAAACGTTGCTCTGGCCTGCGTAGTTCTGGGAAAAGGAATTCTAGTACAGTGGTCCACCATGCGCCCCCACAAAAGCAGCATTTAATTTAACTGTAATATACATGTAACTATCCTTTATCTTTTATTTTAAAGTTTAACATTAATTAATAATCTTAGTTAATTGATATCATGATTTTGATGCTAATATATTTGCTCAGTGTATTTTTAGTTAAATTATTTTCATGCACACTTTCTCATTTGATCTTATATCAATTCTGTTTACTATACCTGGTAGCAAGAGCTCATCAGGGAAACAAGAGGTGCTCAGATAGATGGCTCACAAGGGGAGGAGTCAGATAAAAACTATTTACCATCCTAATCTTTATTGATAATTTACTTCACATGATAGTTTGTAGAATACAATTGAACTTCTGTGTTTTCCCGAGTTATAAGCAAAAGGGTTCTGTGAAGAAGATAGAATGAATATGAGAGTTTTGGGAAAACCCACTAAAGTAACAATAGAGATGTAGAAGACAAACAAAATAAGATTAAACAAGACGTGAATTAACAAAGTAAGTCTCAGTCATAATAAGGGTGGGAGGGAAAGGTTTTTTAACCTGAAGATCCCAAAGAAAAAGGAAGAAAATAGAGGGAAAAGCTTAAGAACCACAAACTTGAGACTGAAGCAACTGAATTGACTGTAAGAAAAGAAAGTAAAAACAACAAGACCTGAGGACTACAAATTAGGAAAAAACAGTGTTATCAAAAGATAGGTCATAGTCATAGAGTAACAGGGTGGGGGAAAGGGTTATTAAAAGCTTTCTCACACAACACAGGTTTGCTTCCCCAAGAGAAATGAGGCAATGTAGCTAATAAGTAATAAAGGAAACAACATGAAAACATGTCTCAAGCCATGGGGAAGTTAAGCAGAGAACCCTTAAATGGAAATGACGATCCATCCTAAAAAGATGAAAAAGAGGATGTGGAGTACAAAGGGCATAGAACAGCAAATTAAAACTTTGATGTTCCAAACCAGTTCACCCAGTTATTTGGCCTTAGGTAAGACATTCTCTGTGCCTTTGTTTCCTTGTGTATAAGTTGAAGAGGTTGGGAGATCATAGTATCCAAAGTCTCTTCCAAAAAAGATGTGGCTCTGTGCATCTAAGCTCCAACTGACAAGACAGAGCTATACAAAAACGTAAAGGAAAGGCCAGCAATATGCACAATTTTTTTTTTTTTTTAGACAGAGTTTCGCTCTTGTTGCCCAGGCTGGAGTACAATGGTGCGATCTCGGCTCACTGTAACCTCTGCCTCCTGGGTTCAAGCAATTCTCCTGCCTTAGTCACCAGAGTCATTGGCCAGGCTGGTCTCCAACTCCTGACCTCAGGTGATCCACCTGCCTCGGCCTCCCAAAAGTGCTGGGATTACAGGCGCGAGCCACCACACCCAGCTAATAGGCACAATTTAAGAAATAATTAAGCTGGGTGTAATGGCTCATACCTGTAAACCCAGCACTTTGGGAGGCCGAGGTGAAAGGATCACTTCAGCCCGGGAGTTCAAGACCAGCCTGGGCAACATAGCAAGACCTCATTTGTACTTTAAAAAAAAAAAAAAAAAAAAAAAAAGGCCAGGCACGGTGGCTCATACCTGTAATCCCAGCACTTTGGGAGGCCAAGGTGGGCGGATCACAAGGTCAACAGATCGAGACCATCCTGGCCAACACGGTGAAACCCTGTCTCTACTAAAAATACAAAAATTAGCTGGGCATGGTGGCATGTGCTTGTAGTCCCAGCTACTCGGGAGGCTGAGGCAGGAGAATTGCTTGAACCTGGGAGGCAGAAGTTACAGTGAGCCAAAATCACACCACTGCACTCCAGCCTGGCAACAGAGTGAGACTCTGTCTCAAAAAAAAAGAAAAAAAAAAAGAAAAAAAAGCTGGGTGTAGTGCCACTTGCCTGTAGTTCCAACTTCTCAGGAGGCTGAAGTGGGAGGATCACTTGAGCAAGGGAGGTCGAGGCTGCAGTGAGCCATGATTGGGCCACTTCACTCCAGCCTGGGTGACAGAGCGAGACCTTGTCAAAAAAAAAAAAAGGAATCATTGAAGATAAAAATTCTGAAGCAATTAAAAAAAGAGCCCCAACTTAATGTAGAGATTAAGAAATTTCAAGTTGCCTCCACAGAACCACCCTCAAATAAGGCTCCCTCCCCACACCCCAGTCAAGCATATGTAAAAGAATCATCTATCATCAATGAAACAATAAATAAATGTGTAATTATAATTGAAGACAATAAATCTACATTATCAAAATAATTTAAAAATTTCATAAAGATACAATAGATTTGACTAATACAATGAATAAAATGGAACTGATACAAAATCTATAACTGTACTTCCTTTTAAGTGATTTCAGAATATTCAAATGAATCTTTTGTAAGAACTACACAATAGACATAGAGTGTAAATTCTATAAATGATTTTATAGAATTCCAAATGATAATTAATACAGCATTGTAAAGTACCTAACCATAAGGATAAAACATTATTTTAAAACAGATTTTCTTCAAGGAGGAAATGCAAAATATAATAATGGAGTTTTAATTAAGCTTTATTGAGATATGGTTAATATACAATAAACAGCACATGTTTAAAGTATACAATTGGTGAGTTTTGACATATGTATACACCTGTGAAACAATCATCACAGTCCAGCCAATGAACACACCCATCACACCAAAAGGTTCATGTGCCACTTGGTAATCTCTCCCTCCTGCACTTCCCTGCCTTATGCCTGTCCACATGATATACTTCCTGTCATTATAGATTATTTTGCATTTTCTAGACTTTTACACAAATGGAGTTATAGAATATGTACTCTTTTTTGCCTACCCTCTTGTACTTCATGTAATTAGTTTGAGATTCATCCATGTTATAGCATGTATCAATATTTCATTTATTTTATTGTTCCTTAGAATGAGTAGTATTCCATTGTACAAATTTACCACAATTTGTTTATCCATTAACCCGCTGATGCACATTTGGGTTATTTCTAGTCTGAGGCTCTTACAAATAAAGTTGATATGAACAATTGTGCACAAGAAATTTTATGGGCATATGCTTTCATTTCTCCTAGGTAAATACCTAGGAGTAGAATGACTGTGTTAGAAATAAATTTTTGGTGCTGCAAAAGAAATAGCACTCAAACATAAATTTAATTTTTTCAACAGAAGGGTGCGCCTCATGGATGGAGCAATGGCGAGAGCACATCTTAACAAGGGAGGGGAAGGGGTTCTTATTCCTGACGCAGGTAGCCGCTACTGCTGTGTCGTTCCCCTATTGGCTAGGGTCAGATGGCACAGTCTAAGCTAATTCTGATGGGCTATTTTAAAGAGCGCAGGGGTATGAGTCAGAGTGGCGGGGTGAGTAGTGTAGCGGGAAGGACGGTTACAGAACAGGTGACTCAGGATGACTCAGGTCAGAGCAGGTGACCAGAGGTGACTCAGGATGGAGCAGGTGATAGAGGCTAGGAGGGGGTTGTTTACTGAAACTAGGGGCAAGGAGACGAAGAAAACGAGGAAGTTAAGCTTTAAAATAAAGAACAGGGAGCTGAATCCAACTTACAAGGGATGTGAAGGATCTCTTCAAGGAGAACTACAAACCACTGCTCAATGAAATAAAAGAGGATACAAACAAATGGAAGAACATTCCATGCTCATGGGTTGGAAGAATCAATATCGTGAAAATGGCCATACTGCCCAAGGTAATTTATAGATTCAATGCCATCCCCATCAAGCTACCAATGACTTTCTTCACAGAATTGGAAAAAACTACTTTAAAGTTCGTATGGAACCAAAAAAGAGCCCGCATCGCCAACTCAATCCTAAGCCAAAAGAACAAAGCTGGAGGCATCACACTACCTGACTTCAAACTATACTACAAGGCTACAGTAACCAAAACAGCATGGTACTGGTACCACAACAGAGACATAGATCAATGGAACAGAACAGAGCCCTCAGAAATGATGCCGCATATCTACAACTATCTGATCTTTGACAAACTTGACAAAAACAAGAAATGGGGAAAGGATTCCCTATTTAATAAATGGTGCTGGGAAAACTGGCTAGCCATATGTAGAAAGCTGAAACTGGATCCCTTCCTTACACCTTATACAAAAATTAATTCAAGATGGATTAAAGACTTACATGTTAGACCTAAAACCATTAAAATCCTACAAGAAAACCTAGTCAATACCATTCAGGACATAGGCGTGGGCAAGGACTTCATGTCTAAAACACCAAAAGCAATGGCAACAAAAGCCAAAATTGACAAATGGGATCTAATTAAACTAAAGAGCTTCTGCACAGCAAAAGAAACTACCATCAGAGTGAACAGGCAACCTACAGAATGGGAGAAAATTTTTGCAACCTACTCATCTGACAAAGGGCTAATATCCAGAATCTACAATGAACTCAAACAAATTTACAAGAAAAAAACAAACAACCCCATCAAAAAGTGGGCAAAGGACATGAACAAACACTTCTCAAAAGAAGACATTTATGCAGCCAAAAAACACATGAAAAAATGCTCATCATCACTGGCCATCAGAGAAATGCAAATCAAAACCACAGTGAGATACCATCTCACACCAGTTAGAATGGCCATCATTAAAAAGTCAGGAAACAACAGATGCTGCAGAGGATGTGGAGAAATAGGAACACTTTTACACTGTTGGTGAGACTGTAAACTAGTTCAACCATTGTGGAAGTCAGTGTGGCGATTCCTCAGGGATCTAGAACTAGAAATACCATTTGACCCAGCCATCCCATTACTGGGTATATACCCAAAGGACTATAAATCATGCTGCTATAAAGACACATGCACACGTATGTTTATTGCGGCACTATTCACAGTAGCAAAGAGTTGGAACCAACCCAAATGTCCAACAACGATAGACTGGATTAAGAAAATGTGGCACATATACACCATGGAATACTATGCAGCCATAAAAAATGATGAGTTCATGTCCTTTGTAGGGACATGGATGAAACTGGAAAACATCATTCTCAGTAAACTATCGCAAGGACAAAAAACCAAACACCGCATGTTCTCACTCATAGGTGGGCATTGAACAATGAGAACTCATGGACACAGGAAGGGGAACATCACACTCTGGGGACTGTTGTGGGGTGGGGGGAGGGGGGAGGGACAGCATTAGGAGATATACCTAATGCTAAATGACAAGTTAATGGGTGCAGCAAAACAACATGGCACATGGATACATATGTAACAAACCTGCACATTGTGCACATGTACCCTAAAATCTAAAGTATAATAAAAAAAAAAGAACAGGGAGCTGAACATACTGATACCAGAACTCATTGTACTTAACAATTTACAGGCTAAAACCTTTGAAGAGGAATTTATTATATCCTACAACTGGGTTATATGATAAGAGTATGTTTAAATTTTAAGAAACTGCCAGACTTTTTCAAAGTGGTTAACCATTTTTCATTCCCACCAGCAATATATAAGAGTTACAGTTGCTCCACATCCTTGACAACACTTGCCATGGACAGTCTTCAAAATTTAAGATGTTCCAATTGGGTGTAGAAGAATCTCATTGTGATTTTTAATTTGTATTTATCTAATGGCTAATGAATTTTTGAACATCTCTTCATTTGCTTATTCGCTGTCTGTGTATCTACTTTGATGAAGCCTTATTTTGCCCATTTTTGTATTGGGTTGCTAATGTTTTTTTTTCTTTTTTTTTTTTTTTGAGACGGAGTCTCACTGTGTTGCTCAGGCTGGAGTGCAGTAGCATGATCTCGGCTCACTGCAAGCTCCACCTCCTGGGTTCATGCCGTTCTCCTGCCTCAGCCTCCTGAGTAGCTGGGACTACAGGCACCCACCACCATGCCCAGCTAATTTTTTTGTATTTTTTTTAGTAAAGACAGGGTTTCACCGTGTTGGCCGGGATGGTCTTGATCTCCTGACCTCGTGATCTGCCCGTCTTGGCCTCCCAAAGTGCTGGGATTACAGGCGTGAGCCACCATGCCCGGCAGGTTGTTAATTTTTTAAATTTTTTTAGTTAGTTTTGAAAATATATATATTCTTTGCACATTAAAGGACACAGTTCTTTATCAGATATGTGATTTACAAATATTTTTCCAACACTTGTCTCTTGTCTTTTCATTCTCTTAACAGTATTTTTCAAAGAGCAGAAGTTCTTCATTTGGATAAAGTAAAAAAAAAATTATGGATGGATTGTGATTTTGGTATTGTTTCTAAGAAACCATTGACCAAACCAGGGTCACAAAGACTTTCTCCTGCGTTTTCTTCCAGAACATTTATAGTTTTAGGTTTTACATTTAGGTTTGTGATCCAGTTTGAATTAATTTTTTTATGTACTGTGTGGTATGGCTCAAAGTTCATTTTCTTTCTTTCTTTCTTTCTTTTTTTTTGGATATGGATATCCAATTGTTCCAGTAAAATTTGTTGAAAAAAATAGAATTGCCTTTAAAGTTGATGAAAACATCAGTTGTTTACTTATATGTGGGTTTATTTCTGGGGTCCATCGTCTTTCTATTTATCTGTCTGTCTTAATGCCAATTCCATACTGTCTCTATTATCTTGGTTTTATAGTGCCTTGGAATCATGTAATGAAAGTTCTTTAATTTTCTTCTTCTTTTGTAAAAGTTGTTTTGGCTATTCTAGGTACTTTGTATTTCCATTTGAATTTAATAATCAATTTGTCAATTTTTACAAAAAGCCTATTGGGATTTTAGTTGGGATTGCATTGAATATATAAATCAATTTGGGGACAGTTGACATCTTAATGTTGAGACTTCCAATCCATGAACAAAGTGTGTTTCTCCATTTAGGTCTTCTTTAATTTCTTTTAGCAATATTTTGTAGTTTTCAGTCATCATTAAGTATTTAATTTTTTATGCAATCATATGTGGTTTTTAAATTTTTTTCAGTTTCAAATTGTTCTTCAATAGTGTATGGAAATACAATTGAATTTTGTATTTTGACCTTGTATCCCATAACTTTGTTAAACCTACTTCTAATCACTTGTCACTTCTAACATCTGCCTGTTTTGCAAATTCCTTTGGATTTTCTGTAATGATCATATTGTCCTCAAATAATAACAATTTTACTTCTTCCTTTTCAGTCTGGATGCCCTTTATTTCTTTTTCTTGTCTGATTGCACTGGTTGTAATCTCCAGTGCCATATTGAATAGCAGTGGTGAAAGTAAACATCCTTATCTGTTCCTGATGTTAGGAAGAAAGCATTTAGGTTTTTGCTAGTAGGTATAATGGTAACTGTAATTTTTTTAGATGCCCTTTATCAAGTTCAGGATGTTCTAATAGTAATTTGCTTAGAGTTTTTATCAGAAATTGTTGTTGAGTTTTGCTAAATGTATTTTCTTCATCTATTGAGAAGATCATGTTTTTTCTTTTTGGCTTGTTAATATGGTATATTACATTGATTGGTTTTTGGGTTTTATTTGTTTGTTTTTAAGAGACAGCTTCTCACTCTGTCACCCAGGCTGGAGTGCAGTAATGCAATCATGGCTTACTGCACTTTTGACCTCCCTGGCTCAAGTGATCCTCCCACTTCAGCCTTCCAAGTACCTAGGACTATAGGCAAGGGCCAGCACAGCTGGCTTTTTTTTATTTTATTTTATTTTTTGGTCAAGACGGGGGTCCAGGCTGTTCTTGAACTCCTGGGCTGAAGTGATCCCCCTGTCTTGGCCTCCCAAAGTGCTAGAATTACAGGCATGAGCCACTGCACCTGGCCTTGATTGGCTTCTGGATCTCAAACCAGCCTTGCATTCTTAGAATAAACCCCATTTTGGTCATGATGCATTATCCTTTTTTTTTTTTTTTTTTTTTTTCGAGATGGAGTCTCACTCTGTGACCCAGGCTGGAGTGCTGTAGCACCATCTTGGCTCACTGCAACCTCCACCTTGTGGATTCAAGCAATTCTTCTGCCTCAGCCTCCTGAATAGCTGTGACTACAAGCATGAGCCACCATGTCCGGCTAATTTTTTTTGTATTTTTGGTGGAGATGGGGTGTCACCACATTGGCCAGGCTGGTTTTGAACTCCTGACCTCGTGATCCCTCCACCTCAGCCTCCAAAAGTGCTGGGATTACAGGCATGAGCCACCCCACCTGGCCACATTATCCTTTTTATATATGATTGAATTAAATTTGCTAATATTTTGTTTAGAATTTTTGCATCTGTGCTCATGAGGAATATTGGTCTGTAGTTTGCTTGTCTTTGTCTGCTTTTTGGTATCAGGTTAATCCTTAATTTATGGAATTAATTGCAATATTCCCTACTTTTCAATTTTCTAAAAGAGTTTTAGTAGAATTAGTATTATTTTATTTTTGTGATTTTGTAGACTTCATCAGAGCAGCAAGCCATCTGGATATGGAGTCTTTTGTGAGAAAACCTTTAACTACAAATTAAATGTTTAAAAATAATATAGGACTATTTAGGCTATCTATTTCTGCTTGAGTGAGCTTTGGTATGTTGTTCCTTTCAAAGAATTTGCTCTAACTTGTTGAATTCGTTGGCATAGAGTCATTCATAATATTCCATTATTATCTTTTAATATCTGTATACCTGCAATGATGTTGCATCCCACATTACTGATATTGTTAATTTGCATCTTCTATCTTTTTTTCCTAATCACCTTAGCTAGAGGTCTATTAATTTCATTGATTCATTTTTTCAAAGAAGCAGTTTTAGTTTCACAGGTTTTTGCTGTTGTTTTTCTGATTTTTATTTCATTATTTTTGCTATGATCTTTATTATTTTCTTTTTTCTATGCATGTTGAGTTTAATCTTCTTTTTTGGTATCTTAAGATGGAAGCTGAAGTCATTGATTTGAGACTTTTTTTTCTATTCTAACATAAGTGTTTTGTGTTGTAAAATTTTCCTTAAGTGCTGCTTCAAGGGCATCCCAGACATTTTGATATATTGGGTTTTCATTTTCACTCCATTTAAAATACTCCCATTTCTCTTTTGATTTCTTCTTGGCCCATTGATTATTTAGAAGTCTGTTATTTAGTTCCCAAATATTTGGGGTCTACCCAGCAATTTTTCAGCAGTCATTGATTTCTAATTTATTTCAATTGTTGTCAGAGAACATACTATATGTGACTTAAATTCTTTTTAGCGTATTGACACTTGCTTTATGGCCCAAAATATGCCATATTTTAATAAATATTCCCATTGTCAGTTGAAAAGAATTTACATTCTGCTGTTGTGGGGTGGAATGGCCAATAAATCTTAATCAAATGAGGTTAGTTGGTAGTGTTAATGATAAAATTCTATGACTGGAACAGTAGCTTCCAAAGTGGGTGTATGCATCCCTAAATGTATGAAAAATGATTTATTGAGGTACAGAAAGAAATTATTAAAATTAGGCCAGGTGTAGTGTCTTACATCTGTAATCCTAGCACTTTGGTTGGCCAAAGTGGGAAGATCACTGAGCCCAAGAGTTCAAGACCAGCCTGGACAACATAGTGAGACCCTATCTCTACAAAATATTTAAAAATTTTTTAAATAAGAATTAGCCAGGCATGGTGGCACATGCCTGTAGTCCCAGCTACTCAAGAGCCTGAGCCAGAAAGATCTCTTAAGTCCAGGAGGTCAAGGCTGCAGTGAGCTGCAAACATGCCACTATGCTCCAGCCTTGATGACACAGCAAGACTCTGTCTCAAAAAAAAAAGAAATTATTAAAATTTTATATATATATAATTTATTTAATGTATTATGTATATAATATGCTAAAATTATATGTAATTATTAAAATAAAAAGTATATTTATAGATAGTATCATATACTTTTATTTTTTGTATTGTTACAAATTACAGTGTATTTGCCACAGGATGTCATGAACATGATTAATATTTTAAAAATTCTAAGTGATAGACTCTATACAGTACTTTGTACTGAGATGAGGAGATACTGTGCAATTTTTTTTATCCCACAGGCAGGTTGACCAGCACAGTCTTTCTCCTCTGGAGGAGCTCTTGAAATAATTTCCAGGTCTCAGGGGACCTCTGTATAAAAATTATTTTATCTAAGCCCATAGTACATTAGCATGATCAGTAAGTTGTAGATCTAATAATCCAATAATAATTGCCAATGCTCTTTTGAGTAGAGAATGATATTTTTTCCTGAAGATCTGTTTATTTTGGCTAACTTATTTGTCTATCATTTTATGTGGCTCCTCCTCCCAAAAAAAGACATTAATTCATTATGTCTACTTGAATTTTTACCTTATCCAAGTAGATCCCAAACTCTTATCACAAATTTCACTAAATGAGATCCTACTGTGGTTGCTATGTCTTTTTAACAATCTGTCCCTGAAATAAAATCAGATAGTTAAGATTAGCTTACCTTTCTTGAAATTAATCTCCCTAGTGGCTTTTCATAAAATTTTAAAACTCATATAGTAAAAATAATACATTTTTGTTAAACAGGCTTAAGACAAAATGAAATTTTTCTAAAGGTAGAAGGAGTTGATTTAATTTATATAAAGGTTGTAAATTGATTTTAATTAATGTTATTTACAACATGAAAATTTATTAAAAATGTTAAAAGTAGTAAAACTGCAAAGAAAACAATATGAATAAAAATGGCCTAAGACTGTTTTAAGACAGTTTAAAAGCATTTCCTTACTGAGTGACATGATCAGGCTGCCTGATACGGTTTGGATATTTGTTCCCTCCAAATTTCATGTTGAAATATGATAAAGTTGGAGGTGGGGCCTAATGGGAGGAGTTTGGATCATGGGAGCAGATCACTCATGAATGGTTTGAGGCTGTCCCGGTGGTAATGAATGAGTTCTTGCTCTGTTAGTTTATACGAGAATTAGTTGTTTAAGAAAACACTGCCCCTCCACCTTCTCTCTCTTTTCCTCTCTCACTATGTGACATTCTGGGCCCCCTTCACCTTCAGCCATGATGGGAAGCTTCCTGAAGGCCTAGCCAGGAACAGATGTTGGCATCATGCTTCTTGTATAGCCTGCAGAACCATGAGCAAAATAAACCTCTTTATAAATTACCCAGCCTTAGGTATTCCTTTATGGCAACACAAAATGGACTAACACACTCCCAGGTAGGCCTAGCAATTACAAAATTATTATATACATGTATTACTTTCTTGATCTCTTTAATTGGTCTACATAAAAGTATTAAAAGTGTATTAAACACTTTTTTTAAACTAAAACTAAAGAATGGACTTTACCCCTTAATTGAAACTTGTGCTTGTGTATTTGCTTGTCAAATACACAATTTTCAACATAAATATGACAATTTCAAATACTTCTTAAAGAAGAAAAACCAGCCTGAGCAATATAAGGTGATCCTGCCTCTGCAAAAAAAAAAAAAAATAGCCAGGTGTGATGGCATGCATGTGTTTTCCCAGCTACTCATGAGACTGAGGTGGGAGGATGGCCTGAGGCCGGGAAGTTGAGGCTGCAATGAGCTCTGATCATGCCACTGCACCAGCCTGGGCAACAGAATGAGACCTTGTCTCAAAAAACAAAAACAAGAAAAAGTTTATTTACAAGTTTAAGAAGTTAAAAACCAACCAGTCATGGTGGCTCACGCCTGTAATCCCAGCACTTTGGGATGCCGAGGTGGGAGGATCACCTAAGGTCAGGAGTTCGAGATCAGCCTGACCAACATGGAGAAACCCAAGTCTCTACTAAAAATACAAAATTAGTCGTGCATGATGGCACATGACTGTAATCCCAGCTATTCGAGAGGCTGAGGCAGGAGAATCGCTTGAACCCGGGAGGCAGAGGTTGCCATAAGCCAAGATTGAGCCATTGCACTCCAGCCTGGGCAACAAGAGCAAAACTCCATCTCAAAAAAAAAGAAGTTAAAAACCACCGAGGTGTTCGTTGCTTTCCCATGAATAGCAGAAACCTATTTTTTCATAGAAATCCACAGTTTGTCAAGAGATAGATGAGTAAATCTCATCTTCAGTACATGATCAGACTGTAGCTCTATTTAAGAAAGTTGACTATTTTTGTCACATCATCCAGACTTTTAAAATTTCTTCTTTGACAGGCTTTGACACCAGCACCTCTCTGTGAAGAAAAGAGTGTGTTGTGAACGAAGTCAGAATTTCCTGTGTTCCCTTTGCCGCTCCTGGAGCTCACTCGTGAGTCCTGTCAGTATAGATGCCCACATATTTCTTCCAGATCAGACCTTTTCATTCCAGATACAACGACAGAACATTAAATGCACCCGGGGCCGGGCACGGTGGCTCAAGCCTGTAATTCCAGCACTTTGGGAGGCTGAGGCGGGCGGATCACCTGAGGTCAGCAGTTCAGACCAGCCTGACCAAAATGGAGAAACCTGTCTCTATTAAAAATACTAAATTAGCTGGGCGTCGTGGTGCACGCCTGTAATCCCAGCTACTCGGGAGGCTGAGGCAGGAGAATCACTTGAACCCAGCAGGCGGAGGTTGCAGTGGGCCGAGATCGCGCCATTGCGCTCCAGTCTGGGTGACAGAGAGAGACTCCGTCTCAAAAAAAAAAAAAATTTATCCGGGATTTTGCTTGTTTGGGACAGCTCTTTGCACCAGAAAAAAAAAAAAAGTCTTGAAAACCACCTTGTTTACAAATCTTACAAATGTTATGATATTAATTAGCCAGGTGTGGTGGCCTGTACCCTGTAGTCCCAGCTACTTGAGAGGCTGAGGCAGGAGAATGGCTTGAACCTGGGAGGCTGAGGTTGCAGTGAACCGAGATCGCACCACTGCACTCCAGCCTGGGCGACAGAGCGAGATTCCGTCTCAAACAACAACAACCACTAATGTTATAATATGACATTTAGTGGTAAAATCTGTTGATTCATCAACCTACATAGAGAACCATTTGTTTCCGTTTATGACATATATCATCAATACGTTGACTAATGGTATTGAGAGAGAAAACTTTTCATTTTCGCATACTACATCGTGTCCTAGTATTTTATGTTTGTTTGTTTTTAGAGACAGCATCTCGTTATGTTGCCCAAACTGGACTCAATCCTGGGCTCGAGCTGGCCCTAGCATTTTATTTACTCTAATTTAGGTTCTCATTACTGTGTGCATTTTCCTTTTCTGGACCATAAATAACTGCTACTAAATAGCTTGCTTCCTGAGGCTATTCACTGACTATGACTTTTTTGTTTTTTGTTTTGTTTTGTTTTTTAACAAAAGCTTTACTGTCTTTCAATGTTCCAGTAACCACTGAAAATAATCTGCCCTTTTACTTGTCAAATGTCTGTGCTTTGGAGTTAAGAGTCTTTGCAGTTTTGCCGGAGCCATTGCTGGATGTGTAAGTTGTTTACCACAGACAATGCACAAAGGAATGGAACAATTTTGATTACCAGAGTTCCTTGTTGCCTGGTGTAGTAAAATGCTTCAAAGGATTAAAATTCTTGACTGGGCATGGTGGCTCTCATCTGTAATCCCAGCACTTTGGGAGGCTAACATGGTAGGATTGGTTGAGGCTAGTAGTTTGAAAACACCTGGGCAACATGGCAGGATCTCTTCTCTACAACAACAAGAAAATAACAAGGCATGGTGGCACATGCCTGTAGTCCTAGCTACTCTGAAGGCTAAGGCAGGAGGATCATTTGGGCCCAGGAGTTTGCGGCTTCAGTGAGCTATAATTACACCACTGCACTCTAGCCTGGGCACAGAGTGAGACCCTGTCTCCAAAATAAATAAATAAATATCGGTTAAAACCCTTCATCAACCCCATCAGAAGAGTCCATGGATCTAGGCCTATAATATTTTCTTCTGTCTCATACCTTGTCTTCAAAAATCACTGGATCACTAATAAAATATAAAATGGTAGAGCACAATAACAGCCACATGAGAAAAATTATTTACAAAATACATGAAATTTTCGCTATACCAATTTAGTTCTAACCTATACAATCCATGCTTTCAGTGACCATTGCTTATGAATAAGTGAAATGAATGGCCGCAATGCTGTAAGGCGTGGGAGGGAGGCACTGGGAAAACCATTATAAGGTACTTGTACTGTGAAGCAGTACACTATTACTTTAAAGTGGGTTTGCATTAGTTATACATGTATATTAAAAATTTTAGGGAAACCACTAAAAAGAAATATAATTGATATAAGAGAGAAGAGAAAATGGAATCTTAAAATACTCAATTAAAACCAGAGAAGGCAAAAAAACAAAAACAAAAACAGAGAAGGCAGAACAAGAGTGGAAAATAAAAAAAGAAACAGAACATAAGCAATGAATAGAAAAGTTTAAAATATGGTAGATATTAATCCAATGATATCAATATTCACTTTAAATGTGAATGGCCTAAGTACACCAATTAAAAAAGACTGTCAGAGTGGATAAAAAAACAAGTCCCCACAAGACGAAAAAATTAGAAAAAAAAAAAAAGGCCTAACTAAATTTTTTTTAAAAGAAACACATTTTAAATATAAAGACGCAAATAGAATACAAATAAAAAAGTAAAGAATTATGCCATGCTAATACTAGTCAAAAGAAAACCGGAGTTCTACATTAATTTCAGACAAAGAATTTAGCACAAGGAAAATTATCAGGGATACAGAGGAGCAGTACAAGATTTTAAAAATCTCCAAGAAAATATAACAATCCTTAATGTGTGCATACCTAACAAGAGTGTCAAAATACATGCAGTGAAACTGATAGAACTGCAAGGAGAAATTGATGAATACACTATTATACTTAAAGACTTCAACACCCCTCTATTAGTAGTTGACAGATCCAGTAGGCATGAAATCAGTAATTATATAGTTGAACTAAACATAAACAGCACCACCAATCAACTGAATCTAATTGACATTTATAAAATACTTCATCCAACAGCAACAAAATACACATTCTTCCCAAGCTCACATGGAACATTCACCAAGAGAGACCACATTCTGGGTGATAAAACAAATCTTGACAATGGGATTAAACTAGAAATAATAACAGAAAGATAGCTCAAAAATCCAAAAATATTTGGCAATTAAACTACACATTTCTAAATAATCAGTAGGTCAAGGAAGAAGCCTCAAGAGAAGTGAAATTTTAAAATATTTTAACTCAATAAAAATGAAATTACAACTTAGCAAAATTTGTCAGATGCAGTGAAAGCAGTGCTTAAAGGAAAATTTATACCATTAAATGCTTATATAGGAAAATAAAAAAAGACCTAAAATTAATCATCTAAGTTTCTGCCTCAGGAAACTAGAAAAGAAGGAGCAAATTGGCCAGGCGTGGTGGCTGATGCCTGTAATCCCAGCACTTTGGGAGGCCGAGGCTGGGGGATCATCTGAGGTTGGGAATTCGAGACCAGCCTGACCAGCATGGAGAAACCCTGTCTCTACTAAAAAAAATACAAAATAGGCAGAGCACAGTGGGTCACCACTGTGACCCCAGCACTTTGGGAGACCGAGGCGGGAGGATCACAAGGTCAGGAGTTCGAGACCAGCCTGGCCCAGATGGTGAAACCCTGTCTCTACTAAAAATACAAAAAATTTAGCTGGGCACGGTGGTAGGCACCTGTAGTCCTAGCTACTTGGGAGGCTGAGGCAGGAGAATTGCTTGAACCCAGGAGGCGGAGGTTGCAGTGAACCGAGATCGTGCTACTGCACTTTAGCCTGGGCAACAGAGCAAGACTCCATCTCAAAAAAAAAAAAATTAGCCAGGTGTGGTGGCACATGCCTGTAATCCCAGCTACTCAGGAGGCTGAGGCAGGAAAATCACTTGAACCTGGGAGGCAGAGGTTGCGGTGAGCTGAGATCGCACCATTGCACTACAGTCTGGGCAACAAGAGCAAAATGCCAAAAAAAAAAAAGGAAGGGAGGGAGGGAGGGAGGAAGGAAGAAAGAAAAGGAGGAGCAAATTAAACATAAGCAGAAAAAGAGAAATTATAAAAATCAGGGCAGAAAACATCGAAATTGAAAACAGGAAATCAATAGAAAAAGAATCAATGAACCCAAAGCTGTTTCTTTGCTTAGATCAGTGAAATTTATAAACCTTTATAAACCTTTACTCAAACTAATGAAGAAAAATAGGAGACGCAAATTACTAATATCAGAAAGAAGGCATATCACTGTGAACATTAAAAGCATAATAAAAGAATGTGATAAATAATTATATGCCCACAAATTTGATAATCTAAATGAAGTAGACCAGTTCCTTTTTTTTTTTTTTTGAGACAGGGTCTCGCTCTGTCGCCCAGGCTGGAGTGCAGTGGCTCAATCTCGGCTCACTGCAAGCTCCACCTCCTGGGTTCACACCATTCTCCTGCCTCCGCCTCTCCAAGTAGCTGGGACTACAGGCGCCCGCCACCACGCCCAGCTAATTTTTTGTATTTTTAGTAGAGACGGGGTCTCACTGTGGTCTCGATCTCCTGACCTCGTGATCCGCCCGCCTCGGCCTCCCAAAGTGCTGGGATTACAAGCGTGAGCCACCGCGCCCGGCCGACCAGTTCCTTAAAAGACACAATCTACCAAAACTCTCACAAGGAGAAATAGATGATATAAATAGGCCTGTATCTACTAAATAAATTGAATCAATAATTAATAACTTTCCAAGACGGAATGCACCAGGCTCAGATGGATTCACTGGTGAATTCTACCAAATATTTAAGAAATAAATTGTAACAATTCTCTATAGTCTCTTCCAGGAAATAGAAGCAGAGGGAATACATTCTAACATTCTTTGAGGACAGCATTACCCTAATACTAAAACCAAAGATATTACAAGATAAAAACAACTACAAACCAATATCTCTCATGAATATAGATACAAAAGTCCTCAACAAAATATTAACAAATAAAATTCAACAGATCTAAAAAGAATTATACACCATGACCAAGTGGGATTTATTTTAGGTATACAAGACTGGTTCAATATGCAAAAACCAATTAATATGACTACATTTGATCTTAGCCAAAAGGCTGAGAAGAGATGAATTAATGTAATTTATTACACCAAGACACTAAAGATAAATCATATGATCAAATACAGAAAGAGAATTTGACTAAATCCATCACCGATTCATAATAAAAACTCTCAGCAAACTAGGAATAGAGGGGGACTTCCTCAGTTTGATAAAGAACATCTACAAAAACCCCTACAGCTAACATCATAGGTATTGATGATGCTTTCTTCCTAAAATTAGGAGCTACACAAAAGAGTATACTCTCACCAGTCTTATTCAACATCATTCTGAGAGTCACGGCTAACACAATAAGACAAGAAAAGGAAATAAAAGATATACAGATCAGCCAGGCACGGTGGCTCATGCCTGTAATCCCAACACTTTGGGAGGCTGAGGTGGGTGGATTGCCTGAGCTCAGGAGTTCGAGACCAGCCTGGGCAACATGGTGAAACCCTGTCTCTACTAAAATACAAAAAAATTAGCCAGGCATGGCGGTGTGTGCCTATAATCCCAGCTACTCAGGAGGCTGAGACAGGAGAATCACTTGAACTCGGGAGGCGGAGGTTGCAGTGAGCCGAGATCGCCCCACTGCACTCCAGCCTGGGCAACAGAGTAAGGCTCCATCTCAAAAAAAAAGAAAGATATACAGATCAAGAAGGAAGAAATAAAACTGTCTTTGTTTACAGATGATGATTTTCTATGTAGAAAATCCCAAAGAACTGACAAAACAAACAAAAACGGCAACTAATTCCTGGAGCTGATATGCACTTATAGCAAAGTTGTAGGATACAAGGTTAATATACAAAAGTCAATTGCTTTCCTCTATACCGGCAATGACCTATTGGAATTTGAAATTGATAACACATCTTCAGTAGCATCCTTAGCTTAAGAAAGAAAATAAAAAATAAAAATAAAGACACAACATCATTTACATTAGCACCCTGAAAGAAAAAGAGAAATACTTAGGTATAAATTTAGCAAAATATGTACAAGAGCTATATAAGGAAAACTATTAAACGGTCATGAAAGAATCATGGATAGGAAACTCAATATTGTTAAGATGTCAGTTCTTTACAACATGATCTATACATTTGACGCAATACCAATAAAAATTACAAGTCGTTTTGTAGATACTGACTAACAGATTCTAAGGTTAATATGGAAAAGCAAAAGACCCAGAATAGCCAACACAATATTGACGAGAAAGAACTGACACTGCAAAACTTCAAGACTTACTGTACAGTAATCAAGACAGTGTGGCATTGGTGAAAGAATAGACAAATAGATTAATGGAACAGAATAGAGAGGCCAGAAAGAAACACACAAATATAGCCAACTGATCTTTGACAGACAAGCAAAGGCAATTCAACAAAGAAAGGACAGTCTTCAGCAAATGATACTGAAACAATTGGACATTCACATGGGAAAAAAATGAATGTAGACACATGCCTTACATCTTTCACGAAAATTAACTCAAAATGGATCATAGTAAAATGTACTATGTAAAATGCAAAACTATAAAACTTCACGTAAAATGCAAAACTACATGTAAAATGCAAAACTATAACACTTCTAATGTAAGGCATTAATAATAGGGGAAATGGGGGACCAACGTGGGGGCAGAGAGAAAGGAAGAATATGAGAGTTCCCTGTACTTTCTGCTCAGCTTTTCTGTAAAACTAAAACTGCTTTAAAAAAAATTAAGTCTATCAATTATTGTAAAACTAAAACTGCTTTAAAAATTATTTTTAAAAACTCCATCGGCATAGTTAAATTTAAAAAGCAAAAAACTTTTAAACAGGATTTTCTAACCTACTTAGAGGTTTTCCAGAGCACTCTAAATGAATTTTGAACATATTTATTTAAAACATAAACATTAAGGCCGGGTGCGGTGGCTCACACCTCTGATCCCAGCACTTTGGGAGGCTGAGGTGGGCAGATCACTTGATGTCAGGAGTTTGAGACCAGCCTGGCCAAAATGGTGAAACCCCGACTCTACTAAAATACAAAACTTAGCAAGGCATGGTGGCAAGTGCCTGTAATCCCAGCTACTTGGGAAGCTGAGGCACGAGAATCACTTGAACCCCGGAGGCAAAGGTTGCAGTGAGCCGAGATCGTGCCACTGCACTGCAGCCTGGATGACAGAGCAAGATTCTGTCTTGGGAGAAAACAAAAACAAAAACAAAAACATAAACATTACATATTCCGATTAGTTTACAGGAACAATTTATTGCCATTAGGGAAGATGAAAATTTATTTGCTATTTAGAATCCTTCCTTTCTCACTTTCTTTTTCTTTTCTTTTCTTTCTTTTTGTTTTAAATCAGGATCTTTCTTTGTCACCCAGGCTGGAGTGCAGTGGCGTGATCATTGATAGGGAAAGGAGGCAGAGAAATTCTAGGCAGAAAAGGGTGGGGTCCCTGGTGAGGGCCACACCCTGAAGTCTGGAACCACAGCCCCAAATGAGAATTTTACATCCCCATTTTCCCTGCTTGAATGTCGCCTTTTCCAAAACCACCCCTGGCTCACTCCACCCCACATCCTGTACCCATGAAAACCTCAGGCTCCACTGGCAGAGAGCAGAGAAAGGGAGAAGAAGCAGCTGAATGTTAGGGAAGTCGCTTGACTTCAGAGGGACAGCTTGACAGGAGGACTTAGGAGAAGAGTCTGGCCAGAGACAGCTGGACGTCCAGGGAAGAATACCTTCCTGCTCCATCCCCTTTGTAGTTCCCTTTGCCACTGAAAGCCACTTCCATCAGCAAGAAAATCCCCTATATTTACCTTCAATTCGTTCGTGCGATCTGATTTTTCCTGGACTCTGGACAAGAGCTTGGGATACAGAAGCCTGTAACAGTGACCTGCTACCCTTGTGAAAAGACAGAGGGTCCATGAGCTGTTAAACACTTAAGCCATCTGCGGATGGAAAAGCTAAAAAAGCGCTGCCTGTAACATTTCTTCTGGGGTTTCGAGGGTCATGGGTACTCCCTACTAGATGCTGCTGCGGGGCCCACACAAAGTTTTGCTCCTGCCCACACCCAGAAGTTCTCGCCCCAGCTCCTGCACCCACTCGGCTGTGCTCTCCATCCTGTGAAGGGTGGAGGATGAAAGTAAAGGGATAGCAAAAATGTACCGAGCAAACACTTATTATCATAACTGGAGTGGCTATATTAATATTAGACAAAATAGACTTCAAGTTAAGGAATATGAACAGAAATAAGAAGACATATTCTAAGTGTAGTTGTGAGTTTAAAGTTAAAAAAAAGAAAGGACATTCTAATGACAAAAGAGTCAATTCATCAATAAGACATAATCTTATACATGTGTATACATATAGTAACAAAGTTTCAAGAATAT
Source organism: Hylobates moloch (assembly GCF_009828535.3). Lineage (NCBI taxonomy): Eukaryota > Metazoa > Chordata > Mammalia > Primates > Hylobatidae > Hylobates > Hylobates moloch. Next base: position 29,075,770 of record NW_026652290.1, on the reverse strand, counting down.
AAAGCAAAACCTACAGAACTAAAGGGAGAAACAGACAAACCCACGACCATGCTTGAACAGTTTAATAGCCTTCTCTCAGTAATTGATAGAATAGACAAAGTTAGTAAAGACACAAGAGATTTCAGCAACACTGCTTAGCAACTTGATTTCACTGATGTTTATAAAATACTACCTAAGAAAAAAGGATATACATTCTTTTAATGTGAAAATCATTATCATGGCCGGGTGCGGTGGCTCACGCCTATAATCCCAGCACTTTGGGAGGCCAAGGCGAGGTCAGGAGACCGAGACCATCCTGGCTAATACAGTGAAACCCCATCTCTACTAAAAATACAAAAAATTAGCCAGGCATGGTGGCACGCGCCTGTAGTCCTAGCTTCTCAGGAGGCTGAGGCAGGAGAATCGCTTGAACCTGGGAAGTGGAGGTTGCAGTAAGCCAAGATCGGCCCACTGCACCCCAGCCTGGGCGACAGAGCGAGACTCCATCTAAAAAAAGAAAGAAAGAAAGAAAATCATCATCACAAAGAAAGCTTTGTAATATTTTTTGTAATAACGAAACACTGGAAACAAAATTGGAGAACTGATAAATACATTGGCATTTTTTGAAAATAAAAACACACAGCAGCTAAAATACATTGGAGCTGATTTTATCCTCATGAGTTAATATGGATAATTTGCAAAAAGTATGATAATGAATAAAAGAAGCAAGTTGCAGAATAATATAGTAGGATGCCAATATTTTTCAAAGTCTTAAAGCATACAAAACAATGCTTTGTATTAGTTATGGGTACTACATGCTTAGTGAAAATATAACATTAGCTGTATGAGAACACCATTGCTACTTCAGAATAGTGGTTACCTCAAAGAAGAGGAAAGAAATGTGATCAGGTGTTCAACTCTATTAGTAAAGTTATATTTTTTAAGAAAGAGAGGAAGTGCTGAAAAATAAATTTTTTCCATTACTAAAATATTGAAGAACTAGAAGCTATCTCAGTGATCAACAGTAGCAGAACCAGACAATCCCCTATACGCAAGTTGCTGAAAGCTTCTGGGGCAAACCACATCACTGAGTAGGGTATTTCCACAGATTGATGATTTTCATTTTCTACTGGGGGGTTTCCCCCATCTCAGAGGATAAAATGGCCTCTCATACCTATTCAATCCCTCTATCACTATGCATAATCCCCACCCCTTGTTCCTAACTCTAGGATCTCATTCCATCAACTATTGTCTCCCTTCCATACTTGTTCAGTCTTTTATTCTCCACATCCTATAAACATGTTCATATCTCTATTGCTTAAAAAATAAATAAACAAAAAAGTTGATCTTGCAGGCTGGGCAGCATAGTGAGACCCCATCTCTACAAAAAGTAAAAATTCAGCTGGCATGGTGTGGTGTGCCTATAGTCCTGGCTACTTGGTAGCCTGAGGTGGGAGATGGGAGGATCACCTGGGCCCAGGAGATCAAGGCTGCAGTGAGCTGCGATTGTGCCACTACTGCACTCCAGCCGGGGCAACACAGTGAGATCCTGGGTCAAAAAAACAAAAAAGAAAGAAGAAGACGACGTTGATCTTGGCCGTGACACCATCATTTTTCTTCTTATCTGCAGCTCAATTTCTTAAAAGGGAAATCTAATGAGTTGCTTCCATTTCCTCAACTCCCTGTGATCTGGCTCCCACTCTGTAGGTACTCCCTTTTTAAAATTTTCTCCCCTGGACTTCTAAGACCCACTTCTTTCCTGTTACCTCCTTTGCTGGCTTCCCTTTTCACTGCCTACCTTCTTTCCCTCAGTGATTTTCCAACTAACCTCATCAACCTTCCAGGCTTTTCTACCATGTGCTGATGAAATCTCTATCTTTAACAGGACTGCTTTCCCAAATTCTGGAGCTACATATCCAGCTGTGTAGCTCCACCTGGACATGCCACAGATGTCTTAAATTCAACATATCCTAGATAACCTTGGCATCTTTCTCAATGTGTTGTCTCTTCCTGCTCCCCAACCTCACTTCTTATTTTAGTCCATGCCTATATCACCACCCTATCACCACCCTAGTTACCCAGCAGAAACCCTTAGTTACTGCCTCCCACCTTCTCATGCCCCAAGTCCCATCAGATACTAGTTCTGTTGCCGCTACATTAGCTAAGGCCCAGCTTATCTCTCATCTGTGCTATTGTCTAGCCTTCTGCCTAGGAATCTTCCTCCTTCAGGCTTTTCCTCAAATCATCTATTCTCCTTCCCACTGCCAGAGTTATTTCCCTAAAATGCAAATTTGAGAAATTCCCTCTCTTGCTTCAAATCCCTCAGTGACTCCCCTCTGTCCATGCTGCAAAGTCCAAGTTCCTCAGCATGGCTCACAAAGCCTTTACCATCTGCTCCCCACCCACTCATTCAAACTAGTCCCTGGTCCCTCCTCTGCTACACTCCAACACTAATTGAGGATATTAATAATGAACCACCTCTAAGGCACCAACGCACATCTATTTAGCTGTTAAAATAATTGAACAAAGATTTTAAAAACATTGTTTAATAACATCAAAAGAAAAACTACACATATGCCTGTCAAATGAAGAATGGGTAAAGAAAAGGTGGCATCCTCACTTAGTGGAATAATACTTAGCAATGAAAAGAATGACCCACTGCCATATACAACAACCAGATGGATGGATTTCACAGATATAGTGATGAGCAAAAGAAGGCAGGCATGCAAGAGTACACAAGAGTATGGTTCCATTTATATGAAGTTCAAGATTAGGCAAAATTAATATATGGTTGTGGAAGTCAGAATGTGGTTACTTCTGCAGCTGGTATTGACTAGGAAGGGGCACAAGAGAAACTTCTGGAGAGCTGGAAATGTTTTGAATCTTCATATGGGTGGTGATTACACAGAGCCTGTATATTTATCTATCTGTCCATCTCTATCTGTAGATATTAATCAAGCCATAAAGTTAAGATTTATATGCTTTGCCACATATATGTTACACCCTGTTTTAGTCCGTTTGAGTTGCTATAACAAAATGCCATAAACTAGGTGGATTACAAACAATAGGAATTTATTCCTCGTAATTCTGGAGGCTGGGAAGTCCAAGATCAAGGCACTGGCAGAGTCAGTGTCTGGTGGGGGCCTGCTTTCTCATGGATAAAGATCTTCTGGCTGTAACCTCACACGGCAGAAGTAGTAAGGGGTGTCTCTCTGGCCACTTTCATCAGGGCACTAATCCCACTCACAAGGCTTTAACCTCATGACCTAAACATCTCTCAAAGGCCACCACCTCCTATACCATCATCTTGGGGATTATGATTTCAATATACAGATTTTGGGGGGACACAAACATTCAGATCATAGCACATCTCAATTTAAAAATTGCTAAATTAGGCAGGGTGTGGTGGCTCACGCCTGTAATCCCAGAACTTTGGGAGGCCAAGGCAGGCAGATCATGAGGTCAGGAGATTGAGACCATCCTGGCTAACATGGTGAAACCCTGTTTCTACTACCAATACAAAAAATTAGCCGAGTGTGGTGGCGCATGCCTGTAATCCCAGCTACTTGGGAGGCTGAGGCAGGAGAATTGCTTGAACCTGGGAGGCAGAGGTTGCAGTGAGCCAAGATCGTACCATTGCACTCCAGCTTGGGCAACAAGAGCAAAACTCCATCCCCCCAGCAAAAAAAAAAAAATTGCTAAATTAAAAAAAATTGCTGAGGGGGCACAGGGAGACAGGTACACAGCTGGCTGTCCTATAAATTGATAAAAATCTTTTGGAAAGCAGTCAAGTAATATGTAAAGAGAGTTAACACTTGACATTCTTTCCTCTACTAATTCACTTTTGGTAAGAAATTTTTCTAAGAAAACAACAGGAAAGAATTTACAAACCATTTGTACAAATATGTTTAGAACAATATTATCCATAAAAATGAAAAACTCTATGTAAACCAAATGTCCAATTATTGGGAAAAGTTTAAGTAAAGTATGGTAAGATAATGTAATAGAACTGTGTATGGTCTTTTAAAATTATCTTATAACTTATTCAATGCATGAAAAATTATGTAAAAAGTAATATTGATTATAAAATCAGAATGCAAATATCAGATACCAAATTATATCAGTTATCTATTATTATGTACAAACTACCTAAAAGTTAATGACTTAAAACAAGCACCAAGGGTGGGTGCAGTGGCTCACGCCTGTAATCCCAGCACTTTGGGAGGCTGAGGCGGGCGGACCACGAGGTCAGGAGATTGAGACCATCCTGGCTAACACAGTGAAACCCCATCTCTACTAAAAATACAAAAAATTAGCTGGGTGTGGTGGCGGGTGCCTGTTGTCCCAGCTACTCGGGAGGCTGAGGCAGGAGAATGGCGTGAACCCAGGAGGCGGAGCTTGCAGTGAGCCGAGATGGCATCACTGCACTCTAGCCTGGGCCACAGACGGAGACTCCGTCTCAAAAAAACAAAAAACAAACAAACAAAAAAAACAAAAAACAAGCACCATTTTATTTGTCCATAATTCTGTGGGTCAGCAATTTGGGCTGGGCTCAGTTAATGGTCTCTTGGTTGGCCTGGTCTGGGTTTACTCTTGTGATTATAGTCATCTGGTAGCTCAACTCAAGTTGGATGGTATAAAAAGGCCTTGCTCACATGTCTGGTGTTTGAAAGTGGGCCTTTCTGTCTCCACATGGTCTGTCATAGCAAGGAGGCTATTCCAAGCTCCTTCACATGACAATGGTAGCATTGCAGGAGGGCAAGAGCAGAAACTACAATCTGTTGGACAAAGCCGTTCATAAGACCAGCAGAGATTCAAGAGGAGACACAATCAACTTCACCTCTATGTGGAACGCCTCATACTACCACCTGTATTATCTTTATAAAACAGACCTGTCCAGGTAACCTGATGAGGAAATTAAGTACCATGTGTCTTCTAGGTTGCAGACAGAAAGGAAACTCTGCCTCCTTTCCCATCCTTGGCAGCCAGGTCTCTGTGTGCTAATAGGTTGGGCACCAAGTCTGAGCCCTTGGAAAGACAGGAGGAGAGGCTGAGGGTTGAGGCTGAGGTGAATCTAGGGTGAAAGGGGATAAGAACAGGGATGGGAGGAATATGTGGTCATTAAACAATCTACACACCAATGATTCACAGCCAATCTCAAAGTGAAGATGTACATCATATATGTTTACACTGATAAGGATTGGAGAAACATCCAAAAAAGCTGTAGCAGTTTGTTTTATAGGTATGAATTTTTCATGATAAAATTGTCAGTTTAAAAAAAGCCCTAAGGGAAAAAACCTCGCATACCTAAATATATTCATTTGACTACATTAAATGGGACACAGAAGAATATTTTTTGTACAAGCAGTACTCATAAAAGATACCAGATGAGCAAGTCCGGAGCCTCAGATTCTATACTTAACAACAAAGCAGACAATGGCAAGGACCAGATCGGCTTTCTTGGAAGCTTTGCACAAAGATTTTCTAAAAGATTTTTCACGGGTTGTTATAGAAGAAAATGCTACGTACCTGCTTATAGGCAAAGGTTTTTTTTATTTCCCCTAGACTTCTGAGTAGCATTACCCTATGCCACCAAAACAGCTCTCTACACAATACATTATTTTAGATTTCTTCCACTCGGTGAACATTTGTCCTCACAGTCTTCTTTCTTTCTTTCTTTCTTTCTTTCTTTTTTTTTTTTTTTTTTTGAGACAGAGTCTCGCTGTCGCCCGGGCTGGAGTGCAGTGGCGCAATCTCGGCTCACTGCAGGCTCCGCCCCCCGGGGTTCACGCCATTCTCCTGCCTCAGCCTCCCGAGTAGCCGGGAGTACGAAACGAAGTGGCACTCTAGTACCCCAGGCTGGAGTGCAATGGCGTGATCTCGGCTCACTGCATCCTCCACCTCCTGGGTTCAAGCAATTCTCTTGCCTCAGCCTCCCAAGTAGCTGGGATTACAGGCACCCGCCGCCACTCACAGCTAATTTTTGTATTTGTAGTAGAGACAGGGTTTCACCAGGTTGGTCAGGCTGGTCTCGAACTCCTGACGTCAGGTGATCCACCCACCTCGGCCTCCCAAAGTGTTGGGATTACAGGCATGAGCCACTGTGCCTGGCCTCACATTCTTATTTCTAAAAAACGTTTGTACTTCATATCTGAATTCATTTGATCCCTATTATTGCATTTCTTTTACCATTTTGATTTGATTTCTTCTTGCCTAGATAGATGCCTAGGACTTGTCCTAGATATATGGATGTACAGCTCCTAAAACCTAACATGGCTAAAACTGAATTCCTTTCTTCCCACAAGCTGTTGCTGCTCTCCATCTGCCTCTGTTAATAGCACCCTCATCATTCCAACCCCATCCAGGGTCAAAACTCGGGAACTTTGTTCCTTCTCACTTTCCTGCTAACATCCAGTTGGCTTTCTCAGCCAACTGAATCAACTCTTGGAAAGTCTCTCTGGTTGCTTCCATTCTAATCCCCAAAGGGCCCCAATTCAGCCTTCATCAACTTGTCTGATTATAGCTGCCCTTCTTTCTCTCTGTGTGGTTCTTTTTCACGCCTCATATTGCCACCTGTATTATCTTTACAAAACAGACCTGTCCAGGTAACCCGATGAGGAAATTAAGTACCATGTGTCTTCTAGGTTGTAGACAGAAAGGGAACTCTGCCTCCTTCCCCATCCTTGGCAGCCAGGTCTCTGTGTGCTAATAGGCTGGATACCAAGTCTGAGCCCTTGGAAAGACAGGAGGAGAGGCTGAGGGTTGAGGCTGAGGTGCATCTAGGTGATGGTGTCATGCCCTGCTGCTCCAAATGTGGTCTGCAGACCAGCAGCACCAGCAGCACCTGGGAGTTTGTAGCCATGCAGAATCTCAGGTGCCACCCAGACCTACTGAATCAGAATCTGCATTTTAACAAGATCTGTATGTGATTGCTGCACACTGAAGTCTGGGAAGCATTGTAAGGGATACCTTTTGTGCCTCACTTTCAGTGCTTTAAATCCTCTTGGCCTTACCTCTGACTCCAGCAGTAATCGCTAGTAGCAGTGGTCAGCAGCGTCCAGCTCACTTATACATCTATACATTGCCTTGCACTCTTTCCCTCATCGGCTGCCCCTATCTCTCACTCTTTCTTCTGTGTCAACTTCCCAAATAAACTATTAAATCCAAATCCTTGTTTCAGGTTCTCCTTCCAGGGAACCCAGCCTTAGATGATTAAAAAATTGAGGAGGGCCTGAAGAAGCAGGGCAGCAGTGCTCTGGAGGTGGCGGAATCACAGCTGGTAAGAGTTCAGGGCCTACGCAATGAGCGCCAGGTTTGGGGGAAACACAGCTGAGACTCCTAGACCTCAGTTTGGCAAAGAAGTGTGTCCCACCCTAGGTTACCTGCCTTCAAGGCAGGGCCAGCTTCATGGGCCTATGATCTGTGCTGTCACACAGGGCCCTGTACTCCAAAGGACCCTATGTTTGGTGTAATGCTCACTTGTTACCATTTTGAAATTCTTAGTAATTTTTGAACAAGGGGCTCTGTGTTTTCATTGCGTACTGAGCCCTGCAAATTATGTAGCTGGTCCTGATCCTAGGGTAGGAAGAGACAGCAAAGTTCAGACCACAGGCTGAAAGATTCCTCTTTAGGACACCCGTAAGCTCTCAGAACTCATATGCTTCTAACAGAGTTGAGGGGTTGGGAAGAATGCCTCCTCACCACTGCCATGTCCAGTAAGACTGGGATTTTTTGCCAACTCTGGCAAATGGGGGCTGAAGCAAATTTGATTTGACTTTGGAACACAAAGGAATGTAACATTTCTTGCACTTTAGTGTTGCAGAACAAACTCTGAAGCCTTCCATGAAAATTTTATTATGTCCGTCTTGTGTTTAGAGTTCTGTAGTGGCTCTCCATTACTAAGAAACTAAACTATAAGCCTCATAGGAAAGCATTCAAAGTTCTGCTGATCTAATAAGACCTTAGTCCTGCTGTCCACTAAATCCTCTTTTTGACCTTAAACTCTAGTTCCAGTAGTTAATCTTCCATCCACCTCTGTCCTTATCCACCTCAAATCCACACCATTCCAAACAGTCAACCACTGGTACGAGTTTTTTTTTGTGAGTATTCAGAAATTTTAAAAATTTATACAAGTAAATAATATGCACTTTGTTTTCCTTTCTTATATATATGACAGAATACTATACCCATTCTCTTCTATTCTTCATGCATTCTCTTATGCTACTGTCCTTGATCTGGAATATTTTTCTGTTCCATCTCCATCATTAATTCAAACAGCCTTCAATACCCATTGCAAATACCTCTTCTTAAAGCATTCCCAAATCTTGCTATGTAGTTGCAATTAAATGTTATCTTCCAAGGGCTGGTCATGGCAGCTGACACCTGTAATCCTAGCATTTTGGGGGACAGGAGGCAGGAGGATCACTTAAGCACAGGAGTTTGAGGTTACAGTGAGCTATGATTGCATCACCGCAATTCAGCCTGGGTAACAGGCCAACACCCTGTCTCAAAAAAAAAAAAAAAAAAAAACCTTCCTGGGATATTAAACAGGAACTTTGTAATTAGCCATTAAATATCTCAGAAACTATCTTGCTTCTCATTTGACATAACAAAAGACAGAGCCTCTATATTAGAGAGAATCATATGAAATTGCTGTCATTTGACAGATTTGACCTAAAAAAAAAGTCATTTCATATCAGTAATCTAATAGATTTCAATTTAAATAAGGCCCTTCCCTGACCTCTTTAGTCTTCCTTAGGATTCTTCCTTTTCTCATAGAGAAGTTTATTATACAGTGATCTATATTTTATTATTCCAACACTTCTCGCCATTTAATATTAACCTAGTCTGAATCTAAGGGTTTCTAGGCTTTTAATTGTCTTCCATTTCTACATATATATGGCTCTTCCTCAAGAGTGATGACCCTTCTTTTACCATCTCCACCACCCTTATCATTAGAACAACTTGTACACATTCTGATCAACTTTATCACCCAGTGCTTTGATAAACAAAGCATGAAGTCACTCAGACACTGCAGCTGGTGTTGCTTCTGACTATGTTTTTCCTGCTCTACTTGCTAGTTTTAGATGAGGTTATAATAATAGCAGTTGGAATATCACACAGATCATGTTCTCTAATCAATCAATCACCTCATAACTAATTCATGCTATGAACACTTGTGTTGAAGGCCTTCTGCAGATGAACTTTCCCTGTGCAGCAGGGAGCATGCCCTCAAACTGTTCTGGGTCCATAGCCAAAAAATTCAGCAACCAAAAGAGAAGAAAAGACTAGTCCAGTTAGAAAATATTTGGCTAAGGATTCTGATTGTCCTGGCTGGGGCCATATGTCCATCCCTGGACCAGCCACTGTGGCCAGATGGATGGAATAATATTATTCATTTGACCTGGGACCTTGCCTATTTTTTTTTTTTTTTTTTGAGACAGAATCTTACTCTCTCGCCCAGGCTAGAGTGCAGTTGCATGATCTTGGCTCACTGCAGCCTCTACCTCCCAGATTCAAGTGATTCTTATGCCTCAGCCTCCCAATAGCTGGGATTACAGGCATGTGCCACCATGCCCAGATAATTTTTGTATTTTGAGTAGAAACCAGGTTTCACCATGTTGGCCAGGCTGGTCCCAAACTCCTGACCTTAAGTGATCCACCCACCTCTGGCTCCCAAAGTGCTGGGATCACAGGTGTGAGCCACTGACACCCAGCCCCTTGCCCATTCCTATAACCAAGTACCAGGTTGTTAACAGAAGAAGCTGGAGAGGCGAAGGCATCCTGACAGACAAGAACAGAACACTAACTACTGCTTCTACATTGAATTGAAATAGATTCCCCTATCTGCATCTTCACCCACTGTGTTTTGTTTTACCTTTCGTATTAGATAAATACTTGTTACCCACTTTTTATATAAAACAAGTTTATATAATCCCAGCTACTCGAGAGGCTGAGGCAGGAGAATTGCTTGAACCTGGGAGGCGGAGGTTGCGGTGAGCCGAGATCGCGCCATTGCACTCCAGTCTGGGCAACAAGAGCGAAACTCTGTCTCAAAAAACAAAAAACAAACAAACAAAAAACAAGTTTAATCCCTTTTCCATAAGGAAACTTCAAATATGTTAACGCAGCATATGTGGCCTTCCTTCTCCAGCCAGTGACCCTACTGCTGGTTTCTTCCTGGGTGTCTTGCCATTCCTTCTTTTCCTCCTTCTCTGCCCGCTCTTCACTGTTCCTACCCACCTCCAAGATTCAGCTTTCCTTGGGTTTTTGCCTTGGCTCTTTTCTCTTGCTCACTATGCACATTCTCCCTGTGACAATGACCACTCCCCAAGGCCCTATCACCAGCATATATGCCAGCATTTCCTTTGCTTTGGGACTTTTTCTGACCCTATGCTTTTGTTTACTTTGTCACAGTTCTATAAAATCCTACAACACTCTCCCCCTTAGGAATTTTATAAATTATTTAATCATTTGTGTAAGTTAGAATTGCATTTGCCTGCATGTGAGAGATAGTTGGCTATGGTGGTTAAACAAAGCGAGTGGTTTATATCCCTCAAGTCACAAGAAGTCAGGAAGGGTTTGTACAGCGCTAGTGCTGAAAACCCCAGCACCATTCACCACCAGTTCCTCTTGCCTCCCTTTGCACCATTAAAAGGACTGTGTAAACTGTGAATGCTATATAAGCATAAGTTACTAACAATTCATCATTAGATTTTCCATTCAGACCTCCCAAGTTCCTCTTTTCCACTGGCTTTTGATCCTGCAAGCCCCCTCCTAATGCCTTCATCCTCCAGCCTTGGAATGACCTCCCTGAAGACCATTTGTTTTTTTTTTTTTCTTCACTTCTTATTCAAATCTATTTAGTTCTTGAGTTCACATAGTTTGAAGAGAAAGTTCAGATAGCAATGGATATTGCAGAATCTGAATCTATTTGGTTCTTGAATTTTTTTTTAATTTTATTATTATTATACTTCTAGGGTACATGTGCACAACGTGCAGGTTTGATACATAGGGATATATGTGCCATGTTGGTTTGCTGCACCCATTAACTTGTCATTTACATTAGGTATTTCTCCTAGTGCTATACCTCCCCCTGCCCCCCGCCCCATGACAGGCCCTGGTGTGTGATGTTCCCCGCCCTGTTTCCAAGTGTTCTCATTGTTCAACTGCCACCTGTGAGTGAGAACATGCGGTGATTGGTTTTCTGTCCTTGCAACAGTTTGATCAGAATGATGGTTTCCAGCTTCATCCATGTCACTACAAAGGACATGAACTCATCCTTTTTTATGGCTGCATAGTATTCCATGCTGTATATGTGCCACATTTTCTTAATCCAGTCTATCATTGATGGACATTTGGGTTGGTTCCAAGTTTTTGCTATTGTAAATAGTGCCACAATAAACATACGTATGCATGTGTCTTTATAGTAGCGTGATTTATAATCCTTTGGGTATATACCCAGTAATGGGATCGCTGGGTCAACTGGTATTTCTAGTTCCAGATCCTTCAGGAATCATCACACTGTCTTCCACAATGGTTGAACTCGTTTACACTCCCACCAACAGTGTAAAAGCATTCCTATTTCTCCACATCCTCTGCAGCATCTGTTGTTTTCTGACTTTTTAATGATTGCCATTCTACCTGGTGTGAGATGGTATCTCATTGTGGTTTTGATTTGCATTTATCTGATAACCAGTGACAATGAGCATTTTTTCGTGTGTCTGTTGGCTGTATAAATGTCTTCTCTTGAGAAGTGTCTGTTCATATCCTTTGCCCACTTTTTTATGGGGTTGTTTTTTTCTTGTAAATTTGATTAAGTTCTTTGTAGATTCTGGATATTAGCCCTTTGTCAGATGGGTAGATTGCAAAATTTTTCTCCCATTCTGTAGGTTGCCTGTTCACTCTGATGGTAGTTTCTTTTGCTGTGCAGAAGCTCCTTAGTTTAATTAGATCCCATTTGTCTATTTTGGCTTTTGTTGCCATTGCTTTTGGTGTTTTAGTCATGAAGTCTTTGCCCATGCCTATGTCCTGAGTGGTATTGCCTAGGTTTTCTTCTAGGGTTTTTATGGTTGTATGTCGAACATTTAAGTCTTTAATCCATCTTGAATTAATTTTTGTAGAATGTGTAAGGAAGGGATCCAGTTTCAGCTTTCTACATATGGCTAGCCAGCTTTCCCAGCACCATTTATTTATTTATTTATTTTATTATACTTTAGGGTTTTAGGGTACATGTGCACAATGTGCAGGTTTGTTACATATGTATCCATGTGCCATGTTGATTTCCTGCACCCATTAACTCGTCATTTAGCATTAGGTGTATCTCCTAATGCTGTCCCTCCCCCCTCCCACCCAGCACCATTTATTAAATAGGGAATCCTTTCCCCATTTCTTGTTTTTGTCAGGTTTGTCAAAGATCAGATGGTTGTAGATGTGTGGTATTATTTCTGAGGGCTCTGTTCTGTTCCATTGGTCTATCTCTCTGTTTTGGTACCAGTACCATGCCGTTTTGGTTACTGTAGCCTTGTAGTATAGTTTGAAGTCAGGTAGCATGATGCCTCCAGCTTTGTTCTTTTTACTTAGGATTGTCTTGGCAATGCGGGCTCTTTTTTGGTTCCATATGAACTTTAAAGTAGTTTTTTCCAATCCTGTGAAGAAAGTCATTGGTAGCTTGACGGGGATGGCATTGAATCTATAAATTACCTTGGGCAATATGGCCATTTTCACAATATTGATTCTTCCTATCCATGAGCATGGAATGTTCTTCCATTTGTTTGTGTCCTCTTATTTCATTGAGCAGTGGTTTGTAGCTGTCCTTGAAGAGGTCCTTCACATCCCTTGTAAGTTGGATTCCTATGTATTTTATTCTCTTTGAAGCAATTGTGAATGGGAGTTCACTCATGATTTGGCTCTCTGTCTGTCTGTTATTGGTGTATAAGAATGCTTGTGATTTTTGCACATTGATTTTGTATCCTGAGATTTTGCTGAAGTTGCTTATCAGCTTGAGGAGATTTTGGGCTGAGATGATGGGGTTTTCTAAATATACAATCATGTCATCTGCAAAGACGGACAATTTGACTCCCTCTTTTCTTAATTGAATATGCTTTATTCCTTTCTCTTGCCTGATTGCCCTGGCCAGACGTTCCAACACTATGTTGAATAGGAGTGGAGAGAGAGGGCATCCCTGTCTTGTGCCAGTTTTCAAAGGGAATGCTTCCAGTTTTTGTCCATTCAGTATGATATTGGCTGTGGGTTTGTCATAAATAGCTCTTATTATTTTAAGATACATTCCATCAATACCTAGTTTATAGAGAGTTTTTAGCATGAAGCTTTGTTGAATTTTGCCAAAGGCCTTTTCTACATCTACTGAGACAATCATGTGGTTTTTGTTGTTGATTCTGTTTATGTGATGGCTTACGTCTATTGATTTGCATATGTTGAACCAGCCTTGCATCCCAGGGATGAAGCCAACTTGATCGTGGTGGATAAGCTTTTTGATATGCTGCTGGATTCGATTTGCCAGTATTTTATTGAGGATTTTTGCATCTATGTTCATCATATTAGAGATATTGGTCTAAAATTCTCTTTTTTTATTGTATCTCTGCCAGGCTTTGGTATCAGGACGTTGCTGGCCTCATAAAATGAGTTAGGGAGGATTCACTCTTTTTCTATTGATTGGAATAGTTTCAGAAGAAATGACACCAGCTCCTCTTTGTACCTCTGGTAGAGAATTCAGCTGTGAATCCATCTGGTCCTGGACTTTTTTTGGTTGGTAGGCTATTAATTATTGCCTCAATTTCAGAGCCTGTTATTGGTCTATTCAGAGATTCAACTTCTTCCTGGTTTAGTCTTGGAAGGGGGTATGTGTCCAGGAATTTATCCATTTCTTCTAGATTTTCTAGTTTATTTGCATAGAGGTGTTTTAGTATTCTCTGATGGTAGTTTGTATTTCTGTGGGATCAGTGGTGATATCCCCTTTATCATTTTTTATTGCATGTATTTGATTCTTCTCTCTTTTCTTCTTTGTTAGTCTTGCTAGTGGTCTATCAATTTTGTCGCTCTTTTCAAAAAACCAGCTCCTGGATTCTTTGATTTTTTGAAAGGTTTTTTGTGTCTCTATTTCCTTCACTTCTGCCCTATTAGTTATTTCTTGCCTTCTGCTAGCTTTTGAATTTGTTTGCTCTTGCTTCTCTAGTTCTTTTAATTGTGATGTTAGGGTGTCAATTTTAGATCCTTCCTGCTTTCTCTTGTGGGCATTTAGTGCTATAAATTTCCCTCTACATACTGCTTTAAATGTGTCCCAGAGACTCTGGTACGTTGTGTCTTTGTTCTCATTGGTTTCAAAGAACATCTTTATTTCTGCCTTCATTTCGTTATTTACCCAGTAGTCATTCAGCAGCAGGTTGTTCAGTTTCCATGTAGTTTTGCAGTTTTGAGTGAGTTTCTTAATCCTGAGTTCTAATTTGATTGCACTGTGGTCTGAGAGACAGTTTGTTGTGGTTTCTGTTCTTTTACATTTACTGAGGAGTGCTTTACTTCCAACTATGTGGTCAATTTGGGAATAAGTGTGATGTGCTGAGAAGAATGTATGTTCTGTTGATTTGGGGTGGAGAATTCTGTAGATGTCTATTAGGTCCGTTTGGTGCAGAGCTGAGTTTAAGTCCTGGACATCCTTGTTAACCTTCTGTCTTGTTGATCTGTCTAATATTGACAGTGGGGTGTTAAAATCTCCCATTATTATGGTGTGGGAGTCTAAGTCTCTTTGTAGGTCTCTAAGGATTTGCTTTATGAATCTGGGTGCTCCTGTATTGGGTGCATATGTATTTAGGATAGTTAGCTCTTCTTGTTGAATTGATCCCTTTACCATTATGTAATGACCTTCTTTGTCTCTTTTGATCTTTGTTGGTTTAAAGTGTGTTTTATAAGAGACTAGGATTGCAACCCCCACTTTTGTTTTTTTGTTTGTTTGTTTGTTTGTTGTTTTTTGCTTTTTTTTTTTTTTTGCTTTCCATTTGCTTGGTAGATCTTCCTCCATCTCTTTATTTTGAGCCTATGCGTGTCTCTGCACATGAGATGGGTCTCATGAATACAGCACACTGATGGGTCTTTACTCTTTATCCAATTTGCCAGTCTGTGTCTTTTAATTGGGGCATTTAGCCCATTTACATTTAAGGTTAATATTTTTATGTGTGAATTTGATCCTGTCATTACGATGTTAGCTGGTTATTTTGCCTGTTAGTTGATGCAGTTTCTTCCTAGCATCGATGGTCTTTACAATTTAGCAGGTTTTTGCAGTGGCTGGTACCGGTTGTTCCTTTCCATGTTCAGTGCTTCCTTCAGGAGCTCTTGTAAGGTAGGCCTGGTGGTGACAAAATCTCTCAGCATTTGCTTGTCTGTAAAGGATTTTATTTATCCTTCACTTATGAAGCTTAGTTTGGCTGGATATGAAATTCTGGGTTGAAAATTCTTTTCTTTAAGAATGGAATATTAGCCCCCACTCTCTTCTGGCTTGTAGAGTTTCTGCCAAGAGATCCGCTGTTAGTCTGATGGGCTTTCCTTTGCGGGTAACCCGACCTTTCTCTCTGACTGCCCTTAACATTTTTTCCTTCATTTCAACCTTGGTGAATCTGACAATTATGTGTCTTGGGGTTGCTCTTCTTGAGGAGTATCTTTGTGGTGTTCTCTGTATTTCCTGAATTTGAATGTTGGCCTGCCTTGCTAGGTTGGGGAAGTTCTCCTGGATAATATCCTGAAAACTGTTTTCCCATTTGGTTCCATTCTCCCTGTCACTTTCAGGTACACCAATCAAATGTAGATTTGGTCTTTTCACATAGTCCCATATTTCTTGGAGGCTTTGTTTGTTTCTTTTTACTGTTTTTTCTCTAAACTTCTCTTCTCACTTTATTTCATTAATGTGATCTTCAATCACTGATACTCTTTCTTCCACTTGATCAAATCAGCTATTGAAGCTTGTGCATGCGTCATTTAGTTCTCATACCATGGTTTTCAGCTCCATCAGGTCATTTAAGGTCTTCTCTACACTGTCTACTCTAGTCAGCCATTTGTCTAATCTTTCTTCAAGGTTTTTAGCTTCTTTGCGATGGGTTCGAGCATCCTCCTTTAGCTCAGAGAAGTTTCTTATTACCGACTTTCTGAAGCCTACTTTTGTCAGCTCATCAAAGTCATTCTCCGTCAAGCTTTGTTCCTTTGCTGGTGAGGAGCTGTGATCCTTTGGAGGAGAAGAGGTGCTCTGGTTTTTAGAATTTTCAGCTTTTCTGCTCTGGTTTCTCCCCATCTTTGTGGTTTTATCTACCTTTGGTTTTGATGCTGGTGACCTACAGATGGGGTTTTGGTGTGGATGTCCTTTATGTTGATGTTGATGCTATTCCTTTCTGTTTGTTAGTTTTCCTTCTAACAGTCAGGTCCCTTAGCTGCAGGTCTGTTGGAGTTTGCTGGAGGTCCACTCCAGACTCTGTTTGCCTGGGTATGACCAGCAGAGGCTGCAGAACAGCAAATATTGCAGAACAGCAAATATTGCTGCCTGATCCTTCCTCTGGAAGCTTCGTCCCAGTGGGGCACCTGTCTGTGTGAGGTGTCAGTCGGCCCCTACTGGGAAGTATCTCCCAGTTAGGCTACATGGGGGTCAGGGACCCACTTCAGGAGGCAGTCTGTCCACTCTTAGAGCTCAAACACCGTGCTGGGAGAACCACTGCTCTCTTCAGAGCTGTCAGACAGGGATGCTTAAGTCTGCAAATGTTTCTGCTGCCTTTTGCTCAGCTATGCCCTGCCCCCAGAGGTGGGGTCTACAGAGGCAGCAGGCCTTGCAGAGCTGCGGTGGGCTCCGCCCAGTTTGAGATTCCCCAGCTGCTTTCTTTACCTACTCAAGCCTCAGCAATGGAGGACACCCCTCCCCTTGCCAGGCTGCTGCCTCGCAGGTTGATCTCATACTGCTGCTCTAGTAGTGAGCAAGGCTCCGTGGGCATGGGATCCACTGAGCCAGGTGTGGGATATAATCTCCTGGTGTGCCATTTGCTAAGACCATTGGAAAAGCACAGTATGGGCGGGAGTGTCCTGATTTTCCAAGTACTGTCTGTCATGGCTTCCCTTGGCTCAGAAAGGGAAATCCCCTGACCCCTTGTGCTTCCCAGGTGAGGCGATGCCCCGCCCTGTTTCAGCTCACTCTCTGTGGGCTGCACCCACTGTCCAGCCAGTCCCAGTGAGATGAACCAGGTACTTCAGTTGGAAATGTAGAAATCATCGTCTTCTGCATCAGTCTCGCTGGGAGCTGCAGACCGGAGCTGTTCCTATTGGGCCATCTTGGAATGGAATCCCCCTTTGTTCTTTTAAAACTATATATGCCTGTAATCCCAGCACTTTGGGAGGCCAAAGCAGTTGGATCACCTGAGGTCAGGAGTTCAAGACCAGCCTGGCCAACATGGCGAAACCCCATCTCTATCAAAAATGCAAAAATTAGCCAGGCATGGTGGCACATGCCTGTAATCCCAGCTACTTGGGGGGCTGAGGCAAAAGGATCGCTTGAACCTGGGAGGTGGAGGTTGCAGTGAGCTGAGATCGTGCCACTGCATTCCTGCCTGTGTAACATACTCTGATACATATATTGCTGGGCACAGTAGTGAGCACCTGCAGTCCCAGCTACTTGAGAGGTCGAGACAGTAGTTTCCCTTGAGCCCAGGAGTTTAATTCTAGCCTGGACAACATAGCAGGACACCATCTTGATCGATAGATAGATAGATAGATAGATAGATAGATAGATAGATAGATAGATAGATAGATAGATAGATAGATAGATAGATAGATAGATAGATAGATAGATAGATAGATAGATATAGATAGATAGATAGGGGCAACTTTACAAGATCAACAGCAAAAAAATACACTATTGATTGATTCATCTTTCCTTGAGTAGCCTTTTCACTTCTATTTCTTCTATTTTTATCTTTTGGTTAATGTTTCATGCTCCTCAGCTTGAAATAAATCCATCTGCCTTGACCTGATTACCCTAAAAGGCCTACCCTAATCCCAATTTAGATATACAAGGTAACCCCATTTGCATAGTATTTGACTGCTTACAGATAAAAAGGTATACACTAGTAATACATGAATTTATTACAGTCTCTCTCTTGTGGACTTTATCTTAAAGTAACATTATGTGCACTGACAGTGAGAGTTGCACAACTTCATTGATGGGAAATTGGAAATGCATCAAAAAATCTTTAAAATGTTCCTACCCTTTCACTAGGCAATTTCTCTTTTAGATAGTTTCCACTAAGAAAATTATGAGTCATGATAATTTGTTGAATCATGTGGTAGGATTAAAGATGGTCAGAAAAGCCCTGTTAGAATATCAAATAATTGGAAATGTCCACAATTAGGGGGTTAGTTAAATAGATGATGATATACCTATACAAAGATTAACGATGTTGCAGAAATGCATCAACTGAAATGAAAAAAAATTCAGAATCTATTGTCAAGTGAAAAAAATCAATTTACAAACAATATGTATGTGTGCCATTATCCCATTTTTGTTTCTTTTTAAAACCGCCTAGAAAAAGTTCTGGAAAGATATCCATTAAGGCATTAATAGATATGTGGGGTTGTAAGGCTTCTATACTCTCATCTTGTTTGATCACATTTTTTTGTTTTTCTTGGAAGATCACAAATTACTTGTGTAGTCAAATGACAACAATAAAAAATGTCTTGATGGCTGGAAGGGAAATACCTTAAGTGAAGAGTTAATGGTCCTGCCTATCCAGATAAGGAGTCACCTGCTTCTCCCAGGCCACTAAAGAGTATTGCACTGTGGGCCTGCCCTTCTGACACAAGGAAATATGTCTTCAGAAAACAGATCTTCTAATGTTATACCCTGACCACCTCTGCTCATACAACTGTAAAGGTGTGAGCAACTGCAGGCTTCTCATCTGGAGGCCCTGATGCAGACAGTTTGGTCCTAATTCAGTAGATTTGCCTGTTTCCTAAAGGAATGAAATCTGCATGCCTTCCTGCCTGCCTCCATAATTCAATAATATTTTATTAAAATTTATTACTGTTTCCTTACAAAACAAGCTCTTTATTTTAACTTCTCTAAGATATATGGTAAAATATGGCAAAGAATCCCACATATCTTAGGTCCTCTTAATTCTAGCCTCTGACTACATGGATTTGGACTATCATTGCCCTGCTATAAAATAATCATTTTCAGTATCATCATAAATTATATTATTGAGAATATACAATGTGCTAAGCACTGGACTGCATACTCTATATGTATTATTAAATTTGAAATTCCCAGCCCATTTTGAAGCCAGTGCTGTTATTAGCCCAGTTGGTGAACAAGTGTTAAGTGGCTAACTCAACACTTCCCCACTTGCTAACAATATTCTGGAAAATAAGGATATGAAGGGTACTTACTTATAGGATGGTTGGGAATTTTAGATAAGTGAATACATGGCTGTAAGGAACATGGCTGTGCTGCAGACAGGCAGGCATAGGTGGAGGCAAACATCCTGCATGACTCAGCAGGATTGGAGCACAGGCACACAATTTCATGCATTATATAATCACAGCTATGTGGCCATAAGATGGGAAAGCTCATCAGCTGGCTCTGAGCCGCTATTGTCTATGAAGCATATAAATGCAGCAATGATACTGTGAGAGTGGGGCTGAATAAAGCCATGTCCCATTTACCTGCTGTCTCTCGAGTATTCTTCCAGCTCCCTGCCCCCCATCCACCCATTCCCCTTGGGCTTCAGCTGGGGTTCAAAACTGACAATAGTTATCACAAATAAAGCTGCTATGCACATTCATATACAAGTCTTTGTTTGGATATATGCATTATTTTCTCTTGGGAAAATACCCAGGAGGGGAATGGCTGGGTCACACAGTAGGGATAGGTTTAACTTTAAAAATAAAAAATTAATAAAATCTGCCAAATGGTGTTTCCAAAGTGGATATTCATTTTATAATTCCACCAGCAGTGTGTGAGAGTTCTAACACTAGGAACAGTGAGTTTTTTTTATCTTAGCCATTCTAGCGAGTATGTAATTGTATCTCATTATGGTTTTAATTTGTATTTTCCTAATGGCTAATGATGTTGAAAACCTTATTATATGTATATTTGCCAACCATGTGTCTTTTCTAACTAAGGGTATATTAAAATAGTTTTCTAACTTTTACATGAGTTGTTGGTTTGCTTATTACTGAGTTTTGAACGCTTTTATATATTCTGGATCCACAACTTTTTATATCAGATATATATTTTATTTATTTATTTATTTTTGAGATGGAGTCTTACTCTGTCACCCAGGCTGGAGTGTAGTATAGATTTCAGCTCACTGCAACCTCCACCTCCCAGGTTCAAGTGATTCTCATGCCTCATCTCCCAAGTAGCTGGGACTACTGGCATGCACCACCACACCTGGCTAACTTTTGTATTTTTAGCAGAGATGGGGTTTCGCCATGTTGGCCAGGCTGGTCTCAAACTCCTGGCCTCAAGTGATCTGCCCACCTCAGCCTCCCAAAGTGCTGGGATTACAGGCATGAGCCAGTGTGCCTGGCCCAGATATATGATTTTAAAATATTTTCTCTCAATCTGTAGCTTCTCTTTTCGTTCTCTCAACAGTGTCTTCCAAAGAGTAGAAGTGTTTAATTTTAAGTCCAATTTATTAATCTAGGTTTTTTAAAAAATGAATTCTACTTTTGATAATATACCTAAGAAATGTTTATATAAGCCAAGATCACAAAGATTATCTACTTTGTTTTGTTCTGGAAATTTTATAGTTTTAGATCTAAGTCTATTTTGAGTAAATTTTTATATATGGTACGGGTATGGATTGAAGTGGTTTGGTTTTGTTTTGTTTTTGCATGTGAATATCTCCAATTGTTCCAGCACCTTTCAATGATAAGACTTCCTTTCTCCACTAAATTGCCTGTACCTTTGTAAAAAATCAGTTGTCCATATATGCCTGGGTTTATTGCTAGTATCTCTATTCTGTTTTACTAATCTATTTTTCTGATTTTGTGCCAATACTACACTGTCCTGATTACTATAGTTTTATAATAATTTTTGAAATCAGGTAGTGTTAGTTCTCTAACTTTGTCCTACTTTTTCAGATGTTTTAACTATTTCAGATCCTTTGTATTTCCATATAAATTTTAGAATCAGCTTGTCGGCCGGATGTGGTGGCTCACGCCTGTAATCCCAGCACTCTCGGAGGCTGAGGCAGGCGGATCACCTGAGATCAGCTGTTCAAGACCAGCCTGGCTATGGTGAAACCCCATCTCTACTAAAAATGCAAAAAATTATCCAGGCGTGGTGGTGTGCACCTGTAATCCCAGCTACTCAGGAGGCTGAGGCAGGAAAATCACTTGAACTCGGGAGGCGGAGGTTGCAGTGAGCCGAGATCGTGCCATTGCACTCTAGCCTGGGCCACAAGAGTGAAACTCCGTCTCAAAAAAAAAAATCAGCTTGTCAATTTTTATCATTAAAAAACGTGCTTTGATTTTTATTAAGATTCCATTAAACCTATAGACCAATTTTAGGAGAAATAACATCTTAACAATATTGAGTCTTCTGACCCATCAACACAGTATATCTCTATATTTTTAAATTTTAAAAATTTCTCTCGGTAATGTTTTGTAGTATTCAGTGTACTGGTCTTTCATATCTTTTGTCAGATACATCTCTATTTGATTTTTTAAAAATATTATTGTAAATGGTAACTTTTATATCAATTTCCCATTGTTTACTGCAGGATATATAAGATTTTTAAAAAATTGATCTTGTATCTTATGACCTAACTAAGCTTACTTTTTCTCCACCCACAATAGAATTGGATTCCCTACATAGACTATGATGTCCTCTCAGATAAAGACAATTTTACTTCTTCCTGACCATTCTGGATGCCATTTATTTCTTTTACTTGCTTATTGCACTGGCTAGAACCTCTAGCATAGTGAGCAACAGAGTGGAAAGCAGTCTTTCACCATTAAGTGTGATGGTAGCTGTAGGTTTTCCGGATGCCCTTTATCAGGTTGCGGAAATTCCCATCGATTTCTCCTTTGCTGAGAGTTTTTATCACAAATGCTTCTCCTGTGTCTATTGAGATGATCATATGGCTTTTCTTTATTAGTTTGTTAATATGAAAAATAACATTGACTGGTTTTTCAAATGTTACGTCAACCTGCATCCCTGGCATAAACCCCATTTGCTCAAAATGTATTACCTTTTTTTTTTTTTTTTTTTTTTTAAGAGTCTCACTCCAGACTGGAGTGCAGTGGCCTGATCATAGCACGATCATAGCTCACTGCCACCTTGAACTCCTGGGCTCAAGCAATCCTCCTGCCTCAAACTCCTAAGTAGCTGGGACTACAGGCACATACAACCATGCCCAGCTAACTTTTTTATTCTTTGTAGAGACAAGGTCTTGCTCTGTTTCCCAAGCTGGCCTCAGACTCCTGGCCTGAAGTGAGCCTCAGCCTCTCAATATTACCCTTTTTATTAATTGTTGGATTTGATTTGCTAAGATTTTGTTTAGAAATTTTGTGTGTATGTTCATAAAGGATATTGTTCTGTAGTTTTCTTCTCCTGTAAAGTCTTTTTCTGGTTTTGATATCAGGGATGAGTTTGTATAATCCCAATATTATTTACTTCTTACATATTTGGTAGAATTCAGTGAAGTTACAGGGCCTGGAGTCTTCATTTTGGGAAGGCTTTTAACTACAAATTCCATTTTTAATAATTAGCTATTGTTATTTTTGAGACAGTCTCACACTGTTGCCCAGGCTGGAGTGTAGTGGTGCAATCTCAACTCACTGCAGCCTTGACCTCCTAGGTGCAACTGATCCTTCCACCTCAGCCTCCCAAGTAGCTGGGACCACAGGTGCATGGCACCACACCCAGCTAATATTTTTTTTCTGTATTTTTTTTGTAGAGGTGGGGGTCTTACTATGTTGCCTAGGCTGGTCTTGAACTCCTGGGCTCAAGCAATCGTCCCATCTCAGCCTCCTAAAGTGCTGGGATTACAGGTATGAGCTACATCTGGCCCAAACTCAATTTTTTAAATAGAGCTGTTCACATCATTTATTTCTTCTTGAGTAAACTTTGATAGTTTGTGTCACTCAAGGAATTTGACTATTTTTTCTGAGTCGTTGACTTTATTGGCATAAAGAAGTTTATAATCTTCCCTTATTATTTTTTAATATCTGTAAAATATGTAGTGATGTCACTTCTTGCTCTATGCTATTGTCATCATACATTTTACTAATACATGTGGTATAAACCCCACCGTGCATTTTTATTATTTCATTATTTTCATTTAAAAAGTTGTCTTTTAAAGAGATTTAAATTATAATAAAAAGTTATATATTTACTGTATAATGCCTCTAATGTACTCCCTTACTTTGCATAGATCTATATTTCTATCTGGTATCATTTTCCTCTGCTTGGAGTATTTTCTTTAACATTTCTTGCAATGCAGGTTGGTTCATGATAAATTCTTTCATCTTTTGTATGTCTGGAAAAAGTCTTTATTTTTTTTCATTTTTAGTTTTTAAAAATTGAAATATAACTCATATCATAAAATTTACCGTTTTTAAAGTGTATAATTCACTTTTAGTATGTTCACAACGTTGCACAACTATCATCCCTATCTAATTCTAGGACATTTATCCCCCCAAAAGCCTATACTCATTGATAGCCACTGCCCATTCTCCCCACCCTACAGATCCTGTCACACTAATCTATTTTCTATCTCTAAGTCCTTCATGTTTGAAAGATACTTTGGCTGGGTAAAGAATTCTAGGTTGACAGTTCTTTCCTTATAGTTCTTTAAAGATTTTTTAAATTGTCGTCCTCATCTTATTTTCAATAAGAAATCTGCTGTTGTTCTAATAAATGTTCCTCTGCAATGTGTGTTTTCCCTCTAGCTGCTTTTAAGTTTTTTTATCAAATTTTTTTTTAGCAATTTGATTATGATGTGTCCTAGCGCAGTTTTTTTCATATTTCTTGTTTTGGGGGGTTACTGGGCATCTTGGATCTGTGGGTTTATAGTTTTCATCAAATATAAGAAAATTTTGGCCATTATATCTTCAAATTTTTTCAGCTTTCTAGTTTCTTTCCCACCTCCTCTAGAGATGCCAATTACATGTATATTAGGCTTGAAGTTGTCCCATAGCTTACTAACGTTCTTTTTATTTTCTTTTCTCTTTAATAAATTCACTTTTCCCTCTGTATTCCATTGGATAGTTTTTAGTGCTAGGTTTTCAGTTCACTAATCTTTTTTTCCAGCAATGTCTGATCTGCCATTAATAGCATCCAGTGTATTTTTAATCTCAGACATTACAGTTTTCATCTCTATAAATTCAATTTGGGTGGTTTTATATCTTCATGTCTCTAGTTAACTTTGAGCATATAGAAAGCAGTTATAATAACTGTTGTAATGTTATCGACTGCCGATTCTAAAAGTTGTGTCAGTTCTGGTTCATTTCTGATTGATTTTTTTAAATCCTCCTATGAGACATATTTTCCTGCTTCTTTCCATGTCTGGCAATCTTCGATTGAATGCCAGACATTGTAAATTTCACCTTGTTGGGAGGTGGATATTTTTGATTTCTATAAATATTCTTGAGCTTTGTTCTGGCATGTAGCTAAGTTACTTGGCAACAGTTTAATACTTTGGACCTTGCTATCATGATTTGTTAGGTGGAACTGGACCAGTGCTCAGTTCGTAGCTAATTATTCCCCTATTGAGACAACATCCTTCCCTGTATGTGAGCCAATGGTCTGTAAATCATAAACTTTTTCAGTCTGGCTGGTGGTAAGAGGGACTACTCCCAGCCCTGTATGAATGCCAGTCACTGTTACCTCTAATCCTTTCAAGTGGTTCCTTACCTGACGTTGGGCAGTTCCTTCACATGCGTGTGCTGATCAATACTCAGCTAAATGCTTTAGGAGAACCCTTTGAAAATTTCTGGAGTAGTCTCTGTGAAATTCTCTTCTCTGGTACTCTGTCTGGCACACTCTAGCCCCCTTGGTCTTCACATATTCTTTCATTTCCTCAATTTAGGGAGATTGCTAGTCCCTGCATCAGCTCTACCTCCCTATGTCATGGCCTTCAAATTTTCTTCACACGGCAATCTGGGATAAGCATAGTGCAAGGAATAGCCCATATACACACAATTGGTAAACTAAGTGTTTAAGGACATGTAAGTGGTTCTGAGGTATGGACTTAGCTAGGATGGGGATTCAGAAAAAGAATTGATAGCATGGGCTGAGGCAGCTGCTAGTGACTCAATGGATAACTACGGCTTTTGGCTGGTCTCAAAGGAAGAAGAATATATTCCTTCAGAAGTGGTTGTCTCCTGGTGGGTAATATCATTAGCTGAGATGCCAGAGGCAGGAGAAGCAGCAAGAGAAGGACCTGAGTAGCTTCAGGGAGGAGAGAGGGAGAAAGAAAAGAAAAAGCAACCTCAGGAATTATAAACCTATAAATCATATAAACCAATAAGTCTGCCATTATGTTTATCTCGCAGTCATTAAGGCCAGTTCAAAATCCAAATACAAAATCAGTGTTATCATTTCAAAGCCACATCTCCATCAGCATCAAAAATCTAGGTATCTCTTTCGTTTACCAATTTTACCTGGTAGATTTCATTTCAGATGAATTTTGGCTATTTCGAGAAATCAAAGCTGCCCTAAAAGAAGCAAGATGAGGTTCTGCTGAAGGTGTGTGAAATAATACAATGAAGGCATGTTCTGAAACAACTTCTCAAAAAAAGAAAGTCATGTAAATTCAACCAAGATGATTGACTATCTTCAAGAGCACCACTCTTGATTATACAAGTTTCAGCATAAAAATAATAAAAACTGTCATATGAAAAAAAAAGAAAGAAAAAAAAGCTGCAAATTTAAGAATGGTTCTGATATGGACAAATGGAGAGCAACAGAAAGGTATTCCAAGGAAATGGTTTGAAGACATGCTAAAGTGTGACAAAGTAAAAGGTGAATGGAAAGGCGAGGTCACATGTGGGAGACATTTCCAAGGAAAGCTCTGTGGGATGAAGTGTTGTGTTTGATATGGCCTATGAAGAATGAAAAGGCAGTGGTGATTCTGATATTCAGAATTTTGTGCATGCCTGGGGAAGTCTTTGAGGTAGTTCTCCATGGCTATCCAGTTCAAGACACCATGGACCACCCACAGTAGCTGAGCAAAGAGTAGGCCTAGTATGGATGGGGCACATTCAACTTACCAAGAGCTGGCAAACAAACCTACACCTTAAAATAATTCCAAACATCAGCCGGGCGCAGTGGCTCATGCCTGTAATCCCAGAACTTTGGGAGGCCGAGTCGGGCGGATCACCTGAGGTCAGGAGTTCGAGACCAGCCTGACCAATATGGCGAAACCCTGTCTCTACTTAAAATACAAAAATTAGCCAGGCGTGATGGCAGGTACCTGTAATCCCAGCTACTCAGGAGGCTAAGGCAGAAGAATTGCTTGAACTCAGGAGGTGGAGGTTGCAGTGACTGAGATCATGCCATTGTATTCCAGCCTGGGCAACAAGAGCAAAACTCTGTCTCAATAATAATAATAATAATAATTCCAAACATCAGCCTTATACCCCAATTGAGAATTTTCCCCCACATGGGTCATCTCAGAGTAGCACGCACATGTGATCTTTAAATAAATTCTGTTTGAATTCAATCTATTTGTATTAAATTTGAGGAAAAAATGTCCACAACATTTTTGTCATTGTCTTCATCAGTAACAATTATCTATGTGGAGCACCTTTAGTTTCTTCTCTCTTTTATTTGCTTCTAGAAGAATAATTGTAAACATAAATGTCCAGCTGAAAGCTGGAGGAATAGAGTAAGGATGTTCTATATTGTGATAAATACATATTATGATATAGTGTGACAAACAATGGCTGTAGGTGGAATTCATACAGTGCTTGCTGTGAACCGACCAGTCCCCTACAAGTTTTCTATGGATTGTTACTTGACACTTGCAGCAACCATGTGAAAGAGATGCAAATATTTCCAGTATTACAGGGATTGGTAACAGGCACCAACGTAGTGTGAGTGCTTCTACCATGACGCATCTCACTCACAGTTAGGCTGCTCCCTATGTGATCCTTCTCATACCTAGGAGGCTTCTAAACAAGCCCAAGGTCCCATGTTTTTTCCACTTCTATTGTCCATGGACCAGTATGTGGTTTTCATCTCCTCGATTATTGTCTCCTTTCTTCTATTTTGCTTTAAGTATTTTTATTTTATTTATTTATATTCTTTTTGTGGCAACATGGGCTTTGAACTCAGATAGACCTTGGTTTGAATCCCAGCTCTGCCACTTGCTAGCTCTGTGGCTCTGGCAAGTAACTTTCCTGATCCAAAAAATAAAGCAGACCTTGTGCTAAAACCTGAAAACAGCCCCAGGACTTGTTGGCTGTCAAGGTTCTTATCAAAGCATAGATTATGCTCGGCTCATAGGATTTGGCTTTTCTGAACACCAGGAAATTCCTGGAGAAGTAATTTGGAAACATTACTCCCTTTCATGTACTCGCCAAGTACTTGAGCCAGGTATTGTTCTAGGTATTGGGGATAGAGCAGTGAACTAGCCAGGCCAGTGCCCTACCCTTTAGGAGTTTACATTCCAGTTGTGGGATGTCAGATAATACACAGTAAAGGAATTAAAGATGGTAATAAGTGCTATGAAAGAAAGAAAACCGGGCACCATATTAGGAAGTAACTTGGGGAAGAAGCAAGACAGGGAGAAAGTTGCTTTAGCCAGGGTGGTTAGGAAAGGCTACTGAGAAGGTGATGTTTGAGCTGAGCGGTGAAGGATGAGAGCAAGCCAGCCATGTGTGTTTGTTACCTATTGCTGCACAACAACTTATCCCACAATGTAGCAGCTTAAAATTACAAGCATTTGTTATCTCACAGTTTCTGTGGGTCAGTGATCAGAGCATGGCTTGCCTGGGTTTGTCTGGCTCAGGGTTTCTTTCTCATGAGACTAAATTCTGGGTGTTAGCTGGATCTCCAGTCAGCTCAAGGCTGTCCTGGAGGAGAATGGGCTTCCAAGTGCACCCACATGGCTATTGGCAGGCTCTGGGTTCTCACTGGCTGTAGGCGAGAAACATCAGTTCTTTGTCATGTGGGCCTGTCCATTTGGCAGCTGACAATAGGCAGGAGGCACTTCCCTCAGAGCAAGCCAGCAAGGTGAGAGAGACAGAGGGCAGCCTGAATGGGAGCTGCCTTCTTTTAGTAACCCATCATCTTCACTGCATTCTATTCACTACAAGCCAGTCACTAAATCCAACCCGTACTCAAGGGGTGAGGGTTCTACAAAGGTGTGAATACCAGGAGGCAGGGGTGAGTGGGGCCATCTTAGAAACTGCCTGTTGTACCATGGATGCAAAGTGCTGGGAAAGAGTGTTCAGGGCAGAGGGAAGGTCTAGAGCAAAGAGACCCTGGTTGTGTTTGAAGAAGTGAGAGGAGGCTGATGGAAGCAGAATGTACTGAACAAAGTTGGGGGAAAGAAAGATAGGAAATAAGATAGAAGGCAAACCATGCAGAGCCTGGAAAGAAATTTTGATTATCCTAAGTGCAGTGGGAACCAGTAAACGGTTTTAAGCAAGGGAGTTAGTGATGTAATCCAACCTCTTGAAATTTTCCAGACCTCGATGGTAGATGTAGCCCCACCAGGGCCTGAAGGTAGAAGGTGAAGAGAAAAGATTCTTTTGCTCTAAAAAATGTCAATGGCATGCAAATGCCTATCCAAATAAGTATAAAGACTTCAGGGTCTTACAAATATTCTCCAAGCTATCCTTACAGCCTTATCTCCCACTACTTCCCAAAACTCCAGTCAAAATGAAGTTCCCCAGGCATACACTGTGTTTTCCTGTCTCGGAGCTTATGCTGTTTCTTCTGGAGGGCTGCCCCTACTATCTCCACCTGTCAAACTTGAGCTGTTTTTGTCAAGACCCTTCTCAAGTGCCACCTCCTAGGTGATACCTTTCCTAATTTTTCCCTTTTTTGAATGCCCATTGCTCTTTGTTTAATCCCCTTTTTGAATTTACCATGTCTTCCCTAGTTTTAGTAGTTCATGTCTAGATTGTAAATTCCTTGAAAGCAGGCACTTTGCTTTCCTTATTTTTGTAATCCATTCAGAAGCGAGGGCTTGAGCATTTGTAATCAGTGTTCAACCAACACTTGTCAATTTGAATTAAACTAGGAACTAGACCATGACAACAGCTTTGGTTTGCTGTGAGGGCTTCTGAGAAATAAGATAGTAACCAGTTAACACCAAGTTATAATTTTCCTATCACAACTCACAAATTTTAAAATTTTGCTTTCTAAAGTTCAAGAAAAGTGTTGAGTGTATGCTACGAATACACTCATGTGAAAAAGAAAGGTTTATAAGAAAATATACATGATCTTATTTTTGCAAAAAGAAATAAAGTAAGGATGCATCAGAAACTAACTGCAGAGAGTGGATGGGACCAGGATGAAAAGAATGGAGGAGGAGGAACAGGATAAGGAATTGAGGGGAAGTTACACTTCTCTGATTATACCTTTTTGTATAGTTCTAACTTTTAGAACCATGTTGAGATTCCACACACTAAAAAATAAATACACTAAATGAAATTTGATATATTCATACAATGGGAAATTATTCAACTGTAATAAGAAATGAAGTACTGATGCATTCTATAGGATGGAGAACCTTGAAAACATTATGCTAGATGAAGAATATATAACATATCCAGATAGACAAATCCAGAGACAGAAAGCAGGTTAGTGGTAACCAGAGCTGTGTTGGGGGTGGGGTGTTGGGAAGGGTAATATGGAATGACTGCAAATAGGTAGTGGGTTTCTGTATTTTCACATTACTATAAAGAAATAGTTGAGACTTGGCTGGGTGCGGTGGCTCACGCCTGTAACCCCAACACTTTGGGAGGCCGAGGTGGGCAGATCATGAGGTCAAGAGATTGAGACCATCCTGGCCAACACAGTGAAACCCTGTCTCTACTAAAAATACAAAAATTAGCCGGGCGTGGTGGCACAAGCCTGTAATCCCACCTACTCAGGAGGCTGAGGCAGGAGATTCACTTGAACCCAGGAGACAGGGGTTGCAGTGTGCCGAGATGGCACCACTGCATTCTACCCTGGGTCTCAAAAAAGAAAGAAAAGAAAACAAAGAAAGAAAGAAACACCTGAGACTGGGTAGTTTATCAAGAAAATAAATTTAATTGGCTCATGATTCCACAGGCTGTACAGGAAGCATGATGCTGGCATCTGGTGGCTTCTGGGGAGGCCTCAGGAAACTTATAGTCATGATGGAAGGCAAAGGGGGAGCAGATAGTCACATGGCCAGAGCAGGAGCAAGGGCTGGGGAGGTGGTACACACTTTCAAACAACCAGATCTCACAGAACTCACTCAGTATTGCAAGGATAGCATCAAGAGGATGGTGCTAAACCATTCATTAGAAACCTCCCCCATGATCCAATCACCTCCCACCAGGCCCCACCTCGAACACTGGGGATTACAATTCAATATGAAATTTGGGTGGGGACACAGATCCAAACCATATCAGTTTCTTTTTAAGGGATGAAATGCTCTGGAATTAGATAATGATAGTGATTGACTAACTTTGTGAACATACTAATAACCACTGAATTGTATACTTTAAAATGGTGAATTTTATGGAATGTGAATTGTATCTTAACTTTTAAACTAAATACATAATTAAAATCAGCCACAAGTGTCAGAAGAAATGCAAATAGATACATATGATAACAAATCAACCTAGCTGTATTACATATGAATAACAATACTGAAGGTGGTAGGAAAGAAAAGAACTAACCTAAGTAACTGCGAAAGATTATTTTGACTGGCTACTGTAAGGCTGACAGTAAAAGGAACACAAATATTGCATTCTAATTAATAAATTTGTTTTTCACAGAGAAACAGATGAACAATTCTAAAACTACTTTATGGGTATTCTAGGACTACAAAAATAAATAAATGTATTACGGATAATGACAGCCAGGTTTCTCACTGTCAGAAGAGGGAAAAAGGAAATGGGGAGGATAGAATGAACTTGATAGTGTTGGATTGGCAGCGAAGGTTTCAGAGTGGACTGTTGGTTTCCAACATATATGCAAATAGATAAGTATAGAAATAAATGTAGATGTGTGCATATGTATGTGCAAACATACATATATTTCTTCGTTCTCTCTGTTGAGCCTAGAAGCAATGACACCCTAGAAGCAATGAGCACACCTAGAATCAAGATCTTGGTTTCAAAATTCCATTCTCCATTAAAGGAAACCAGGGCTTCTCAGAGAAATGTCTTTTTCCAAAGTTAGGGCAAAAAGTTACAAAAGCCTAGAACATCTCTGGAAAAAGGAAGTAAGAAAATGCTAAAAAAATCCCAGGGGAATATTGAAAAACATAGATGAGCCAATGTGAAGGTGCTCCCAGTGGCCAAATCTGGGACAATGTGACCAATAAAAATAAGAATAGTAATGGATTATAAATCATAGGATAAAATAAATACCCTTGAGTACATACTAATACAAAAATTGATTAAGTAAATAATTGGAGGAGAATAGACAGCTCTTCCTTGAAGGAGAATTCCAATTAACAAATGTAGATAGAAAGATGAAGACAGAAAATTACCATTTGGCAAATACCACAGTAATAACTGTTGCAGGCAAGCATCATTTTAGCAAAGAATGCTAAAATTCATGGACAAAGTATAATGAGGGTGTGGTGGCAGGCACCTGTAGTCCCAGCTACTCAGGAGGCTGAGGTGGGAGGATCACTTCAGGCTAGGAGTTTGAGTCCAGCCTAGGCAACATAGTGAGACCTGGTCTTAAAAAAAAAAAACAAAGTGGGGGAGGGGCAGGCAGGTGGCTCACACATGTAATCCTAGCACTTTGGGAGGCCCAGGTGGATGGATCACTTGAGTCCAGGAGTTTGAGATCAGCCTGCCCAATGTAGCAAAACCCTATCTCTACTAAAAATACAAAAAAAATAGCTGAACGTTGTGGCACACACTTGTAATCCCAGCTACTCAGGAGGCTGAGGCACAAGAATCATTTGAACCAGGGAGGCAGGGGTTGCAGTGAGCAGAGATCGAGCCACTGCACTGCAGCCTGTGTGACAAAGCAAGACTCTGTCTCACACACACACAAAATAAATAAAAAAGAGAAACAGGATAGTTTTTAAGTATCTCTCCACAGATACTTACTAATTACAAAGGGAACAGCAACAACTTTTCATTTAAAAAACCTGACAGACACCAGTTAACCAAATGATCTAAGTTCAAAGTAAGAGAAAAAGATGCACCATAAGAAAGCTGGAATACCTGTACTAGTTTCAGACTAAGTAGATCTCAAAACAAAGGATATCACTGTGGATAATGGTTCATTTCATAATGATAATCAAAATGATGCACTTAGTGACAGAGCTTCAAAATACATGAAACAAAAATTGATAGCGTCAAGTAGACAAATCCACAAGTTGAATTGGAGATTTCAATACTGTTTGCAGAAATTCAGCAAGGATAAAGCAGATGTAAATAATATTAACCAACTTGACTTGATTGTCACTTATCAAACACCAATAACAGTCACATACATATTGTTCTCAAGTGTGTATGGAACATTCACCAAAATAGATCATATTCTGGTCATAAAACAAGTCTCAATAAATTCAAAAAGATTCAAGCCATGCAAAGTATGTTCTTTGACCATAATGGAGTTAAATTAGAGATTAATAACATATATTTTTAGATAAATCCCCAAATATTTGGAAACTAAATGATATACTTCTAAATAACATATAGGTAGAATAAATTAAAAAGTGATTAAAATTATTTTTGAATGGATAAAAATAAAAAACAACAAATTTTAAATTCAGCTGAAAAATTTTTAAAAAGAAAAACATAACAAATCAGAACTTTTGAGATGTTGCTAAGGCAGTTTTTAGTGGGAAATTTATAGCACCAAACACTTATAGTAAAATAAAGTTTTCAAATCAGTAACCTCAGCTTCCACTTTAAGGCACTGGAAAAAACAGAGACAATTAAATCAAAACTAAGCAGAAGAAAACAAAAAATAAGATCAAGGCAAAATTAATGAAATAGAAAATAGAAAAACAGGCCAGGCATGGTGGCTCATGTTTGTCATCCCAGCACTTTGTGAGGTTGAAGCAGGTGGATCACCTGAGGTGAGGAGTTCGAGACCAGCCTGGCCAACATAGTGAAACTGTTTCTACTAAAAATACAAAAATTAGTTGGGTGTGGTGGCGGGTGCCTGTAATCCCAGCTACTCAGGAGACCGAGGCAGGAGAATTGCTGAAGGTGGAGGTTGCAGTGAGCCGAGATTGCGCCATTGCACTCCCACCTGGGTGGTGAGTGAAACTCCATCTCAAAAAAAGAAAATAGAAAAACAATAGATAAAATCAATGAAATCGAAAGGTGGTTCTTTGAGAAAATCAATAAAATTGATAAGAAATGTTGCTAGACATATTAGTGGAAAACGAATAAACAAATGACAATGAGAGGAGTAAGAGAGGTGACATCATTTCAGATGCTACAGATATTACAAGGGTAATAAGGGAATATTATGAACAATTTAAGCCAATAAATATGACAATTTAGATGAAATTAATAATTTCCTTGAGTGTCACAAATTACCAGAACTCACTCAAAAAGAAATAAATAGTCTAAATAGCCCTATGCTTATTAGAGAAAATGACATAGTTCAAAAACCTACCACAAAGAAAACTCCAGGCCCAGATGACTTCGTGGGTGAATTCTACCAAATACTTACGGAAAACAAGTAATACCAATTCTACACAAAGTTTTTCAAAAATATTTAAAATAGGGGAATAGTTCCCAATTATTTCTCCAAGGCCAGGATTACCCTTAAAACAAAATCAGACAAAAACATTACAGGAAAAGAATACTATAGACCAATATCTCTCATAAATAAGCCATATACAAAATGGTAACAAATTGAATTCAACAATTATTAAAAGGACAATATATCATATGGCCAAATGAGATTTATCTCTGGAATGCAGGGTTTAACATTTGAAAATTAATCAATATAATTCAACATATTAACAAACCAAAAAAAATTATATGATTATCTCAATAGATGTTGAGAAAACATTTAACAAAGTTAAACATTCATTCCTGATAAACACTCTCAGAAAACTCAAATTAAAAGGAAACTTCTTCAACCTGAAAACAGGCAGCTAAGAAACCTATAGCAACCATCATAGTTAATGATGAAAGCCTAAATACTTTCCCCCTAACACCAGGAACAAGTCAGGAATGTCTGCTATTAGCACTTAAATTCAACATTGTACCAGTGGTTTTAGCCAGTGTGATTAGGGAAGAAAAAGAAATAAAAGGCATCAAGATTGAAAAGGAAGAAATAAAACTGTTTTTATTTGCAGGTGACATGATTGTCTGTGTAGGAAATATGATAGAATCTAAAAAGAAATCTATTAGAACTAATAATTGAGATGCATGATTCTAGAATAGAACAAAATATAAAAAATCAAATATATTTTTCTATACTAGCAACAAATAATTGGAAATTGAAATGTTTAAAAATATCACTTACGAAAATACAAAAATGAAATACTTAGAAATAAACTTCACAAAATTAGCAAAATACCTGTACACTAAAACTACAAAATATTGCTGAAAGAAGTTAAAGAAGACCTAAACAAATGGAGAGATATGCCTTGCTCATAGATCAGAAGACTCAGTGTTGTAAAGATATCAGTTGCTCTCAAATTGATCTATAGATCCTGTACAATCCTACTCAAAGTCCCAGAAGGATTTTTTTTTTTTTTTTTTGCAGAATTGACAAGCTGGATCTGAAATTTTTATGGAAATACAAAGAACCTAGAATAACCAAACAACTCTGAAAAAGACAAGGTTGGGATGACACAACCTGATTTCAAGAATTATTATAATGCAGCATTAATGAATACAGTATGAAATTGATATAAAGTTTAAAAAATAACTCAACAGAACAGAATGAAAGCATATAAATAAATCCACACAAATATAGACAACTGATTTTTGACTGAGGTGCAAAGGTAATGAAGTAGAGAAAGGATAGCCTTCTCAACAAATGGTGCTGGAGCAATTGCATAAGCACGTGGGAAAAAATGAGCTTAGAACCAAGCTCACACTACATGCAAAGATTAACCCACAATGGATCATAAACCTAAATTTAAAAACATAAATCTATACAATTTCTAGAAGAAAACATAGGAGAAAGTCTTTTTGACCTCAGATTAGGCAAATATCTCTTCTGCAGAAGCACATACTAAAGTGTTCAACATTATTAGCCATTAGGAAAATGCAAATTAAATCCACAATGAGATAACATTACACACCTATTAGAATGGCTAAAATTTAAAAGATTTGACATGCCAAGCATTATGAAGATGTGGAGGAACTGCGCTCTTGTGAATTTTTGTGACAATGTAAATGGTAGAACAATTAGTCAGTTTCTTAAGAAGTTGAACATATAATGACAGCATGATCCACCCATTCCACTGCTGGATATTTACTCAAGAGGAAATTAAATATATAACCATATAAACACTTTTATAGAAATATTCATAAAAGCTTTACTTGTAATAGCCGAAAGCTGGAAACAGCTCCACTGTCCATCAAGAGGTGAATGGATAAACTATGGCATATCTGTAAAATGGAATACTACTCAGCCATAAAAATAGTGATTGCTATATACAACATATGGATGAGTCTTAAAATTATCATGCTGAGTAAAAGAAGCCTGCTTAAAAAAAAAGAGTACATACTATATGATTAAATTTATATAAAACTAGAAACTGCAAACAATCCATAGTGACATAAAGCAGATCAGTGTCTGTTTAGAGATGGGAGATGAGATGGTGTGGGAGGGAGGGATTACAATGGCTTATGAGAAAACTTTTGGGGGTGATAGGTATGTTCACTGTCTCAACTGCAGTGAGGATTTCATGGGTGTATACACATGTAAAAACTGTAGACTTGGGCTGAGCACAGTGGCTCACGCCTGTAATCACAGCACTTTGGGAGGCTGAGGTGGGTGGATCACCTGAGGTCAGGAGTTCGAGACCAGCCTAGCCAACATGATGAAACCCCGTCTCTACCAAAAATACAAAAAATTAGCTGGGCGTGGTAGCAGTCACCTGTAATCTCAGCTACTCAGGAGGCTGAGACAGGAGAATCACTTGAACCCGGGAGGCAGAGGTTGCAGTGAGCCGAGATTGCACCATTGCACTCCAGACTGGGGGACAGGAGCGAAACTCCATCTCAAAAAAAAGGAAAACTGTAGACTTTAAACATGCAGTTTACTGTAAAGCTTATATATATAAAACGCTTATGTATCTGAATATAAAATTTATGTGTAAACTTTAGCGTGTGTATATATATATATACACACACACATATATCTACTTTATTGAGATATAATTGATGTACAATAAAGTGCACATTTAGAAATAAATTTTTTTTTTTAACTTCAGCCCAGAAGTGAAAAATGTCACTTCTTCTCATGTTTCATTGGCCAGTGAAAGTCCAGATGCCACACCTAACTCCAGGGAGGCAGGAGAGTACATTCTCACCACATGTTTGGAAGAACAGTTGAATATTTGTATATAGTACTAGCGACTACCACACTCAGCAGTAAACATGCTGTTCTCCCCTCCCCTCCCCTCCCCTCCCCTCCCCTCCCTTCCTCTTCCCTCCCCCCTTCCCCTCCCCTCCCTTCCCCTCCCTTCCCCTCCCCCCACTTCCCCTGCCCTCCCCCCACTTCCCCTGCCCTCCCCTACCCTCCTCCCTTCTCTTTTCTTCCCTTCCCTTCTTTTTGAGATGGGGTCTCACTCTGTCACCAGGTTGGAGTGCAGTGGTGCAATCTCAGCTCACTGCAATCGCCGCGTCCCAGGCTCAAGCAATCCTCCCATATCAGTCTCCCAAGTAGCTGAGACCACAGGCACACACCACTACACCTGGCTAATTTTTTCTATTTTTGGTAGAGACGGGGTTTCACCATGTTGCTCAGGCTGGTTTCAAAATCCTGAGCTCAAGCAATCTACTCGCCTTGGCCTCCCAAAGCACTAGGATTACAGGCGTGAGCCACAGCACCTGGCCCTGTTTCTTAATAAATAAAGCACTTGTCCCAATTGTTACATAATAGAATTGACATTCATTTGCAGAACCACCAAATAACATTAGACTTAGCAGCCCTGACTCAAAACTTCTGCAAAGATTCAGCTTGTTTTGCTTGTGATGGGGAGGATCAAAAGTTAAATAAG
Organism: Hylobates moloch; assembly: GCF_009828535.3. Taxonomy (NCBI): domain Eukaryota; kingdom Metazoa; phylum Chordata; class Mammalia; order Primates; family Hylobatidae; genus Hylobates; species Hylobates moloch. The sequence continues at coordinate 29,038,418 of NW_026652290.1, read as the reverse complement.
ATTAACCAAGTAACCCAAACCTCTTAGAAATTACTACTTCTTGGAATATAAGAAAATAAACTTAGAAAGAAACTAAACTAGAAGAAAGAGTGAACAACAATTTGGTCTAGCCCCTGTCTTCTGGCCCATGAAGTTTAATGTAAATTATAGACAGGGGATGGTGGATCAGAGACTGACTCCATAATGATAAATTAATTTTTCCTGAATTGATTTTCTTTGTGGTCAAGAAATTATTTTTCATGTCCAACTAAATTTTTTTAAATTAATTTATTTTACTTTCTAGAGACACGGTCTTGCTTTTCTGCCCAGGTTGGCCTTGAACTCCTGGGCTCAAGGGATCCTCCCACCTCAGCCTTCCAAATAGCTGGGACTACAAGCATGTGCCACTGTGCTTTGCTTAAAAATGTATATTTTTATTTAAATAAATTTCCTTTTGTTCTGTTCTTAGTAGTCACCTTGATGAATTGATCAGAAGTATCCAGACCAAAGCTTCATAGCATGTGAAAGCGTTAGCATCTTTAATGTACAAAAACACTCTTGCACATCAGTATGGAAAAAAGACATTTTACTTATTTTTCTAGCCACATGGCAGATTGTGTTAATATAGTCCCTATCCCACCCCTAGCAGGCCCCTTTTTCTGAAACACACACAGAAACACTGTGCCTGCTGTATTATTTTCTGTACTTTTTATATGTTCTTTTAAATGTTTATAACTTTTTAAGAGAAAAACAAACTAGGATGTTTGTTATATCCATTTAGGATATAAAAAATGGTCTAAGCCAGGTGTGGTGGCTCACACCTGTAATACCAGCATTTTTGGAGGCCAAGGCAAGAAAATTGTGTGAGGCGAGGAGTTTGAGACTAGTCTGGGCAACATAGCAAGACCCTGTCTCTGCAAAAATAAATAAATACATAAATAAAACTAAAAAAGTGCTGGGCGTGGTGGCACATAACTGTAGTCCCAGCTACTCGGGAGGCTGAGGTGGGAGGATTGCTCGAGCCCAGGAGATCAAGACTGCAGTGAGCTATGATTGCACCACTGCACTCCAGCCTGGGTGACAGAATAAGAACCTGTCTCAAAAACAAAACAAAACAAAACAAAAACAAAACAAAACAAAAACAAAGGTCTAAGAGGACATGGGCAATTCATGAAAGAAAAATATGTGTGAACAATAAACATATCAGGAAATAAGTAATTTATTACTAAGAAGTAATTTAAGTTAAAATAGCAATGAGATATCATTTCAGCTGCAAAACTGGCAAATATTTTTAAAAATGAAAATGCCCAGAACTATTGAGGTTATTGAACCTATATTTACAGTAGGATAATCAGTTTATATGAACTTCTTTGCTATATGAGAGTGGTGGGATTTTGCCTATTTTACATTTTCTTCTTTTTGCTTATGTGTATTTTTGAATACTTCTATAATAAATATGAATTACTTTTGTAACAAAATGTACACTTTATTTTATTTATTTTTTTACATGCAATACTTTTATTTTAGACACGCAAGGAAAGCTGTTTCAGAATCTACTGTTTATTATTTTTTTAAGACAGAGCCTTGCTGTGTCGCCTAGGCTGGAGTGCAGTGGCACAGTCTCGGCTCACTGTGACCTCCACCTCCCGGGTTCAAGCGATTCTCATGTCTCAGCCTCCCTAGTAGCTGGGACTACAGGTGTGCACTACCACATCAGGCTAATTTTTGTGTTGTTAGTAGAGACAGGGTTTCATCACGTTGGCTAGGCTGGTTTCAAACTCCTGGGCTCAAGCAATCCTCCTCGGCCTCCCAAAGTGCTGGGATTACAGGCGTGAGCCACCACCCCAGTCCACAAAATGTACACTTTAATCTCCCCCTTTTAATTGAGATCAATTTCGCTATCTTGAAGTTCTCTTTCTCTTTCTCGTCTTCATGCTAACCAATTCCAATTTCCTTCATCTTAACTTAGAACACCTAATTTTCATACTGAAATTATATTTATCAGGCTTTTTAAGACTTTATTTTTGACATGTGCTTAATTAAATTGAGCTTACTTTCAGAATTACTCTACCATAATGACTTGAATTTTTGAAAAAGCCTTTTCTAGTCTCTCTGTAACTTAATAGACTTCCATTTGCACTACATTTCATTTAAAATATACATTAGCCAGACTGACACTTAAAATATGTTCACCCTGTGTTCTTTTGTCTAAAAATAGACTTATTAAGTATCTTCTGTGTACTCTGGTACTGTCCGTACGTGTCATAGCAGAGACGCATTCCTGTCAGTGTATGTGGGCACGTGTGTGTGTGTGTGTGTGTTTGCATATATAAAATATGTGCCTTGGCTGGGCGCAGTGGATCACGCCTATAATCCCAGCACTTTGGGAGGCCGAGGCGGGCGGATCACGAGGTCAGGAGTTTGAGACCAGCCTGACCAACGTGGTGAAACCCCATGTCTACTAAAAATACAAAAATTAGCTGGGCATGGTGGCGCACATCTGTAGTCCCAGCTACTCAAGAGGCTCAGGCAGGAGAATAGCTTGAACCCGGGAGGCAGAGGTTGCAGTGAGTCGAGATCAAGCCACTGCACTCCAGCCTGGGTGACAGAGAAAGACTCCATCTCAAAAACAAAAACAAACAAACAAAAAAACATGTGTCAGGCTCTGGGCTAAATGGCTTCTAGGCTTTACTTCATTTGGTCTTCACAACACTTTTATGAGATCATTGTTATTGTTTCCGTTTTACAGATCAGGGTTAGAGAGGGGGGCTCTAACATGCTGGAGATTAGCCTGAAAGCATAAGAGCTAGGCCATGCAGATGGCATCCAGGAAGGAAAGAGGGTAGTATAGAAATAAGACTATGTATAAGGCAGCATATGAGAAACACTACAAATATGTTTTTGAACACACATTTTTCTGGGCCTTCACTGATTTCAATAGTTTGGTTGCAGAGGACGGACTTCATGGGTATGAGAACAGTGCAGCTGCACATGGCCCCAGGTTCAGAAGAGCCCTGCATGCTTGGAGTTTAATGCTCTGCAGTTGTTGTCTTGATATTCTTAATAATTTAATCTTCGAATTTGTGTTTTGCAAGTGAAGTCCAATGCACATTGAAGCACGTGCCATTGGCTTACATGCGGTTCTGCCTGCTGCCAGCTCCCCACCTCCCTGAGAATAGGTCCTTGGCAGCCTGTTCTCCATTGCCTGGTTCCTGGGACCCTGCCCAGCCACCCTCTCTCCACATCTGCTCTCCCCACTATGGCCCCTGCCTGCCTTTAACTGGGATGGCAACAGGGTTGTGTCTGGCAGAGGTGGGGTTGGGGGGTAATATTCTGCTGTCATCCTCTGCTTTCAATAGGGACCTGGAGTTGCACCCAGGGAGACTTGAGGCTGGGCATCTAGGGTCTCTTTCCAGCAGGGCCTGGCAGCACCACAACTGTTAGGGGGCAACTCGCCTCTGCCCCACCCCCAATTCAGGCACTGAGCTTGTCCTGGCACTGAGGTTTCAATCCCTTCAGGGCCAACCATCTGCTGCAGGTTGGCCCAGCACCAAGCATTGGCCTGTGGCTGGAGGGAGGGGGGCCCCTGAGCCTGTGAGGACTCACACTTGCCCTGGGAGTATCCCCTGACCAAAGGCGAGCTATATTAAAGAGCAAATTTTAAAAGCACACCATGACCGACAGGTCAAGACAGATGGTGAAAGAAAGGAAAAGCTTTGTATTTCAGCACTTTTAATGGCACTTTTTCTTCCTAGCCTTTTGAACAAGGGCCTGCATTTTCATTTTCTACTAGGCTGGAAAATTATGTAGCCAGTCCTGCTGTCCCATGGTTAGCTTCAGGCAATCAGAGGAGGGAATGGTTTACTCCAGGAGGAATGGTGACTTCTTATTTGCTTATTCCACCCTTCTCTACCTTTGCCTTCAAAGTGTTTATTCAGGGAGTCCTACTGCCTGCTGTTACTGGTGTTGGGAGAAGATAGCACTGGTGACTGTTTCTGCAGAGGAAGCTGCCAACCACTGATATAATTTCTTCTTTTCTTTTTTCTTTTTTTTTTTTTTTTTGAGACAGAGTTTTGTTCCGTCGCCCAGGCTAGAGTGCAGTGGCACTATCTTGGGTCACTGCAACCGCTGCCTCCCGGGTTCAAGCGATTCTTGTGCCTCAGCCTCCCGAATAACTGGGATTACTACTGGCATGGACCACCATGCCTGGCTAATTTTTGTATTTTTGGTAGAAACAAGGTTTCACCATGTTGGCCAGGCTGGTCTCAAACTCCTGACCTCAAGTGATCCGCCCACCTTGACCTCCCAAAGTGCTGGGATTATAGGCGTGAGCCACCGTGCCCAGCCCTGATATAATTTCTTGACTGTGCATGGGAAAAGGTGGTGGGAAAAAGGGAAATGAGAAATCAGGAATTTGAGATTACCAAACTGTGTGACTAACCATCACCTCCCATAACTGCAATCCTGTAACTTTCTGTTTTGACGCTGTGTATTCCTCATTTTGGCAACCTCATCTTCAAGGAAATCACTCAAAAAGCTGACTGGCAGGCTGGCTGGCCAGAGCAGAAGAGCTGTTTATTATCGGGATGGCAATGTACAAAGTGAGCTGCCCCAGGGTGCATTCCTTTCAGCTTTATTGAAAGCCAGTTTCTGCAGGTATCTCTCTGGTGAAAAGGCAGTCCCCCTTTTGAAGACACCAGCTCGAGTGGCAGATAGAGCTCTGAATAAAGCACTTGGCATTGCTCATTCCTGCAGATAATGGCCTTAATGCATTGGGAAAAGCAGCTTGGGACCAATGCTGTGGGGAGTCAGTCAACAGGGTCATCTCCACACAGGAAGGACAGGAGAGAGGCTCACAATCGCAGCAGGGGCTGTGCCTGGAGAAGGTATTCTGGGGCAAGTTAGATTTTCTCACAGCACTGATACAGTAGGTAGGTGCGTGCTGATGCCTTAATCTTAACTCTCCTTTTTTATTGACCATAAATGCCATATTCAAATCAACTATAAATGATACAATTATATACTGCCCAGTGGTAAGCTTTCAAAATGTAAATCAGTCTGTGAATACTGAAATCAATTATAAGAATTTTCAATGACCTTTGTTTAACTGTTTACGGGACTCCCCGGAAGTGGGCTTGTGTAAGTGTGGGAAATGTGGGAGGAAAGGACTAGAAAAGGGAAGAGGAGCTTGGGCTGAGAGGGAAGAATCCAGGGGGACTGCAGGTGGCAGGGTGTGTGTGCACCTCCTGGCTTCACCTTGTAACAGTTGTGGAACTGGCAAAGAGCCCCCAGGGCGAACTGCTGAAGGGTGAACTTTCCTAGGTCAAGGGAAACCCATATCATACTGTTTATTATTAGTTGCTAATGAAATTAACATTTATGTCCCCAAATGAAATATCAAATATGTCTATATGCTGGACACAGACTTTTTTTTTTTTTTTTTTTTTTTAGATGGAGTCTCGTTCTGTTGCCCAGGCTGGACCGCAGTGGCATGATCTCAGCTCACTGCAAGCTCCACCTCCTGGGTTCACGCCATTCTCCTGCCCCAGCCTCCCGAGTAGCTGGGACTACAGGCACCCACCACCATGCTCAGATAATTTTTTTGTATTTTTAGTAGAGACGGGGTTTCATCATGTTAGCCAGGATGGTCTCGATCTCCTGACCTTGTGATCCGCCCGCCTCAGCCTCCCAAAGTGCTGGGATTACAGGCGTGAGCCACCATGCCTGGCCAGGAGACAGACTTAAAGTCACTTGCTTACCTGCCTAAAATCTGTGCCTAGCTGTGTTTATCAGCCAGGTCTAAGATAATAAACCGACCCATCCCATCTATCTAAGTAGGATGCAGATTTCTAGCCTTTTTTTTTTTTTTTAACTATTTCTAGCCATTTTTACACTTTTTTTTAAACCAAAATGTGTTCTTGATAATGCAGTTAGAGAGCGAAGTAAAGACAATAGGGTCTTTTCCTTTGCCTCTGTCTGCCACTCTCCTTGCCCCAACAGAAAGCAAAGTAGTGAAGGATTATTTTTCCTATGCTCCCAATTCTCAGGTTCCTGGGAACCCGGGTCTTGCTCTCTTGGTACTTTGGAATTGACTGTGTCTTGGATGCAGACAGCTCTATAGCAAATATACATGTATGTATGTGTGCATGTGTGTGAGGGAGAGATATGTATATCTCAGCTAAAGATGAGAACAAATCCCAGGGGCCCCAGGGCCCAACTCTTTCATCCCTAGTTTAAAGGGCCTGCTATAGAGCAAAGGTCTCAGGGCTGTGCTCTGGGCCCACCCCACTCCCTGGCCACACAGTCTGGAAAGGGCTAGAGGCTGTTTTTTAGGGCCAGGTCTGAAAGGGGTGGGCATCACTCCCACTAATTACAATTCAGTCACTTATCCAACCTAACTGCAAGAAAGGCCATAAGCTATGGTCCGTTTAGACTCCTGGGAAGACACAATGACATGCTGGATCCATGGCATGACCTCTGCCACACTAACCAGTTAGTGCCGCAGAACCCAGGAAAAGTCAGAAATGGGAAGCACAGCACTTTAGAAGCCCAGGATGGACGGTGAGGCGCAAAACTGAGGATTTGCCCAAAGTCTCATAAAGTACAGTTGGGCCCTGTGCAGCCAGGCACTTGCCCCTCTCCTACCCCAGTGGAGGGTGGGAGGTTTATCCTCTGAAGTGAACAGATTGGCTCTCCTAGTTCAGAGCTAAGCAAGGGAGAGGAGATGAGACACCCTACTGAAAACCATGGGATTAGGCACAAGCCTAATGGCTAAGACTTGATAACCCCAGCTCGTTTTCCCACTCAGTCCCAGAATGCTGGCAGCCATACTTGAACTCTCTAGGCAGGATTCTTCTCTTAAGAAAGATAACAGCGTGGAGAAAGGACTTACAGATAGATCCTCCCAGTGAAATGGGCAGGGCTTTTCTCTTTCACCTACAGTGAGCCCCGTTCACTCTCCAAGAATTTCTAATGAGCTTTTCAGTGCCTCATGTTTATGGACCTGTGAATACAGACCCGAGAATTACCAGGCAATTAAAGGGAGCCTCTAATGTGAAAGGCAAAGTCGAAAGTACACAAATAGAAAATGAATCCAGAAGCAATGCAAAGGGCAAAAGAAACCTCAGGGGGGACCACTATACTTAATATCTTCAGAAAGATAGGAGAATAAACATATTGCATACATAAAAAGAATAGGATGCCACAGAAGAGGCACATCCCAGTAACAAGAAAGAGCTTTTGAAAATGAAAAAGGAGTATAGATAAAATTAGAAATTTAGGCAGTCATGGTGGCTCATGCTTGTGATGCCAGTACTTTGGAAGGCTGAGAGGGGAGGATCCCTTGTGGCCAAGCGTTCGAGACCAGCCTAGGCAGCATAGAAAGACTTCATCTCAACAAGAGAAAAATTTTTAAATTGGCTGGGCATGATGGTGCATGCCTATGGTCCCAGCTACTTGGGAGGATGAGCCAGGAGGATCACTTGAACCCGGGAGTTCAAGGCTGCAGTGAGCTATGATTGCACCACTGCACTGAAGCCTGGGTGGCAGAGCAAAACCTTGTCTCTAAAAAAAAAAAAAAAAGAATTTAGTAGAAGGAGCAGAAGATAAAGGTGAAGACATCTCTTAGAAAGTGAAATGAATGGCAAAGAAAGAAAAACTGGAGAAAAAAGAGAATACAATTATAGGATCAATTTAGGAGTTCCAACATCTTGCTAATAGGAGTTCCAGAAAAGAGAATGGACGGAGGAAATTATCAAAGAAATTCCCAGAACTTTGAACATCATGAGTTGCTATATTGAAAAGTACTCAACACAATGAAGGGAAGGAAACTTGGATTAAGGTATATCATAGAAGTTCAGAACACCAAAGATGAAAGGAAGTTCAAAAAGCATACAGACAGAACAAACAAGTCACTTTTAAAGGGCAGGAGTCAAAACGATGCTAGCCTTCCAACAGCAACAACAGAAGCCAAGGCTTCTGATCAGTGCTTTCAAAATTCTGAGGGAAAATGATGTCCAGTTTAGAATTCTATATTTGGCCAAACTATCATCCAACGTGAGGATAACTGCAACTAACTCTCAAACGGTTCACAAAAAAAAAAAGTGTGCACTTATAATCTAGAGAAAAGATGTGATTCAACAAATAGGGCAAAAGGTTAACATTGGTGAATTGGTAAGGACACTTTTTGTAATATTCTTGCAAGTTAAGTCTTCTCTATGTTTGAAAAAAAAAAACCCATACAACTAATGGGGGTAAAATAAAGGAATTTTTAGACATGTAAGACATCCAAAGTTTATCTCCATGCCCACTTTCTTACTAAGCCACTGTAGACGTGGATGTGTTCATGCAAACAAGAAAATGAAAGAACTAAAGTGCAACCATGGGATCAAGAAAACAGAGAATCCAGCACAGAAGAGAAGAGACAGGAAGTCCTGAGACAACAGCTATGGGTGGCTCTGGACAGGAGCCAGGCTGAACTGGAGTGGGAGGACTGAGGACGGAAGGTTTATTTCCAATAAAATATGAAACTAATAGATTAGCTGTTTGAGTAATCTTAGAGTTCAGAGAGTTTGGGGATGAATAAGTGGCTGGGGCCATAGAAAATAGAACAAACCAAAATTTGAGTTAATTATTAACTCCAGAGGCAATGAACAATTGCGCAAGAAAGGTTTCTTATATGGTTCAGCTATGAACAAGATTTATATGGGCATATTAATATAAAGATGAATATATAATATAATCATGTTGGGAATGAGGGGAGGGAAATGGTGTGTGAATACAGGGCATAAAAGACAGAATTCCTCATCGTCCGTGGTAAGAAATCAATAGATAATGTATAAAATGGAAAAAGCAAGAAAAGCAGTAAAAACCTATTCTTTGAAAATATAGAGGTAAACATGAAAAAATTGCTAAAATAATTGAAGGCAGTGTCTCTGAGGAATGGGAATCAGAGATGGTAGGGAAAAGCAAGGGATGTGGTCTTTGTTTTGTTTTGTTTTATTGAGGCAGGATCTCACTCTCTCACCCAGGCTGCAGTACTGTGGTGGGATCACATCTCACTGCAGCAGCCTCAAACTCCTGGGCTCAAGCAATCCTTCCGCCTCAGCCTCCTCAGTAGCTGGAACTACAGGAGGGTGCCCACCGTGCCTGGTTTATTTTTATTTTTTGTATTTTTTTGTAGAGACAGGGTCTCACTGTGCTGCCCGGGATGGTCTGGAACTCCTGGGCTCAAGTGATCCTCCTGCCTTGGCTTCCCAAAATGCTACAATTACAGGTGAGCCACCTCTTCTGGCCAATGTGTTTTTTTATAAGTAGGGTTTGTCAGGGACATTCTCAGTTTTTCCTCCCTAGTCTGGCATAATTTCATTACCATTGCCCCTTTTACTCCCAAAGTTGTCCCAGTTTTGTATGTAGCCCTGAAATACTACTTCATTTTTTAAACTATGTGTGCATGATATTTTGATAACAGTGAAATAAAAAGAGAAGGCTCTTTGGACCTTAAATAAAATAACTCTGGTTCATCAAGCTCAGTCAAAGACTTTAATTTTCTTTTTTCCAAAAACTAATTCTTTTTTTTTTCAATTTTTACCCTCTGTACATTAGAATGTATCCAAAAACCAATTCTTCAAATTAATTACAATTAAATTAATTACAATTAATTCTTTAAATTAATTACAAGCAATGTGTATTTCGAAGCACTTTTACAATCACTCGCTCATTTAATCCTTACAACAGCCTCATAGGGTAAGCATCCTATCCCATTTTATAGATGATAAAAATGAGGGGCCAGGCGCAGTGGCTCATGCCTGTAATCCCAGCACTTTGGGAGGCTGAGGCGGGCAGGTCACAAGGTCAGGAGTTTGAGACCATCCTGGCCAACACGGTGAAACCCCATGTCTACTAAAATACAAAAAATTAGCCGGGCGTGGTGGCACGCACCTGTAGTCCCAGCTACCTGGGAGGCTGAGGCAGGGGAATCGCTTGAACCCAGGAGGCGGAGGTTGCAGTGAACTAAGATTGCACCACTGCACTCCAGCCTGGCAACAGGGCAAAACTCTCAAAAAAAAAAAAAAAAAAGAGGTTAGGGAGGTCTTCTGATTGTCTACCAAGGTGACACTAGTCCACTGGACCAGGCCCTTTAATTACAGTTTGCACACTCTTGCCACAATATCAAATGATAAGGCATTTAAGCCAACCTACAAATGAACAGAATCTGAGATATAAAACCAATAACCCAGATTAATAGCCTATTAGAAAAACAGATTATGAAAATGAATAATTCATACATTCTTCTGTTTTTGAAAATAAATTCTAATTAGTCTGCCCAGGTAGGCTTAGTGGAAACTGAAATCAATCTCATGGGAAGGCAGCCCACACTTCCAACCCCTGTCGTCTTTGGAGTCCCAGAGGATGAATCGCTGCTGCTAAACCTCTGGACCAGGAAAACAGTCCTAGTGGTTTTTGTTTTGTTTTGTTTTGTTTTGTTGTTGTTTAGATTAAAAAGTAATACATGATTATTTCAGAAAATATAATAAAATAGAGATATAGCATAAAAGAAAAAATATTCTAAATCCCATCACTTAGAGGCGAATACACCTAACAATTTAGTGGATACATCTCTGTCTTTTTGTAACACAAATACAAAAATAGGATCATATGATGCAAACTTCTCAGTTACCTGGTTTTTTTCACCAAACACTATATTTTGGACATGGTTCCATGTCCATAACCATGTGTCTACATTTTTCTGTTTAGTGGCTGCCTCATGGTTCATCATTTGAATTACTGTATTTGATCAATCCTCGGTCACTAGATATTTGGGTTCTTCCTTTCTTCTTTCCAGCATTAACTCTGCAACAACGACGAAATTCTATACACACATCTTTGTGCCCATGTCCAATTATTCCTCAAGATAAATTTCCTGAAGAGAGATGACTGTGCCAAAGAGCTTGTATTTTACGGGGGGCTTCTAACCCACATTGTATACCCCCACCAACATAGAATGTGCTTGTCCATACTCTCATATTCAGATGACCCAATGTGTTCTCTTATCAATGCTTTTATCCCTCCTGTGGGTTAAACCATGAATGAAACAAAGCAAGGGGGTTGGGATGGGAGGCAGTTGAAACAAACAAGAAATTTAAAAAGAGTTCTTCAATCCCTTCTTTCTAGTCCCTCCCACATTCTAATGTTTTTTTCCAATTTGGAACTCTGGCCTGACTAGTTCCACCCTCAGCTCACACACCAACTTTCCCTGAGCCATCCCTCTTCTGTATTTTTGAGATTGGGTCAGTCTCTCCTCACTAGCGAGTACATACATTCCTTTGAGGTGAGGGACATTACCTTAAGTGTCAAGGTTTGGACAACAATATCATCACAGGGTCACCATGACATGCCCAAGAATTCTGAAATTTCAGAACCAGGCTTGTTAGAATGAGTTGTTTAACACAGTCTCCCACACTCATCTGCCAGCCACGAGAACAAAGCCACATGGAAGCTAAAGACACAGAGGCAGTGTCCAATTGCTGGCTGGACATTCCTACACCTCCTCATCTGATTCTCAATGCTCCCTGGGCCCATCCCCTTCCAACTCCTCCCCCACTAGCCCGGCACTGAAATGCCCTTGTTCACTTTATTTTAAATGGGCACCATTCGGAGGCTACATTCTCAGAGTCCATTCTTTGCTTCCCGTTCCTCACTTGCTCCATGACCTGGGATCATGATCCCTTTCTTCCTAAAAATTTCACCCCTAGTTTCGGATAGTTGACAGTTTTGCACAAATAGTAACATTTCCCCGTAATTACTGTTTTTTTTTTTTTTCCTTCCTTATCAAAAGGGGCTGGTCAAAGCCAACCTTGTTCAATTTATGAACCCAACTCCTTCCTCCCTCAAGACTGACACGGAGATTGACCTAAAGAGTACGCTCGGCCCGATTAAATTTATAAGCACAGAACTGGGTATCGCATGCTTGTCCATGTGACTCTTTCTTTTCTTTTTTTTTTTGAGACGGAGTCTTGCTCTGTCACCCAGGCTGGATGGAGTGCAGTGGCGTGATCTCGGCTCACTGCAAGCTCCGCCTCCCGAGTTCACGCCATTCTCCTGCCTCAGCCTCCTGACTAGCTGGGACTACAGGCTCCCACCACCACGCTGGCCTAATTTTTTGTATTTTTAATAGAGGCAGGGTTTCACCGTGTTAACCAGGATGGTCTCGAACTCCTGACCTCGTGATCTGCCCGCCTCAGCCTCCCAAAGTGCTGGGATTACAGGCGTGAGCCTCTGTGCCCGGCCCATGTACAAAACAAAGCACCCGGAACTTTGCACCTGGACGTATCAACACTCAACAACCTTTGTCCTAGGAACTCATGGAGTCCACACCAGGCTTTTAACACCCGTGAGACTGAAGCGGGAAAAGGCTGTAACTGGCAGCGACAACTGGGCCTAGTATAACGCTAACTCCAGTTTTGGCCAAACCTCCTCCAACACAACATGTGCAAAGCCACATTCTCATGAAGAGGGGTCAAAACATTTGCTTTCTGGGTTTAACCTTCTACCATCTCAAACCAACTGTGCCAAAAATTTCCCTATTCACCAGGATTCATCAAAAAACGTACATTTCTATTTTTACCGATTTTAAGAGAATTAACTGCTCTATTTTTACAAAAAATACACAAAGTGATACAATCCAAACACTAATCCTCAGACAAAATCAATTGCTAAACATTGGAGGGGCAAAAGGGGAGACCACGCAGCAAAAGCACGGAGAAGCAACTTTCGGCACTGCCGGAAGGCCCCGACCACGCTGCGGCTCCGCCTCTCCTCCCGCCCCTCGTTCGGTAGTCCGGTAGCCCCGCGGCTCCCCGAATTCCCCGCCCTCGGCCCCTGCGGGTCCACCCTGCAGGCCCCGCCCCGGCCCCGCCTCATCGCGACGTCAGTTGTTATGTCTCGGCTCCGGCCGCGGCCGCAGCTAATCTACGGCTGTGGAGGCCACGGCCGCGGCCTCTGGAGGTGGCAGAGGTGTTGGAGACGGGTGCCGCGACCGGCACCGCCCATCCGAGCGGGGCGGGCGCTGAGTGGCCGGGAGGCAGCCGGGTAGCCTCCTGGAGGAGCAGTCTCAGGGCCTGTTATTGGTTTTTTCCCTCCGAGACCGATTCCCTCTGCAGAGACCGCGACGCCCCATCCTGGGCTGGGCCGCTGGGCCCGCCCGCCTGAGAGGCGCCGCCCGCCAGCCGGCCCGAGCGAACCTGGAGCCGCCGCCGTGCCCGTCGCGCTTCTCGCGGAGCCTGGGCGGTCGGCCTGGGGCCTGGGCTTCGGGCGCGGCGTTGCGGCGGCCGCTCCTCCCCGCGCAGGACACGCTGGGCCCCGGGCCTGGCCCGGCCGAGCGCCGCGCCATCCTGACCCGCGGCCGCGGGAGTCCGGCCCCCACGGCCCCTCGGTCCCCGGCCTGCCGCCCGGATCCCCGCCTCCTGGGCGGATCTGAGTTATTTTTTGGTCTCTCCCCATCCCCCTTGAGATCGCGGCACCGGAGGGCCGACCCCGCCACCTGGGTCAGTGCCGCCGCCGGGGGAAGCCTCCCTCGTTTTGTTCTTCCCCGCGAGCTCTCCCCGCGCTCCTCTCCTTTCGGTGCTTAATGGATGGGGGTTTTGAGTTTTTCCCCTTTATTTTTGTCGCCTCTTGACTGGGAGGCCCGGCGCGAGGCTCTGCGCCTCTGCGTCCCTCATCGCCGCCTCACGCCCGCGCGGATCCCGTCACCTGCCTCCCCGCCGGGGATGGCCGGCCAGTAACGGCGCCGGGTGGCCCGCGCGTGGACACGGGGCCCTCGCCCAAGCTGCCACCGAGCCGCAGCCCCCGCCCTCGACCCTTCTCTCTCCCGTATTCCGAGCTCTCTGGAAAGAGAGGAGACGCCAGGGAAGATGTGGCTGAAGCTTTTTTTCTTGCTCCTTTATTTCCTGGTCCTGTTCGTCCTGGCCAGGTTTTTTGAGGCCATTGTGTGGTATGAAACTGGCATCTTTGCCACCCAGCTGGTGGATCCGGTGGCGCTGAGCTTCAAGAAGCTGAAGACCATTTTGGAGTGCCGGGGGTTGGGCTACTCAGGGCTGCCCGAGAAGAAGGATGTCCGGGAGCTGGTGGAAAAGTCAGGCGAGTATCGGGCTTCCCCTAGGGTCCTCTCCACCTGGGAGAGGGGACGACCTGTACCTCCTGGTACCTGGCTGTTCCCCCACAGTGAGGCCTTCCCTGGAAGGGTTAAAACTACCCAGGTTTGTTCGTCCAAGCTTTCTACAATCAAGTATGCGGATCCCAGCTTTGAGGAGGAGGCTGAAATTATTTGGAGAGGTGTTGGTGTATCCTTTTAAGGTTATCGTAAAATGACAGTTTAAAGTGTGGCTTCTTAGCGTTGTTTACTAAGTTGAGTGATTTTCTCAAAATTCGGGAATATCAACTAGTTACAAACTGGAAACCATTATTTGTCAGTTGAAGTTCATAAAAACGTAAGAAAAACTCCAAAATGTTGTCTGTCAATAGCAATATTTGTCACGATAGTAATAATAAGGTACCCAGAGTGGGGACACATCTTTGGAATACTTACTATCAGAGGCACTTGGGCCTAGGATTTAAATGTTAAATCATGAGTTTGAATATAGACAGTGTACACCGCACAGTATTAGCTTTTCAGACGTTAAGTTTGTTGAAAATAAGGCGAGCATTTTGTATAAATGCCTGCCATGTTCGAGTTTATATTATATTTCTGTTAGGATTTTTAAAAATTTGCATCTTGGATGTAAAAGAAAATTTTTTTTTGTCTTCTGTGTCACAGGCACCCTTGCATTGTTTAATGGGTTGAGAAATATACGTGAAATAGTGCTGAGAGAATATTCAGTGTCTTAAAGAATGTGTTTTTAGGAATTGTTGGTTTTGGTAGGATTGCGTGAGAAATATGGTTAATCTTTTTCACTGCTGCACAAAGTATATCTTTAGATATACTTCCTGAAAGTGGAATGTAATTTGAGAAAGGCTTTCTGCGTTGCTGTAGAAAGCAGCTGAAACTGATGGTTATCTTTTTTGTTGTTTCAAGTATTTTTGTCAGCTGTATCTTTTACAAGACAAATCTTTTCCTTCTTTAGTACCCTATAGACATGTAGCGTGATAGACAAGAGTATGAGCTCTCTAGCAGTTTAACACTTGGATATTTGTAGGTTGCGGGTTATAAAACTCATGTCTCACTGTTAGGGTAGAGGAGAGGAACACGCTCTGCAAAAGTGATAAATGTTTCTTTAGAGAAAATATAAAATCGTGTATTATTCTTGCCCCTTGTTTGCTGACTGGTTTATGGTGATTCTTATTTCTACCATAGGGGGAAGAAGTGGAGTAACTAGGGTAAAAGATCTCTAATAAATAAACTCTCTTGGTTTAGAGATGAGAAGCTGCCAAAGCCATCGTTTTTTTATGGACAATAATTTGATCACACATTTTTTTTTCTTTTGACTGTTATTTATTATTGCCTTCTTATGGGCCTAAAAATACTTGGCACATTGAATGTACTAGGAGTCCACATTTAACTTTAAGACGCACAGCCCAGTATGACTCAAATCACACGTTTTATGGCAGAAAAGTCATGGTATAGCTGTTTAAAATTTAAGTGTTTATTGTGAATGATTTTGCTGCTATCATGGTGCAGTACTTGGTTTCTCACTGTTTAATATTTAAGGCGAAAGTTAAAATAATTTGACTTTAGTGTTTTCCTTTCCTTTTTGTTTAACGATACAAGCTCTAAATTTATACTGTAAATTTGTATATGAATATGGAGTTTGTTCTGTCTAACAGGTAAAGTTCTAACCTCCAAGTCATACAAACCCTGTTGCTCTTTTAAGCAGGGCTGATGGCAAATTCTGTGAACCCAATTCTACATCTTTTAAGTAAGAAGCATATAAGCCATAAGCCATATTGTTTAAAAATGTATATGAAGCCTGTATGTGTCATTCATAAAACTAAATAATTAATAAAGTGGTGCCTTTTTGGAGTGGTACAAATTTGGTAATTTCCTAATAATTATGTGATAACCCCACTAAAATATAAGCCCTATTCTATAAGAGATGGATTTTTGTCTATTTTGTTCACTTTTCCCTGACACATAGGAAGTTCTTACTACATACTTATTGAATGTATGACTCCTAAGTGGGTATATTCCAGGTTCTACTAGTAGTTCTTGTCTATAAAATACAATGAAAGTACAATATCATGATTCTTAACAGTGTATAAAATGGAATTACTGAAATTGGGAATCTAGGATTCTTGCAACCTTATTAGTGTTATTCTTTTCCTTTCTTCAGGTGACTTGATGGAGGGTGAGCTCTATTCTGCTCTCAAGGAAGAAGAAGCATCCGAATCGGTTTCTAGTACCAATTTCAGTGGTGAAATGCACTTCTATGAGCTTGTGGAAGACACAAAAGATGGCATCTGGCTGGTTCAGGTATGAAAAGCAGTAATAATTTGATAATTTGAGAACCCTAAAAAAATTATTTTTACTAAAATAGTACGTACCAGCCAGTGACACTTCCGTGTACTTGTGTCTTGTTTCTCACACATAACTCAGTTCTCTTAGGGAGGCTCTAGTATCTTCTTAAAAAGGTTTTGGAGACTGAGGAAAATGAAAATTGAGTAGTGGGAAAGAGAAAGTTGGGGGATGGGGGTCAACTTTTTGTTTAGAATCCCCAGAAGCAAATCTATTTTAGTTATTGGACCTTTGTTGAATTGAGAAATACACATATATATCCCTTTTATTTAGTGATTTGCACTGTTTCTCTTAGTTTTTATTATCTCCAGTTTTTAATTCAGTGGCCTGAATAATTTTTATATGTAAGTAAGAACCCTAAAGTAAAAGCAAAGGAATCATTGTATTAGGGAAATAGCCAACTTTGTGACTATAGAGGAGCTGTTGTGGAAACTGGTGGGGGTGCTCATAACGTAACTCAGGATGATGAGATTGTAATTTTTAACCCTTGTTTTTATGATAGCAAAACTGTGAGACTTCATTAGCATATTAGAATTTTAGATCTATGAAGGACCTTAAAAATATTTTATACTTTCCAAGATGTAATTTATGGTGAGTGGGCATGCATTATCATTTACATATTTTAATGTAAATCAGAAAAATTATATTAACATAAATTTCATAAATTTTGCTTAGGACAGAACCAAAGTTATTTACATTTTAAAACTGTACATTCACTTAAAGTGACATATCAAGTAAATTAACAGCATGAATGTGGCTAAAATTATTAATGTAGTCTGAATGGCTGAAGCTTGGAAATTATATCAGACTAACCCTTTCTGAGATTCTGAGAGGTGAAGTAGCTTGTCCAAGGTCATGGAACTAGTTGGTAATATTGAACCAGGATGAAACCCAGGTCTTCTGATTTCTTGACCGGTACTCTTATCATTTCACACTGGAGTGGACAAAGTTTGATTCAGGGCATGAAAATTAAAACAGTTTCTTCATATTTCTTTCTGAGAGTAAAGACTGCAAAATATGGTAGGAAAAGCTATGAGTTCAGAGACATTAGTTGCAGGTCTGGTACTGTCACTGACTAGCAGTATGATTGTGAATAGGTATATTTTTCTGTTGCACGTGGCCTCAAATAAATACATATACATCTAAAAAGGATAAAATAGTACAGTAGTCCACTGTACTAAAGGGTTGAGGTTTGGGAATTCTTCCAGAGATTACATTGTTTATCCATGGCCTTTCTTTATTGTAACCTTCCTATTGCATTTTTCCTTTTACCTTCCAAATAATCTAATTCAGTAATTTTTAAGTTCAGCAATGGGAGGGAATGTGAGGGTATGGGTGTAGTCTATACATTATCTATTTAAATTTTAGTTCATTTCTGTGTCAGTTGGAGTTGAAAAATAAGGTGTAGCTTTTTTAAGGCTTTAATTTCTATGTATATTGTTATTCCATTTCTTTTCTCTGGTACTTATTTCTAATAGTCTGATTGAGAAAGACACTGGTTTTGATAATTTTAGATTTTATTACTGAGGTTGAATTGAATAGCCAGTCCCACTGCCCTGCGTTCAGTGTCTAAATGTCACACACATTGACTGATCCCATGGAAATAAATGGTGAAGATGTTGCACACCTTTGAAACTTGGAAAGGCCATGTCAAAAGTCTTGAGTTCTTTTGCTATATAGGCTGCTGCCTATAGGCAACAAATACATTCTGGTTCGATAGTTAGCAGTATGTTCTTGGCTTGTAAAATGATCTACTGTTTTTGAAGTCCTGTTAAAGATATCCATGAATTAAGCTCCTGTAATAAATATGTGACAGAATTCATCAAAAGTTTATTCAGCTGTGGGTGTGCCAGGCCCTGTTCTGGGCCCTGAAGATATACCAGAAACACACACCAAGCTAAGGCCTTGCTCTGTCAGGCAGCTCACATTCTAGTTGGGAGAGGCAGACACCAAATAAATAAATATTTAATATAACATCAGTTAGTGGAAAGTAGTAAGAAGAAAAATAAGCAGATTAAGGAGATGAGAGTGGCAAGGAATTCTCTGGTAAGGTGACAAATGAAGTGAAGGACAAATAATTATAGTAAATGGTAGCATTGTAAATTCTAGTTGCTAAATTTTTTTTCTCTGAAAATATTTTTAAACCTCATAGGTATTAATAGTTGAAAAACAACTCTTAAAAAATAGAATGTATTTCTGTGGTTTTTCTATGTATGGAAATAATGCAGTGGGACACCTACTTAATTTTTCCAGTGATGCTCAAGGTTTGCATTGACCACCACTGTCTGGCTTGTGTTCCTTGAGGCCAGTGGCTTACATCTGTCAAATAGCTGGCCTGGTCTGAAAGAACAATCTCTGGCAGGACAACTGAGAAGAATGAGATTGAAACCCTGTCCTTGACACTGTGAACTAGCCAGCTAAGCCAATCAGCACAGCCACCTTGGTTTAAGCCCTTAAAAGAGGGTTGTATTTTTTTTTTAAGCTATGCTTAAAATTGAAAATATCTACTAGAAACAGAAAAGAAATATTGTCTCCATTGCTTGCCATTCTTTCAGCTCAGATCATATATATTAATCTATTGTAAAAGATAACTTTCAAGAATTCAGTTTCTAACAATTTGAATTGTTGTTATTTTCTGTTTACAATAGTCCCCCCTTACCTGAGGGGGATACGTTCCAAGACCCCCGGTGGATGCCTGAAACCGTGGATAGTACCAAATCCTATATAGTCTATGTTTTTTCCTATACATGCATACCTTTGATAAAGTTTAATGTGTAAGTTAGGCACACTAACAACAACAACTAATAATAAAAATAGAACAATTATAACAGTATACTGAAATAACATTTATGTAAATGTGGTATCTCTCTCTCCAAATATCTAATTGTATGTAGTATTTTCAGACTGCAGTTGACTGCAGAAAGTGAAACTGAGGATAAGGTGAGACCACTGTATTTTAGAAGAAGCTGACTAATTTATTCTCTGTCATTTGTTTTAAGTCTATGAGGAGTGTTTTCATAGATGAAGATGCACAGATGCCAGCCAGTTCAATCCTCTTCACATTTTCAAGCTTTTCCAGGTCCATTTTACTTATAGTCTCTGTAATGTGAACAGAATTTATTTTAGTTTTCAAGGTAGCAACATACATATGACATCTTTACCAATGACACACTATGAAATACATGAAGAACCAAGTGCTCTTTTTTCTAAGTTATTTCTTTGTTTTTTTTTTTGTTTTGTTTTGTTTTGTTTTGAGACGGAGTCTTGCTCTGTCGCCCAGGCTGGAGTGCAGTGGCACAATCTCGGCTCACTGCAAGCTCCTCCTCCCGGGTTCACGCCATTCTCCTGCCTCAGCCTCTCCGAGTAGCTGGGACTACAGGCGCCCGCCACCATGCCCGGCTAATTTTTTGTATTTTTGGTAGAGACGGGGTTTCACCGTGGTCTCGATCTCCTGACCTCGTGATCCGCCTGCCTCGGCCTCCCAAATTGCTGGGATTACAAGCGTGAGCCACCGCGCCCAGCCTTTTCTAAGTTATTTCTAACATTGTTTTTCTCCTTTGTCCCTAACCCAAGCTCATATCTTTCATTAGCTATTCATTTAACAGTTTTGTGGATTCTTTGGCCCCAGTCTTCATAGCATTACAAATAGAAGATGGTTACTTTTCTTTCAAAAGACCCTTGGTCAGAGAGGCAGATGGCACAGTGGATAGGCTTCTGAAGTGGAGAAGTTAGCATAATTTATGGGTTTTATGGATTTATCCTCCTCTTAACGTTTCTGTTTCTCTGTTTTGAGTTTTGTCATAGTTTAAAGAAGGACATATTTGTTCCCTACTAGCTGTGTTACATCATACGGAATTTAAAGTCACTGGAATTGAGGTAGCAGTGAGAAGCATCATATGATTTAAAATAAAGCTTTGGGTCAATATTTACTGAAGTATTACATCAATATATTTCCTGTTTGGCTGACAAGAGTTAATAGCTGATTTTAAACTTGTTTATCTTTGCTCCTAGACAATAGTTTTGTTCGAGGAGATTCTAAATTACTTATTTCTTTCTTGATACTACTATAGAGGTGAAACACATAGCAAGCCACTTTGTTTTATATTTTGTATTGGTAAAAAAATTTATAAATTCATAAAGTAAGAATACAAAAAAATTAAACAAAACACTGTTTTGTTTTTGTCAATCATTTGTCCTTACTCTTAATGTTTTATATAGTTTCCATGTATATACTAGGTTGGCTTATGATTTTGAAAGTGGAGACTCCCTATTATAATGAAATACTGAGAATGCAGAAAATATCGTAGCACAATACTCTCATTGTTCCAGGGAGTTATGTTACTTAACTAAACCTGGATGTCGTTGTATGGAGAATAACAATATTAAAAGGGGTATGCCACATGGTTTGATCAGTAGTAATAAACCTCACCTCTAAATAATGGGCGTTTTAAAATGCACTGAATTAGACATCGTTATGTCTGACTGAGGTCAAGAACATTAATATGCAGTTGCTTAGCACGGTACTATTTATGCCACTGTTTGTCCAGAAAACATCTTGGTACAGGTTGCTGGGGAAGGGACTTTGATTATAACAGAAATCAAAAGCTTAAGAGTCTTTCCTTTAGAGACTCTGTGTAATCAGAACTAGAAGAATGAGTTATTAAACTGTAAGAAGCTGAAATTGTTTGGTTTGACATAAATATTTATTGAGCACCCATATGAGTTGGGCACTATATTAACTGCAAGGACTATAGTGGTGAGCAAGTGTGGGGATGCCAGAGGCAGATACCCTGGGAAAGGGAATGGAAAGATTGCTTCACTTCTAGCCTGTGTTGCCAGGTCTGTTCCAGACCTGGAACTCAAGCTGTACTTTGTCCAGTTTTTTTCTAGTCTTTGAAAATGTTCCCCACATACAGTGTTCCTTCTTGAGCTGCTGAGGAAAATGTCTCCCCTTTTAATGAGACCAGCCATATGAATGCCACTCAGAATCATCATGCATCCTTCTAGGATATGAGCTGTAAATTGGGGACTCTTACTGGTATGACATAGTGTGTGTGTATGTGTGTATATATATAATATATATATAAAATATATAAGGCATAGATGTGTGTGTGTGTATATATATATATATATATATATATGGCTGAGAATATTTTATTGTGCTGTGTGACTCAACCAGATGAGTTATTTTGTGAAAATATTAGCATTTTTATAGTGGTTGGTTAATTTAAACTCCACCAAATTCAATTTATGTTAAACCTTCAGTTGAATTATATAACTATATAGGACTTTGGGCACATTTTTAATTGCATAAATATAACTATAAATTAATATAAAATGCTTTCATGCAGTGCCTACAAGATTTTTCATTTTTGTGTAGCTCTGTCAGTCAGGGATCCTTAAACTCTTCAAAAACAAATGCTAGAACAGATTGCTGAATAAATAAGGCCTGGCATTGAACATTGTCTTGTACCTGCCCCAGGTATGTTCCCAACTCTTTTCACTCACTTCTACTATCTCTGCTATAACCAGGAGGTACCTGGGAAGAACCCCTCTCATTCCTCCTTCTTTTCGTAACATTGGAGCTCTTATCACATGTCTCAAAGATATCTGTGCAGTGAACAGGATCTTCACTGAAAGATGCCTCCAGACTTAGGAACTAAATATTTACACTGGCAAGGCAACCTCTAAACTCCTTGGAGCAGTGTCATTCTGCACACAGACCTGAAATGTTTGGGTTATTTGCAACCTTGATCAAGAAATGGGATAATGCCTGAAAAGTGAGTTATTTTTAAAAGAGGGCAAAGAGTAGAGATTATGGTAGTATGATTGCACAGATACTTCTTAATCTTTCTAAGGAATCTGAAAAATAAGTTAAACGTGTCTTTGATTATTTGACCAAAAGAACTATCAGATTGACTCTTGAGTGGTAGCAAAAAAAAAAAAAAAAAAAGAACAAGAGGCAACAGGAGCCTGCTTTGTTTGATCTTTCTAATTTTCTAGGCACAACTTTTTTTTCTCTCTCTTTTTTTTTGAGATGGAGTCTTGCTCTGTTACCCAGGCTGGAGTGCAGTGGCATAATCTCGGCTCACTGCAACCTCTGCTTCCCGGGTTCAAGTGATTCTCCTGCCTCAGCCTCCCAAGTAGCCAGGATTACAGATGTGTACCACCATGCCCGGCTAATTTTTGTTTTTTAATAGAGGTGGGGTTTCACCATGTTGGCCAGGCTGGTCTCGAACTCCTGACCTCAAATGATCCACCTGCCTCGGCCTCCAGAAGTGCTGGGATTAAAGGCGTGAGCCACCATGCCCGGCCTTCTAGGTAAAACTTATAAAGTACTTTTGGACCAGAGAAAAATGTAAAGCTAGGGACTTACTGGGTAGGGAAACTGGTGTGAGCATCCTTCAAAAGAGCTTTCACCTATTAAGTGCATGTCCCCAGATTGCCTTCTTCCTGGTTACTTCAACTGTCTGAGTATTTGAATAAGTTGTATCTGCCTCAATAAGACCACTTATTTTCATTAAAAAGTACTATCAAAACTATGGTTGGGGGCAGTGGTTCATGCCTGTAATTCCAACACTTGGGAGGCCGAGGCATGAGGAACTGAGGCCAGGTATTTGAGGCTGCAGTGAGCCGTGATTGAGCCACTGCACTTCAGCCTAGGGAACAGAGTGAGACCCTGTCCCTTAAAAAAAAAAAAAAATGTAATATCAAAACTATTTGCTTAATGCCCTAAATTGTGTATATGTATTCATTAAGCTTCAAACTTATGTGTTAAGATATTATGTATGCATGTGTGTCTCGGTAAGTATGAGGATGGTAGTGGAATGTCACAGTGGTTATTTGGCACATAAAGTGAACTTCAAGTCACTTGTCATCACCATGTGCTGTCTCTTCTGCTGCCCTCTAACATTTGTTAGACATTCTAGCAGAGAGGCCACAGATGAGGTGGCTGCACCACCTCTTGCGTCTCCCAAGGAGTTAACTGTCAGCGCTCATTTTACACACCCACCTGCAACTTCACTTCCTGGAGGCTTTGTGAGTGTGAAAATGGTCCTTCCTCCCAGAAAGATTAGAGGCCCCCAGAGTATTATGTTGTAATTTTGAATTGTATAGTATCAGTAATATAGCATTTATGAAAATAAACTTGGCCTGTATACCCTGGACTTAAACAGATGGTTTCATGATGACTTTAGACATTTTTGGCTTTCCTTTAACTTCCCATTTAGTTATTTTTATGGTCTTGTTTTTAATGTTTTTTGGTTTTTACTGGTATCTGCATTGAAATTCTGCCTTCATTAAAGGCAGGAAGATTAGGAGATAAAGGGAAAAGGTTTAATGATTAGAAAGGCTGACATTTATAAGAGAAGTCTTAACATATTTTGAAGGTCTTGCTCTGTCACCCAGGCTGGATTGCAGTGGCGCAATCTCTACTCACTGCAACCTCCACCTCGCAGGTTCAAGTGATTCTCATGCCTCAGCCTTCTAAGCAGCTGGGACTATAGGTGCCTGCCACCACGCCTGGCTAATTTTGTATTTCTAGTAGAGATGGGGTTGTGCCATGTTGGCCAGGCTGGTCTTGAACTCTTGGACTCAAGTGATGCATCTGCCTTGGCCTCCCAACATGTTGGGATTACAGGCGTGAGCCACCACACCTGGCCTCTTTTTCTTTTCTTAAGAAATCTTTTTCTATTCCTAATCCTAATTGTGTTTGAAAGCTCTTGCAAATTTGAAGTACAAGTTCAATAATGTAAAATTCATTATGGTAATTCTTTTTGTATGTTAGAGCTATTCATGATTAAGCAAAAAGCCATAGAAGTAGTAGCATTTATTGATTTAGTCAAAGCATCCTTTAATAGAAAACATGTGTTTGACTCTTGGCTCCATAATTATACTTTTTAAAAAGTGAAATTTGAACTTGTTGAACCTACATGTGATAATTTTTAGTAAGCTTTATTTGGATTATTGTTTAAAATTTTCTTTTCAGAGCAAAGAGAAATTATTCCAAGGGCCATTTTCTTCCTGTGTAACTTAATTAGAGAGAAGAGGCCACGTGGTGGAGAACGTGACTAGCCTTTTAATACAGTTTTGACTCCCTCCCTCTCTTTGTAACTGCCACAGAGTGTGGGAGAGTTTAATTTACCTTTCAGTGTTTTAAGTCTTTTTCCTATTGGATAGTTGCTCCTTCTGTAAGAATTGTAATGATAATGTGATGATACAGTAAACAAGAGCTGGGAACAGAATATCTTTTTTTTAAGTGAAATTATATTGTTGATATAAACGATTGGCTTGACTCCATTTTAGGTAATTAAGTTTCTTTTTCTCTTTTTTTGGGAATAGGTCATAGCAAATGACAGAAGTCCCTTGGTGGGCAAAATTCACTGGGAGAAAATGGTTAAAAAGGTGTCAAGATTTGGAATACGTACAGGCACATTTAACTGTTCCAGTGATCCCAGGTGAGTTGATTAGGCAATTCTTAGAATTTGAGTCCTGACCAGGATCTTTCTTATTTAAAAAGGACAACGATACTAGAAGCCTGCTTGAACTGAAAGCTTATTATAATGTGTAGCACACTCTTAGTTACGCAGGTGCTTGATTAATAGTTTTTGATAAGCTGGCAGCTAATGACTTTCACTCCAAGATCTCTCTCTGTCTTCTCTATCTCCTCTCTCCCCGTCCCTTTCTCTGGCTCTTCTGTGTTTTTTCTATTGAAGATATCTCTTAAGATTGTGTCTTTAGTCCTTTTCGTTTCACCTTTCTTTTCCAAAGAGATCTCGGCACATTCATGGCTTTAGGTGACATCTCTGTGCTGATCTAAATCTTCTATCATTCTGACCTCTAGTTTGCATTTCTTTGCTTATTTCCATTTGCTCTGCAACTATCCCTAGACATATTCTTTTCCCTGAAACCTAGTATCTGAAATCAGATTCATCCTCTTTTTCTTTAATCATCCATGTAGCCTTCTACCTTTCTTTTTTCTGTCCTTCACTGGTTTTCCCCCCATTTTCTCAAATAAGAATCCTTGGAGGTGTTTTTGTTTATGTTTTGTTTTTTCGTTATCATTTCCAGTATTCAGTCTGTCACATTATTTCTTATTTTATTATTCCATTATTTCTTCTTTGAAATGCCTTTTTTTCCATTTCTCATGCTACCAAGTTATAACTTAGTCTCATTCATTCATTCATTTAATTTTCCATTTGGTAAATATTTAATGAAAGATTAGCATGTACAGCATGTTTTGTTTTGTGTGGAGGAGGAGGTATATATATATATATATATATATATATATGTCAAAAACCCCACAATATTAGCTAGTTTCAAATGTAGGTAGATATGCCTGACTTACATCCTTTATATGTGTTAGCCATAATGGGCAACCCATTGGTTGTAGAAAACTCTCCTAAACCATTACTGTACCTCCTTTCCTTGGCCTTACATTTACTTCTCTTCTGCTTAGAACCCTTGTTTTGCCCGCTAGTAATATAGGGTGAGATCGATGGTAGAGTTCCCCTAAGAGTTGGTAATAGGAGGGAAATTCCTATATCTCTTAACTCACATTTAGTCTCCTCATCTACCTGCAAGGCTCTCATGCTCATCTTCACCACAAAGTCTTTTTTTCTGACTTTTTTTTTTTTTTGAGACAGGATTTGGTTTTGTGACTCAGGCTGGAGTGCAGTGGTGTGATCATAGCTCACTGCAACCTCCGGCTGATGGATGGGCTCAAGTGATCTTCCCACCTCAGCATCCTAAGTAGCTGGAACTATATGCATGCATCACCACACCTGGCTAATTTTTTTTTTTTTTTTGTAGAGATGGAGTCTTGCTATGTTTGTTGCCCAGGCTGGTAACCACAGAATCTTAATTACATCCCAATGTCTTTTGTTGAAATGTCCGAGATAGCTTAAGTCTTAATGTTCTTTTGAAAAGGAAATCATTCTGATCTCCATTTGTCATTTACCAAAGACTTAGGATTTGATCTGATTCCATCATTTCCAAATAGAGTCAAAGTGAAAGGTCTTTTTCTTCCTCACTGATTTTTACAATACTAGAACAAATGATAATGCTGATATTTTGATTTTTCTAGTTATGCCAAAAGTCAGTATTCATATCACTGTTTTCTTTTAAAATACCCAATGTATTTTTTAAAAATCAGTGGAATTAAATAATACATTTCAAACATTATAGTTTATAAATATATTAGAAAACATCAAATAAAAACACATTTTAAAAATATATAAAGTTGAATATATTAAAGTCTAATGTTATTAGATAATGAAGAATTCAAAAACACAAAATAAAAATAATCTGTTAAACGTGAAAAACTGAAAGAATGATTTGGTGGGGGCAGACAAACCATAATCTTATAATCTTATAAATCAGAGTGCATCAGAAGTATCATAATTCAGTCCAGTGGATTTTAGTGCAAATTTATTTAGCTTTTCTTTTGAAAAGCTCTGATTCTGTATTAGCTGAGAAATGGTGAAGAGATACATATAAGCTAGCTCCAGATGTTTTCCTCTAAATCCTTCATCTTCAAATAATCTTACCTCTTATTTACAATTAAAGCAATGTTTTTTTACGTAACTTTTTGCTTTTTTGTTGACTGTAGCTGTAGTTTTTGTTATTTTAAAAAAGTACTTCTACTCAGCCTCATCAGAAAATAATTTTGTTGCACAGTAACTTGTACCAGTTCCAATAATGTGTCCATGACTCCTCATTTGGAAAGTCCTCCTACTGGAATAAGAACTCCTTCTTGCCATAGAAGCTATGCTTAATCAGGGTCATTTTTCTCTTCTTTTGATGACTATGGAGATACAGAAGAACAAAATTTAGAGATATAGAAAAGAGTGTTCAGAATTTCAATGCAGGGTGTAAGTGGGCAGAGAATAGTGTTATTCAGGAAGTGTTTTAATCACATATTTTGAGTAATTGAGTCATCATCTTGATTTTGGAGTTTTAAAAATACCAAAACTCTGTGCCCCACTGTCTGTGCTGCATTCTTTGACTGTAGTCCCTTCTCTGGGGTGGCCTCTGGGCAGCTGACTTCAATATGCTGGTCCCACTGTACAGCTATACTTTCCTGACCTGTTTAGCACCTGCCTTAGTCTGTTTTGTGTTGCTGTATAAGAATACCTGAGGCCGAGTGGTGGCTCACGCCTGTAATCCCAGCACTTTGGGAGGCTGAGGCAGGTAGATCACCAGAGGTAAGGAGTTGGAGACCAGCCTGGCCAACATGGCGAAACCCCGTCTCTACTAAAAATACAAAAATTAGCCGAGCGTGGTGGTGGGTGCCTGTAATCCCAGCTACTCAGGAGACTGAGGCAAGAGAATCACTTGAACCCAGGAGGTGGAGGTTGCAGTGAGCCGAGATTGCACCACTGCACTCCAAGCCTGGGTGACAAGAGGGAGACTCTGTCTCAAAAA
The DNA here is from genome assembly GCF_009828535.3 of Hylobates moloch. NCBI lineage: Eukaryota > Metazoa > Chordata > Mammalia > Primates > Hylobatidae > Hylobates > Hylobates moloch. The sequence continues at coordinate 29,010,508 of NW_026652290.1, read as the reverse complement.
AAAAAAAAAAAAAAATACCTGAGGCTGAATAATTTATAAAGAAAATAGATTTATTTAGCTCACTGTTCTGCAGGCTGTATAAGAAGCATGGTGCCAGCATCTGCTCAGCTTCTGGTGAGGCTTCTGTGCTGCCAGAACATGGTAGAGAAGGTCAAAGGGAAAGTGGACACATGTGAAGGGCATGTGGCTTTATGTCAACCCACTCTCAAGGAAACTACTCCATTCCCTCAAGAACTAATTCAGTCTTGCCAGAGTTAGAGCTCACTAACTTGAGAGCAGCACTAAGTATTCATGAGGGATCCGCCTCCGTGACCCAGACACCTCCCACTAGGCCCCACCTCTCAACACTGCCACACTGGGAAGAAAATGTCAACATGAGGTTTGGTGGGGACAGACAAACCATAACCAAACCAGAGCAGCTCCCTTAAGAACATTCAGGACTACCACTTCTGAGCAGCTTCTGACTCTGTCTAGTTGTAGCAGCTTTAATTTCTTTCCCTATATACCCAGAAGGAGTGGCCTTGCCTGGCTCTACCTCTTCTTATTCCCTAACCAACAGATCGATTTCAGAGGGCTTTTCCTGTGAGGGTCATACTCTGTGCTTTTTTTGAGAAAGTAGGAGATGAGGTAGTAATGATGTGTGGAGAGGGTTGGGGAGATGGGGGTTAGTAAAGAGAAGATAGAGGACATGGGAATTGCAGGAGCTGAGTGGTAAACAGGAAGCCTTATGGCAAGAGTGTCAGGGATGGTGGCCTGTGGAAAAAATGGGGAAGGAGAAGAGAAGGGGAGATTGCAGAGAGAGCCAGGAAAACTAAGGAGGCCAATGGCCTTGTCTGAAAAAACAGCATATATAAACAGAAATGTTAAGGTTTCTCTCTCTTCCTTTCTTCTTTTTTTTTTTTTTTTTTTTTTTTTTTAGATGGAGTCTTACTCTATTGCCCAGGCTGGAGTGCAGTGGCACGATCTCAACTCACTGCAATCTCAGCCTACTGGGTTCAGGCAATTCTTGTGTCTCAGCCCCCCAAGTAGCTGGGATTACAGGTGCGTGCCACCATGCCCAGCTAATTTTTGTATTTTCAGTAGAGACACGGTTTCACCATGTTGGCCAGACCATTCTCGAACTCCTGGCCTCAAGTGATCCACCCGCCTTGGCCTCCCAAAGTGCTGGGATTACAGATATGAGCCACCGAGCCCAGCTTCTTTTTAAATATAGCATGCCACATCAGCAACTGGAAGACCGAAACTCACAAGCCATATTTCCTATCGTTTTTAGTCTTAAAATTCTCTAAGAGATCTTAAAAGGTCTCTAAGAGAACTCAAAAGGTTTAGTTTAAAAACTAGAGGATATTTTCATGGTATTGTCATTGAATTTGTTCAGATCATAAAAAAAGTTTTTTTGAATTGGCAATAAAAGTTTTTATATTGATGTAAGGTAATACAACATTATTCTATCTGGAATGAGAAAATTATTACTTAGCTCTGAACTGAAAAAAAAGCACAATATGTTTGTTTTCTTATATGAAGAAATGTCTGCACTTAGAACTTGTTCATTTTACAAAGTAAGTTTTCTGTCAGAAAGACTGTCATTTAATTTATGGCACAAATCAGAGGCCACAGTAGGAAGATAAAATAGATGGCCAAGGGTTGAAATGTGTCATCACAAATATCATGTGCAATGAAAACGTTAAAGATACTTGAAGATACTTAAGATATAAATAAGACAATTGTCCATATGCATTTGACTTGTTACTTTTTTGGGATAGGGTAAAAATAGAATTCATGTCAATGAATGAATGATTATTTTGCATTGAGTAGAAGATATTTATTTTGTAGAAATACATACTTTTCAGACCATTTCAGTTAAAACAGTAATGATATTAATGGAATCTGTCTTATTAAGGAAGTGAATCAACTCAACAAGAAGCTAAGAGTCACAGTCTATGATTTTGAGTCACCTAGACAGTTTTCCAGAGTCATCACTAACCTTGTCTTAAGACATAGCATGTTGTCTTCATTTATCTTAAACTATATCACAGAATCCCTGAGATAAAATTAGTTATATTATCATTATAAAGCCATATGCTACCTACGTCAAGTCTCTTCTCTCTTCATCTGATCATATGATGTGTAATATGCTTATTTAATAAAATATAATCCATGCTAAGTAAAGCATAACATCTATGACTTTTACATCAATATTCTGAGTAGCGAAATGAGAAGTCAGATATTTATTACTATGCATATACAAATCTGTAACAAATAAAACGTATCCATGTGGTAGATTGTCTTTTTTACAACTTTATTGAGGTAAATTTTACTTAAAAATTTCACATGGTAGGTTTTGGAAAAAAAATGCTTTTTAAAAACAAAAGATTAACTCTTCTGTGTGGTACATGAAAAAAGAAACTAAAACTAACTAAAACGAAAAACAAAAGGCAGCCTGGGTGACATGGTGAGACCCCATCTCTATAAAACATTCTTTTAAAACTTAGCCTGGCATGGTGGCGTGCATATGTGGTCCTAGCTACTCAAGGAGGCTGAGGCAGGAGAATCACTTGAGCCCAGGAGTTCAAGACTGCAATGAACTGTGATTGCATCAGTGCACTCCAGCCTAGGTGACAGGGAAAGACCCTATATCTTATTATAAAAATAAAATAACTAAAAATTAAAAAATAAAAACAAAAGGAAAATATTTTCACTTACAATCTCTTTACTGGGATACAACAGCTGTTTTCATTTCTCTTTTTTTTTTTTGAGATGAAGTCTTGCTCTGTCGCCCAGGCTGGAGTGCAGTGGTGTGATCTTGGCTCACTGCACCCTCTGCCTCCCGGGTTCAAGCGGTTCTCCTGCCTCAGCCTCCCGAGTAGCTGGGATTACAGGCACGCGTTGCCATGCCCAGCTAATTTTTATATTTTTAGTAGAGATGGGGTTTCACCATGTTGGCCAGGATGGTCTCAATCTCCTGACTTTGTGATCCACCCACCTTGGCCTCCCAAAGTGCTGGGATTACAGGTGTGAGCCACTGCGCCCAGCCTGTTTTCATTTTTTAATATTTCTTTTATTACCTACTTTTTTAAGGGGAGATGGATATCACAAGTCTCCTAACAAGAACCTGTCAATAGACAGGTTTCCAAAAGGAAGAGAGTCATGATCGTACTGGATAAATCTAAACGTTTTTGAACGATTGAATTTTAGTTAAATTCTTCTGAATATACTCTGCTGTAAAATGGGGATCATTTTTGAAGTGAACCTCTTAATCTAAATACTTCCTGTTTTTGTTTCCTCTTTTTAAATACTCCCCTTCATGATCTTCATTGAAGAAATAAGAGAATACAAAAATATATGGGGCTTGCCGTTGCTCTTTTCTTGGTTGGCTTTTGTGCAGATTACTTTGTAGCAGTCAGGCATTGTGGTAGTTGTTAATTAAATGGGTAAGCATGACTCCTACCCTCAAGGAGCTTGCACCAAACCAGTGACTCAGCCATAGGATAATCTGTTTTATTCTCTTTTCTCCACCCATCTGGATTCTAACCATCCTTCAAGACCTAGTTCAATTCCTAAACCATTCATGAAATCTGCACCAGCCCAAACTTTGAACTTCTTTTGCATTATTTAGCAACAGAATATATACAGTTTTATCTCTGTTTTGTCTCAATAGGATTTTAAATTCCTTCTGAGCATGAATTATTTTCTTCTTATCTTCTGGATCTTAGCACATAATGCAGTTGTAGGCACATGAGAGATGCCAAAGTATTTGCTGATTCCTTTGGCTCAGAGGCTTTTCAAGATACACTTTATTAAAAAAAAAAAAAAAAGAAACAGAAATACAAAACAAACTAGAAAAACAGAGCTTGCTTTTCACAACTGCCAAGTAGTGGTACCACTTTTTGATTATTTGGAAATTATTTCATTTTGGGGAGAGGTGCTAAAGAAATTCATCAGGGAAGATAAATTGTTTGCATTATAGCCCAGCTGTTTACTTACAGTTTCCTCTCTCATAGATATTGCAGGAGAAGAGGCTGGGTCCGATCCACACTCATTATGTCTGTTCCACAAACAAGTACTTCAAAAGGGAAAGTCATGCTTAAAGAATACAGTGGACGCAAGATTGAAGTAGAGCACATTTTTAAATGGATAACTGCTCATGCAGCTTCTCGGATCAAAACCATTTATAATGCTGAACATTTGAAAGAAGAATGGAATAAAAGTGATCAGTATTGGTTAAAAATATACCTATTTGCAAACCTTGACCAGCCCCCAGCTTTCTTCTCTGCACTAAGTATAAAGTTTACTGGAAGAGTTGAGTTTATTTTTGTTAATGTAGAAAATTGGGACAACAAGAGTTATATGACAGATATTGGCATATATAATATGCCATCATACATACTTAGAACTCCTGAAGGAATTTACAGATATGGAAACCATACAGGCGAATTTATATCCCTTCAGGCCATGGATTCATTTTTGCGCTCATTACAACCTGAGGTAAATGATCTGTTTGTTTTGAGCTTGGTTCTAGTTAATCTTATGGCTTGGATGGACTTATTTATTACACAAGGAGCTACCATAAAGCGATTTGTGGTTCTCATAAGCACTTTAGGGACATATAATTCTCTATTAATTATTTCCTGGCTACCTGTGTTGGGCTTTTTACAGCTACCTTACTTAGATAGCTTTTATGAATATAGCTTAAAATTGTTGAGATATTCCAATACAACCACACTGGCTTCATGGGTAAGGGCAGACTGGATGTTTTACTCTTCACACCCAGCCCTGTTTCTCAGTACATACCTTGGTCATGGTTTACTAATTGATTACTTTGAGAAGAAGAGAAGGCGCAACAACAACAATGATGAAGTCAATGCCAATAACTTAGAATGGTTGTCAAGTCTGTGGGACTGGTACACCAGCTACCTCTTCCACCCGATTGCTTCTTTTCAGAACTTTCCTGTAGAATCTGATTGGGATGAAGACCCTGACTTATTCTTGGAGCGCTTAGCTTTCCCTGACCTTTGGCTTCACCCTGTGATACCAACTGATTATATTAAAAACTTACCAATGTGGCGATTTAAATGTCTTGGAGTCCAGTCTGAAGAGGAAATGTCAGAGGGGTCTCAAGATACTGAAAATGACTCAGAAAGTGAGAACACAGACACTTTGAGTAGTGAGAAGGAAGTATTTGAAGATAAGCAAAGCGTACTTCACAATTCTCCAGGAACAGCAAGTCACTGTGATGCTGAGGCTTGTTCATGTGCCAATAAATATTGTCAGACCAGCCCATATGAAAGGCAAGGGAGGTCATATGGATCATATAACACTAATGAAGATATGGAACCTGATTGGTTAACTTGGCCTGCTGATATGCTGCACTGTACTGAATGTGTTGTTTGCCTGGAGAATTTTGAAAATGGATGTTTGCTAATGGGGTTGCCTTGTGGTCATGTGTTTCATCAGAATTGCATTGTGATGTGGTTGGCTGGGGGCCGACACTGTTGCCCTGTTTGCCGGTGGCCTTCTTATAAAAAAAAGCAGCCATATGCACAACACCAGCCCTTGTCAAATGATGTCCCATCTTAACCATGTGCAATTTGTCCTTTATAAGCTTTGAGTATCTTACAGCTTGCCTTTTTAATGTTAGTCGCAATGTTTTTGTGGTTTGAAGTTTAGTTTAATGTTAGTGCAGTGACAGAAAATACACATTATGCTAATGTTGATGACAGAATTTATTTGGTTGCCTTGTGTGTTAATTGAATGCATACTTAATTGTAAAATTTTTTTATTTACAACATTGGAAATTCAGAAGTTAATGTTTTTTTGTAAGCACAAAAGAAGTATGATAGAAATTTATCCTAGCAAGACTTTACAAGATAGGATCAAATTCTAATGGAATTGAGCCGGTTTCTTATCCTAAATGTTTCCTCCCTTTTTACAGTCTCTGTCCGGCACCTCTTGGTTAAATAATGTATGCTGTGAGACATGAAATTAAAACAGACCTATGAAATAAATTATTTTAAAACCAGAAGATTACAGATTTTCTAATGTTAAATTTTTTTGATAAGGTGGCTGAATGATACAGATGTTTTGCTTGTTTGTTAATTTCACAGGTAGATCAAACATGATTCTTGACTCACGTTGGGGAGGAAGACATGTTGCTGGCACTTGCTAGATGTGACAGTTCACCTTTTAGCTTGGTTAGCTTTGATGGGAAAGAATTTCATGGTGGGCTTTTGAAAAAGTACTAAATAATTTATTAGTACTTAGCACATTCATCTAAATAAAATCAACTATAGCATATTAGCCACACATAAATTATGTTTTTTCTGACTTTTACTTTTGAAATTTTTTAAAGCTACAGAAAGCTATAAACATAGGACAGTGAACATCCATTTCTTTTTATCTAATTCACCAAGTGTTCACATTTTGTTATATTTATCTCCTATCTCTTATGTGTATATTTCTTTTTTTTTTTTTTGAGATGGAGTCTCGGTCGCCCAGGCTGGAGTGCAGTGATGTGATCTCGGCTCACTGCAAGCTCCGCCTCCTGGGTTCACAGGAGTAGCTGGGACTACAGGTGCCCACCACCACGCCCGGCTAATTTTTTGTATTTTCAGTACAAACGGGGTTTCACCGTGTTAGCCAGGACAGTCCCGATCTCCCAACCTCGTGATCCGCCCGCCTCGACCTCTTAAAGTGCTGGGATTACAAGCATGAGCCACCGTGCCCAGCTGCTGATCCTTTTGAAAATAAATTTCAGTCATCATGATGACTGACTGCTAAATATATCACCACATATCTAAGAACAAGGACATTCTTTTATGTAACCACTATACCATTATGACACCCAAGAAATTTAACATTGACTCAATAATAGCTAATGTATATAAAATCGATACTCCCCAATTGCTCCTGAAATATCCTTTATATCTAAATGTTTTATTTTTGTTGTGAACTCAGACATAGTTGATACATTAAGTTTAGTCTCCTCCTTTTCATCCTTTCCTCTAGAGTAATTACCCCTGCGCGCCCCTCCCCCACCTTTTTTTCTTTTTCTTTTCTGTCTTTTTTTTTTTTTAAGACAGTTTCCCTCTTGTTGCCCAGGCTGGAGTGCAATGGCGCGATCTCGGCTCACTGCAGCCTCCACCTCCCGGGTTCAAGCGATTCTCCTGCCTCAGCTTCCCAAGTAGCTGGGATAACAGGCACCCACCACCACGCCCAGCTAATGTTTGTACTTTTAGTAGAGATGGGGTTTCTCCATGTTGGCCAGGCTGGTCTCAAACTCCCGACCTCAGGTAATCTGCCCGCCTCGGCTCCCAAAGTGCTGGGATTACAGGCGTGAGCCACGGTGCTAGGCCCCTGCCCCCTTTTTAAAAAAGTAGACTCTTCTTTGATTTCTCTCTGGTGTTCTGTTTTATTTTTATCATTTTTTTCTTTTTTTGAGATGGAGTCTCTCTCTGTCCCCAGGCTGGAGTGCAGTGGCATGATCTCAGCTCACTGCAACCTCCACCTCCCTGGCTCAGGCCATTCTCCTGCCTCAGCCTCCCGAGTAGCTGGGATTACATACATGCACCGCCATGGCATGATCTCGGCTCACTGCAACCTCCGCCTCCCTGGTTCAGGCGATTCTTTTGTCTCAGCCTCCCGAGTAGCTAGGATTACAGACGTGCACCACCATGCCTGGCTAATTTTTGTTTTTTAGTAGAGACGGGGTTTCACCATGTAGGCCAGACTTGTCTCGAACTCCCAGCCTCAGGTGATCTGCCCACCTCGGCCTCCCAAAATGGTGGGATTACAGGCATGTGCCACCACGCCTGGCCAATTTGTTTTATTTATTTTTATTTTATTTTATTTTATTTTTTAGAGACAAGGTCTTGCTCTGTTGCCCATGCTGGAGTGCAGTGGCATCATTATAGCTCACTGCAGCCTCAAACTCCTGGGCTCAAGCGATCCTCCTGCCTCAGCCTCCCAAGTAGCTGGAACTACAGGCTCAAGCCACAATGCTAAGTTTTGTTTTGTTTTGTTTTTTGTTTGTTTTTTTGTTGTTGTTTTTAAGAGTTGGAGTCTTGCTTTGTTGCCTAGGCTGGTCTTGAACTCCTAGGCTCAAGCAATCCTCCTGAGTAGCTGGGGTTACAGGCACAAGCCATCATGCCTTGCTAGTTGCCTTTTTCTGGTACTAACATTTTTGGAAACTACAGGATGGTTGACTTATAGAATGCTCCACTTTCTAGATTTGTCTGTTTCTTTCATGATTAGATTTAAAGGATATTGCCTAGAAGGTATGTACTTTCCATTTGTATGGCATCAGAAGGCACATGTCAGTTTGTCCTATTATTGGTGACATTTGGTTAAAGTGATATTTTCCTTATCTTTCCATTCTAAGATACTTTTTCACTTTAAGAAGGAACCTGTTGAGACTATGCAAATATCCTATTCCTCAACAATCTAACCCAATGGCTTTAACATCTGTTGATTCTTTGCATCAATCAGTTATTAAATAGGAGTTGCAACATGGGAATTTTATTTATTTATTTCAAGACAGGGTCTTGCTTGGTCACACTGGCTGCAGTTGCAGTGGCATGATCACAGCTCACTGCAGCCTCAACTTCCTGGGTAGCTGGGACCACAGGTGTGTGGCACCACATCCAGCTAAGTTTTGTATTTTTTTGTTAGAGACAGGGTTTCGCCATGTTGCCAGGCTGGTCTCAAACTCCTGGGCTCAAATGATCCACCCGCCTTAGCTTCTCAAATTGCTGGGATCACAGGCGTGAGCCACCGTGCCTGTCTAAGATAGGGGTTTTCTAATACCATCATTCATTCTACATTTATTGACTGACTTTTTTGTGAACAAGAACTTTCCATTTTTCTTTCACACTTTTGATTCACAGATTTTTAAAAATACCCTATGTGTTAGAATTTATGCTGCTTCTTGATTTTCAAATCATCCCAGATTTGGCTAGAGAGAGCCTCTCTAAGCCAGCGCTTACGTCCTATTGACAGTCCCTTTAATCTCGAAGCACTTCCTTGCTTTTTGACACAAGGTATCCTAAGTTCACTTTGTATTTTCCCTGAGCCAGCCCTGTAATCAGCCATTTCTTCAAAGTGCCCGTTTCATGGTAGACTTTTAAAATCCTTAATTGGATGCCCCCCAAAATGGCAAGAAATTTTTTTCATTTCTGAATTGCTGCTAGACTACTAACATTTTTTCCCCTTCATGATGCATTGTGTCTCACTTTCATATGCTAAGGAATAATAAGGCCTAGCAGTTACTTTGTACTAATATTTGGGAGTTTTTAAATAAAAGTGCAAGCACTGCTTCTTGTGCTCTAATTTTACTTTTGAAAAAAGTAATCATTCACAGTTCTCAAATATGAGAATAAAGACAAAAAAAATTTTTAAGTGCCCATATTATTGTAAATGTTAGTGTTTCCCAAGATTCTGCCATTGGTTCATTGATTTTTTTTTTCTCTCTTCATCGGATGTCTCCTAAATCTACATATCTAAGCAAAGGCCCCTCCTAGATCTTCACTTTCATTTATAGCTACCTGCTGGACAGCTCCTCCTCATGTTTTTAAGTACTTAATAACCCTAAAATAGCTTTTTTATTCATTTATCCCACCCCCAGTCATCCTCTTAATTAAGGTCCTGATTTCAATAAATGAAAAATTATATATATATATACATGTGTATATATATGTATGTGTGTATATTTATATACATATATACACACATGTGCATGCATATGAAATATACACAAAAGCGTAGAAATTTTTTAAGAGAATTAAAATTTCTCCAGTATTCCAGGGCACACCATACGTTGGAGACTACTAACTTGGAAGATAAACCAATCTCTAACACTGGCTTTCAAGGTTCATAATCTGCTCCTGGCCTACCTCTTATACTCATCGTGACACTCTATTCTGCTTGTGGCCCAGACTCATGCTCTGATTTTTCCCAGCTTGGTGCTTTGCTGTTCCCTCTACCTGATATTCTCACCCCTTCCTCTCTGCTTTGCCTGGCAAAATCCCACATTCTCCAGAAATTCTATCCCTTCCTACCCATCTTCTCCTTCCTCACCAGGCTTATAAAGAGACAAAAATATACAATGGACGCTCAGGTGAATGTCACCCAAGTGATCAAACTTACCATCCTCCTATGTGTGCCTTTCCTCCATATCCCAGCGATACCATGTACATGCCTGTCACACTTAGCTGCATTGAATTAAAACTCTGTGTCTTTGGTGAGCTCCTTTATGGCAGGAACTGTTTTATTCGTCCAAGTATCCACAGTGACGGCACAAAATAGACATAATACATTTTCAACGTTAGATATGCAATAAAAATACTACAATGAGATCAGAGGGAAAATAATTGCCAGTTACGTCTCCAGGCAAGCTTGACTCATCGCTTAATTGTCAAGCACAACAAGTAATAATGCTTTTGTCAGATTTTCCTGGAGGTGGAGCATTGAAGGAAATATTTAAGGTTGACAGACTGTAAACTTCAGGTGTGTTTAAAATAAAAGTTTGAATTGTTAGAACAACCTATCTCATGTAATGAGCTACGGATTTCAAGTATGTGGGCTATGTAGTTACTGAACTCTATGGTTAACTGTAATAGTAGGTAGGACAGATAATTTCTTCTGATCAAGAGTTTTTCTACTGTCTTCTCTAATAATTCCTTGTGTAGTCTTTTCTTTCTTTAAGGATGATAAGCTCTCTGAGGGCAGGAGTAACACTATAATCTACTCTTACATCCTTAACATATTAGACCCAGAGTAGATATTCAGTCAATAATTGTTGGCTTGAACTTTAAGAATCTATTTTATTTTGTCCCTTTACCAAACATTTATTTATTTATTTATTTATTTATTTATTTATTTATTTATTTATTTTTGAGACGGAGCCTCGCTCTGTCGTCTAGACTGGAGTGCAGTGGCACGATCTTGGCTCCCTGCAAACTCCTCCACCTGGTTTCAAGTGATTCTCCTGCCTCAGCCTCCTGAGTAGCTGGGATTACAGGCACACACCATTGCACCTGGCTAATTTTTGTATTTTTAGTAGAGTCAGGGTTTCACCATGTTGGCCAAGCTGGTCTTGAACTCCTGACCTCAAGTAATCAACCCGCTTCAGCCTCCCAAAGTGCTGGGATTACAGGCATGAGCCACCGCGCCAGCTTTTGCCAAACTTTTTACTATCCATTTAGAATAGGTGGAAAAGACTGAAGAAAACAGATTATATTTTTAGTGCCCATTAGAAGTGACAAAAATATTAATATGTATGGCCTGCTCCAAGACAAAAATCTTAATTTTTCCCCATAGTTACATACTTCTTTTCATCTATTCCTTACATTGTTTGAGAGCCTGGCAGATTATTTATGTGATCTTTTTCCTTGCTCTCCCATGTTTTTCTCCTTGGCCATTTTATTATTCCTTAAAATTCTACCAAAGGGACATGAGGTAGAGAAAGATGAGATGTTAGGTCCTTTTTGCTATTGGATCTGATTAAAAACTCAGAGAAGAATAAATTGAAATTTAATTGTTAAAATATTTTTTAATCATCTGTGTTTAATCATTCTTGTTCTTTGTTGTCAATAATTAAATTTATTGACATGATCAATTTAGGCAATCTCTTCATTTAATTTTTTAATAAATGTAATGATGTAAAATCTCATCAAAATATTTTATTGTTTTATATATACTAGATTATTTCACTCATAAAATCCCTGTGCAACAGGTCGAGTAGAAGAATTCCCACTTACTAGATGATCAAGAACTCAGGACAACACAGATGGTTACAGATGTGACTAGGATGCAGCTTTCAAATTTGCATATCTTCAAGGTCCCAGGAAAGTTTAAGATAGGAGTGATGAGAGCAGAAGTGTGTATGCTCTGCATTTAATTTTTTTTTTTTTAGACGGAGTCTCGCTCTGTTGCCAAGACTGGAGTGCAGTGGCACAATCTCGGCTCACTGCAACCTCTGCCTCCTGGGTTAAAGCGATTCTCCTGCCTCAGCCTCCCAAGTAGCTGGAATCACAGGTGCCCACCACTATGCCCGGCTAATTTTTGTACTTTTGGTAGGGACAGGGTTTCACCAGGTTGGCCAGGCTGGTCTCGAACTCCTGATCTCAGGCAATCCACCCGCCTCAGCCTCCCAAAGTGCTGGGATTACAGGCATGACCCACCACTCCCGACCAGCATTATGTCTTTTAAAATGTACATACCTTAATTTAAAAATATTTATTGCTAAAAAATGTTAATGATCACCTGAGCCTTCAGCAAGTCAGAATCATGTGCTGGTGGAGGGTCTTGCCTCAATGTTGATGGCTGCTGACTGCGCAGGGTGGTTGTTGCTGAAAGTTGGGGTGGCTGTGACAATGAAGTTGACCCTATCAGTTGACTCTTTCACAAAAGATTTGTCTCTAACATGCGATGCTGTCTGACAGCATTTTACCCACAGACCTTTTTCAAAATCGAAGTCAGTCCCCTCAAATCCTGCTGCTCCTTCATCAACTAAGTTTATGTACTATTCTAAGTCGTTTCTTGTAATTTTAACAATGTGCACAGCATTTTCACCTGGACTACATTTTAACTAAAAAAAAAAAGTCACTTTGCTCATCCATAAGAATTGACTCCTCATCCACTCAAGTTTTAACATGAGATTGCAGCAATTCAGTCACATCTTTAGGCTCCACTTTGTGTTCTTTTGGCATTTCCACCACATCTGCAGTTACTTTCCCAAAGTTATCCATAGGATTGGAATCAACTTCTTCCAAACTCCTGTTAATGTTGATATTTTGACCTCATCCCATGAATCATGAATGTTCTTAATGACATCTATAGCACTGAATCCTTTCCAGAAGGTTTTCAGTTTACTCTGCCCAGATCCATCACAGAAACCATGACCTATGGCAGCTATAGCCTTAAGAACTATATTTCTTAAATAATAAGACTAAAAATAAAAATTATTCCTTGACCCATGGGCTGAAGAATGGATGTTATCACACATTAGCAGGCATGAAAACAATCTCCTTGTAGAGTTCCATCAGAGCTCTTGGGTGACCAGGCACATTGTCAAAGAGCAGTAATATTTAGAACTGAATCTTTTTTTCTGAGCAGTCAGTCTTATCAGTGAGCTTAAAATATTCAGTGAACCATGCTGTAAACAGATGTGCTGTTGTCCAGGTTCTGTTGTTCCATTTATAGTGCACAGGCAGAGTGGATTTAGCATGAATTTTAAGGGTCCTAGAACTTGGGGGATGGTTAATGAGTATTGGCTTCAACTTAAAGTCACCAGCTGTATTAACCCCTAACAAGATAGTCAACCTGTCCTTTGAAGCTTTGAAACCAGGTGTTGACTTCTCTCTAGCTGTGAAAGTCCTAGATGGTATCTTCTTCCAATAGAAGGCTGTTTTGCCTACGCTGAAAATCTATTGTTTAGTGTACTCACCTTCATCAGTGATCTTAGCTAGATCTTCAGGATAATTTGCTGCAGCTTCTACATCAGCACTTACAGCTTCACCTTACACTTTTACGTTATGGAGACGGCCTCTTTCCTTAAACCTCATGAATCAACCAACCTCTGCTAGCTTCCAACTTTCCCTTTGCAGCTTCCTCACTTCTCTCAGCCTTCAGAATTGAAGAGAGTTGGGGCCTTGCTCTGGATTAGGCTTTGGCTTAAGGGAATTTTGTAGCTAGTTTGATCTTCTATCCAGACCACTACAACTTTCTTCATATCGGCAATAAGGCTGTTTCGTTTTCTTATCATTCATATACTCACTGGAGTAGCACTTTAAATTTCCTTCAAGAACCCTTCCTTTGCATTCACGACTTGGCTGTTTGGCACAAGAGACCTAGCATTCAGCCTATCTCAGCTTTCAACATGCCTTCCTCACTAAGCTTAATCATTTCTAGCTTTTGATTTAATGTGAGACCTGCAACTCTTTCACTTGAACACTTAGAGGCCATTGTAGGGTTATTAATTGGCCTAATTGGACATGTCTGGCCAGCGGAGCAGTCAGAATACATGCAGCATTTATCAATTAAGTTCGCTGTATTACGTGGGTTCAGTTCATGATGCCCCAAAATAGTTATGATAGTAACATCAACGATCATGGATTACAGATCACCATAACAGATATAATCATAGTGAAATAGTTTGATATATTGTTAGAATTACCAAAATGTGACACGGAGACACAAAGTGAGCACATGCTGTTGGAAAAATAACACTGATAGAATTGCTTGACACAGGATTACAACAAACCTTCAATTTGTAAAAAAACACAGTATCTAGCCGGGCGCAGTGGCTCACGCCTGTAATCCCAGCACTTCGGGAGGCCAAGGCGGGTGGATCACCTGAGGTCAGGACTTTGAAACCAGTCTGGCCAACATGGTGAACCCCTGTCTCTACTAAAAATAAAAATAAAAAAAAATTGCTGGGCATGGTGGCACACACCTGTAATCCCAGCTACTCGGGAGGCTGAGGCAGGAGAATCGCTTGAATCCAGTAGGTGGAGGTTACAGTGAGCAGAAATCGTGCCATTGCATTCCAGCCTGGGGGACAACAGCAAAACTCCATCTAAAAAAAAAAAAACAAAACACACACACACACAGTATCTGTGGTGCACAGTAAGGTGAAGTGTAGTAAAACAAGGTATCCTTGACACTTATTACTGTCAAATTCCCTTTGTTTATGTGCCTAATGGGATAGTAGACTCCTTACTTTAGTTGTTAAATGGTTTTTGAATACTCTTATTTACAGTCTCTTTTAAAATACACTCTTTGTGTTGACATAGACGATACTTAACTAAATTTATAGCCTATTTATCTAATAATGAAGAACAAAAGTAAGCTTGAAAATAGAGAAGCACCTAAAGAGATGTCAAAGGCATGCAGACGTTTTCTTATTCATAAGCATCTACTGAATGAATGAGGAGCCAGAGAGAATTTATTTTTACTTTGCATAGATTTCAATGAGCTTGTTGATCTGGCTTCCCAGTCTTCAGGAGTCACACCTATAGAAGCTATGGAGTAGGGGAGGGGAGTGCCAGAGGCAGGCCAAAGAGGTCATAGTTACAACCTTTGATGTAAAGGATGGAAGTTATGAAGAAAACAAAAGACAGTAGTTTGTGGCCAGGTAGTGCAGTAACAATGTCTTGAAAGAAGGTCGCTATCTTGCCGACAGTGATTCTGTGTCACCAAGAAAAATATTTTACCAGTATCATCTGCACAAGAAGTCAGGAAGATTCATTTTATAAAATTCAAAACAATTAACTTTGAAATGTTTTGGCAAAGTGAAAAGTTTCTGTTTCTAGGAAAACTCATTTTGGGGGGTGGAGTGAGAAGGACAGAAATCTTGTTCCTAGATTCCCTTATAAAAGGTTAATGAAGGCTGGGGTGGGCAGACCGCTTGCGCTCAGGAGTTCAATGCCAGCCTGGGCAACATGGTGAAACTCAATCTCTAAAAAATACAAAAATTAGCCAGGCATGGTGGCACGCATGCCTGTAGTCCCAGATACTTGTGGGGCTAAGGCAGGAGAATTGCTTGAACGTGGGAGGAAAAAAAAAAAAGGGTTAATGGCCTAACAGTCTGACCAATTTTGCCTTAAACCATGCCATCAGTTGTATAATATAAAAATGATGTTCACATACAGTGTGTATTTAGTGTCACTACTGTTCTAAAATTATGTGAGCTCTTTTCATTGGGGAAGTTGCTTTGAGAATGCTATTTATTGACAAAACAGAGTCTCAGGCCATGTTTCCACGTGTGTAACTTGGTTTTGTGAGGTCCTTTCACAAAGATGAAGTAGGAAGGTTTCAGGCACAGCAAAAGGAAAATTAGAGCTTCTTGATATTTTCAGGGTAGGTTTTGTGTTTATGGTTTGAGTGCTCTTCATTTATTTTTACTTAATTTCTGAGCCAAGTGGCTAAAACAGTAGGTTTCTGGAACAGAATTCCTCAAGCTGACTCCTAGCTTTGTTGCCAAGAGATACCTCTCAAAATGTCAAACATGGCAATATCTGGAATTTTAAAACCATCTTGTTAAAGTTATTTATTAGTTTTGAATGTGGTGGACTTGGTGACCAATCTTGACATATGTTGCTTTGCTTTAAAAGCACCTAGGTTTGTTTAGTGAGGAAAAAAAGAATGTAATTCTTACAGTTTTTCGGTTTAAAATAATAGAATCTGAGTGTCAGAAGCAAATGTGAAGGTCATTTAGTACAATTTTTCTCTATGAATTTAGATTCTTTTATGTCCCGGTTACAAATTGGCACACTTATCATCTGACAAAAGGCATGCTACATTTGCAAAAATCTATAAACATTCCACCTGCCAGGATCCACGGAAAAGCGAGCAGTGAGCTGGCAACGCAGCACGAGCAAGTGCTGAAAGCCCAGATCTGGACGCTTTGTTGGACACCTCCCAGTCATCATCTTTGGGAGGCAGGATGAGTCAGGAGTTTATCTTTTTTAAAAAGCTAGTTCTAATAGAACCTACTTGCTCTGAAATATATTTCCATTATTCATCAAAATGGCTCATAGTTAACTAGGATTTTTATTTAGAGAGAAACCTGTGAATGTAAGGCATTAAAGATCATCTTCATGAGTTCAGCACTAAACTCATTTTACTACCTTGAACATCTCCAAAAAAAAGGAATAGGAGGCAAGAGAGCAGCTTTCTTCTGCTTCAGCCAAGCATACTCTCTGCTGTTACTGAACAAGGGCAGATTTACACAGATTTTGCTGTATTTCTGTGGCTATGGGAAGGATGAGAAGTAATACTACCAAAGCATGAAAAGGATGAGAGGTAACACTACCAAAGCAAAAGAGAGTTTGTTGCATACTATGCAGTAGATTGGGCTATGCAGAAATTAAAGACCCTTTACAATTTCAAAGATTTCTAAGGATGAGAAAAGCCTGCAGTAACTCATTCAGTTGTATTCCTTTAACCTAAGCAGGAATGTATCTAATTAACCTATTCTGGAAAAACTTGTCTTCAGAGTCCTAGATTTTGTTCAAGTAGCTTGGAGTTTTTAGTCAAGGAACATGTGGTGTTAACTATAAGCTACATGTTATCTGAGAATTATTCCACAGTCTGAATGGAGTAGTAGTGTTTTCTGAAATAATATTCCCATAGGGCAAACCACATGTAGGAAGTGGAAAGAGCTTTTGATGCCTCGTAGCATGTATTCATTAGCTAAAAAGGAGAGGGCTGGGACAGGAAAGGGATGGAACAAATGTGCAGCATCCTCACCAACTCTTGTTTGACCATTTCCAGCCATCTAGGGAAAATACATTATTTTATCCCTTTAGTTAAAGCTTTCATTGAAGGGAAATATATCTTCATAAAAGTATACAAGTTTCAAATATGGAGAATATTAATTTGTCACAAAGTCAACACCCTCATGTAACCCATCACCCAGATAAAGAAACAGAACGATTGTCACATTCAGAAGGAAACAGAGGGAGGTTCTACCTTCACATTTCTCCCCAAATGTAATCTCTATGATAACTTCTACATTCATAGATTCATTTTGCCTCTTTTTAAATGTTATATAATTTAAATCATATAGGATATAGTCATTTGCCTATAGTTTCTTTTATTTACAATTGTGAGGTTCATCTCTGTCACATGTAGTAGCAGCTTGTTCATCTTCAGTACTGTGTAGAATTGTATGAACACACCACAATTTATAGTTATTCATTATATTGTAGTGAGCAATCTAGCTTATTTTCAGTTTTTGGCAATTACAAATAGTACTGCTATAAATAAACATAAAAAAATAAAAACAACAATAAAACAAAAAGACTACTACTATGAATATTCTTGTATATAATTTTGGTTCATATATATTCATATTTCTCTTGAGGGTGTTGCGTTATTGAGTGTGCTATGTTCATTTCTGGTAAACACGAATAGTGTTCTAAAGTGGTTGTACCAATTTACATTTTCTTCAGTGGTATAAGAGAATTCCAGTGTTTCATATTCTTACTAACATTTGATGTTACATATATTTTTTCATATTAGCATTTCTGGTGACTGTATAGAGGTATATCTCTTTGTGGTTTTAATTTGCATTTCTCATTCCTGTACACCAACAAGAGCCAAGCCATGAGCCAAATCAGGAATGCAATCCCATTCACAACTGCCACAAAAAGAACAAAGTAGCTAGGAATACAGCTAACCAGGAAGGTGAAAAATCTCTACAATAAGAATAACAAAACACTGCTCAAAGATATCAGAGCTGACACAAACAAATGGAAAAACAGTCTATGCTCATGGATAGGAAGAAAAATATCATTAAAACGGCTATACTGCCCATAGCAATATACAGATTCAATGCTATTCCTATCAAACTACCAATGACATCCTTCACAGAACTAGAAAAAAACTATTTTAAAATTCATATGGAACCAAAAAAGAGCTCGAATAGCCAAGGCAATCCTAAGCAAAAATGACAAAGCTGGAGGCACCACATTACCTGACTTCAAACTATACTACAGGGCTACAGGAACCAAAACAGCATGGTACTGTTACAAAAATAGACACATAGACCAATGGAACAGAATAGAGAGCCCAGAAATAAGACCACACACCTACAACCATCTGATCTTTGACAAAGCTGACAAAAACAAGCAATGAGGAAAAGACTCCCTATTCAATAAATGGTGCTGGGATAACTGACTAGCCATATGCAGAATATTGAAATTGGACCCCTTCCTTACACCATATACCAAAATCAACTCAAGATGGATGAAAGACTTACATGTAAAACCCAAAACTATAAAAACCCTGAAAGACAACCTAGGCAATACCATTCTGGACACAGGAACAGGCAAAGATTTCAGGACGAAGATGCCAAAAGCAATTGCAACAAAAGCAAAAATTGACAAATGGGATCTAATTAAACTTAAGTGCTTCTGCATAGCAAAAGAAACTATCAACAGAGTAAACAACCTACAGAATAGGAGAAACCATTTGCAAACTATGCATCTGACAAAGGTCTAATATTCAGCATCTATAAAAAACTTAAACAAATTTACAAGAAAAAAACTCATTAAAAAGTGGGCAAAGGACATAAATAGACAATTTTCAATAGAAGACATACGTATGTCCAACAAGCATATGAATAAAAGCTTAATATCACAGATCATTAGAGAAATGTGAATCAAAACTACCAAACCATCTCACACCAGTTAGAATGGTTTTTATTAAAAAGTCAAAAAATAACAGATGCTGGCAAGGTTGCAGAGAAAAGGGAACATTTATACATTGTTGGTGGGAGTATAAATTATTTCAGTCATTGTGGAAAGCAGTATGGTGATTTCTCAAAGAGTTAAAAACAGGACTACCATTCAACCCAGCAATCCCATTACTGGTTATATATCCAGAAGAATATAAATCATTCTGCCATAAAGTCACATGTTCACTGAAGCACTATTAATATCAAAGACATGGAATCAACCTAAATGAGCATCAGTGACAGATTGGATAAAAAAAATGTGGTACATGTACACCATGGAATACTATGCAGCCATAAAAAAGAACAAGATTGGCTGGCACAGTGGCTCACGCCTGTAATTCCAGCACTTTGGGAGGCCGAGGCAGGAGGATCATCTGAGGTCAGAAGTTTGAGACCAGCCTGGCCAACATGGCGAAACCCTGTCTCTACAAAAAAATACAAAAATTAGCCAGGCATGGTGGCATGTGCTTGTAGTCCCAGCTACTTGGGAGGATGAGGCAGGAGAATCGCTTGAACCTGGGAGGCAGATGTTGCAATGAGCTGAGATTGCGCCATTGCACTCCAGCCTGGGTGACAGAGCCAAGACTCTGTCTCAAAAAAACCAAACCAAACCAAAACAAAAAACAAAAGAAAATGAGATAGTGGCATCTGCAGAAACATGGATGGAGCTGGAGGCCATTATCCTTAGCAAACTAATGCAGGAACAAAAAACCAAATCCTACATGTTCTCTCTTATAAGTGGGAGCT
This sequence comes from Hylobates moloch, assembly GCF_009828535.3. NCBI lineage: Eukaryota > Metazoa > Chordata > Mammalia > Primates > Hylobatidae > Hylobates > Hylobates moloch. The sequence goes on along the minus strand of NW_026652290.1, from coordinate 28,990,524 downwards.
AAATGATGAGAACTCATGGACACAAAGAAGGGAACAGCAGACACTAGGGACCAATTGAAGGTGGAGGGTGAGAGGAGGGAGAGAAGCAGAACAAATAGCTATTGTGTCCTTGTTAGTACCTAAGTGATGAAGTAATCTGTACAACAAACCCTCGCGACATGAATTTACTTATACAACAAACCTGCATATGTATTCCTGAACCTAAAATAAAAGTTAAAACAAATGGAAAAATTTGCATTTCTCCAATGACTAATGAGGCTAAAACCATTGTCATATTTATTAGTAATTTGAAAAACCTCTTTTGGGGAGTGCTTGTTAAAATCTTTTCCCCATTTTTCTATTGGGTTGCTGTCTATCTTTTTCTTATTGAATTATAGGAGTTATTTATATATTTTAGATATGAGTCCTTTGTCAAATATATTTATTGCAAATGTTTTCTCCCAATCTGTGGCTTTCCTTTTTCAGAAGGAAGAGGGTTTTTTAAATCTTTTTTTTTCTTGGAAAATTTCAATTATATACAAAAGTAGAGAGATTAATATGATTAATTCCCATCTATCCAACTTCAACAATTATCGACTCACGGCCAACCTTGTTTCAGCTATATCCTCACTAAAAATCACCCTCTTCCATTGCCCTAATCTGCCCTTTTGTTTCCATTATTTAACTGTTAGGCCTTTAATACTTAATTTAACAGTCATTTATTTATTCTTCCTATATTAATTGGATTATATCTAATTGAGTTAATAGTTAAATCCAGTGAATGCGTTTTCGTACTTATATTACCTTAGCTCTCTGCCTATGGTGACTCTGTTGAGCACTTCCTCCTTGCAATTCCTTTCCCTTGAACTTCTGTGGTACTACTCTACCTGATTTTCACCTATTTCTCTGATCTTTCCTTCATAATTTCCTTCCTGAAATTTTCTTCCTCCCTTGCTTCTTCAGAGTTATTCTTTTCCTAGAGTTCTGTTCCAGTTTTTAATTAATTTGGGTGATTTCATCAATACTCATGTCTTTGACTCCCACGTACTGAATCTACATTTGTAGTCCAGAACACTCTATTCAATACCAGATCTGCAAATAGACTATCTGCTGGACCTCTCACTTGGATGACCCACAGGCATCCAAGGCAGACTGCTGTTTGCCTCCCCCAGCTCTAATCCATTCTTCCATTATACTAGATTTCAAAGTTTTTTTAAATTAGAACTTTTTTTTAGAGCTCTTAGGTTCACAGCAAAAGAGAGAAGGTACAGAGGTTTCCCTTATATGCCATGCCACCACACATGTGTAGCCTCCCCAGTATCAACATCCCCCACAGAGAGGTACGTTTGTTACAATTGATGAACCTATATTGACATGTTATACTCACCCAAAGTCCAGAGTTTACATTAGGGTTCACTCTTGGTGTTATACGTTCTGTGAATTTGGGCGAATATATAATGGCATGCATCCATCACTGTAGTATCATACAGAGTCATTTTACTACCCTAAAAATCCTCTGTGCTCCGCCTATTCAACCCTCCCTCCATCCAACCCCTGGCAACCACTGGTCTTTTTACCATCTCCATAGTTTTGCCTTTCCCAGAATGTCCTGTGGTTAGAATCATACAGTATGTAGCCTTTTCAGACTGGCTTCTTTAACTTGCTAATATGCATTTAAATTTCTTCTATCTTTTTTTTTTTTTAAGACGGAGACTCGCTCTGTCACCCAGTCTGGAGTGCAGTGATGTGATCTCGGTTTACTGCAACCTCCGTCTCCCGGATTCAAATGATTCTCCTGTCTCAGCCTCCCTAATAGCTGGGATTACAGGCAGGCATGCCACTACGCCTAGCTATTTATTTTGTATTTTTAGTAGAGGTGGGGTTTCACCATCTTGGCCAGGCTGGTCTCAAATGCCTGACCTCAAGTGATCTGCCTGCCTTGGCCTCCCAAAGTGCTGGAATTACAGGCGTGAGTCACCGCGCCCAGCCATCTTCCATGTCTTTTCATGGCTTCATAGATCATTTCTTTTTAGCACTGAATAAATAGTTCATTGTCTGGATGTACCAGTTTATCCATTCACCTACTGAAAGACATTTTGGTTGCTTCCAAGTTTTGGCAATTATTAATAAAATAGCTATAAACATACATGTGTACGTTTTTCACCTCCTTTAAATAAATAGTAATGCTGGATCTTATGTTAAGAGTGTTTAGTTTTGTAAGAAACTGACAAACTGTCTTCCAAAGTGGCTTCCTTCTTGGCTTCCCGTGAGAGTTCTTGTTGGTCCACATTCTCACCAGTGTTTCCTGTTATCAGTGTTCCAGATTTTGGTCATTCTAGTAGGTGTGCAGTGGTATCTCATTATTGTTTTAACTTGCATTTCCCTGATGACTTATAACGTGGAGCATCTTTTCACATGCTCATTTGCAATCTGTATATCTTCTTTAATGAGGTGTCAAAGTCTTTGAACTGTTTCTTAATTAAGTTGTTTGTTTTCCTATTGTTGAGCTTAAAAAGCTCTATTTTTTTTTTTTTTTTTTTTGAGATAGTATCTCTCCATGTTGCCCAAGCTAGTCTCAAACTCTTGGGCTTAACAGACTTTCCTGCCTCAGCCTCCCAAATACCTGGAATTATAGCCTCGTGCTACCATCCCCAGCTGAGTTGAAAGAGTTCTTCATGTATTTTGGATAATAGTCCTTTATCAAATGAGTTTATTGCAAATATTTTCTCCCATTTTGTATGGCTTGTCTTTTTACTATGTTGATATTGTCTTTTACAAAGCAGAAGTTTTTTCTTTTAATGAAATTCAGCTTATCAATTTTTTTCATGCATTGTGACTTTGGTGTTATATCATCACCAAGTTATATCATCACCAAACCCAAGGTCATCTAGATTTTCTCCTATGTTATCTTCCAGTGGTTTTATAGTTTTGCATTTTACATTTAGGTCAATGATCCGGTTTGAGTTAATTTTTGTGTAGGGTGTAGTCTGTGTCCAGATTCCTTTTTTTTCTTCATTGTGGATGTCCAGTTGCCCAGCACCATTTGTTGAAAAGACTATCTTTTCTCCATTGTGTTGCCTTTGCTCCTTTGTCAAAGATCAGTTGACTGTACATTCAGCCCTTCATATTCGTGGGTTCCACATCCATGGATTCAACTAAACATCGATCAAAAATATTAGAAATATACTGAACATGTTCCCTAAACAATGCAGTGTAACAACTTATTTATTAGATTGGTGCAAAAGTAATTGTGGTTTTTACCTTTGAAAGTAATGGCAAAAACTGCAATTACTTTTGCACCAACCTAATACATAGCATTTTCATTGTATTGAGTATTATAAGTAATCTAGATATGATTTAAAGTACCCAGGAGAATGTGCATAAGTAATATGCAAATACTATGCTATTTTAAATCAGAGACTTGAGCATCTGTGGGTTTTTATATCTGCAGGAGGTCCAGGAACCAATACCCTGTGGATACCAATAGACTACTTTATTTATGTAGGATTATTTCTGGGCTGTCTATTCTGTTCCATTGGTATTTGTTTATTCTTTTGACATTATCACGCTGTTTTAATGGTGGTATTATTATTGTAGCTTAAAAATAAGTCTTGAAGTTGTGTAATCTTAGTCCTCCAACTTTGTTCTCTTTCAATATTGTGTTGGCTATTCTGTCTATTGTCCCCCGCATAAATTTTAGAATTTGTTTGCTGATATTCAGAAAATAACTTGCTGGGATTTTGATTGAAATTTCATTGACTATTGATCAAGTTGGGAAGAACTGGCATCTTGACAATATTGAGTCTTCCTATCCTATAGAATATCTCTAAATTTATTTAGTTCTTTGATTTTTTCCATCAGAGTTTTGTAATTTTCTTCATATAGATCTTGTACTTACTTTGTCAGATTTACATCTAAGTACTTCCTGGGGAGGGGTTGCTGATGTCAATGTTATTGTGTCTTAAATTTCAAATTCCACTTGTTCATTGTTGTATGTAGATGCTCCTTGACTTACGGTGGAGTTATGTACCAATAGACCCATGTTGAAAATGTTGTAAGCCTGAAATGCAACCCAGAGAGTCTTTGGACAAAGAATCACCAGTGGTTAAAATCTGAAATTTCATGGTTGCCAATCACTTTTGCACCATTGTAAGTTGAACCATTGTAAGTTGGGGACCGTTTGTATAGGAATGCAACTGATTTTCATATATAAACCTTGTATCCTGCAACCTTGCTATAATTGCTTATTAGCTCCAGAAGGTTTTTTATTTTCTCTTTTTTTTTGTCTGTTCTTTTGGATTTTCTACATAGATGATCATGTTATGTTTGAACAAAGATTTATTTCTTCCTTCCCAATCAGTATACCTCTTATTTTCTTTTCTTGTCTTATTGCATTCACTAGGACTTTCAGTATAATGTTGAAAGGAAGGATAAGAAGGGACATCCTTGCCTTGATTTTGATCAGTATACTAGAAATTTAGCTGAACAAATACCCAGTTGTTAACTATATTTCTCAACCCACATTGTAGCTAGGTATGGGCAATGTGACTAATTCTTGCCAATAGAATGTAAGCAAAAATAATGCATGTCGGTTTTGGGTTTTGACTTAAAACATTGGGTATGTGTGTTATTACTTTCTCTTCCTACTTCTAACCTGCTAGATATGTTAATAATGGATGCAACCTTGAAAGTTAGGTATGACTGGCGGACAGAGTTGCTTAGCCAGCCAATGTTTCTGCATGACTTCACAGAGCAGAGATGCCCTACTATGGACATTACTGGATTATTCCACAAAACAGAAATAAACTTCTATTTTATTTAAGTCATTGCAGTTTGAGGTATCTGTTATAGCAGCTCAGCCTTTAACTATGACAGCATCTTAATCACACCATATCCAAACTTTGCGAGTCATCTTTCCATCTATATATTGTATGCTTATAATGCCAGTCTGAGTAAAGGCTCCTGTAGTCATCTAATCTTCATTCTGCTCTCAACCCCAACATCCAGTTTTCCTAAGTGCAGTGCTACCTCTTAAAAATGACTCAGGATTTCTACTTCTGGCTGTGATGGAGTAATTGGCACTGGACTGATCCTCTTGCTACAAATAACTGTAAAACCAGACAAAAATACATGAGATAGTTGTTTTCAGGCAATGAATAACAGGAAGTACAAGATTGAGATCTTTGAGAGAAAGGAAACTAACAGGGTAAGCTCCATGATTACCCAGCTGTCTGCATAGGACAGTTTCCTGACTGCAGTGCAAAAAGCTTGAGTCCAAGCAAAACGTGGTGGTTCCTATGAGATTCAGCCATAATGCTGCATGTATCCATAGTTCTTTCTTTAAAAACTAATATTGTTGTATATTATATTGTATAAATATCCCACAATTTATGCATTCATTTTGTGGCTGATGAACATTTGTTTCCAGTTTTTGCTATTATGAATAAAGCTGCCTTGAATATTATTGTACATGACTTTCAGTGGACATAACCACTTATTTATGTTGAACATACGTAAAGAATAGAATTGTTCTATCATAAGGTTTAATATGTTTAGCTCTAGTAGATTCTGCTAAAGGATTTTCCAATCTGGTTGTACCAATGTACACTGTAGCTAGCAGTGTATGAGTCCCTGTTTGCTCCATATCATTTTCCAATATTTGATATTGTGAGTGCTTTCCATGGTATTTCAGTATGGTTTTTATTTTTATTTCTCTGATGAATATGATGTTAATCATCCTTTCATACTGTTATTGGCACTTTTAATATCTTATTTTGTGAAGTGCCTATTTAAGTATTTTGCTCATTTAAAAATTATGATGAGTTGTTAATTTGCAAGAGTTCTGTATTCTTGATATGAGTATTCTGTTGGAAATATGTTAACAGTCTCTGGCTTCTTGTTTTACTCTCTCTCTTTTTTTTTTTTTTTTTTTGATATGGAGTCTCACTCTGTTGCCCAGGCTGGAGTGCAGCAGTGCGATCCCGGCTCACTGCAACCTCCGCCTCCTGGCTTCAAGCAATTCTCCTGCCTCAGCCTCCCAAATAGCTGGAACTATAGGTGTGCGCCACCACATCCAGCTAATTTTTGTATTTTCAACAGAGATGGGGTTTCACCATGTTGGCCAGGCTGGTCTCGAACTCCTGACCTCAACTGATCCACCTGCCTTGGCCTCCCAATGTGCTGGGATTACAGGCATGAACCACCACATCCAGACCTTTTTTACTCTCTTAATGGCGTCTTTTAATGAATAGAAGTTCTTAATGTTTAAGAAATCCAATTTAGCAATTTTTTTTATAGCAAATTAAAATTTGTGTTCTGTTTAAGTCACCTTTGCCTACCTCAAAGTCATGAACATATTTTCCTGTTTTTGATGCTTTGTCTGTTTACCTGTCTTATTTCAGTTTCAATCCATCTCAGATTAATTTTTTTTTTTTTTTTTTTTGGAGATGGAGTCTTCCTCTGTCCCAGGGTGGAGTGCAGTGGCGTGATCTCGGCTCATTGCAACCTCCGCCTCCCGAGTTCAAGCAATTCTCCTGCCTCAGCCTCCTGAGTAGCTGGAACTACAGGCGCATGCCACACGCCCAGCTAATTTTTTGTATTTCAGTAGAGATGGGGTTTCACCATGTTGCCCAGGCTGGTCTCGAACTCCTGAACTCAGGCAATCCGCCTGCCTCAGCCTCCCAAAGTGCTAGGATTACAGGCATGAGCCACCGCACCTGGCCCATCTCAGATTAATTTTGTGTGTAGGGTGAGGTAGAGATTAATGTTCACTTTTTTCTTGTGGATATATATATATATATATATTTTTTTTTTTTTGAGATGGAGTCTAGCTCTGTCACCCAGGCTGGAGTGCAATGGCGCGATCTTGGCTTACTGCAAGCTCTGCCTCCCAGGTTCAAGCGATTCTCCTGCCTCAGGCTCCTGAGTAGCTGGGACTACAGGCACCTGCCACCACACCCGGCTAATTTTTGTATTTTTAGTAGAGATGGGGTTTCACCATGTTGGCCAGGCTGGCCTCGAACTCCCGACCTCGTGATCCGCCTGCCTCGGCCTCCCAAAGTGCTGGGATTACAGGCGTGAGCCACCACGCCTGGCCTTGTGGATATCTAAATAGACCTAACAAAACTTAATGGAAAGAATATCACGGCTTCCACTAAATTGTGGTAGCATTTGTTGTAAATCAACTGACAGTGTTTATGTATCTTTCTGCTACTCGATTCTCTATTCTGTTCCATTGTTCTCTATAATAATTTCACAACACTATTGAATTTTAGTTTTCAGAATTTAAAAATACCATTCATGTCAGGTAGCATGAATCTTCTGAATTTAGTATTTTGCATTTCCACATAAAATTTGTGAATTAACTTATCAAAACCCACTACCGAAAGCACTTCTGGGATTTTAACTGGATTGCATTAAATCTGTAGATCACTTTTGGGGTGAATTGTTATCTTTACAATATTGAGTCTTCCAATATGTGGTATATTTCTCCATGTTTTTAGATCTTTAATTTCTGTCATCAGTGTTTTGTGGTTGCCTGTAAGTCTTGTATATCTTTCTTTCAATGTATTCTTAGGAATTTGATTTTTCTCATGCTATTGCAAATGATACTGTTTTATAAATTTCATTTTGTAACTATTGCTTGTGTATAGAAACACTATATATATATATATATATATTACTGGCTTTTATTGGTAGAAATTATGTTAAACCTATATATGCCAATGTGGGGAGAATTGACATCCTTACTACGTTGCATTTTCCAGTGTATTAACATAGTGTGTGTCTCCATTTTATTTAGATCATTAATTTCTTTCATTAGTGTTGTGTGATTTTTAGCATACAAGTCCTGTACCTGTTTTGTTAGATTTAGATCTAAGTATTTCATTTTTGAGTGATTGTAAATGGTATATATTTTAAATTTTGGTGATCATGTATTCATTGCTAGTATATAGAATGATATATAAAATTAATTTTTGTAAATTTATCTTTATTCTGCAACCTTGCAGAACTCATCTTTAGTTCTAGGAGTTTTTGGTAGATGTCTGGGGATTTCTACATAGACAATCATATTGTCTTCAAACAACAAAAGTTTAATTTCTTTCTTTCTGATTGGTATTTTTTTATTTCCTTTTCTTACCCTATTGCAGTAGTTAGATCTTCCAGCACTATGTTGAGTGGTGGAAGTGGATATCCCAGTCTTATGGGAAAACTTTCAGTCTTTCACCATTAAGTTTAATGTTAGCTGTGTTTTTTGTAGACAATCTTTATCAGGTTGAGAAAGTTCCCCTCTGTTTCTATTTTTCTGAGAGATTTTTGCTTTGTTTTAATTATGAATAGGTATTGAATTTTGTCAAATGCTTTTTCAGCATCAATTGATATGGTCGTGAGATATTTCTCCTTTAGTCCATGAATAAGGTAGCTTACACTTATTTTTTAAAAATAGTCTGGGTGCAGTAGCTCACACTTGTAATGCCAGCACTTTGGGAGGCCAAGGTGGGAAGATCACTTGAGGCCAGGAGTTTGGGACTATATATACATTATCTATCTGTCTATCTATCATCTATCTATCTATCTATCTATCTATCTATCTATCTATCATCTATCTATCTATCTAGATCTATCTAGTTCTATCTATCTATCTAGAGATATCTATCTAGATATCCGTATCTGTCTATCTATCTAGAGATATCTATCTAGATATCCATTATCTATCTATCCAGATAGATAGATAGATAGATAGATAGATAGATAGATAGATAGATCTAGATCTAGATAGATAGATCTAGATCTAGACAGATATGTCTAGTTAGATAGATACATATAGATAAATAGATAGATATAGATAGAGATAGATAGATAGATAGATGATAGATAGATAGATAGATAGATAGATAGATAGATGATAGATAGATAGATATAGATAGATAGATATATCTTTGTATCCCTGAAACAAACTCTACTTGATCATGGTCTATAACTCTTTTTCTATATTGCTGAATTCTATTTGCTATATTTTGTTAATTTTTATGGCTATATCACAAGGGACTTTAGTCCGTAGTTTTCTTATTTTATACTGTTTTCTGTATCTAGTTTTGATATAAGGGTAATACTAACTTCATAAAATGAATTGGGAAAGGCTCGATTTTCTGTTTTCTGGGAGAGATTTTGTATAACAGGTGTTAATGCTTCTTTAAACATTGGTAGAATAACTATCTGGGCCTAGAGATTTCTTTTTGGGAGTTTTAAAATTATAAATTCAATTTTCTTAATTAAATATCATCTATTATATTATCAATATCTATTATATTACATATTTCATATTGGATAGTTTTGGTAGTTTGTGTTTGGGGAAAATTAGTCCATTTCATCCTTTAGTATTCCTTTCATGTCTGCAGGATCTGTAGTGATATTTTATTTAATTCTTGATATTGATCATTTATGTCCTCGCTCTTTTTCCTTTGTCAGTCCTTCTAGAGGTTTGTGAATTTTGTTTGTCTTTTCAACAAATCAGCTCTTTGTTTCATTAATGTTCTTTGTTGCTTTTCTGTTTTCAGTTTTATTGATTTCTGCTCTTATTTTTCTCTCCTTCCTTCTGCTTGTTTTGGGTTTATTTTGCTCTTCACTTTTATGTTCTTGAGGTGTAAACTTAGATTACTGATCTGAAATTTTTCCTAATATATGAATTTAGTACTATATATTCCCCTCTCAACACAGCTTTAGCTGTACCACACAAACATTGATATGTTATATTTTTATTTTCATTCAGTTCAATGTGTCTTTTAAAATTTCCCGAGGGGCTTCTCTTTGATTCATTGATTATTTAGAAGTGTATTGTTTAGTTTCCAAGTTTTAAGGGGGATTTTTCTGTTATTGATTTCTAGTTTAATTGCACTGTAGTTGAATAACATACTCAGTATGATTTCAATTCTTTCAAATTTCTGGAGGTTTGTTTCATGGTCCAGGATAGAGTCTATCTTGATGTTCTGTGGGCACTTGAAAAGAATGTGTATTCTTTCGTTGTTGGGTGGAGTGTCCTATAAATTTCAATTTGATGCTGTTGGTTGATGATGTTCTTCTGTATCCTTGTGTATTTTCTGTCTAGTTGTTCTATCAATTGTTGAGAGAAGGGTGTTGAAGCGACCAACTATAATTATGGATCTGTATATTTCTTCATTTCAGTTCTATCAAATTTACTTCACATATTTTGCAGTTCTACTATTGGTGTATGCGCATTTAGGATTAGTGTATCTTCTTGGTGCACTGACACTCTTATCATGATGTGTATGTCTCTTTGTCTCTGGTGAGTTTCTTTCTTCTGAGGTCTACTTTATCTGATATTAATATGGCCACTCACCTGTAATCCTAGCACTTTGGGGGGCCGAGGCAGATGGATCACTTGAGGTCAGGAGTTCAAGACCAGCCTAGCCAACATAGTGAAACCCCGTCTCTACTAAAAATACAAAAATTAGCCAGGTATGGTGGCAGGCGCCTGTAATCTCAGCGCTTGGGAGGCTGAGGCAGGAGAATCACTTGAACCCAGGAGGTGGAGGTTGCAGTGAGCCAGGATTGCACCACTACACTCCAGCCTGGGGGACAGAGTGAGACTCTGTCTCAAAAAAAAAAAAAAAAAAATATATATATATATATATATATATATAGCCACTCATGCTTTTGATTAATGTTTACATGATAAAGTTTTTTTTCCATCCTCTTACTTTCAACCTTCTCATATTATATTTGAAGTGAGTTTATTGTAGATGACATATAATTGGGTCATGTTTTTAAATCCACTCTGCCAATTTCTTCTATTGTTATACTTAAACCATTTACAATTAATGTAATTATCAACATGTTAGAACTAAATATGTCTTTTATATTTTGTTTCCCATTTGTCTTCTCTGTTTTCTTTCCCTCTTTTCTTGTGTGTAACTCGAACATTTTTTAGAATTCCACTTTGATATATCTATAGGGTTTTATAATAGATTTATTGAGAGATAATCCACATACTGTACAATTCACCCATTTAAAGCATACAATTTAATGACTTTTAGTATATTCACAAGGCTGTGTAATCATTACCACTATTTAGTTCCAGAACATTTTCACCACCCCCCAAAAGAAACCCCGTATCTTAGCAGTTACAACCCAGTCTGCCTTTCCCCTAGGCCCTGGAAACCATCAGTCTACTTTCTCTCTCTGAGGTATCTATTCTGGATAATTCATATAAATGCAATCATATAATATGTGTCATTTGGGTCTGGTTTCTTTCGCTTAGTGTAATGTTTTCAATTTTTCATCAGTGTTGTAGGTTGAACCCGTACTTCATTTCTTTTTATGGTTGAGTAATATTCCATTATATGGATATACCACATTTTATTTATCCATTCATCAGTTGATGGACATTTGTGTTGTTTACACTTTTTGGCTACTTTGAATAATACAACTATGAATATCTGTATACAAGTTTTTGTGTGAGCATACATTTAAATTTCTTGGCAGTATATACCTAGTGTGGAATTCCTGGATCATATGATATCTCTATATTTAACTTTTTGAGGAACTGCCAAACTGTTTTCCAATATTACTGCAACATTTTACCTTCTTACCAGCAGTATATGAAGGTTCCAGTTTCTCCAGGTCCTTGCAAACACTTGGTATTATCTGTCTTTTTAAAAATTATGATACAATCCTAGTGTGTGAAGTGGATCTCATTGTGGTTTTGATTGCATTTCCCTGATGGTTAATGTCTATGGCATTTTTGAGTGTATGTCTTTGTATATGCTTTTTAGTAGTTGCTGTAGGTGTTACATTATATATACAAAATTTATTACAATCTACTAGTGCCATCATTTTACCAGTTTGAATGATGTATAGAAACCTTACCTCCCTTTAAGTCCCCTTTTCTTCTCCATTTACAATATAATTATCTTAACTATCTCCTTTATGTATTTTTAGAACCACATTAGGTAGACAGTGTTATAATTTTTGCTTCAGTTGTCAAATGCATCTTAGAAAATTTGAAAGAAGAATAAAAACCTGTGGTATTAATATTTATCCATATTTTTAAATACTGTGTTTTTTCTTCCTTTCTAGTGTTACTGGGTTCCTTCTTTTATCATTTCTTTTCTGTTTAGAGAACTTTCTGTTTAGAGACTACACATTCTTTTAGGGTAGTCTTCTGGTGACACATTCTCTTAGTTTACTTTTATCTGAGAATGTCTTGATTTCCCATCAGTGTTCTCCATAGCAATGGAATCAATAGGAGGTAAATTGATTGATACACACACACACACACACATAGATGGATGAGAAGAGATTTATAAGAAAATTGGCTCATGTGATTATGGAGTCTGAGAAGTCCCATGATAGGCCATTTGCAAACTGGAAATCCAGGAAAGCTGGTGGCATGACTCAGTCCAAATCTGAAAGCCTCGGAACCAAGGAAGCTGATGGTATAACTCTCAGTTTAAGGCCAAAGGCCTGAGAACCCAAGGAACCACTGGTGCAAGTCCTGAAGTCCAAAGGCTGGAGACCTAGAGTTCTATGTCCAAAGACAGGAGAAAAAGGGGTCCCAGCTCCAGGAAACAGAAAGAGTGAATTCACCTTTCCTCTGCCTTTTTGTTCTATCAAGGCCCCCAGTCGACTGGATGGTGCTTGCCCACATTAAGGACAGATTTTCCCCACTGAGTGCACTGACTGGTATGTCAATCTCTTCCAGAAACAGCCTCACAGACACACCCAGAAATAATGCCTTATCACCTATCTAGGTATCCCCTAACCTAGTCAAATTGCCACCTAAAATTAATCACCACGTTTTTCATTCTTGAAGAATATTTTCTCTGGATACAGGATTCTAGGGTGACTGTTCTTTTCTTCTAGTACTGGAAAAATATTGCATCTCCCCCTGCTATCCTTTATGGTTTCTGATGAGAAACCCACTGTCACTTGAACTGTTTTTTTCTGTAGAGGTAAGGTGTTATTTTCCTCTTGCTGCTTTCAAGTACTTTTTTAACCCTCCCTCTTTCTTCTTCCATTTTTCTGATTGTATAAATGTTATATCTTTTGTTATAGTCCCACAGGTTGCTGAGGCTCTGTTCTGTTTTTTGCTTGTTTGTTTGTTTGTTTTTCCAGTCCGTTTTATTTCTGTTGGTCAGATTGGGTGATTTCTTTTTTCTTTTTCTTTTTTTTTTTTGGAGATGGAGTCTCACTCTGTCACCCAGGCTAAAGTGCAATGGCATAATCTTGGCTCACTGCAACCCCTGCCTCCCCTGCCTCCTGGGTTCAAGTGATTCTCTTAACTCAACCTCCCAAGTAGTTGAGATTACAGGCACCTGCCACCATGCCCAGGTATATATTTTTTATCTTTATTTTTAGTAGAGACAAGGTTTCATCATATTGGCCAGGCTAGTCTCAAACTCCTGACCTCAAATGATCCACCAACCCTGGCCTCCCAAAGTGTTAGGATTACAAGCGTGAGCCACCGTGCCTTCTATCTTCTACTTCACTGATTTTCTCCTCTGTCTTCTCCAATATACTGTTCAGCCCATCCACTGAGCTTTTTTATTTTGGTTATTGTATTTTTCAATTATAAAATTTTCATTTGGTTCTTCTTTATGTATTCCTTTTCATTGCTGACACTTTGTGTTTTTTTCGTTTTAAGCATATTTTTAATCGCTTATTGAAGCATTTTTTTAAAATTGTAGCTGTTACACCTTTGTTAGAGTACAGTCATATGGAAAACAACAGTATAGAGGTTACTCAATAATTAAAAATAGATCTACGATTGGCCGGGCACAGTGGCTCACACTTGTAACCCCAACAATTTGGGAAGCCGAGGCTGGCCAATTACTTGAGGTCAGGAGTTTGAGACCAGCCTGGCCAACGTGGTGAAACCCTGTCTGTGCTAAAAAAAAAAAAAAAAAAAAAAAAAATTAGCCAAATGTGGTGGTGCACACCTGTAGTCCCAGCTACTCAGGAGGCTGAGGCAGTAGAATCGCTCGAACCTGGGAGGTGGAGTTGCTGTTAGCCAAGATCACGCCACTGCATCCTAGCCTGGGTGAAAAAAAAAAAATAGATCTACGACTGACCCAGCAATCCACTATTTTATATATATCCCAAAAAATGAAATCAGCATGTCAAAGAGATAGCTGCACTCTCATGTTCATTGCAGCATTATTCATAATAGCCAAGATACGTAATCAACCTAAGTGTCTACCAACAAATGAATGGATAAAGAAAACGTTGCATGTATACACAATGGAATACTATTCAGACTTAAAAAAAAACAAGGAAGCCAGGTGCAGTGGCTCATGCCTGTAATCCCAGCACTCTGGGAGGCTGAGGTGGAGGGATTGCTTGAGGCCAGGAGTTTTGACCAGCCTGAGCAACATAGTTACCCAATTTCTTAAAAATAAATGAGGAAATCTTGTCATTTCTGACAACATGGATGAACCTGGAGGACATTATATTAAGTGCAATAAGTCAGGCACATAGATATACTGCATGGTCTCACTGATATGTGGAATCTGAAAAACATCAAATTCCTAGATGCAGAGAATAGAATGATAGTTACCAGGGATTTGGGGTGTGGGAAGGAGGATGGGGAGATGTTGGCTAAACGATCCAAAATTTTAGTTATACGGGAAGAATAAGCTCAAGAGACCTATTGGACAATATGGTAACTGTAAGTTAATAATAATGTATTATATACTTGAAAATGGCTAAGAGAGTAGATTTTAGGTGTTCTTGGCACACACAAAAATGATACATATGAGGTAATGTACATATTAATTAGCTCAATATAGCCATTCCACAATGTATACATATTTCAAAATATTATGTTGTACACATAAATATATACTTTTTATTTGTCAATTAAAAATACATTTTAAACATCTTTATTAGATAATTCTAACATCTCTATCATCTAGGTCTTGTCATCTATATTAGTAAGAAATTACTATAAACTAGATGGCTTAAAATAACATAAATTTATTCTCTCATGGCTATTGAGGCTAGAAGTCTGAAATCAAACTGTTGGCATCGTCATAATCCCTGTAAAGGTGCTAGGGAAGAATCCTTCCTTGCCTCGTCCAGCTTCTGGTGGTTGCAGATAATCCCTTGGTGTTCTTTGGCATTTAGATGCATCACTCTAGTCTCTGCCCCTGTCTCTACATGACTTTCTTCCCTCTGTGTGTATATCCAAATTTTCCATATAAAGTCACCAGTCATATTGGATTTAGGGCCTACTATAGTCCTATATGACATTTTTTTTTAGACAGCTCTGTTGTCCAGACTGGAGTGCAGTGGTGTGGTCTCAGCTCACTGCAACCTCCACCTCCCAGGTTCAAGAGATTCTCATGCCTCAGTCTCCTGAGTAGCTGGGATTACAGGCCTGTGTCACCATGCCTTGCTAATTTTTGTATTTTTAGTAGAGACAGGGATTCACCATGTTGGCCAGGCTGGTCTCAAATTCCTGACCTCAAGTGATCCACCTGCCTCGGCCTCCCAAAGTGCTGGAATTACAGGTGTGAGCCATCACGCCTGGCCCTGTATGACATCTTAACTTGATTTATCTGCAAAGACCCTATTTCCAAATAAGGTCACATTCGCAGGCTCCGGGTGAACATGAATTTTTGGGAGACATTATTCAATCCAGTAAAGCATCTATTGATTGTCTGTTTTCATTGAGTTTGAAATCTTCCTGGTTCTTAGTATGATGAGTGATTTTCATTTGAAATCTGGACTTTCATATTATGCCTTGAGATTCTGCATTCCACTCAAACTTCAGTTTCTGCTGGCTTTCTCTGATGCTGCTTTGGTAGGAAAAGTCGGGGAGCTACCTTGTTGCTTCTAGGCAGACGTAGAAGTCCAAGTTCCCTGCTTAGTTCCAGTGAGATCTAGGAGAGCTTCCTGCTTAATGCTGAGCAGAGGTGGGAGCTCCATTTCTCTACACATTTTCAAAAGACACAGTGTTAGGGGTGCTCTCATTATCACTGGGTGATGGTGAAAGTTCTGGGTCTCCACTGGCCCTCTCTGACACGACCCCACAGTTGTCTTGTTACTACCAGATGTGGTGCAAATCCAGGCTCCCCAATTTCCATTATGATTTCTTTGACTTTTAAGTTATTTCGAAATATGTTATTTTCTTTCTTTCTTTCTTTTTTTTTTTTTTTGAGACAGAGTCTCGCTCTGTCGCCCAGGCTGGAGTGCAGTGGTGCAATCTCGTCTGGTGCAAGCTCCGCCTCCCAGGTTCACGCCATTCTCCTGCCTCAGCCTCCCGAGTAGCTGGGACTACAGGCACCCACCACCACACCCGGCTAATTTTTTTGTATTTTTAGTAGAGACGGGGTTTCACCATGTTAACCAGGATGGTCTCGATCTCCTGACCTCGTGATCCGCCCATCTTGGCCTCCCAAAGTGCTGAGATTACAGGCGTGAGCCACCGTGCCCGGCCTGGAAATATGTTCTTACATTTACAAAATATTTGTTTTGATTTCTTTTTTGTCATTGATTTCTAACCCAATTGAAATGTGGTCATGAAATGTGATGTGCATTAGAGTGATTTCTTCATTTCCTTTATATTCTAGTACATGGTCAATTTTTATAAATATTCCATATGTGGTAACTTATTATTTACTTGATGTGGGCAGGATGTGACAATTCAATCAACAATATCTTGTTTTCATGTCTTCTCTGTCTTTATCAAATGTTTGTCTTCTTAAGCAATTAATTAATGAAAGAAAAATCTTAAAATTTCCCTTCATGATGGTGGGTGTTATGGACTAAATTGTGTCCCCATGAAATTCAGATGTTTAAGCCTTAACCCCCAATGTAACTGTATTTGCACATAGGGCCTTTAGAGAGGTAATTAAGGTTAAATGAAATAATAAGGATGAAGCCCAAATCTGATAGAACTGATGGTGCCCTTATAAAAGGAGGACGAGATTCCCACAGATCTCTCTCTCTCTCCCTTTGTGGGTACACGGAGAAGAGGCCATGTGCACAGGGAGAAGTGTGGGTCTTCTATCCTCCAGAATTATGATAAAATAAATTCTTATTGTTTAAGCCATTCAGTGTTTGGTATTTTGTTATGGCAGCCTGAGAAGACTAATACAATGGGTTTATATTTCTCCTTGAAATTCTGTCAGTTTTGCTTTGCTTTTTTTGAGACTATATGATTAGCATCTGGGTAAATTGAAAAATTTATCATTTTGTAATAAACTTTTTTATCCCTAAAAAGTTATTTTGCCTGAAACTCTATTTTTTCTGAGAATAATATAGTTATAACAGCTTTATTTTGGTTAATATTTGTCTGGTAAGTATGATTTTCCATGTCTTTCTTACTTTTTTACTTTCAGTCTTGCTGTATCCTATGTTGTATGTGTGTCTCTTTTAAATAGCTTGAAACTAGATGTAAAAAAATCTAGTTTGAAAATATCTGTTTTTACTGGAGAATTTAGTCCATTTTATTATGAATACAAATGTATCTTTAATTTAACTTAATTTAATTCTGTAATTGTCTTTTGTGTCTTCCACTTTTCTGTATTGTCCTTCCTACCTTATTTCGAGTAATATTCTTAATTCCATTTTTTCTCTACCATTTGGAAGCACTGCTTTTATTTTAGCAGCTATACTTAAAATTCCAACAAACTTACTTAATATATAAATTAGTCAATGTCTTTACCTTTTCTCAAAAAAAATTAGAGTCCAGAATCATTTTAACTTCAATGATTTCTCATCTATTTTTTCATATGATTGTGGTAAAATGCTTTACTTCCATGTTTTTGAACTTCCCAAATTAGATAAGTTTTATATGATCAGCTTTTTAAAGATTAACCACAAGTTAACTAAATTGTCATGATTTCTTCTTATATGTAAGGGCCTTTCTTCTGAGATCATGGTTATTATTTCTAAACTACATTCTTTTTTTTTTTTTTTTTGAGACGGAGTCTCGCTCTGTCGCCCAGGCTGGAGTGCAGTGGCGCAATCTCGGCTCACTGCAAGCTCCGCCTCCCGGGTTCACGCCATTCTTCTGCCTCAGCCTCTCCGAGTAGCTGGGACTACAGGCGCCCGCCACCACGCCCGGCTAATTTTTTTTTTTGTATTTTTAGTAGAGACGGGGTTTCACCGTGGTCTCGATCTCCTGACCTCGTGATCCACCCGCCTCGGCCTCCCAAAGTGCTGGGATTACAAGCGTGAGCCACCGCGCCCGGCCCTAAACTATATTCTTTATAATTTTGTTTAGTGTTGATCTGTTGGTTTGTGGGGTTTTTGTGTCTGTCGTTGGGTTTTTGTCCCCATTAAAGATGTCTTTATTTTACTTTCACATAAGGGTGATAATTTAGCAGGGCATGACTATAAGTTATTATTTTGAGAATTTTAAAAATGTTTTAATTTTTAATTCTTGTGGGTACATAGGGTATATATAATTATGGGACACAAGAGATGTATTGATACAACATGCAATATATAATAATCACATCCTGGAAAATGGCGTACCCATCCCCTCAAGCATTTATCCTTTGTGTTACAAACAATCCAATGATACTGTCTTAGTTGTTTTTAAATGTGCAATTAAATTACTACTGACTGTAGTCACCCTGTTGTGCTATCAAATACTTGGTCTTATTCATTCTTTCTAATTTTTTTTGTACCCATTAACCATCCCCACCTTCCCCAAACCCCTCACTACTTTTTCCAGCCTCTGGTCACCATCCTTCCGCTCTTGATCTCCATGAGTTCAATTGTTTTGATTTTTAGATCTTTGGGGATTTTTTTTTCCCCTCAGTAATTTGAAGACGTTCTTTCACTTTCTTTTAAGCTTCCATTGTTGCTATTGAGTAGGATATTGACAGTGTGTGCTGTCTTCTTCTATGTATTCTATCTTTTCTCTCTGGTTGCTTTTTTTTTTTTTTTTTTTTTTTGATACGGAGTCTCGCTTTGTCGCCCAGGCTGGAGTGCAGTGGCGCAATCTCGGCTCACTGCAAGCTCCGCCTGCCGGGTTCACGCCATTCTCCCGCCTCAGCCTTCCGAGTGGCTGGGACTGCAGGTGCCCACCATCATGCCCGGCTAATTTTGTTTTTGTAGTTTTAGTAGAGACGGGGTTTCACCGTGTTATGCAAGATGGTCTTGATCTCCTGACCTCGTGATCTGCCCACCTTGGCCTCCCAAAGTGCTGGGATTACAGGCGTGAGCCACTGGGCCCGGCCTCTGGTTGCTTTTAAAATCTCGGTGTCTTCGATGTTCTGCACTGCCACTATAACGTGGAACTGTTTGGATTTAACCTGCCTAAGATTTATGTACAGTTACGCATTGTATGACAACCTTTCAGGCAACAGTGGTCCCATAAGATTATAATATCATATATATTGTTCCTGTGTCTTTTCTGTTTAGATACACAAATACTTACCATTGTGTTACAACTGCCTACAGTATTCAGTATAGTAACATGCCATATATGTTTTTAGCTTAGTAGCAGCAGGTTATATAGCCTAGGTATCTAGTAGGCTATACCATCTAGATTTGCGTAAGTACACTCTATGATGATTGCACAATGATGGAATCACCTAACAATGCATTTCTCAGAACGTATCCCCCTCATTAAGTGATGCATGACTACTTCCTGAATCTTCAAGATTAACATCTTAATAAATCTGGGGAAATTCTTAGCCATTATCTTTTCAAAATCTTGTCTCTTCCAGTTTCTCATGTCAATCTTTCTGGAACTTCAATTAAACATGTAATTGATATACATATTCTAACATCTGTACCTCATCTTCTTTCTTGTATATTCATATTTTTGTGTCTTCAGGCATTATTATTATTTTGGATAATTCAGATCTATCTTCTGATTTACTTATTCTTTCTTATGTGTAATCTGTTGCTTAATTTATTCCTTGAAGTTTATTTAGTGACTATGTTTCTTATTTCAGTTACTACATTTTTCATGTCTGGAAATTCTTTTATTTTTAATTTTACCTGATCTATTTTTGTTTTTTCTTTTTTTTTCTTTCTTTTACTTGGTCATTTTTTAACGGTCTCTTGTTTCTTTCAAGTCTCTCTTTTATTTCTGTGAACATTTTAAGCATAACATTTTATACTCTACATTTGAGAATTCTAATATCTGAAGTGCTTTGAAACATAAATGTGATGCTTTTAAAATTTACTCCTGGCCATTAATGTTTGTCTCATATATTTGGTAATTTTTGTTGGCCATAATTTGTAGAAATACTACAGTGTCTGGATTTGGAGTATGTTCATTCAAAAAGAGTCTGTACTGCTTTCGTCAGATCCCCAGAATGTTATCAATCTAAGAACAGTTTAAATTAATATCTAGGCTTGGGATTTCCAATACCATGAAAGTAGAATAAATTTAGACATAAAGGAGGGCAGCTTTATGATTGTGATTTCTCAAGGAAACCTCTATTTTTATTTTTATTTTTTCACCAGAGCTACAGCCTAAACAAACATTTTCTGGTTGACTCCCCTAGTTGGCAGAGATATATATTTTTTTCCCTAGCCTGTCTTTTCACTGAGAATGAGGTCTTTAAAGCCCCCAGCTTTAGGGCATTTCAATTTTGCTTCATCATTTTGCACAGCCAAAAGCCTTGCCTCTTGTTCCCCTGCCCAAACGTTAAAACCAAGCACTATTTTCTTTCTTTTTTTTTTTTTTTGAGACAGAGTTTCACTCTGTTGCCCAGGCTGGAGTGCAGTGGCGTGATCTCGGCTCACTGCAAGCTCCACCTCCTGGGTTCACGCCATTCTCCTGCCTCAGCCTCCCAAGTAGCTGAGACTACAGGCGCCCGCCACCACAACCAGCTAAATTTTTTTTTTTTTTGTATTTTTAGTAGAGATGGAGTTTCACTGTGTTGGCCAGGATAGTCTCGATCTCCTGGGCCTCCCAAAGTGCTGCGATTACAGGCATGAGCCACCGCGCCCAGGCAACACTAATCTATGGAGGTAGAAATCAGAATAATGGTTATCTTTTTGGGGGTACTGCCTGAGAATGGGCATGAAGGAGTCAGTTTAGATTTAGAACATGTTCTAAATATTTACATAGCGCTTTTACACACATTTGTAAAAATTAATCGTGTTTTACACTTAAGATCTGTGCATTTTACTGACTATAGGCTTTATCAGGTCAAAAAAATTATGCAAACAAGGTTCTGGGTTCCTGTTATTGGCAGACATTCCTGATTTCTCTTACTTTTTAAAGAGATCATCCATGCACATAAAATAATTCTGGTTATAATTTACCAAAATTCTGTATTTATAGTGGGTTTTTCATCCACTCCACCATAATGTTGAATGTGTAAGTCACATGCCACTCTTCTAATTCTGATACTGTTTTTGGAGACTTTAGTATTGTTTAAATATTCCAGTTGGATTTTTAAATTAAATTTCAGGCTTTTTCTCTGCTGTGGGGGAAATAAGGAAAGGTGTGTGAATCCTCCATGAGAGGACCTTTAGTGGTAGAAATGGTGCTCTACAGGGCAATGTGAGGCGGCCACAGTGATTTTTATGATTCCCGGGGGAAGGTGCCACTTCCAAGCAAGGTTCAAGCTTGAGAGCTCTACTTTCCCTTCCCAATCATGGAGGATAGAGGTCTGTTTATTTTAGAAGGATCCAGCTAACGATTCTCCCCTCACCCTCTATCACCCTCTTTTTTCTTTTCTTTCTTCTTCTTTTTTTTTTTTTTTTGAGATGGAGTCTGTGTCCCCAGGCTGGAGTGCAGTGGTGTGATCTCGGCTCACTGCAACCTTCGCCTCCCGAGTTCAAGCAATTCTGCCTCAGCCTTTCGAGTAGCTGGGACTACAGGCACGTGCCACCACACCTGGCTAATTTTTGTATTTTTAGTAGAGACGGGGTTTCACCATACTGGCCAGGCTGGTCTCGAAGTCCTGACCTCAGGATCCGCTGGCCTCGACCTCCCAAAGTGCTGGGATTACAGGTGCGAGCCACCGTGCCTGGCCACCCTCTTTTTTCTTTAAAGTGAGGCACCCATGTGTGTCTATGAGGGTTGTTAATAGATTGAATTGTGACCTGTTAAGATTATGTTGAAGTCCTAACCCCTAGTACCTCATCATATGACCCTTATTTGAAAATAAAGTATAATAACTGCAGATGTAAACAGTAAATTAAGATAAGGTCATACTGAGTTTGGGATCGGCCCTTAATCCAATATGACTGGAGTGAGACATATGGGGAGAACACGTAATCGGGTTATATGTTCACAGCAGATTGGAGCAATGCAGCAGCAAGCCAAGGAATGCTGATGATTGACAGCCATCACTAGAAGGTAGGAAGAGGCAAGGAAGAATTCTATTCAGAGTGTCAGAGGGAGCATGGCCCTGCTGACACCTTGATTTTGGACTTCTAGTCTCTAGAACTTTGAAAGAATACATTTCTATTGTTTTAAGCCACCCAGTTTGTGGCATTTTGTTATGGCAGTCCTAGGAAATCAACACAAGGATTATTGTAAGTTTGGTGGAGAAAGGTTGGAAATGGACAGGAGGTGACTCAAGGTCTGTCTTTGCCTTATCTCAAGTCATAAGTTGTGGGTTTGGAGCCCCTTGATCCTGAAGTTTAGTCAGAAACAAAGATAAATCCACTCCAAAATTATTATATAAGTCATGGGAGGGAGTTCAATTTCCAAACATTGATTTATATCTAACATTTCCAGGGTCCATCTGTTGTATAAAACAAGGTGTATCTTGGCTTTAGAAAGCCAAAATGCTTGCCAGGAATTGGGTTATGATTTTCTTGCCCAAAGCATTTCACTTAACAATCTACCTGGCGAATGGGGAACAGTTGTGAGCCAGGAAGCTCCCTAAGACTGGATATCTTAGTGAAATGAGCAAGGAAAACTGGAAAGTGGAGGAAAAACAGTCCTTTCGATTTTTCATTTCAAATCCAGGGGAGGATTTAAAGCTTAGGCGTTGAAGTACCTCTCAAGGATACACATCTATTT
The DNA here is from genome assembly GCF_009828535.3 of Hylobates moloch. Classification (NCBI taxonomy): domain Eukaryota; kingdom Metazoa; phylum Chordata; class Mammalia; order Primates; family Hylobatidae; genus Hylobates; species Hylobates moloch. Next base: position 28,967,570 of record NW_026652290.1, on the reverse strand, counting down.
ATATTTTTCAGAGATCAGGAGGAGAATGCACATAAAGCCTTTGAAAATGTGTGTGAACAAACGTCTATGTGAACATATGGTAGGGGAGTGTGATCCTGTTAAACACTTGCTGTGTTTGGCAGGAGTAAAGAGCTAGAATGCCTGCTCACTTAGTTCTTCCCACCCCCTCAGATGTGTGAGTCTTAGCAGGTGGGAGGATCTGTAGCTTGCTTCCTGAGGTCCATGTAGGAAGGACAAACTTCAGCCCTAGCCGCAACTAAGGAGTGCTCTGTCCAATGCAAAAGCAGTATCAGGACACAAATGGAGAGTACATGTTACTCTAAAGATAGAGCCTAGAAAATGTGTGGAAGCAAGATGCACGGTGCAGAGGAACTGCACTGATGTGTTGATAGGGCTCTGTCAGTACCTATGAGCTCTGCACGACATTGAGAGGCCATGTGCCAAGTCAAACCTTCCTCCACACCCTGCCAGGCCTCTCTGCCATTGATGGCCAGCTTTAGAACAACTGCAGCTTTAGGATCTGAAATGGCTATGGCCTAAATCCTCCACTGAGAAACTGGGAAGGCTCTTTGGCACATGCTGTTTCTTTTACTCTGGATACTCTTCCTCTCTCTGCTAGCTCATCCTTCAGGTCTCAGCTTATTTGTCATCTGCTCAGGGAAGAGTCACTGATCAGCACGTTCTTGTAGTCAGAATTTTGCACATTTGTAGTAACACAATTTCATTTATAACCATTGTTTAATATTATTGTCCTTCTCATCAGATTATAGGAGATTCTTTTCTGCTCACTGCCATTTTCCTGAAGCCTATAGAATGCCTGACATATAGTAGGCATTTGAGAAATAGTGTTGACTAATTGGCGATCCAGTATCCTCCTACTTGAAAAAAATGCTTATAGTTTATTCTCAAAAAAAAGGAAGAAGGGTGCAGTGAAAGAGACTTTTAAAAATTCCACATTTTCAAAGAAGTCCTTCACCTTTAAAATGGAAGGAAGAAAGGAAATAAGGAAGAGAAGGAAGGAGATAAATGGAAAATGAACAAGGGTTATGAAGAAGCAAGTCACAGAAGAAATTCAAATGGCCAACAAATATATGAAAAGATGCTTATCCAGACTAGTAGTCTGGGAAATTAAAGTTAAAAACAATATTTTATGCCCTTAGATTGGCAAAAATTTAAAATATTGACAAAATTCACATTTAGCATGGATTTAGAGAATAAGAGTGCTGGTATACACTATTGGTAGGAGTTCACAATAGTGCAATGTATATGGAAGATACTGGTATTAAGTTTAAAATTTTTAACTGTGCCTATATTTGCAGGATTATTTACTAGGGAAAAACTAGAAACAACTTAATCTTATAGGGAAGAGGTTAAATAAATTATGGTACATTCTTGCTATGGATTGCCATAGGTATTGACACTGATGAAAATCCATATAAAATTTGTTTAAAAGGAAATTGTAGGACAATGTATATAACATAGTATCAATTAAGTAAAAACAGGGCTGGGTGCGGTGGCTCAATGTATATAATATAATCTCAATTAAGTAAAACTAGGCCTGGGCAAGGTGACTCACACCTGTAATCCCAACACTTTGAGAGGCTGAGGTGGGAGGATCACTGGAGCCCAGGAGTTTGAGACCAGCCTGGGAAACATGGCTAAAGTTTGTCTCTACAGAAAAATTAAAAAAACAGTGGGCGTGGTGGCTGGCACCCAGCTACTCAGGAGGCTGAGGTGGGAGGATCGCTTGAACCTGGGAGGTGGAGGCTGCAGTGAGGCAAGATCCTGCCACTGCACTCCAGCCTGGGTGACAAAGTGAGACCCTGTCTCAAAAACAAATACATAAATAAAAATAAAAGTATATTTTCCAAAGGAAAAGGTTTCAGAAGATTCACACTATATTTAATAGTCGGTGTGAATCCTTTGAGACCTTTTCCCCTGAGGAAGTGAGAATGGGGTTTAACTTTTCACAATGAACAGGCAGTGCTTTTTTAAAAAGAACTTTATTGAAGTATGATGGACATAAAATGAATTACACATACTTAGTGTCCAACCTGGTAAGTTTTGATATTGTATACATCTGTGAAACCATCATCACAATCAAGATATTATCCATCATCCCCCTAAACTTCGTGTCTCTTGGCAATCCCTCTTTTCTGCCTCTTTCCGACCCCACTCCTATCCGCTAGCAACCGCCAATGTACTTTCTGTCACTATATATTAGTTTGCATTTTCCAGAATGTTATACAAATGGAATCATACGTTTCTGGCTTCTTTTGCTTGGCAGAATTATTTGAGATTCATCTATGCTGTTTCATTTATCCATAGTTTACTTTTTTAATTGCTCAGTACTATTCCTTCGTATGGATCAGTTACAATTGATTTATCCATTCACTTGTTGATAGACATTTGGATTGTTTCCAGTTTACGGCTATTACAAATAGAGCTGCTATAAGCATTTGTGCACAAGTCTTTGTAAGAACATATGCTTTTTTCCCTCTTGGGTAAATAGCTAGGAATGGAAGGCTGGCTTTGTTTAGCATTTTAAGAAATTGTCAAAATGTTTTCAAAGCTGCCGAACCATTTTATGATTCCACCAGAGACAGGAGTATGGGGCGAGGTAACAAATGATCCCTTCACCATCCTCAGATGAGGTAATGATAGTAACCATCAGCTCACCGTATAGGCCTAATCAGGAACTGTCCGTGCTAAAATGTGTCTAGTTCTCTTTAGTCAGATTCCTTTGATAGTGTGATTAAGCTCACGGTCAGTGTGGCGTGTAGGACAGGACACACATGGACAAATGCTAGGCAGGAATCACCCACTCTGGAAAGGGCGATGGCCTGAACAAAAACTACCGCAGTTGGGATGGAAAGGGGAGGGCTGAAGTTCAGACATATTGAAGTTAGAATGGTTGGGACTTGGTAAGAGGGGAGAGAGGACGACGTCTAGGGTTTAGTGATCAGGTGATGGTGGCGCAGGCAGAGGGGAGGAGTGGGTTGGCGGGAGGAAAAAGAGGTTATTTTTGGTTTGTGACCTGTGAGTTGCCTACTGGACACAAAGATGAAGCTGTCGGGAAAGTGATGCTAAGTGTACACGTCTCCGTGGAGATCCAGACTTCTGGTGCAACATCTAGGTTTAGGTGACGTATCAGAAGCAGTTGTAGCCAACAAATTCGTATCTTTCAGAGCAATCATTTCTACACCTTAGGAAAAACACCGAATCCGTGGTCTCCCCCACACAGACACGCCCAGAACATGCGCAATGACGTCAGCCTTTTCGACTCGTCGCCCACTCACTCAATACTGCGCATGCGTACAGCGCATGCGCACCATCGCTCACTGCCGCCGCTCCCTACTCTGGGCGTTGGGACTACCTCCCTCTCTGCGGGCCCCGCCCAGGCGGCTGCCCGTGACCTGCCTGGGCGCGGGGAACGGAAAGCCGGAAGGGGCAAGACGGGTTCAGTTCGTCATGGGGCTGTTTGGAAAGACCCAGGAGAAGCCGCCCAAAGAACTGGTAAGGGCTACGGCGGCGGCAGATAAGCGGGTGGATCTGTGTGGGGCGCACTGGAGTTGGTAGATGACAGGACACTCTTCTCCCCACCGCCTGCCCGATATCGCCCGGCCCCCATTTCCGGGGCCTCCCACTCGACAAGGGGGCCAGAGGAAGAGCCTTTAGGAGTCGGCTGTGGGGAGCGAGAGCTCCTGGTGCTACGGCTTTCGACCAGGTAGCCGAGGGATGGATGAAGAGTTTCCCCACCTCGCTACTGAGCGCATAGGCAGCGACACCGTTCTTGCCTCGGAAAACCCTTCCCCCTGCGCGCGTTGGTACGACCCGCCCGGAACCTTTTCCCAGCGTAGGCCACACCCCTCTAGCCCGTCTGCGGACCACCCGGAGAACCTTCTCCTGCCTGGAGCGTTGTTTGGAGCGGGCCGGGTCGCGTCTGCCGGAGGAGCTGTCTGTTCTCCGTCCTCCCCGTTGTGTTGAAAAAGAGGCGCAGTTTCCTCTTTCCCCAGCCCTACAACCTTGTGTGGACCCTAGGCACATATTATAGCGGGGCAGGGACTCGACCGTGAAGAATGTTACAGAAGATAGCTCTGGACCCGGCTTCGAACTCTCGTTACCTATTAATTGAGATAATAATTGGGAGGCAAACAGTTGAAAGTGCCCTGCAGAGTCAGTCAACCTAAGTTTGAATCCTGCCTTCCCACATCTCAGCTCTGTGATCTCTGGAAAGTTCACTTCTCAGTGCCTTCTCCTCTGTCAAGCCAGAATAATAGTAGTGTTACCTCAGAGCAATTGAAGATTCAGGGATGCAAAGTTTTCATATTGGTAATTAGGGCTAATTCTTTAAATACGGCACAGACTTGCCAACCAGCAGCATCAACATCACCTGGGAGCTTGTTAAATCTCGGGCCCCACTCCAGACCCACCGAGTCAGATTTTGAATTCTGACAAGCTCCCTAATGATTAGTGTGCACATCGGTGCTTTGAGAAGCACTGCTCTACAACACCTAGGCTTGTCCATAATGGAAAAAAAAAAATCCTGAAATCCTTTAATAAATGATCTTACCTGTTCAGCTCTAGCAGGCACATTTTAAAAACTATGCATCTTGCAATTCCTGGCACATAATGTGCGTTAATGTAAATTTTTTGTTGTTGTTGTTAAAGGCCCTCAACAGTAGACACTCATTATTTTCGTCAGGAAACTTACTCAATTTTGCTCCTTGGTAAAATAAAAATTGTGGCGCTTAAATGAAGTAACGGTATAACATCACTTTGGAAGCTATAGAACATATAGATGCACATTTTGTGACATCTGTATATTCTAAGATTCTTGTTATTGTAGAAGTGTGGTAGGGAGAGATTATTTGTTGCCTTCAGTGTTTGGCCTTGGCATTGCCATTCGTAAATTGAGATAAGATTATGGAGAAGCAAAAAAGATGCTGGGGAAATGGTTGCTTTATTGTTTAAACTAGTCTCTAGTATATGTACTACTATACTACTATAGTATATTGTACACTTAGATTGTTTGCTAAGAACACGATGTTGGTACACTTTTCGGTAGGGTAATCTACCTGAGAAAGCAGATTGACACTGGAAAATGGCAGGATTGATGCATGAGATTGATTTTTAAAACTATGCTTGCCAGAGCCGAACAGGTAAGATCATTTATTGAATAAAAAATTTTAGATTTTTTCCCCCCATTATGGACAAGTCTGGCTGTTGTAGAGCAGTGCTTCTCAAGCATTAGTGTGCACACTAATCATTAGGGATCTTGTCAGCATTCAAAATCTGATTCAGTAGGTCTTGGATAGAGTCTGAGATTTCTAATAAGCTCCCAGGTGATGTTGATGCTGGTGGTCTGCACTTGAGTAGCAAGGTTGTAGAGTGAATTAAGATTAGCCCTAACTACCACCACCTTTAGCTAACATATTGAACCAGGCATTGTGTTAAGCACTCTGCAATTTTATGAGGTAGGAACTGTTATTAGCTCCACTTTACAGGTGGCAACTGAGGCATACAGTATTTAGGTAATTTGCCCAAGGTCATACGGTTTGTGAATTACAGACCAGAGGTTATGTATTCTAAGGCCTATACTTAGAATTATCATGCCATTTATGCTACCTCCCAAAGAGGGATTATAAAGGTGAAATAAGAAGCCAAAGAACTTAACTTCTAGCAAGTAAGATAAACTAGAGCTAGTTTGGATAGGGCACCTGATACGGTTTGGATCTGTGTCCCCGCCAAATCTCATGTCAAATTGTCATCCCCAGTGTTGGAGGTGGGACCTGGTATGAGGTGATTGGATCATGGGAGCAGATTTCCCATGAGTGGTTTAGCACTATCACCCTTGGTACTGTCCTTGAGATAGTGAGTTCTCATGAGATCTGGTTGTTTAAAAGTGTGTAGCACCTTCCCCCTCATTCTCTCTTGCTCCTGCCATGTAAGATGCCTATTTACTTGCCTTCCCTCATGATTGGAAGCTTCCTGAGGCCTCCCCAAAAGCAGAAGCTGCTGTGCTTCCTGTACAGTGTGCAGAACCGTGAGCCAGTTAAACCTCTTTTCTTTTCTTTTTTTTAAATTTTAAGTTCTGGGTTACATGTGCAGAACGTGCAGTTTTGTTACATATATACACTTGCTGTGGTGGTTTGCTGCACCCATCAACCCGTCACCTACGTTAGGTATTTCTGCTAATGTTATCCCTCCCCTAGCCCCCGACCCCTGACAGGCCCCGGTGTGTGATGATCCCCTCCCTGTGTCCATGTGTTCTCGTTGTTCAATTCCCACTTATGAGTGAGAACATGCAATGTTTGGTTTTCTGATCTTGTGATAGTTTGCTGAGAATGATGGTTTCCAGCTTCATCCATGTCCCTGCAAAGGAAGTGAACTCATCCTTTTTTATGGCTTCATAGTATTCCATGGTGCCACATTTTCTTAATCCAGTCTATCACTGATGGACATTTGGGTTGGTTCCAAGTCTTTGCTATTGTGAATAGTGCCTCAATAATTTTTTTTTTTGAAATGGAGTCTCGCTCTGTCGCCCAGGCAGTGCAGTGGCGCTATCTCACCTCACTGCAACCTCCGCCTCCTGGGTTCAAGGGATTCTCCTGCCTCAGTCTCCCGAGTAGCTGGGACTCCAGGCGCGTGCCACCACATCTGGCTAATTTTTTGTGTTTTTAGTAGAGACAGTTTCACCGTGTTAGCCAGGATGGTCTTGATCTCCTGACCTCGTGATCTGCCCACCTTGGCCTCCCAAAGTGCTGGGATTACAGGTATAAGCCACCATGCCTGGCCCTCTTTTCTTTTTATGAATTACCCAGTCTCAGGTATTTCTTTATAGCATTGTAAGAACCGACTAATACAGTACCACATACACAGGTATAGGAGTTCAATGGTTGGAATGATTATCTCCAGGCTGAGATAATCAGAAACAGTTTGACCTTTCTCTGTCATGTGTTCCATCCTCTTCCTGCCTATGAATGGGTTCTTGACTATTTAGTAGAATTTTTAGTGTTAGATGATCCACTTTATCTGGTGCTGGAGATACCCTGCCCAAGGTTTTCTTCAAGCTCCTCCTCAGTTCTTCAAGTTACCCCTTCAGTTTTGATGATATGTTTTAGTTTTTTAGAAGAATGTCCATCCACTTTAGGGTCAGCTTCTACCAAGTGCTAGGCTTTCTCTCACACCTGTGACTTGTGACCAAAGAAAGTGTTTTGTCACCAGCCATGGTTACTTAGCATTAGTCTGTAATTCAAGAAGGTGCCAATAAAGCAGGGATGGTGTATTAGTCAGGGTTTTCCAGAGAAGTAGAACCAATGGGGATGGATAGATAGATAGATAGGTAGTTGAGAGGGAATTTAATATGGAAATTGACTGGGGATTATGAAGGCTGAGAAGTACTATCATATGCTGTCTGTAAGCTGGAGACCCAGAGAAGCCAGTGGTGTAGCTCAGTCCGGGGTTGAAGGCCGGAGAACCTAGTGAGTTGGAGTAGCACCGATGGAAGTCCCAGAGTCCAGAGAGTAGAGAACCTACAGTTCTGATGTCCAAGAGCAGGAGAAGGGTATCCCAGATGCAGAAGAGAGCAAGAATTTGCCTTTCTTCTGCCTTTTTGTTATGTCCAGACGCTCAACTGATTGGATGGTGCCCACTCACATTGGGTGGGGGCTGATCTTTAGTTCACTGATTGAAATGCCAATCTCTTCCAGAAACACCCTCATAGACATATTCAGAAATAGTGCTTTACCAGCTATCTGGGTATCCCTCAACCCAGCTGAGGAGATACCTAAAATTAACCATCACAGATGGGAAATACTTTTTTCTTTGTAGAACTGCTGATGCACTGATAAAGTATTGAGAGCTGTATATGAATAAGAAGCCAAGTAACGTTAGTTTGGCTTTTTTTTTTTTTTTCTTTTAAGGGAGGAAGAAAATACTTAAGAGGCCAAGTGAAGGAAATTTTTTTAAAGATAAGAAAATGTTGGCAGAAATGGAAGAGGCGTTAGAGAGAGAGGGAATTGACTAAATGCTGTAGTCTCAGCTGGGCAGTTTTTGAGTTGGGATAAACTTACAAAACAGCTCTTTCCGTTGGGGGCTGAAAGATGCAGGCATGTGGGTCTGGGTCCTGGCACAGGATAAGCAGAGGCTAGGTGTAGTCATATCACACCATCATGGTTGTCACACGTGGTACCATTTAGGCCATGGTGACAGGTCAATTCGGGCAAGTAAGATACATTATGGGTGGTATCTCCAGAGCTCTGATATAATATGCAGCATGCAGTGGGTGCTAAGTAAATATTTGTTAAATGATGAGTGAGTATCAGAATAAGGTTTAGTAGGGTCAGGTAGTCCCAAGATGAGCAATGTTTCAAGGAACTCTCTAGGGAAACATTAACTATATTAGGAGCCTCTACAGACTAAAATCTTTGCCGCTGCACAAACTTTGGTGGAGACATCTTAGTGGTGAAACCTATTCTGTTTTAAAGGATGCAAGTAAAGACCAGACTGGGCCTGCTGAGGATGAGGATGCCTTAAAATCCATTTAGAAACCTGTAAGTCTTGGGGTGGGAGTCAGGAGGACATGGAACTCTGCTGGAAACAGATCCTTCTCTTAGACTTGAGGTTCTGCTGGGAAAATTGTTCTGTCTTACTTAGGGACTTCACTGATTTAGTCTTGGGGTAGAGTGCCCCCTTCCGTGGCATCAGAATTCTTAAATCATATGACTAACTTATGTTCTTAGACTGGGTCATGACTCATGGTTGTGGGATTCTATCAGAAAAGGGAAGAAAATGAGATGGGGAAATGGAGAAAAAGATAAAGCTTCATTCACTTAGTTCATACAACAAATATTGAGTGATTTTGGTGTGCATTGGATTAGAATAAGGTTTACAAAAATAAGACACTAGACTTCAAAGAATGTAATTTACTGGAAGAGACTGACATGTAAATAAACACTGTAGGGAGATAGGAGCAATAATTTAAGTATGTACAAAGTCTTTGATGCCATAGTGGAGGGAGTGATTATTCAGAATGGGGAAGGGAAGCTGGTCAGGGAGGGTCTCTGGGTCTTGTCACAAGTGGCATTCACCAGGTGGACAGGTAGGTATAGGATCAGGAAAGGGGAGGCATCTCTAGCAAAGTGAACTGAATATGCAGGGTTTAGAAGTGTGGAACATATGTTAGAGGAACTAGGGAAAAAATTCAGAATGGTTGGAGGATGAAATGCTATTCTGTGTGGAATGCAAGAGGAGTGATGGTAGTGGTAAGATGTAACATTGGAGAGGTGGGTAGAGGGCAGATTAATAAAGGTCTGTGTGTCATGCCTACTAAAGATGGGGAGCATTCAGAACAGTGGGTTAGGGCATGAACTAGAAGGAAGAGATTTAGGTAGGGAGGCTGGTTAGTGGCGCAGGTGATAGATGATGTGAGCCTTAGAATGGCAATGAGAATGGAGAGGATAGGATGAGTTTTAGAAATATTTAGCATAGATAGTCAGAATTTGCTGAACTACTGCATGTGGGATGTGTGCAAAGATGATTTTTAGGTTTCTGTTTAACCCTACCCCAGTCAAACCTGTTCATCCCCCTGAATGGCAGTGCCATGAGCTGAAATGGAGAGAATTCAGGAAAGGAGCAAGTTCGATGGGAATGGTGATAGTGGAGGAGAAGGAGCCAGAGCTCAGTTTTGGACAGAATTTAAGAGATGAGAGAAGATAGACACAGGGAAATCCTGGAAGAATATTTTTCTCTTCTGCTTTGTGTCCTCAGCAAAATTGTAAACTTAAGAGCAAGAATTATGTTTCTATTTATTCTCTATCATCCACTGGGCTGGCATAATGTTGAACTTCCTCAGGAAGAGTAAAGAGCTCGTCAGGTACTTGTTTCATGGACAGAAGTAGGGATGGTGTGCCAGGTCCGACCCACAGATCCTGGCCAAACGACGGATGAAAGAATACACTCAGACACAGGTATCCAGTGAAAAAGCGGGCTAGGGGACCAGGCTGCTCACAGACCCTGAGGAGGGTGTTGTAGCAACCGCGGCCCTGACAAGCCAGAGCTGTGGGTATTTATTCAGTACAGATTTAATAGCAAAGGCTTTGAGTCAACACACTTGTGAGTAATTAACATAGTCCCCAACCCCCCTTCCTCGAGAGAGCAGTCCTGCTGGCAGATGATTAAAGGCCAGGTTCCGAGGCTTAAGTAAACTAACTTACCTAGATCCGTTTCTTTACATCCCCTTACATCTCCCAGATAAGAGAATCTGGCTGCCTCCAGCCAAATCCTTTTCTGAAGCTTTTGTAAAACCTCCCGACCTTCCATGAAGGTTTGCATCTTTTTACAATTTTTCCCACTACCCTGACGGATCTCCTACAATGGTAAGAGAAAACACTTGGACATTTGAAATATAGCATGATTGAGCTGATATATACTCAGCTGACAGTGACAGGAATAGGCAGATTTTGATCTAAGGTCACTTGTATTTGTTGCTTTTGGCTGATTTCTAGTTTTATGTATATTTTAGATTGTCTTGAAAGATATACAAAATCCTAGATTGCCTCCAGGAGAGGAGCTAGGTAGCTGAGGGTCAAAAATGGGAGGGAAACTTACTTTTCACTGTTAGCCTTTCTATAGCTATTGAATTTATACCATTAAAATGTAGTGTCTAGTCTGAAATTATCTGAAAAATGTTTTCTGGAGTCAGTAGTTATTTTCCTACTTTAAATTGACTTTTATGTATTTCTGGTTTTTTTTTTTTTTTTTGAGACGGAGTCTCGCTCTGTCGCCCAGGCTGGAGTGCAGTGGCGCAATCTCGGCTCACTGCAAGCTCCGTCTCCCGGGTTCACGCCATTCTCCTGCCTCAGCCTCTCCGAGTAGCTGGGACTACAGGTGCCCGCCACCACGCCTGGCTAATTTTTTGTATTTTTGGTAGAGACGGGGTTTCACCGTGGTCTCGATCTCCTGACCTCGTGATCCGCCCGCCTCAGCCTCCCGAAGTGCTGGGATTACAAGCGTGAGCCACCACGCCTGGCCTGTATTTCTGTTTTTTTTTTTTTTTTTAAGGATTTGCTTGTTATATTTTTCCAGTCCTTTAATTTCGCTCTTAAATGTGTAAAAAAATCTTTAATATTTTAAATTAAAAAACAGAGGATAACATATCCATTGTGGTAGGCTGAAAAAGCTCCCCACCCCCAAAGAGATCAGGTCCTAATCCCTGGAACCTATATATGTTCCTTATTTGGAAAAAGAGTTCTTGCAGGTATGAATAAATTAAGGTTCTTGAGATGGGGAGTTATTAAGATGGCTCCTAAATGCAATCACCTGTATCCTTGTAAGAGGGATTTAGAGGGAGATTTGACATACACAGAAGAAGAGAAGGCAATGTGAGGATGGAGCAGAGACAGCATTGAAGATGCTGGCCTTGAAGACTGGATGATGAGACTGCAAACTAAGGAATGCTGGTAGCCATTAAAAGTTGGAAGGCAAGGAATGGATTCTTCCCTAGATCCACTGGAGGAAGCATGGCCTTCCTGCTACCTTGATTTTGGCTTAGTGATACTCAGATTTCTGGCTTTAGAACTGTGAAACAGTACATTTATTATTTATTTTTATTTTTTATTTTTTGAGACGGAGTCTTGCTCTGTCGCCAGGCTGGAGTGCAGTGGTGCAATCTCGGCTCACTGCAATCTCCGCCTTCTGGGTTCAATTGATTCTTATTTATGTTTTAAGTACTTTGTTATGGCAGCCTCAGGAAACAATACACTTACATACGTGCTTACTCTCTTTATCCCATTTTCTTACATCAGCACACAGAGTGACAGTCACTGTCCTAAATTTGGTATGATTCCTTTCTGCTCAGCGTTGTTTGTATATTTTGAAAATGAAGTTTATTAATACCAATATATGTAGATGTATTTCATGTATTTTAACTCCATGGAATTTGATTGTATAGATTTATGACAACATATTAGTTCTAAGGCCAGGAGCGGTGGCTCATGCCTGTAATCCCAGCACTTTGGGAGGCTGGGGCGAGCGGATCACTTGAGGTCAGGAGTTCAAGACCAGCCTGGCCAACATAGTGAAACCCCGTCTCTACTAAAACATACAAAAACTAGCCAGGTGTGGTGGTAGGCACCTGTAGTCCCAGCTACTCAGGAGGCTGAAGCAGGAGAATCGCTTGAACCCAGGAGGCAGAGGTTGCAGTGAGCCGAGATCACCCACTGCACTCTAGCCTGGGCGACAGAGTGGGACTCCATCTCAAAAAAAAAAAAAAATATATATATATATATATATCTATACACACACACACACACACAGACACACACGTATATTTATTCTGTTGATGGACTTCTAGATTGTTTCCTTGTGTAATACAACAAGGCAATGAACATTCTAATACCAGTATGCTTGTGTATTTGTGAGAGAGTTTCTTTAGGCTATGTACAAGGGAAATTATTGGATCTTAGGATATGACTTCTTTGTACAAAAATACTGCCAAGTTGGTTTCTAAAGGGATTGAACTGATCTGTACATTCACCAGCAATATATGAAAGTTGCTTGTCTTTATATCTTCTCTAGCACTTGTTGTTAACTGAATTTTTGACTTTTGCCAGTCGTAGAAGAATGAAATGAATATCAGGCTTTTTCCTGGATACCAGTGAGATTGAACATCTTTATCTTCTCCAATTATGTGACTTGTCATTTCACTATTGTATATATTATCATAAAGACTTTGTCAAGTTTAATTTCTTCTTAAAATAGAACACCTATGAAATGCCAAGTACTTTTTTTTAAAGTTTTATTATGAAAATTTTTAAATTTTTAGAAAAGTAGAAGTAATAGCAGTGGTTAGTACATTTGAGTTGCTATCACAAAATACTACAGGCTGAGTAATTTATAAACAATAGAAATTTATTTTCTACAGTTATGGAGGCCAGGAAGTCTGTGATTAAGGCCCTGACAGATATAGTATCTGGTGAGGGCACTGCTTTTTGGTTCATAGATGGTGCCTTCTTGCTGTCCTCACATAGTTGAAGGGGCAAAAGAGCTACTTTGGGCCTATTTTATAAGGGTGTTAATTCCATTCCGAAGGGACCTAATCACCTCTCAAAAGGCCCCGCCTCCTGATACTGTCACTTTGAGGATTAGGATTTCAACATACGAATTTGGGGACATGCACCAACATTCATACCACAGCAGATAGTACAGTGAAAACCCGTATAATCAAATGTTGATAGCACTTTGCTATTATTTGATATATATTTTTCAGCTCAGTCATTTTGAAGTAGATTATAAATATAACACATTTTGCAACATTTCATATTGCATCTCTACAATATATGGAAATTCTATATAACAAAAATACGTTCATATCATTGAATATCTAGTCCATATTTAAATATTCCCAAGTGTTCCCAGTATGTCTTTTATAACTTTTTAAAACTTAGGATTCAGCGAGGTTTGTGTTTGGCCGTTACTTGATTTTATTTAAAAATCTCCTGTTTTGGGTTGGGCGCGGTGGCTCACGCCTATAATCCGAGCACTTTGGGAGGCCGAGGCGGGTGGATCATGAGGTCAGGAGATCGAGATCATCCTGGCCAACATAGTGAAACCCCATCTCTACTAAAAATGCAAAAATTAGCTGGGCGTGCTGGTGTGCACCTATAATCCCAGCTACTCGGGAGGCTGAGGCAGGAGAATCGCTTTAACCAGGGAGTTGGAGGTTGCAGTGAGCCGAGATTGCGCCCCTGCACTCCAGCCTGGTGACAGAGCAAGACTCCATCTCAAAAAAATAAATAAATATCCCCTGCTTTCTACTTATAGCATTGTAAGAATAAAGGCTTGTTTGTAAAGTAGGGCATTTGTTTTGTAGAATGTTCCTTGTTCTGGATTTGTCTGTCTTGTGGTTAGCTTTTTTTTTTTTTCCAACTTTTAAGTTCAAGAGTATATGTGCAGGATGTGCCGGTTCGTTACATAGGTAAACGTGTGCCATGGTGGTTTGCTGCGCACATCATCCCATCACCTAGGTATTAAGCCCAGTATCCACTAGCTGTTCTTCCTGATGCTCTCCCTCCCCAACCATCCCCCCAAGCTGCCCCCCCACCCCACCCCCACCCCCGGCTGACAGGCTCCAGTGTGTGTTGTTGCCCTCCATGGGCCCATGTGTTCTCATCATTCAGCTCCCACTTATAAGCGAGAACATGCAGTGTTTGTTTTTCTGATCCTTCATTAGTTTGCTAAGGATAATGGCGTCTAGCTCCTTCCATGTCCCTACAAAGGACATGATCTTGTTCCTTTTGTGGTTAGCTTTTTTCTCTACCCCCTGCATTTTCTGTGAAATGGAAGTTGGATCTAAGTTTGATAAGATCCAGGTTAAACAATTTTAGCAAGAATGCCTCACAGGTAACCTGTGTACTTCATAGTGTATCACATCAGGAGGCATATAATGTCTGTCTCGTAATTAATGATGCTAATAACTTTGGCCACCTGGTTGAGGTAGTGACACACCAGACCTTTACATTATGTTTTTCCTTTTTATGCTGGTAACTAACCTGAGGGGTGATATTTTAGCACCATGTGAATGTCCAGTTCTTCAGTAATCCTTCACTTAGACACATTAGCATTTATAGGTGTCCCTTTCCTGAATCAGCTATTCTATAAGGGTTTTTAGAGTGGTGATTTTTCTATTTCTCTGATTTCTTTTTCATTTTTAGCTGGCAGTCTTCTATAAAGATCTGTCCCTTATTAGCTGGGGCTATTTGGTTACCTCGACATATGGTTTCTATTGAAAATGCAGGATAAGTGCTTAATGCTTTTTATTTAATCGCTAATATTTAGAATAAAGAATTGGTATAATAATATCCGGTGGTATCAACTGCATTCTCTCTCCACGCGTGCCTCTCAGAAGCACCATTTTGGACTCATGGATTTTTATATATTTAGTATGTTATAGTCCTAACCATTATTCCGCTTGATACTGAAAAACTTACACATTTGGTCAGTGGGAGCTATTTCAAAGCCAGCTCCTATCTGCTTTTAGCATAACTTTACTAATCTTTGAAGACTTTCTTGTTTTCTAGCATATATCCTGGTATGATTTGTGAATTCCTAGCCTGAGACCTGAAATCGGCCATTTCTCCAAGATGCAGTGGTTTCTTTTAGCGGGAAAAGAAAAAAGTGGTTTTTATTTAGAAACCAAAATTTGAGTGCACATGATGCTTCTTGCTACTTGAGTGTCCCTGCTTCTAAGCCTTTTTATGGAACAGAACTAGGAAACATGTTCTTTAAAAAATCATGAAGGTGTTTATAGGCTAAGTTGCTTTGAACCAACCCTTTGCCAAAAATAACTAAAAGAGCTAAACAAAAAGTGTAACTATTTGAAATCACTGAAAGCCACCAGGGCAGTGAGAAATTGCAAAATCAAGATCTCAGCAAAGAGGGAAGCTCAGTTACATGAACCCAATCATTTGGGACTACCTTCCCCCTAAAGAGATCCTCTAATTCCTAATGCAGTGGCTGACAAATAGAATTTGAGTAGAGTTTTTGACAAACCCTGTGGTTGTGGAGTATAAAAATTGGAGTTCATGGCCAGGCATGGTGGCTCACACCTGTAATCCCAGCACTTTGGGAGGCCAAGGTGGGCAGATCCCCTGAGGTCAGTTGTTAGAGACCAGCCTGGCCAACATGATAAAACCCCGTGCCTACTAAGAATACAAAAAGCAGCTGGGCGTGGTGGTAGGCATCTATAGTTCCAGCTACTCGGGAGGCTGAGGCAGGAGAATTGCTTGAACCTGGGAGGCAGAGGTTGCAGTGAGCCGAGATGGCGCCACTGCACTCCAGCCTGGGTGACAGAGAGAGACTCCATCTCAAAAAAAAAAAAAAAAAAAAAAATTGGAGTTCATAAGCAGATATTCAGGGCTTTTGGTTGGGACTCTGAAAGAATACCCCTTAGCAATAATAGTGACCTGGAAATAGACTGGCTTTCACAGAGACTGAAGACCAGTTTCAAATAATCTCTATCCCCTGATAGGATTAATTAAGATTAGTTAAGAACCAATTGCCAGGACACTTAAGCTGTATGTTTGCCGGAAGCAAATGTAATTCCTCTTTGGAAGAAGACAATATCACTCAGAAACTTAAATTATCCTGCAGCTTTTCATATATAGTCATTTCTCAGTATCTGAGGAGGATTGGTTCCAGGGTCCCTCCGCCCATACCAAAATCCATGGCTGCTCAAGTACTTGATTTAAAAAGAAAAAGGTAATATTTGCATATAACCTATGTACATCCTCCTGTGTACTTTAATCTCTAGATTACTTATAATACCTAATACAATGTAAATGCTCTGTAAATAGTTGTTACACTGTATTTAGGGAATAATGATGGGAAAAGTCTACATGTTCCATACAGATGCAGCCAACCATTTGTTTTTTTTTAATATTTTTGAGCTGTAGTTGGTTGAATCCACACATGTAGAACCCATGGATATAGAGGGCTGACTGTACAATATTGAGAATTCCATTCTTAAAAAATAAGTAAATGCCTTTTATTTATTACCATTTATATGATTACAAATATTATCTCCCAGTTTGTAACATTTTACTTTCTTAATGGAGTCATGATGAATAAAAATTCTTAATTTCAATATAGATAAAAATAACAAGCCTTTTCCTTTTAGTGGTTATTGCCTTTGTGTCTTGTTTAAGAACTCCTTCTCTAACCTGAAATCATAAATGTATTCTCCTATACTGTCTTCTTAAAGCACCACAGTTTTGCATTCCATATGTCTTCAGTCCACTTAGAATGAATTTCAGTGAAGGATGGAACAGGAATTCAATCATTTTGTTTTCTATTTGTCTTAAGCTGTCTCTCAGCATTATTTGTGGAAAATAACCTCTTAATGGTGTTAGTTTCCTTTGCCTAGTTTGGCATATAATAGACCTCTATGAATGAATTTGAATAAAGGATAATATTTTGGTAGTGTGAAACTCTTTCTATAGGTTCCTTGTGGTTTTCAAATATATTGTCTAATTTACTAGTTGGTTTTTTATTCTGTACACCTTACGTTCTGTTTTACTTAATTATAAGGGCCTCTCATTTACTACTGAAATCCTATCGGCACTAAATAAATATTTGTCGAATTTTCTTTACATCTGTTTTAAATTTCCTTTTATTGTAGTGGTCTTTACAGTTATGAGACTTGCTTGATACATTTTCTTGAGCTCTTTGTCTTAGACTGTGTTTCTTAACTCTAACATAACATTATAGTCACTTGAAGAGATTTTAAATGCTACCTGTCGTTTGGGCTGTACCCCGGCCCAGTTAAAGTAGTATTTTTAAAGTTTCCCAGTTGACTGTTGTGTAGTTCAGGTTGAGAAGCACTGGTCAGAGACCTGACTGGGTACTTTTGGTTCTTCAGATTTCTCTTAGGTACGTTTTTCTTTTTTTGCAAAGCCCCTTTTGATTTTACAATTGTTTAAAAGGAATTTCTCTTTTTGACAGATTTTATGAAACTTTTACTCTTTGACATTTAGAAACATACACAGAAAGTTTCTGAAGATTGTTACATAAGTGTTATTTATGGCTGAAATTTTTTGTCCTATCACATCTTGTATTCCGTGCAATCAAATTCAACAGATATTTATTATCCTTTGTGCCAGGCATTATGCAAGGGCTTGGTGAATAAGAGAAGGTCTTTGACTTTCTGGAGCTTATAGTCTATACTTGTAAGTAATCATAAGTATAATGAGCTCTCCAAAAGAGGTGGGGGTATAGGGTTCTGTGCAGTTGTACTGCCTGGAGGGTTGAACCTATTCTGTGAGTCAGGGAATGTCCCCCTGAAGTAACATTTAAGCTGAGACTTTAAGAACAAGTTCAGAAAACACGTTCTTTAGATAAACTGGACTTTTTCAAAATTAAAAACTTTTGTGTTTCAAAGGACATTATCGGGAAAAGACTTTCTTGAATGGGAGAAAATATTTGCAAATCATGTATTAATAAAGGGTCTACTACTATCAGAGGATATAAAGAACTCATACAACCCAACAAACAGACAACTCAATTAAAAAATGAACAGAAGATACGAATAAACAATTCTCCAGAGGAGTTATACAAATGACCAACAAGCACAGGAAAAGATGTCCAACTTCGGCCAGGCGCAGTGGCTCACACCTTTAATCCCAGCACTTTGGGAGGCTGAGGCAGGTGGATTACCAGAGGTCAGGAGTTCTAGACAAGCCTGGCCAACGTGGTGAAATCCCGTCTCTACTGAAAATGCAAAAATTAGCCAGTTGTGGTGGTGAGCACCTGTAATCCCAGCTACTTGGGAGGCTGAGGCAGGAGAATCACTTGAACGCTGGAGGCAGAGGTTGCAGTGCACTGAGATTGTGCCATTGTACTCCAGCCTGGCCAACAAGAGCGAAACTCCATCTCAAAAAAAAAAAAAAAGTCCAACTTCACTGGGCATTAAGAAAATGTAAATCAAAACAGTGAGATACCACTTCACACTCAGCAGACAGCTATCATAAAAAAATTAGAAAATAACAGGTATTGGTGAGATGTGGTAGAAATGGTAACCAAAAGGTGTAAACAACCCAGACGTCCATTAACAGCTGAATGGATAAACGAGTTGTGTTATACACATATTAAGGAATAATATCCAGCCATAAAAAGGACTGAAGTACTGATACATGCTGCAACATGGAGGCACCTTGAAAACATCATGTTAAATAAATACAATAAAAGAAACCAGAAACGAAAAGTTAACACATTGTGTGATTCCTTTCATATTCAGAATAAGCAATCCCATAGAGATAGAAAGCAAATTAGTGGTTGCCAGGGAACTGGGGAGGGGGAGATAGAAAGAGATTATTTAAAGGGTATAGGGAGGTGGTGGTTGTATGACATTGTAAATGCACTAAATGCCAGTGAATTGTACACTTTAAAATGGTTAATTATATAAATTTCACTTCCAAAAAATGTGCATAAACCTGATTAGATTTTTAAAACTTGTATGACCATACAGTTTTAAGTGCCTAAGTATTTCTTCTGAGTGGAGTTGGTCAACCTAAATAACAAGCAGAGAGAGGTTCCCTAGATGAAAATGATGGTTATTTGGCAACAGCATTGCAGTGGGAATGTACTTGCCATGGTAAACTGTGTATATATTCAAGGACGTAAAGGAAGACAAAGATTTTTAAAGGGAAAAGGAGGACTTTGTAATTGTTTTGAAATGATTATGATTGGCTACAGAGGTCAATAACAAGAGTGATGCCAGTCCAAGGTTGGACAGGCAGTTGCTGGGCAGATGTCCTTGCGGAAGTATTTTTTGTGTAATATTGCAGTGCCTTTGAGCAAGCAAGGCTGTGGTTTTTGCAGAGTCTTTTGTGATAGGTTTTGTTTAGGTATACAAGTGTGAGAACCCTCTTAGCCTTTCCAGCTCTATATGTCAGATTTTTTAATACACTAGTGACTTCATTTTGATTCTGACAACTTTCACAAATTATTACAATTGTTGTTGCATAACAAATATTTTACAGATTTTGTTCAATATTAAACATTAAAAATGAAATTTATTGGAAATACATCTTCTAATGGTACAGACTTTTAAAAAATGCCATTTAGTCTGTATGTCCATAGATGACTGCTACATGAATGAATGCTACAAAGGTTCAGCATAAATTCTGTTCCTATTTTATGATTTATTAGACTCAAGTGCTGAGAAACCTTGTTGATGTAATAAAATGGTAATGGAAGGAGTTTAGTTATAGCAGTGTCACTCAGTTTTTTGAGCTTCTGAGTCATGTACTAAAAAGCACATAGTAATTTAACATAAAATTGACTTTTAATGATTAATTGACTCATAACTCAGGTTTTCCTTCAGTATTTTTGAAATGTGAAGAATTGGAAAACAGTTCACTTGCATAACAATCTGGTAATCATTAGAGTAATTTACTACTTTCTCAACACCTCCACCAGCATTTCCAGTCCACCCTATGTTTAGTGCTTCAGAAATTTTTGCCTGTCAGGGAACTACCATGTTAATAAGAGACAAAGGTTAGGGGAATGTTTGTCTTTTGTAAAATGGAAAAGCATTATTGTTAAAGGGAAAAAGGGAAAGATGAGTTCTCATGACACAGGCAGAGTAGTTTTTGAAATGATTACCTGTGAAAGATGAAAATTTTCTGATGCTCTTAAAGCTAACTGTGCACTTGGACCTCTTCAAATCTTTGTGTACCTAGACAGTACCATACTCTTTCCAAGGTTTTATATAAAGTGCTGCTTATAGCCTGCCCTCAGCTACGAATCTTTGAATAACTTGAAACTCCTGTGCACTGTGAATAAAAAAAGGTGAAATTAAAAAAAAGTAAAATTTGACCCTAAAGCTGTCTTTGAAAATGGCTTTTTAAAAAAAATTTTGTGTCTGTAATAAATGTGGAGTTAATACAAAATTCTTAAATTAGATTGAGTTAGGAGTTTTGGCTTTTCTCATTCCTTTTCTAAAAATTTTCCCAGGTCAATGAGTGGTCATTGAAGATAAGAAAGGAAATGAGAGTTGTTGACAGGCAAATAAGGGGTAAGTTATCATTTTATGTCTTCTATTTTTCACCATCTTGGTATATTTTGCTTCAGTTCGTAAAAATAAACTGCATTTATATATCATAAGACATAGTTTATTCCTATATCAGTTATTTATAGCTGTCTGACTGATTTTGCTTTTTAATTCTGTAATCAGTATTAAAAAAGATAATGAGTTAGAAGACACTTTATATTTTGGAAGAGCAAAAGAAACCTCTTGCTACTTATAAAGAAATGCCTTTTATGGAATTCAAATTAAATAAATTATACATAAGTAAGAAATACAATTCCATTGTCACTGCTCTATTTATCTTAGCATGACTGTAAATTGAGGACAGTATGTTTATAAATAAAGTTGATTTTTTTCGTTTAGTACCATTTAAGGTGATTTGCAAAGGGATGGTAATATTTAAAACTTTTAAGGTTTCTAACACTTTCATGATTGGAGAAGAGTTAATATCATAAAGGTATCCCAGTATCACTTTCTTTAAAAAGAATTGGAGAGGGAAATTCCACTCCCATCCACGAAGGAGTAATTGCTTTTCAACTTGCATTCTCATCGTAAATAAAAATTTGGACAAAGCAAGAGAGAAAAAAACTGGACAAAAATCTGTGAAACAGCTGTTTCCAAACATTGGACAGCTGGCAGTACCGGGTTGTGATCACTGAGAGAATAGAAACAAAGACAGAGAGCCTTAATATGACCCTGTCATTCTGCTTGGAGATACTTTCTGGATTATAACCCATGGAAGGACATTCCAGGCACAGCATAGTGGTTTCACTGGGTTGAGAATAGAGATAAGGGTTCAGGGAATGGCTGGAATTTGTGAGGCAGAGTATCAGAGAGAAGGGAAATATTCAGAGAAAGAACTTCAAATGTCTCAATAGGATCCATTGGAGTCTTTGGCTGAATACTAAGCTGTGCATGCTTAGAGTGAAATTTCAAGAGACTGGGCAAAGAACAATTACTAGGAAGAGAACAACTACCAGGAAGCTGTAAGCTGAATAATTCCTAGAGCTAATAAAGGATTGAGAAGTGGTTGAGCTCTGATCAGACACAGAAAAGAGACTTTGTTGAACCTCTGGGATGTTCAGTAGAGACCTCAGAAGAGTCACACCTTAATAATAAGGATCAGGTAGGTAGTCCTAGAAAAAAGGCTACCACAAGCCCATACCAACCAACCAACAAGACTTAAAAGACCTGAAGGCTGATTTGCAGGTAATTTGACTACCTGCCAAAGTAAAGATTAACACTCTAAGGGAAGACTACAACATTCAGACACCCAACAATGAAACATATACAGTGGCCAGCATCCAATGAGATACTATTATGAAGAAGCAGGAAAATGTGACCCGGAAACAGGAGAAAAGCCAGGTGTAATAGAAATAGATTAAAAAAAAAACCCAAAACCCCCACAAAAAAACAGATGATTGAATTCGCAGTCAAGGATTTTTAAGCAGCTATTATATGTTGAGATTAAAGGATAACTTAAACATAAGGAGGAGATAAATTCAAAATACAGAAAAGAACAAAATGGAATTTCTAGAGTCCAAAGATCTGAAATGAAGTGAAATTAAATGAAGAATCACTGAATGGGTTTAACAGCAAATTAGACACTACAGAAAACAAGATCAGTGAAATTGAAGATATACAAAATACAAAATGTTCAAATGAACATTTCCTTTGAGTATCCTGTCAGCAACCCAAATATTTCAGATTTTGGATTTTGGATTTTCTGATTAGGGATACACAACTGGTATGATGCAAACATTCCAAAATCTAAAGCCTGAAAGACATTTGGTCCCAAGCATTTTGGATAAGAGATATTCAACCTGTAATACAAATTATCCAAACTGTAGTACAGACAGAAAAAAGAAAAAAAAAAAAACACAGAGCTTCTAATATCAAATGAGCTAACGTGTGTAATTTGAGTCTCAGGAGGAGAGGGGTCAGGAAGGATCATATGAAATTGTAGCTGAATGTTTTTCAAACATGATGAAAACTGTTAAGCTTGCAGATCCAAGGAACTCATCTCCAAATCGAATAAACACAAAACCATACAAAGGCAAAGCATAATCAAATTACTGAAAACCGAAAAGATAACCCCCCAGAAAGACAAATATAGGTCCAATAAACAGTGATAAGAATGATTTTAAAATTCTTATCAGAAACAATGCAAACTAGAATATCTTTCATATGGTGAGAAAAAACCCACAAAACAACCCCATGTTATCCTAGACTTAAGTCCAATGAAAATAACATTCATAGGTGAAGGTGAAGTAAAGATATTTTCAAACAAAAGCCAGAAAGAATTTGTTGCCAATACAATAAATGTTAAAAGAAGTTGTAGGCTGAAGAAAAATCATACCAGATACAAACTTGGGTTTATATGAAGGAATAAAGCATACTGGAAATGGTAAATATGTAAGTAAATAGAAATTATTTTTTCCTCTTAAGAATGTTTTTAACTTAACTGACTCTTGAAAGTAAAAATAATGATGTATTGTGGGGCTTGTAACATGTAGAGGTAAAATGTATGACAATGATAATAATTGATCAGTGTCAAAAATAAATGTTAGAAACTTTGTAAGTTTCATTAGTGTCTCACAGCCTTGCATATTCCTTTTTTGTGCTATGCTCACTGTAATTCTTCTCACATCCATAGCTCATTTTGCCTTTTAAATGATGATCTTCAAGCCCAATATCTTTCATATATGTTGCCTGTTATTTGTCATTAATAGTAATTTATTAATTTACTCTAACATGATATCGGAAAAAGATCATGGATTTTGGAGTCTTAACATTACCAGGTTTAAACTCTGATTATCACCTGTCCTTAATAAACTTCTTTGAATCTCATAGAATTGTTGTGACAGTTAAATCTGTGAATATATGTAAAGTGTTTAGGACAGTACCTGGCATACAGTAGAGACTTCACTAGTTGATGGTGATATCAAAAAAGGGGATGGGGCACTTTGATAAAGTGTGACTATGAAGTAATGTGATTGCTTTAAATGTTACTTGTGAAAGCATATGAGGATTTATCACAGAAACACTATCAGGATCTTTCAGTTGGTTTTATATTAGCAGTCAAAGTGAATGGATTTAAAAAGAAATACTAGTGTAAAAATGAGCAACTGCAAAATGAATTTATGTTCTCAGAAGTCAAGCTATTGGCTATGCTTATTGGGGGGGAATGGTGGATTAAAGGTGACGTAAGGGGGCCTTGTGGCATGTTGGTAATCTGTTTCTTGATCTAGGCCCTGGTTACATGAGCGTGTTTAATTTGTGAAAATGTATATAGCTGTACAGTTATGTTTACTTTTCTGTATATATGTTATACTTAAATAACAAGTTAAGGAAAAATAATAGCAACTTAAAGCAAAATATAACTATAGGGAGTTCTCAGCTTCTCATGGAAGATTTATGGTAGTCCACATTTTTAGCTTTCAGTCAAATATAACACATTTTGAACACTCATTATAGGCAATAATTGGAATGAATTTAGGTAATTCATTTCATCTGCTCCTCAAATGAAAATAGTCAGCTTGGGTGAGCATTCATGACTATAAAGGTAGTTATACACATGTAAAAATGCAGAAAAGTAGAAAGTTAAAATCACCCTGAAGTTCGACCACTTAGAGATAACCACCACAAACACTTTGGTGATCATCCTTTTCCAGATATATTTCTGTTTTTGTATTTATACCCAAACGTTTGTTTATAAGTGAGTCATACTAGTCTTGCTGCTGATTTTTATCTATTTTTATTGTAAAATTTACATAAAATAAAGCTGACCATTTTAACCATTTTTAAGTGTACAGTTCAGTGGCATTAGGTGTATTCATAATGTTTTGCAACCATCACCACTATCCATCTCCAGATCTTTTTCCTCATCCATACTGAAACTCTGTACCTATTAAACAATAACTTCCTATTTCTCCCTACCCCCAGCCCCCGGTAACCACTATTCTACTTTCTGTATCTAAGTATTTGACGATTCTAAGTACCTCATATAAGTAGAATCAAATAATTTTTGTCTTTTTGTGTCTGGCTTATTTCACTTAACATAATGTTTTTAAGGATCATCCATGTTGTAGCAGGTATCAGAATTTCATTCCTTTTTAAGGCTGAGTAATATTCCATTGTCTGTATATACCATATTTTATTTATACACTCATCTGCTGATGGACATTTAGATTGTTTCCACCTTTTGGCTATTGTGAATAATGCTCCTATGAAGATGGATGTACAGATATCTGTTTTGCTTTCAATTCTTTTCAGTACTTTTGCATACATAAACAAAAGTAGCATTATTGGATCAAATAATTGTATCTTTAATTTTGGGGGGAACCATTTACTGTTTTCCATGGCAGCTGTGCCATCTTACATTCCTGTCACCAGGAGCTAGGCTACTCAAAAGTAACTGTATATATGAGGGAATGTAGAAGTCACTGTGCCTGCCCAGGGAATGGTACAGCCTCATAAAATATCTCAGAAGATCTTGAGTTTATACCTTGTGCTGATCTTTACCACAGACACCCTATGCCAATTTTAAAAAACAAAAAAGAAAACAAAACCAAACCTGATGAGCCCTGGGGAATCAACATCTGATCTCCAGAGTTACCACATTAGAAGATTCCAACATTTAGTTTTCAACAACAGTAAAATCATAAGGCATACAAAGAAACAGGAAAATATGGCCTACTCAAAGCAGGAAGAAGTAAGTCACCAGAAACTGTTGCTGAGAAAGACTAGATGGCAGATTTGCTAAACAAAGACTTAAAGCAAGTATCTTACAGATGTGCAAAGAACTAAAGAAAGAGGTAGATTAAGTTAAAAAGTGTGAACAAAATGGAAATAATGGAAAGCTAGAAAACAAGAAACCCCGAAATTCTGGAGCTGAAAAGTACAATAACTGAAGTGAAAACCTTACTAGAATGATTCAAAAGCATATTTGAGCAGGTAAAATAAAGAATCAGCAGACTTCAAAATAGAACAATTGAAATTATCAAGTCTAAGGAACAGAAAGAAAAAATGAGACTGGGTGCAATGACTAACGCCTATAATCCCAATGCTTTGGGAGGCTGAGGCAAGCGTGTTGCTTGAGGCCAGGAGTTTGAGACCAGCCTGGGCAACATGGCAAAACCTCATCTCTACAAAAAATAAAAACAAAAATTAGCCAGGTGTGGTGGTACATGCCTGTAGTCCTACCTACCCAGGAGGTTGAGGCTGTAGTAAGCCATGATCATGCTACTGCACTCCAGCTTGGGCAACAGAGCAAGACCCTGTCTATTGAAAAAAAAGAAAAAGAAAAAAAAATGAGCAGAGCCTAAGAGACCTGTCAGACATCATCAAGTAGACCAACATGCATTGTGGAAATTTTAGGAGAAGAGAGAGGTGCAGAAAGATTATTTGAAGAAATAATGGCTGAAAACTTCCTAGATTTGATGAAAGATAGGAATATAAACATCCAAGAAGTTCAGTGACCTCCAGGTAGGATAAACTCAAGTGAGATCTTGCCAAGAAAGACACATTATAATCAAACTGTAGAAAGCCATAGACAATGAGAGAATCTTAAAAGGAGCAAGAGAGAAACATCTTGTCACATACAAAGGATCCTCGTAAGATTTTAGAAGATTTCTCATCTGAAACATTAGAGGGCAGAAAGCCGTGGATTCAATACTGAAAGAAAAGGCCTATCAACCAAAATTTTATGTCTAGCAAAACTGTCAGATAAACAAAAGCCATGGGAGTTTATTACAGCTAGACCTGACTTGCAAGAGGTAATAAAGGGAGTCCTTCAGGTTGAAATGAAAGGACATTATACAGTAACTTGACGATGTATGAAGAAATAAGTATCTCCATTAAAGGTAGATTCATGGACAATTAGAAAGGTTTATAACTCTACTTTTTGTATTCTACATGATTTAAGAGACATGAATAAGAAATAAAAGGTAGTCTGTTTTTGGACACATAGGGCCTAAATGTAACATCGTAACATCAGTAACTGAACTGGGATAGAGACAGAGTTTTATGAGAGCATAGTTTTCTTACTGCTTTTGAAATTAAGCTCATGCAGGCTGGGCGCGGTGGCTTATGCCTGTAATCCCTGCACTTTGGGAGGCCGAGGTGGGCGGATCACCTAAGGCCAGGAGTTCGAGACCAGACTGACCAACATGGTGAAACCCCATTTCTACTAAAAATACAAAAATTAGCTGGGCGTGTGGTGCGCGCCTGTAATCCCAACTACTGTGGAGGCTGAGGCAGGAGAATTGCTTGAACCTGGGGGCCGGAGGTTGCAGTGAGCTGAGATCATGATGCCACTGCACTCTAGCCTGAGTGATAAAGTGAGACTCAAAAAAAAAAGAAGCTCATGCAAATTCACATTAGAGTGTTATAAATTTAGGATGTTAAGCATAATCCTTGTGGTATCCACAAAGAAAATGGCTATACAAAAGGAAATAAGAAGGGAATTAAAACATTTCATTAACCAAAAAAATCAAGTAAACACACAAGAAAACATTAATGCAGGAAATAAGGGACAAAATAGCTATGACATACAGAAAATTGGCAGAAGAAAATTTGTCCTTATCAATATCAATTCCTTTTTTTTTGGAGATAGGGTCTTACCCTGTCACCCAGCTGGAGTGCAGTGGTGTGACACGGCTCACTGCAGCCTCGACCTCCTGGGCTCTAGCAATCCTCCCATCTCAGCCTGCCAAGTACCTGGGACTATAGATGCATGCCACTGCACCAGCTAATTTTTGTATTTTTTGTAGAGACAGGGTTTCATCATGTTGCCTA
Source organism: Hylobates moloch (assembly GCF_009828535.3). Classification (NCBI taxonomy): domain Eukaryota; kingdom Metazoa; phylum Chordata; class Mammalia; order Primates; family Hylobatidae; genus Hylobates; species Hylobates moloch. Next base: position 28,940,185 of record NW_026652290.1, on the reverse strand, counting down.
GGCTAGTCTGGAACTCCTGGACTCAACAATCCTCCTGCCTTGGCCTCCCAAAGTGCTAGGATTACAGGCATGAGCCACTGTGCCCAGCCCACAGTAATTACTTTGAATGTAAATGGATTTAAAGTCTCTAATCAAATTGGCAGAATGGATTTTACAAAACATAATCTTATATTTAAAAACATATATACTGTCTACAAGAGTGAGACTTTAGATCCAAAAACACAAATAGATTGAAAGCAAAAGGGTGGAAAAAGATATTTTATGGCCATAGTAAATAAAAGACAGCAGGGACGGCTATGTTATTATCAGATAAAATAGATTTTAAATAAAAAAAGATTATATGAGACAAAGGACATTATATATTAAAGATTAAATATAGCAAGAAGATAATACAAGTGTACATATTTTTGTATACAATAACAGACTGTCAAAACATATGCAGCAAAAGTGGACAGAATTGAAGAGAGAAATAGTTCTTCCATAATAGACAATACTGCACTGTCAACAATGGGTATATCAACTAGATAGGAATTAGGTAGGAAAACAGGGGGCTTGAAGAATGAAGGCAGAGTGCAGTGGTTCACACCTGTAATCCTAGCACTTTGGGAGGCCCAGGCAGTTGGATCACCTGATGTCAGGAGTTTGAGACCAGCCTGGCCAACATGGCGAAACCCCGTCTCTACTAAAAATACAAAAATTAGCTGGGTGTCATGGTGTGTGCCTGTAATCCCAGGTACGGGATGCTGAGGTAGGAGAATTGCTTGAACCTGGGAGGCGGAGGATGCAGTGAGCTGAGATTATGCCACCACAGTGCAGCCTGGGAGACGGAGTGAGACTCCATCTCAAAAAAAAAAAAAAAATGAAATAAAGCAATTGGATCTAAAGATATATACAGAATACTACCCAACAACAAAATACACATTCTTCTCACATATACACAAGACATTCTTTAGGATAGACCATATGTTAGACTGTAAATCAAATCTCAGTCAAATTTAAAAGATATATAAGGTATCTTCTCTGACCACAACAGGATGAAATTAGAAATCAGTAACAGAAAGAATACTGGAAAATTCACAGATGTATGGAAATTAAGCAACACATTCTTAACCAATGGGTGAAAAAAGAAATCACAAAGGAAATTAGAAAATACTTACAGACAGGTAAAAATCAAATCAGAACATACCAAAAGTTAGAAGATGTAGCAAAAGCAACACTCAGAGGAAAATTAATAGCTATAAATGCTTAAATTAAGAATGAAGGCCAGGTGTGGTGGCCTTAATCCCAACACTTTGGGAGGCCAAGGCGGGCAGATCACTTGAGCCCAGGAGTTTGAGGCCAGCCTGGGCAACATGGCGAAACCCTGTCTCTATCAAAAATACAAAAATTAGCTAGGTGCTCTGGTCTGTGGGTAATCACAGCTACTTGGGAGGCTGAGGTGGGAAGATCGCTTGAACCCAGAGGCAGAAGTTATAGTGAGTTGTGATGGTGACCAACCTTGCACTCCAGCCTGGGTGACAGGAGTGAAACCCTGTCTCAAAAAAAAAAAAAAAAAAAATCTCAGATGAGCAACCTGGCTTTCAACTTAAAGGAAATAGAACAAGAACAAAGTCATCCCAAATCTAGCAGAAGAAAGAAAATAATAAAGATTAAAGCAGAGACAGAACAGAAAAAGAATAGAGAGCATTCACAAAATCCATAGTTGGTTCTTGAAAAAGACAACAAAATGTATACACCTTAACTAGATTGACTAAGGAAGAAGAGAAAGTTGAAAGTACTAAAATCAGAGTTGAAAGTGGAGACATTACTATTGATTCCACAGAAATAAAGATTATAAGAATACTATGGACAATCGTATGTTAATAAATTGTGTAACCTAGATGTGATGGACAAATTACTAGAAACATAAAACTTACCAAGATTGAAACATGAAGAAATAGAAAATGTGAACAGACTTATACCTAGTTGGGAGAGTGAATCAGTGATCAAAAATATCCTGACAAAGAAAAGCTGTAGACCTGATGACTTCACTGATGAATTCTATCAAACAGTTAAAGAAGAACTAACACCAATGCTTCTCAAACTTCAAGAAATTGAAGGGAAGAAAACATTTCCTAATTCATTCTATGTTGCCGATATTGTCCTGATATCATATCAGACAAATATGCTGTAAGAAAACTATAGACCAGTATCTCTTATGAACATTGGTGCAAAAATCTTCAACGGAATACTAGCAAACCAAATCCAGCAACACGTTAAAATGAGTATACATCACAACCAAGTGGGATTTATCCTGGAATGCAAGAATGATTCAACATATAAAATTTGATCAGTGTAATATATCACATTAACAGCATGAAGGGGAAAAGAAACTCACATTATCATCTCAATTGACACAGAAAAAGCATTTGGCCAAATTCAGCACCTTTTCATGCTAAAAAAACAACTAGGAATAGAAAGAAATTATCTGAACATAGTAAAAACCATGTATGAAAAAAACCACAGGGACTATCAAAATAAATGGTGAAAGACTAAAAGCTTTTCCTCTAAGATCAGGAACAAGGCAAGGATACCCACTTTTGCCACTTCTCTTTAACACGATACTGAACTTCTAGCCAAAGGAATTGGACAAGAAAAAAATAGTTCAAAGTATGTAAATTGGAAAGGAATAAGTAAAAATCTCTGTTTGCAGCTGATACTATATGTATAATACCCTAAAGATTTTTCAAAAAAGACCTATTAGAACTAATAAATTCAGTAAAGTAGCAAGATACAAAATCAGCACCAAAAAATAATTGTATTTCTCTATATTAATAACGGACAATCTGAAAAGGAAATTAAGAAAACCCATTCTCAGTAGCATCAAAAATAATCAGATACTTAGGAATTTGCTTAACCAAGGAGGCAAAAGACTTGTATAATGAAAATGATGAAATATTACTGAAAGAAATTAGACATAAATAAATGGAAAGACATCACATTTTCATGGATTGGGAGATTAAATATTGTTAAGATGTCAGTACTACCCAAAGCAATCTTACACATTCAAAGTGCAATCCTTATCAAAATCCCAATGACATTTTTTGTAGAAATAGAGATATCTGTCCTAAAATTCTTATAGAATCTTAAGAGACCCTAAATAATCAAAATAGTCTTAAAAAAAGAAAGTTTGACAACTCACTTCCTGGTTTCAAAACTTGCCACAAAGCTACAGAGATAAAATCAGTGTAGTACTGACATAAAGACAGACATATAAACCAATGGAATAGAAATAGGTATCCAGAAAAACTATGTTGTCAACTGATTTTTGACAAGGGTAGCAAGACCATTCAGTGGAGGAAAGGACAGTTTTCAGCAAATGGTGCTGGGAAAACTGGATATCCATATGCAAAAGAATTCAGTTGGACCTTTACCTAACAATGTATACAAAAATTAACCCCAAATGGATCAAAGACCTAAATGTAAGAGCTAAAACTATAAAACTCTTAGAAAAAAACACAGGGTAAAACTTCACAACATGAAGAACAAACTGCTGGGCATGGTGATTTGTGCCTATAGTCCCAGCTACTCGGGAGGCTGAGGCTGGAAGATCAGTTGAGGCCAGGAGTATGAGGCTGTAATGTGCTATAATCATGCCTGTGAATAGCCACTGCACTACACCCTGAGCAACATAGATCCATCTCCAAAAAATAAGAGTAGACAAACTGGACTTCATGAAAATCAAAAATTTTCATGCATCTTAAAAAAGATTACCTGGCAGGGCACAGTGGTTCACGCCTGTAATTCCAGCACTTTGGGAGGCTGTGGTGGGTAGATTGCTTGAGCCCAGGCGTTTGAGACCAGCCTGGGCAACATGGCGAAACCTCATCTGTACAAAAAAAGAAAAAGAAAAATTGTATATTAAAAAAATAAAAAGATGTTACCAACGGAGTAAAAAGGCAACTCATAGAATGGGAGAAAGCATTTGCAAATCATTTATCTGACGAGAGGTTGTATTCAGAATATATACAGAAGACCTAAAATGCCACAACAATAAAACGACTTAATTCAAAAATGGGCAAAGGACTTCAATAGACTTTTGGAATTTCTCCAAATAAGCTGTACAAATTGTCAGTAAGTACATGAAAAGATGTTCAACATCACTAATTATTATGGAAATGCAAATCAAAACGACCTCATACCCATTAGGATGACTACTATCAAAACAACAACAACAAAACCCCCAGGAAATAACCAGTGTTGGTGAGTATGTGGTGAAATTGGAACTTTGTATACTGTTAGTGAGAATGTAAAATGATGTAGCCACTGTGAAAAACAGTAGAGCTGTTCCTCAAAAAATTAAAAATAGAATTACCCTATAACCTAACAGTTCTGCTTTTAGGTATATACACAAAAGAAAGCAGGGTCTCAAAGACATATTTGTACATTCATGTTCTTCACAATAGGTAAAAATTGTAAGTAACCCAAGTGTCCATTGACAAATGAATGGTTAAGTAAAACGTCGTATATACATACAATGGAATATTACTGAGCCTTAAAAAGAAATTTCTGACATATGCTACAACATGGATGAACCTTAAAAATATTAGGCTTAGTGGGCCGGGCGCGGTGGCTCACGCTTGTAATCCCAGCACTTTGGGAGGCCGAGGCGGGTGGATCACGAGGTCAGGAGATCGAGACCACGGTGAAACCCCGTCTTAGCCGGGCGGTGGTGGGGGCTGTAGTCCCAGTACCAGAGGTGAGGAGAGAATGAGTGAACCGGAGGGGTGCAGTGAGCCGTGGCCACTCACCAGCCTGGGGACAGGACATCCATCTCAAAAAAAAAAAAAAAAAAAAAAAAAATATAATATATATATATATATATATATAATATATATTATATAAGTCAGAAGAAGAAAAATATTATGATTCCACTTAAAGGAAGTACTAAGGGTAGTAAAATTCGTAAAGACAGAAAATAGAATGGTGGATGCCAGGAGTTAGGGGAAAGGGGAAATGGAGAGTTACTGTTCAATGGGTGCAGAATTTTAGTTTTGGGAAAGATGAAGAGTTCTGGGCCGGGTGCGGTGGCTCATGCCTGTAATTTCAGCACTTTGGGAGGCCGAGGCAGGCGGATCACCTGAGGTCAGCAGTTCGAGACCAGCCTGGCCAACATGTTGAAACCCCGTCTCTGCTAAAAATGCAAAAATTAGCCAGGCATCGTGGTGAGTGCCTGTAATCCCAGCTACTTGGGAGGCTGAGGCAGAATCGCTTCAAAGCCGGGAGGTGGAGGTTGCAGTGAGCTGAGACTGCACCATTGCACTCCAGCGTGGGCAACAAGAGTGAAATTCCATCTTAAAAAAAAGAGTTCTGGGTGGAGGTGACAGTTGCACAGCAACGTGAATGTTACTTTATTCCACTGATTGCACACTTAAAAATGGTTAAGATGGTATATTTTATGTATTTTAGCACAGTTTTAAAAATTGGAGAAAACACTACTGATCATAAAGCATATAATAAAGACTTATCTTACCTTTAGCTGATGCCGGTATGAGACTTATGATATGTTCAGGCTTTCCTTAAGTTGCAGGTTCTTAGAAATGATTGGTGACTGTATAGAAACTGTACTCTTATAATTGTGGGAATACTACTTATTGATTATTGGAGCAAGCTCTGGAATGCATTTACAGTAATTTTTTAAAAATTCTTAGGGCCAGTACCAACAAAGAAAGGTGTTTTGAAATTTTGTCAAGTGTAATAGGATCGTACTTTTGTTTTAAACTACTTTGATGTTGTTTCTGGAAGTGATGAATATTCACTACGTTATTCTGATTTTATGTATATCCTTCTATATGTTTTTCTATTTAATAGATACATTTAGATCACAATAAGAATGTATTTGAGTGCCAGTAAACCTGACTTACCCTTGATTTTTGGTGTTCTGTTCTAAATTTAGATATCCAAAGAGAAGAAGAAAAAGTGAAACGATCTGTGAAAGATGCTGCCAAGAAGGGCCAGAAGGATGTCTGTGTAGTTCTGGCCAAGGAGATGATCAGGTCAAGGAAGGCTGTGAGCAAGCTGTATGCATCCAAAGCGCACATGAACTCAGTGCTCATGGGGATGAAGAACCAGCTCGGTAAGGCTGCACTTACCTTACAGTCACCTCGTAATGCCAATGTTGCTGTTATTATCAACACAGATTTCTTGAATAGGAAAAACTCAACTCTGGTGTTTATTCTTTGTATTTTCTTAGTGTTGAGTGTTGTACAAATGCAAAATATAATAATGTTGTTTGTTTTCTTTTGTTAGTATTTTCTAAATAATAATGAAATCTACATATAAATCTGCTTTGTTTAGAAGTTAGAATGTATTGAACAGTGTTATCAAGTGACCTGAGAATTGAATTGTAGGAGTAAGAGGCCAGCCTAGATGTCTGGAGGGAGGATGAAGAAAAGAGCTTTCTACCTTTGTCCTAGGCCCAGAGCAGCCCCAGGCAAAATGTTACAACAGGCTGTGGGGCTTTGGTTCACCTCCTTTTCTGCTTCATCTCTGTCTACCTAATGCTTCTCACATCTTAGGAATCTGTAGACCACGTGATGGGTATTCAGCATACGTGTGAACTGTCCATTTTAGATGACTTTTAGGAACTCATGATATTTAAAATAGGAATAAACATTGTTTCCTTTCAGTGTCCAGTACAGTACTGTTTGTGGTCGTTCATCTAGTTGGTTTCTTTTCTTAATTTCCATTAAATTATGAAGTAGTCCTAACTCAGAACTCTAGTTCTTTAGTAATGGCAGCAAGTGACTGTCAGATATTTAGATTCAATATAGACTCAGAAATCATGGAGAGCCAGGGATGGTGGCATGCAGTTGTAGTACCAGCTGCTCAGGAGGCTGAGCAAGGAGAATTAAGTGCTTGAGCCCAGGGTTTTGAGGCCACAGTGAGCTCTGATTACACCTGTGAATAACCACTGTGCTTGAGCGTGGACAATAAATACAGCAAGACTGTGTCTAAAAAAGAAATATATTATGGAGAAAATTTTCACTGAAGAATATTTTCAACTGTCTGTCAGATACTTCATTGATCACACTCAAAAGAAGTTAGAAGATGAAGTGTTTTAATTTATAGGATGGTGCCAAATGAGTTTCTAATGCATTATTTGGTTGTATTTCGTTCTGAAGGTACTTTCTTCACATTCAATTTTAACATTTGAATGTGGTTTTAAAGTATGCCTAACCATGAATGTATCATTAGTTTCTTTCTCCAGATACTGAAGAGAATAGTCATGGGCTGGGAAAGAGCAAAAAAAAATGACAAAATGTTTGTACCACATCATCTTTTAAAAAAATCTATCAAGATGATCTTTTATTTATTTATTTTTGTTTTTTTTGAGATGGAGTCTTTATCTGTCACCCAGGCTGGTGTGCAGTGGTGCGATCTCGGCTAACTGCAATCTCCACCTCCCAGGTTCAAGCGATTCTCCTGCCTCACCCTCCCAAGTAGCTGGGATGACAGGTGCCCACCACTACGCCCAGCTAATTTTTGTATTTTTAGTAGAGACGGGGTTTCGCCATGTTACCCAGGCTGGTCTCAAACTCCTAACCTCAGGTGATCTACCTTCCTTGGCCCTGCAAAGCGCTGGGATTACAGGCATGAGCCACCACTTCCGGCCTATCTTCACTTTTAAATGCCATGTTATTACAGCCCTAAGTGATGATTTTAGGCTCTTGAAATACTGGATATATCACCTAGATATGCCTTTTGATCAAACTGAATATCAGTGCCATAAAGAAATAGTTTAATCTTGTCATGTTGAAAGCTCAAGTATTACTGTCTTTTATAGCCATCTTGAAAAATTCAGATTTATTCTCAATTTTTCCTGCAACATGCTCAAAAGACACATGTTCAGTTGACCATGAAAAGCTTGTTTAAACATTTTTCACTCTTTCCTTATTGCTTATTTTGCCTTTTTCCCTCTACGAATAAAGCAGCATATGCGCAGCCTCTTTTTTTCCAATTGTGGAGATGAAAGCAGAGGATAATGTAATAAGTCTTTATGTACCTATCATACAGAACTAATAAAATTTATCTTTTTTTTTTTTTTGGTAGAGACGGGGTTTCACCATGTTGCCCAGGATGGTGTTGAACTCTTGAGCTCAAGTGATCCACCCGCCTCAGTCTTCCAAAGTGCTGGGATTGTAGGTGTGAGCCGCTGCACCTGGCCCAGAACTAATAAAATTTAACGTTTTGTTGTATTTGCCTGCTTCTATATTATATATTTTTTTAAAAAAGCATTATTACAAAAGTTGAAGCTCCTTTAATACCCCTTCCCAGTTTCATTCTCTTCTCTCCCAACCTCTCCAGAGAAAACCACTACTGTGAATCTTAAAATTTGTATGAATGGTATCATATTATAGATACCATTCTGCATCTTTTTTCTCCATTTATCATTGTTTTTGAAATATGTTCATGTGGATAAATGTAGGCAGGGTACAGTGGCTTATACCTGTAATGCCAGCCCTTTGGGATGCTGTGGCAGGAGGATCACTTGAGCCAGGATTTCAAAACCAGCCTGGGAAACATAATGAAACCCTGTCTCTATAAAACAAGACAAAACAAAACAACAGCAACCACAATAAAATTATCTATATATATATATATATAGAGAGAGAGAGAGAGAGAGAGAGCATGCTCTAGTCCATTGATTTGAACTACTAGATGAAATTACATTGATGTATCACATCTTATTTTTCTGTTCCCCTTTTGATGGATATTAAGGTTATTTCCGGTTTTTGCTGTGTGTAAAAGTTTAGGACATTGTATACTCAGAAGTAGAATTGCTAAGTAAATAGCTGGGTTTAAATTTTGCTAGAATTACAAAATTGCTCTCCAAAGAAGCTTTACTAATTTATATTTCCAGCAGCAGTTCATGAGTTTTTTTCCATACCTTTTCACCTTTTTGACTTGGTATTGTCAGACTTTTTTATTTTTGAGAAATGTTATCTTGTGTTAATAGTTCTCTCAGAGCTACTAAATTTGAGCATTCTCTTTTCTTTGCCCTTTCTTCCTGTGTCCTGATTCCAAAATACCTTTTCAGCCAGTTATCGTCATAGTAAGTAATCATTAGTCTGCATGGAAAAAACTCTTTTATCATACACCTTCAGCAGTATACATAACAAAAGCTCCCCTGTGCACTGCACATAAGAGCCTATCGTTTAAATGTACACCCATAACAATATGTTAAGTTGTTCGTTTCATATATACTGTAGCTTTATCAGAATTGAAAAGTAAAGTATTTGCTTTTTGGCCTCTGAATGTTAAGGTGCTCGAGGACTCTATTCTAGATCCTCTGTTCCTTTCCATCTTTACTCCCAGTAGTTGATCTTATCTAACCCCATGCCTTTAAATGCCATTGAGTTTTATCTTCAGGGCTGACTTTATCTCTTAAGTGCGTAATTGGCATCTCCGCTCAGATGTCTTAAGGGGTATCTCAAAATTGATATAGAAAAAAATCTTGATTTTCCTTCTCCCACCACTTTCTCTTCTTCCAGTCTTTCTACTATGAGAATTTTTTTTATTTTAATTTTTGGCATCATTAAAAAATTAAACATATGTATACTCTGGGTTACATTATAATTGATGAATTTCATGAGACTTCAATCCCCCATTTGCATTTTTGTTTATGAGGTTTGGTGTCAAATTTCACCGTGGCAATCCAGTGTGAAAAGAGCAAAACTGTGTAAATGTCCTTGCCGAGGGAATCCCATCTGATGTAAGGATTTTAAGTAGTTTTTTTTTTTGTTTTTTGTTTTTTTGAGGTGAGTTCTCACACTGTCGCCCAGGCTGGAGTGCAGTGGTGCCATCTCGGCTCACTCAGTAGTCTTAATGGAGAAAAGCGGGAAAGGAGTCACCAGACAGATAGATGAGAACAGTATATATGTGCATAGTTCTCAAGTATTTTACCTGTAGCGTAACCCACATTATAAGTGGTGTTTTAGTTCAGCAAAGTATCACATGAAATTTATGTTGTTAATGTGAATTTTATTGATTTTGAAGTTTTTTGTGTTTAATTTTGTTTTTGAAATAGTTTTATAATTGTACAATTATAGGCATTGGGCATTTTTACCCAATTAGTAAAATACACATAATTAAAGCCAACAACAGAAAGTTATTGGTAACAGGGGAACTGTTAACATTTTATTTTTCTTCAGTGGAGGATTGAATCAGTAAATTATGATTTATTCAAGTTTCAGCATAGTATTCAGCTATAGAAAGATGTTAATGATGCATCATTTAATAAGAAAGCAAGTTGCAGAACAGTATATATAGCATGATAGCACTCTGCAAATAAGTAAATAGAGGATGTGTTTGTGTAGGTGTGTAAATAAATGATAAATGGATAAACAGAGGTCTGAAAAAGGTTTACTTCTGAGGAGAGAAGTTGGATTGTTTGAATCATCCTGTATTGTTTTCTCTTTAACTTCTTATTATGGAAATTTTAAGCATATGCAAAAGCAGAGTGAATACCCAAATGAATCTCTATGTACCTATCACCCAGCTTAAACAATTGTCAACTCTTCGCTGATTTTACTTAATTTATATTCATCCCACCTAGTTCCTATATTTTCCTCTGGGAATCCATATACATTTATCCCTCAGTGTCCACAGGGGATTGGTTCCAGGATCCCCACAGATAGCAAAATTTGTGGATGCCCAAGTCCCTTATATAAAATGAGGTAGTATTTGCATATAACCTACACATATCCTCCTGTATACTTTAACCTCTAGATTAATTATATAATACCTAATACAATGCAAATGCTATGTAAATAATAGTTATACTATATTGTTTAGGGAATAATGACAAAAAGCTTATAGGTGTTTGGTACAGACACAGCCTTTCATTTTTGTTGTTGTTGAATATTTTTGATATTGAATATTTTGTTGTCTTTGGTTGGTTGAATTTACAAACACTGAACCCACAGATATGGAGAACCAACTGTAATTTCATCTATAAGTATTTACATATGGATTTCTAAGAGAAAAGCGTTGTATCCTTCTATTCCTTGGTGCATCCTTTCAGTCCTGGGGACTTGTATCCTACAGTGCTTGGATGTGTGCATGTACATTGCCTTTGCACTGTATTTTCTGTTTCTTTCTGAAAGCAAACAGTCTTAGTTATTGGATTTCTCAGACTGTTCCTTTAATTGTCTTACCTTTCCCGTGTTCCATTTTGAGGATAATAATAGTTAGTACCTTCCTCGTAAGCAGGTTGTGAGGCTCACTTCATTGCCTGGCATAGTAATTTCTGTATATATAGGTTCTAAATATTATCATCATTATCATGATCAATTTTGTCTGTGTAATCTACTTTCTGCAAAATTTCCTCAACTTTATTTTCCATTTTTTCTCATGAATTCTTTATTTTGGCTATCTTAACTTTAATTTTCAAGAAAGAGTTCTCCGTTTCTTATTTTTAAAAAAATCATTCTGTTCTTCCTCGTTGGTGCAGTATTGTCTTTTGTTAATGACAGTTGTCTTTTTGAAATTTTCTTACGTTCCATGTATTGTTTCTCAGAACTACTTCTCCCAATCATCCTCTTCTTTCCTATCCCACTTCTCTTTTTAAAGAAAGAGGTGGGAGGGAGGGAGGCAGAGGAGAGAGTGGAAGGGAGGAGGGTAGGGGAAGCTAGATTTAAGTATAGGCTTTCTGAGTACCTGCCCTCCCTCATCTTTTCAGGCATATAGACTGAGCTACAAAAACCAAAATGTTAATTCATTTAATAAATATCTCTTTTAGCCTTATTATGTGCTAGGCATACTGTTGGGCACTGGGGTTAAAATCGTGAATATTACAGGCACAATCACTGCCCTCTAGGTATGGGGTAAATTGCAGATGATTGAAGAAATATAATAAAAACTAAAAATAATAAATTTAATAATCAAATGGATATTTATAATTGCAAACTGTGATATGCACTAGGAGAACATAAAAGAGAAATGTAGAATCAGGGATGGCTCCTTTCAGGCACTGACGAATCCTGAAAGAAGATGAACTATTAAGTTTGTGGGGGTGTGGGAAGCGGTGTGCCAACTTGGATGGCTAGCATGTGTGAAGGCCCTGGGGCCAAAAAGAACTGTGCATTCCCGACACAGAAGGAAGGTCTGGGAGGTTGGGTACCGAGCAAGTGGGAGGGATAGCTGGAGAGGATGGGCAAGGAGGTGAAGATGACAATTTTTACAGCTGTTAGGAGAGCAATGCTTCTCAAAGACAAGTTCAAAATAAGACGTGCTGTAGCAATGCAGATAAAGTGCAATGGGAGTTAAGAGGAAAAGCATTTTGGGGAGAATCAGGGCAGCATCTGAGTTTAGAGGGATTAGGTATACAAAGGCACAGTTGAAATATTTCAGGCTATGTTCAGGAAACAGTTTGACAGGAATGCATGAAGGGGAGCAGTGGGAGGTGAGACTGGAAAGGTAAGTTGGAGTCAGAGTTCTGAGATATCAGGCTTAGGAATTTAAATTATTCTGTAGACATTTGAAAGCTTTAGCACATTATAAGCACAGAGCACAGGTGCAGGGAGGGACAGTGCAGTGTGATTGGAGGCAGTGGGACCTAAGAGGTAATGGAGTGGAGTAGGGGAATGGAATAGGTTAGTCTAGTGAGAATGGAGTAGAAGACACAAGAACAGGTGCAGAGTGAAGGTATAAACAAGGCTGAGATGCTCTGAGCCTTTGAGCCTGGAAAGAGACTGCAGGGCCATTAACAGACACTGGAAACACAGGGAGAGGAACAGGTCTAAGAGAGGAGTCTTCACTTGGGCTGACCAGACTAGCCCCAGGAAATCAGTGGCTATTTGGTTCACCTGGCTTCTGCAGCGCCGAAGCTTTTGCTGGCAGGAAGGATTCCTAGATAGGGTTGTCGTGTTGGTTTATAGTGGAATGTTGCTTGTTGGGAGATTAAATACAGCAGAGTAGGTACTAGGATAGAACTTGGGACAAGGCAGGAAGGAAAAGGCTACATTTTGGGAGTGGAAAAAGAGGAAACTAAGTGTAACCAAAGTTCCTGAGATGTCTTTGTCATCTTTCTATGGCCCCATCCCACCCCTAGCCTGTTGCTGCGTTGAAAAGCCAAGATTTGACAAAGTCATTCCTCTTTCTTCAGATGTTCCCCTATTAAAATGCAGATGCCTCTGGGGAGGGGTAATCTATTCAGCCTTGTCACCTATTAATACATTGTCATGATTAGGTGCTTTCCAGGTGACAGCTTTCTGACAGCAGCTCCTTGCAGTGTAAGACAGATGATGAGTGTGTTTTGATTGGAATAGAGGGTTAAGGGAGAGGTTCAAAGGTGGGGCAGGAAATAGAATTACCATATGCTCCAGCTATTCCACTTTTGGGATATACCTGAAAGAATGGAAGGCAGGGACTCAAATAGGTATTTGGATGCCAGTGTTCATAGCAGCAGCATTCACAATAGCCAAAAGGTAGAAGCAACCCAAGTGTCCATTGACAGATGAATGGGTAAACAAAATGTGATATGTCTGTATAATAGAATATTATTCAGCCTTAAAAAGGGAGGAAATTCTGACTTATGCTACAACAATATGGATGAATCTTGAAGGCATTATGCTAAGTGAAATGAGCACCTCAAAAAAGGATGAATACTACGTGATTCCACTTATATGATGTACCTTGAATTCTCAAATGTAGAGGCAGAAAGTAGAGTGTTGGTTGCCAAGGGTAAGGGGAAATGGGGATTGATTGAGTGATGGTACAGAGGTTCAGTTTGGGAAGATGAGAAAAGTTCTGGAGATGGATGGTGGTGATGGTTACACAAAAATGTGAATGAATGTACCTACTGCCACTTAACTATATACTTAAAAATTGATAAAAATTACAAATTTTATGTTATGTATAATTTTGGGTTAAAATAATGTATTTTATGTTATGTATATTTTACCATTAAAGCAGTGGGGCAGGTGTGAGTGCTGAGCTATCGTGGGATTCTGAGTGGCAGAGATGCATGAGAGCTCCAAGCTCTTATATAGTGATGACAGTGAGTCTAGAGGGACAGGCCATGCAATAAAAGGGAGGCCCAGGTAGGATAGTACATCCACCTAGCTACCTTTGTCCTTTTGTTTTGTTTTGTTCTGTGCTTTGATTAGAGTACCTGAAAATGAGTTTGCAAGGTATGGATCTTTGGGGTCAAGCATAACGTTTGTGAAATTTAAACCAATTTGTTGAATCAAAACACATTTTTAAAGACTTTTCTAGTATTTTTAACTTAAGTGTTACAGACTTTGATATGATTTGGCTCTGTGTCTGCACCTAAATCTCATGTTGAATTGTGATCCTGAGTGTTGGAGGTGGTCCTGGTGGGAGGTGATTGGATCATGGGGATGGTTTCTGATGGTTTAGCACCATCCCCCTAGTGGTGTCTCATGATAGAATTCTCATGATCTAGTTGTTTGAAAGTGTATAGCACCTCCCCATCTCTCTCTCTCTCTGTCTTTTGCCGGCCATGTGAAGATGTGCCTGCTTCCCCTTTGCCTTCCACCATGGTTGTAAGTTTCCTGAGGCCTCCCCAGAAGCAGAAGCCTGTACAGCCCACAGAACTGTGAGCTGATTAAACCTCTTTTCTTTATAAACAACCCAGTCTCAGGTATGTCTTTATAGCAGTGTGAGAATGGACTAATATTGACATTGTTTTAAAAATGCTACAGAAATATATAAAATAAAAGTAATTGTTCACCAATTTCTTTGTCTTGGCCTCAGCCCCCTTACCCACTGAGAACTACTATTCAAGTGCTATATGAACTGTCCTGCAGTTTGCTTTTGTTAGTCTAACATTGTGTCATTTTATATGTACCACACACATTTATTACTCAGGTCTACAAATTTGAGCCATTAAATAAACAAATTTTGCATTTAATATTAAATTGTGATCTAGCATATATAAGATTAAAATTCAGTTTCTTTAAGGCTTGCTGAATAATAAGTAATCTTCTAAAATAAATACATATCTGTGTCATGTGTTGTTCATGATGGTGTTTATTCAAGGGTTTTAAGTTTTCCACTCCAAAACTTTTACAGATTTAAATTCTACAGTGCATAATTGTCTTTTTCAAATGAAATATTTTCCCCTGCATAAACAAAATACAACATTAAATGAAATTTTTAAACGGAGTGAAAATCATCTACCTTCCTCACAAATTGATTGTTTCATATTTTAGTTGTTATTCATATGAATGTTTATTTTATACTCTGTATGAATGTTTATTTTCATTATACTCATATACTCATATGAATGTTTATTTTATACTCTGTAAATACCATATAAAAACACATCATTGGCATTAAGTGAGAGTGACACGAGGCAGTCTTCCCTCTAGAATTTGAAAGTCCAATTCCTGTTAGCAAGCTGGATCCTCAGAAACCCTTTTCTGTTCTCCAGTTTCTTCCCACAGAAATGCCTTTGCTGAGCTGTTTTCATAGTATTCCTTTGCTTTTTTTTTTTTTTTTTTTTTTTGAGATGAAGTTTTGCTCTTGTTGCCCAGGCTGGAGCGCAATGGCACAATCTCGGCTCACTGCCATCTCTGCCTCCTGGGTTCAAGTTACCCAGCCTCCCAAGTAGCTGGGATTACAGGTGCCCACCACCATGCCTGGCTAATTTTTGTATATTTAGTAGAGATGGGGTTTCACCATGTTGACGAGCCTGGTCTTGAACTTCTGACCTCAGGTGATCCACCTGCCTCGGCCTCCCAAAGTGCTGGGATTATAGGCGTGAGCCACCACGCCCGGCCCTCCTTTGCTTTTTTATGGTGGATGAGAAACAGCCACATAGAGATTATTTCTATAACTTCTATACAATTAGTGGTGCAGTCAATAAAGATTATATACTTTAATATTCCTTAATATTAAAAGCCATGGAATAAATTTATCTTAGAACTTAGCCTGAAAAAAAGTCTTTCCCAGTGAAACAGTGTTGCTTTTACCAGTGAGTGTCCTACAACCCAAAACATGATTAACTTTCATGTTTTAGCTGTTGAGATACTCACAGCTAAACTTAATCTCAGTTGCAGTAGCTTTTATTAGCCTAGGCCACTGATTCTCAACTGGGGGCATTTTTGCCCCATGGGGGACATTTGGCAGTATTTGGGGCCATTTTTGGTTGTCACAACTAGGAGGAAAAGGGGTGCTGCTACTGGCATCTAGTGGGCAGAAACCAGGGCTGCTGCTAAACACCCTAGAATGCATAAAACAGCTGCCTCCAACAAAAGAATTACCCAGCCCAAACTGTCAATAGCGTGGTTGTTGAGATACTCCAGCCCACATTTATGGAATCAACTCACACTTGAGCTTTTTTTATTTTATTGTATCTGCCATATACATCTTTTTAATAAACTGCTTCAAGTTATTTTTTTTCAAGTGGAGGCATGTAAGTCATAAATAAATGTGACTTTAAATTTTTAAAGTTTCTGAAATGTACATGGTTTTGATATTCTTTTATGACATCCTTTTGGTTTTGGTTCACCATATTATAGAATGTTTGTACTATCTCCTTTTTCTTATAATTTTTATCTTTCTGTTCATTATTATTATGTGTTAGAGATTTCTTTGGAAATCATGATGTACCTTTTAACTGTTTTTTTTTTTTCTTAACCTTGTTACAAGGAAAAGTTGTCTTACTCTCAAGGGATTTTTACTTTTGAGGCTCAAATGTTTTTAATATCCCTTCTCTGAGCTTTCATTTGTCATTATTGTGAAATGTCATAAGATTTCATATTTTCTTATAATCTGATTCATTGTGTTTGTAAATGCCGGTTTTAAGTTGGCTTTTAAAACCCACACTGTTGGTCTAGTGTGTCAATATTTTTACTTCATTTTATTTTTGAGATAGGGTCTGTTGCCCAGTCAGGAGTGCAGTGGTGTGATCATGGCTCTCATAGCCTCAACCTCCGTGGCTTAGGTGATCCTCCCACCTCAGCCTCCTGGGTAGCTGGGACTACAAGCACAAGCCACGTCACCCAGCTAGTTTTTTGTAGAGATGGGGTTTCACCATGTTGCCCAGGCTGGTCTCGGTCTCCTGTGCTCAAGTGATCCGCTTGCCTGGGCCTCTCAAAGTGCTGGGATTACAGGTGTGAGCCACTATGCCTGGCCCTATTTTTATTTGCTAATTTTTTAAAAATTTAACTGTAATTCCCATGAGAGCCTGTGATAGGTAGAGAGAGTTCTCTGTTTTTGTTGCTTTCATTATTGGTGTCCAGATTCTTTTCAGAATATTTTCACTGGGTTCCACATCTACTGATTATGAAAGTAATTTTTTTTTTTTTTTTTGAGACGGAGTCTCACTCTGTCTCCCAGACTGGAGTGCAGTGGCATGATCTTGGCTCACTGCAAGCTCCACCTCCCGGGTTCATGCCATTCTCCTGCCTCAGCTTCCCGAGTAGCTGGGACTACAGGTGCCCATCACCACACCCAGCTAATTTTTTGTATTTTTAGTAGAGAAGGGGTTTCACTGTGTTAGCCAGGATGGTCTCGATCTCCTGACCTCATGATCTGCCCTCCTCATTCTCCCAAAGTGCTGGGATTATAGGCGCGAGCCACCGCTCCCGGCCATGAAACTAATTTTTTAGTTATTTTGCTTCCAGCTTTAGTTGTTGATATTACAATGTGATCATATTTATAGCAGAAATTGTTTTATGCATATAATATCCTTTTTTCATTTGTATCAGGTGTGGGAATGTAATATTACTTTATTTTTATATGCTTTAATGTTTTTTTAAATTAAGGTTTGTGTTTTTAGAAAATAGTAGACTCACATACATGTAGTACACCTGTATTTGCAAGAAATAATACAGAGAGATTCTGTGTACCCTTCACCTAGTTTCCCCCGATGGTAACATCTTGCAAAACCAGAGTACAATCTCACAATCAGGATATTGGCATCGATGCAATCAAACTACAGAACATTTCCATCAATACAAGAATCCGTCATGTTGCCCTTGTATAGCCACACCTACTTTCCTCCCATCTCCACCTTCTCCTTAGCAGCCACTAATTCTCCATTTAATTTTGTTATTTTAAGAATGTTGTATAAATGGAATTATGTAGTTATGTAACTTCTTGGGATTGGCTTTTTTCACTCAGCATACTTCTATGGAAATTAACTCAAGTGTTCACATGTATCCATAGTTCATTTCTTTTTATTGCTGAGTGGTATTCCATTATATGGTTATACCAGTTTATTTAACCATTCACCCATTGTAGGACTTCTCAGTTGCTTCCAGTTGTTGGCTATTATGAATAAAGCTGCTATAAAAGTGTACAGGTGTAAATTCCCACCAGCCAATGTATGAGTGATCCTGTTTTTCTGCATCTTCTCCAACATTTGTTGTTGTCACTATTTTTTATTTTAGGCATTCTGATAGGTGTATGGTGCTGATTGTGGTTTTACTTTGCATTTCCATAATGGCTAATTTTTTCATGTGCTTATTTGCCACCCATATCTCCTCTTTGGTGAAATGATACTTTTCTACTTTTCTGTGTCTTCAAAATTCTCTTTGATGAAATGTTTAAAAGTGAACCCTTTTTTATTTCTGGTTTTTAATTTCTTTTCCTACATCAGTTGCTTTTTGTCACCAGTATGTGAATGTTCTGTCTATAATTTAAAACACTGGGAGAATGAACTTCTATTTCCTTCTCCCCGCTTTTTGCCATATGAATTTTTCTTTTTCTCTTTTTTTTTTTGAGACAGAGTCTTGCTCTGTCGCCAGGCTGGAGTGCAGTGGTGCGATCTCGGCTCACTGCAGTCTCTGCCTCCCAGGTTGAAGTGATTTTCCTACCTCAGCCTCCTGAGTAGCTGGGATTACAGGCGCACGCCACCACACCCAGCTGATTTTGTATTTTTTAGTGGAGACAGGGTTTCACCATGTTGGCCTGGATCTCCTGACCTAGTGATCCACCGACGTCAGCCTCCCAAAGTATTGGGATTACAGGGGTGAGCCACCGTGCCCAGCCAAAAATTTTTTTTAAATAAAGAAATGTTCTGGAATTTTAATGATCAATACAAAAAAGAAAAGAGAAAACATACTTCTGACCCAATACTAAATCTTTCATTCTACGTAGGAGCACTTGAGTCTTTATAAAACCACCTCAGTGTTAAATTCATTTATTGTTTTTTTCAACAAATATTTGATTGTTGGCTGTGTCAGGCACAGTGCTAGGCACTGGGAATAAAATAGTGAGTTGTCCTCCAAATAAAAGGAATCTAGTGGCTGGGCGCAGTGGCTTACGCCTGTAATCCTAGCACTTTGGGAGGCTGAGGCGGGTGGATCACCTGAGGTCAGGAGTTCGAGACCAGCCTGGCCAACATAGTGAAACCCTGCTTCTACTAAAAATACAAAATTAGCTGGCATGGTGGCACACACCTATAATCCCAGCTACTTAGGAGGCTGGGGCAGGAGAATCGCTTAGAACCCGGGAGGCAGAGTTTGCAGTGGGCCGAGATCGCGCCACTGCACTCTAGCTGGGCAACAGAGCAAGACTTTCTCAAAAAAAAAAAAAAAAAAAAAGAAAGAAAGAAAGAAATCTAGTGTTCTCTTGGGCAGCACATATACTAAAATTGGAACAATACTGAGAAGATTAATGTGGCCCTGCACAAGGATAAATACAAACTTCTGAAGCATTCCATTTTTTTTTTTTTTAACTTTGTCCACCAAGCCTCTACAGTATGGAGCTGTCAGTGGGACTGGCACTCCACACTGAGGGAGGACCATGTGGAGAGACCCTGAAGTTGGAGAGAGCCTGAACCCAGAGAGATCTGCAGACAGGCCTGGGGTGGGGAAGGCATTTCAACTAAAAGAGCTGTGACCAATGAAATGCTGCCCAGTTTATTTCATATTCCTCTCTGTGTAACTTTGATCTTTGTTTTAAATGTGGTCAACTAGCTTTTACATTACTGACTTAGTAATGTTTTCTGTGGAATTTTAACCTTTTCTGGGGGATGTGGGGGAGGTTTTATAGTAAAATATGCGTAAGAAAATTTGCCATTTTAACCATTTTTAAGCAGGAAATTTGGCATTTTAATTAAATATATAAGGATACTTTGAATGCTCTGGTCTTTTGAAGATTTTAGATAGGAATTTCTGTTTCAGTCTAACACATGCTTTCTGGGACTTTCTACCATTAAATAATGCTTTGTTTATAGATTGATTCATTTATTCATTCAGCACCTATTTGTTGATTGCATTCTGTGCGTTCAACATATTGTTAACACGGTGGGATGCAGTCACTACCCTGATGCCATTTATATTTTAGTATATAATGTGTGTTCTTGGTTTTTGAATGTGCTATTTTAAGATTAAGCCACCCTTGCCTATTGAATGTGAATCCACTTTGGTCTTAATGGGTTTGTACAATCTATTTGAGGATAGTTTTAGTACTTTAAATAGCACATGAGTTCATTAGAATGCTATCTAGCAACTCTATGATTAGAGTTTTGTTCAGACTTTAGAATTAATGTTACATACACTTCATAAAATATAATGGATATTTTTGCTTTCTTTTGTTGTATTAACTAAGGAATATGTTCAGCAGCAAATAACGGAAAACTTGACCACCGTGGCTTATATTAGAGCAGAGTTGTTGGAACTAGGCCTCTTTTACCTCTCATTGCCTGTCCCCGCTTCGAGCTGGTTATCTTGTACATGGGACATGGGCCTTTCCATCAGTGCTTTCTCAGACTCAGGAGCTGACCAGCAGCACACCAAGGTGTGGTCATGCATCCTAACCAACTCTCACTCATCTGGGACATTCTTAAGATGTATTTATAAACTGCTTCAGCAGTAGCACTTTATATTTGTATGTGTGTGAGAGTTTACAAAGCTCTTTGACGTATGTGATCTCATTCAATCTTCACAAATAAGGAAAACAATTCAGCTTGCTGAAGATGACAGTGAGGAAATGGCGGAGCTGGGGTTCAAACCCAGTTATCTCTAGTCTAATTCATATGTGCACTAAAACAATCAGGCAGGAAAAAAGCCCAACGGCTCTCTGGCAGGTTAGTTTTGTAGATTCTGGAGGGAATGCCTGATGCCAGGTGTTGCTGCAATGGAGTCCTTCCAGTCTCATCATTCAAATGGCAATCTTGAATACAGACGGCCCTTCTATTACTCTTGATTTTACCTTCAGGGTATAGTTGTTTTTATTTTTTAGTAAACTTATTTTTTGAGCAGTTTCAGGTTCACAGCAAAATTGAATAGAAAGTACAGAAGATCCATGTACCCCTGCCCTCACTTGCATAGCCTCAATCACTATCAACATCCCACACGAGAGTGGTACATTTGTCACAATCAGTAAACCTCTATTTACATGTCATTATCACCCAAAGTCCACAGTTTACATTAGGATTCACTCTTGGTGTTGTACATTCGATGGGTTTGGACACATGTATAATGATATCCACAATTATAGTATCATACAAAATAGTTTCACTGCCCTAAAATTCTCTGTGCTCTGTTTATTCATCTTTTTTCCCTACAAACTCTTGGCAACCATTGATTTTATTACTGTCTCCATAGTTTTGCCTTTCTTAGAATGTCATATAGTTGGAATCATACAATATGTAGCCTTTTCAGACTGGCTTCTTTCACTTAGTAATATGCATTTAAGTTTCTTCCTTGTCTTTTCATGGTTTGAAAGCTCATTTATTTTTAGTACTGGATAATATTCCATTGTCTGGACGTACCAGTTTGTTTATCCATACACCTGCTGAAAGACATCTTGGTTTCTGACAAGTTTTGGCAGTTATGAATAAAGCTGCTATAAGACATCTGTGTGCAGGTTTTTCTGTGGACATATTTTTAATTCATTATGATAAATACCAAGGAGCACACTTGCTGGATCATATGGTAGGTGTGTGTCTGGCTTTGTCTTCCAAAGTGGCTGTACCATTTTGCATTCCCATCAGTAATGAATGAGAGTTCCTGTTGCTGCACATTCTCGCCAGCATTTGGCATTGTCAGTGGTCTGGATTGGGCCATTCTAAGGGGTTTTTAGTGGTATCTCATTGTTTTAATTTACAGTCCCCAAATGACAAAAGATGTTGAATATCTTTTCATATGCTTACTTGCCATTTATATTAATATATCATGTTGGTGAGTTAGCTGTTCAGGTCTTTTGCCCATTTTTAAGTTCAGTTATTTTCTCATTATTGAGTTTTAAGAGTTCTTTGTATGTTGTGGATAGCAGTCCTTTATCAGATATGTCTTTTGCAAATATTTTCCTGCAGCTTGGGGCTTGCCTTCTCATTCTTTTGAAGGTGTGGCTATTTTTATTATGAAATAATTTTTACCTACCACACCTTCTTTTTTCATCTTTCCTTTTGGAACATAGGAAATACATTTTTTTAATACCTGTCTTAGTTTCTTTTGTGCTGCTATAGCAGAATACCTGAGACTGAGTAATTTATTCAGAGTAGAATTTTATTTTATGCAGTTCTGGAGTCTGGGAAGTTCAAGATCAAGGTGCTGGCAGGGTTGGTTGTCTGGTGAGGGCTGCATTTGCTGGAGGGTAGGCATCTGTGTTCTCATATGGCAGGAGGAAGGGCAAGGGAGAACGAACTGCCTCCTGCAGGCCCTTTTCTAAGGGCACCTAATCCATTCAGGAGGGTGGAACCTCATGGCCTAATCACCTCTTAAAAACCCCACCTCTTAATACTATCACAGTGGCAACACCTGAATTTTGGAGGGGACATATTCAAACCATAGCAACCACCTTTGTCTTGAGTTTCAAATGTACAACATACAATTAGTCTGGCCTTTTAAAAATCCACTTACCTAATCCATTTTGATTATCAACTTGAGTGTTTTTGTAATAAGTTTTATTTCTAAGTTTATTTTTGTGTCCCCTTTTTCCTACAACATTGACTCTTTCTTGTACCTTCTAATAATCAGAAATTTATACCTTTTTCAAAATACATATGATTCAGTGTTTAAATACTTCTCTAGTCACAGTTTTTTCCATGTCTCCCATCTGTTTACTTATTTTCACTAATTCAGCCCAAAAATGTTTATTGAACACATACCATGTTCAGGTACTCTCTCTGGGTTACAGACTCAGGATGCAAATAATAATACAACTTATAATATGTATAAGGATGTATCAGGATGCAAATTATAATAATACAACTACAGGCTCATGTAGACATCAGGCTTTATAAACAAAACTGGATGGAATTTGCTTTATTTTTACCCTTTTCTTCGCATCTTTATATAATCAATAGTAATTTTTAACATTCTATAACTTTTTATATCATTTTAATGGCATATGTAATTTATTGCTTATTTCAGCCTCACAGATTCTTGGCACTTCCTCTGTCATTCTACTAATATTAATAAATATTTTATTTCCCCATTTCAGTGTTAAGAGAAATGAAGCGTTCTCTGCAACTAGCAAACTCCCTTACTCCTTTAGAAAAATCACAGTGCTATAAATGTCAGACAGGCATTTCTCTGGTCACTCTTGTTTTCCCTTAGATGTGAAAGCTTCCTAGGGTCTGGATTCCACCAGAGGTAAACCTGTAGTGACTCCTGGTTTAGCCAGGAGGAAGGAAGTCTGTGTGCCAGTTTTAGGGAACAGCTTGTATATGACAGCTCTCAGAACTTCAAGTCTCATGAAATTCCAAAACAGGTTTAGATGGTTGCCAACTCTTTGACATGTTAAAGACATTGAGGGTGGGGCAATGATCTTTTGATACTACCATGATTTTTTATAAAGAAGATTGCAGTAGGCATACAATCTCAGACTACAGAAGGTTTTTCTCTAGTAAGGAACCACCTCACAGTGACACACATACACATATTCACTGTATCTGTCCTAGTTTCTCTCATTTTTCTGAGGACCAGTGATAAGCTGGCTCCGTACTGAACAGACACTGTTCATAGGCTGGTGTGTGGGGAGCTCTGCTTGGGTCCTGAAGCCTTCTCTTTCCTAGTGTGGCCTTTACAAGGTCTGCAGCTCTTTCTCCCATTTGTGATTTTCCTGGGTGTCACAGTGACTCCAAGCTGGCTTCCTTTCCTAAAAGTCAAGAGTGGCTTCAGGCCACTCTCCAAATTGGTCATGTGGTGTGCATGCTCACTGAATTCACATCAGTAGTAACCCAGATAGCATACAATTTAGGAAAGTCTCTTGGTCAACTAGCACAGTAATTAATTTAAAGGCACACAGATAACTTTGGGAGTCCATCTGCTACTGCTGTCATTTATTGGAATGGCTCATAATTTGGCTGTCTCTCTTTATTCCATCCTGTTGAACACTCCTGACTGTACACATTCTCTTTCAGCGGTCTTGCGAGTGGCTGGTTCCCTGCAGAAGAGCACAGAAGTGATGAAGGCCATGCAAAGTCTTGTGAAGATTCCAGAGATTCAGGCCACCATGAGGGAGTTGTCCAAAGAAATGATGAAGGTGACTTGGGGCTAGCCCTGCTTTCCTTTCCAAACCCCCGAGTCATTCTAAACAAGTAGCAGGGGGCTAGAGATGAGGGTGGGTGGGAGGAACAGACTACACCTGCTAGATAATTTTAAGGAGTAGCTGTTAACATTGATTGAAACCATTTGAGCTCAGCACAGCAGAGGCTGGGTCAGATTGCCAGAGTGTTCTATAGAAGAAGCAAAAGTCTACCCAGAGCTCTAG
Source organism: Hylobates moloch (assembly GCF_009828535.3). Taxonomy (NCBI): domain Eukaryota; kingdom Metazoa; phylum Chordata; class Mammalia; order Primates; family Hylobatidae; genus Hylobates; species Hylobates moloch. Next base: position 28,915,507 of record NW_026652290.1, on the reverse strand, counting down.
AGGAGGTGGGGGATCCAAGGAGCAACCATTTAGGGATCAAGGAAATAAAGTTTGCAGGGTCCAACATAGGCAAGGAGATGGAAAGAAACTTGATTTACAAAAACAGGCAGAGACCGTATTTGGCCTGCAACAGCTGTAGTTTGCTGATCCCTGTTTTAAACTAAAAAAGGAGAGACTGAGAATCAAATAGAAGGTGCGTAAATACCTGCCACCCCCAGGATCAGGGTCTGGCAAGGACCTGTACTCGTGGCCTTCAGACAAAGACAGGGATAAAGAAGACATTGCTGCCGAGCCCCGGCAGCCACATACTGTCCTATCTCCTAGTCTGTTCTTCTAGCCATCTTGAGAGGTAGGGATTTTTGTCCTCGTTTTACATAGAAACTGAGCCTTTGGGTCATCAGGTAGTTTCCCTAAGGTCACCTTGGTTGTTAAGTGAAGATCTGGAGTTGGGGCACTGGTCTGACCTTATCACATGAGTTGTCACAGAGGAAATGAGGATGGGAGGTCCCTCACACAGATGCTGTTTCATGCTTCAGACCTGTGGCTGACAACCAAGAGTGTACACCTCAAATTCTTGTATAGAGGCTGTGCATAGAAATCACCTCCCTTCCTCTCAGGGAATTTCATTTATGAACTTGAATTAGGTACAGGGTTTAGGGCATGGGAGAGAGGGGCTGGAAAAGAAAATTGCAGAAAAACAACATAGAAAGCCCAGGGCCCAGGTTGTTTGAATGAGAACTCCTTGGGCAGTAGCAGAAAGGAAGGAACTGGGTCAGAAGGGTATGTCCTTTACAAATAGCATGTAGGTGTCTTGCCCCCAAGTTGGTGATCACTGTTCATCTAGAACCAGATAAGATCATTCTTGGAGTGCCTTCAGGCTTGCTCATTTTAACTCAGGGCCACCAGGATCTGAGAGGGAAGCCCTTTTCAGAATCTGGGATCTTTTTCATAATGGTTTCTGAATACTGGGAGTAATACAGATTTGGAGGAAGGCTTGCGTGTAGTACATTCTGAAGGCCCCAGTAGGGGCTCAGCTCCTCAAGGGCAGGAACACATCTTAGTCATTCTGTTTATCCCAGGCCTATTGTGTGACACAGAGCAGGACTTTGATGAATCGTTGTTGATTGAATGAATAAATAAATGACAACTTCTACCTCCAGAGTGTGAAGGGCTATTACAATTAGGATTCTGGTGGACTCTTTTTAACCAATTAGCAAGCATTTATTGCACTTCTTTTATGGTAGCCCCCAGTACTAAGATGATCCCATTTAGGAAGGCCCTAGGGTTCCACCTGGGTGAAAATGAATGTGAATTTATTTGTTCATTTTGGTTGGGAAGAGCGTATCTGAGGATGGGCAGAATAGGGTGCTAGTTAGATCCAGGCAGGCAGGATAGAGGGTTGCTTTAAATCTGAACCCTTCAGCATAGTCACTGAGAACTCTACCCTGGCTGAGTACAAGGGAGCCAGGGCCGGAGCTGCTACATGTGACCTTCTGCTCCTTGAATCACCAAAACGTCAAGGTACAAAGCAAGGGACTTAGTTTTTTCAGGTGGCAAGACAACCAGGATTTTCTTTTTCTAGCAGCTTCTCAGAAACCTGAACCCATGCCCTCCACCACAGCCACTCAGCCCCCCAGTACCTGTTCTGCCCAGGGATGTCAGCAGCCCTCTTGTTGACTTTGGAGGTTGCTGTTCCGACCCTTTGCTTCAGTAACAAAGAACATTCAGTACAGCTCTATCTGGGAGTTGAGGAACTGCTGAGCACAAAGACTGCAGGGCTAGGTTGGGTTGGGCCAGTGTTAAAGCCATTTGCTTGTGTCCTGCAGTGGTGCCGTGCTGCCTTGAGAACAGAGGAGGCTGACTGGCTGGCTCCTGCAGGCTGCCAGGCACAGGACTTCCAGGAAAGTGTCTGGCCTTTACCTTGTTGAGTCCAGAAATATTGTCTTAGTTCTCCCAGGAGTGGGTGATCAGATTTTGGTTAATTGATCCTTGCAGACCTACCAGATTACCCCATTCTGGCAGATGTAACCTGGACAAGCTGGAGTCCTCTTCAGGCCTTTTTTGGCTTTTGCCCTGCTGTTGGCATTTTTTTTTTATCACAGCGTCTACTACGGCTCCAACCACTTTTCATACCATATTCCAACCCCTGCGTTCACGGATTATATTTGCAGTGTTAGGGCAGATGCTTCCCAAAACAGCGCTGGAAATACACTCATCTGTCAGTGAGCTGTTTCTCAGGTGCTGCCATTATATTAAGTCTGGGTTACTTTAGGACTCTGCTGACAGCCAGTAGTAGCACTCCCCACCCCTAGGGTGTTAAATTTAGAGAGCCATTTCCCTTTGGGGCTTTTGCATTTCTGCAGAGAGGACAACATCCAGTATTTCCTTTGGCCAGCTGTCTTGTGTGTCAGCTCTTGAAAGGATGGACTGGACTTAGGCTAGAGCTCGGTCTAGGTGATGTGTAGGGTGTCTGATGAGAACAGATTTAACAGTTGACCGGAGTGACATATTTATTCTGTGCTTAGGCTGGGATCATAGAGGAGATGTTAGAGGACACTTTTGAAAGCATGGACGATCAGGAAGAAATGGAGGAAGAAGCAGAAATGGAAATTGACAGAATTCTGTTTGAAATTACAGCAGGTATGACTGTGAGATCTATCCTTTCTCCTCTTTTTATGGCCATTCTTCCTTCATTCACTAAATTAGCTAGTAGCTTTTTCTTTAGACATTAACTCCCTTCTACATTTTTAACGTTTTACATTGTGCAGCTTATTTCTTGAAAAGTAAGTACAATATCTATAACCATCTTTTAAAAAACACAAATAATTCTTAAAATTTTTAGAGTTTTCATGATTTTAAAGGAAGATACTGCTCTCATATACTGCTGTTGGGATTTTAAACTGGTGTAGACTTTCTTGAAAGCAATTTGGCCGTAGCCATTCAAAAGCCCTTGCCTTCGCCAAGTGCGATGACTCACGCCTGTTATCCCAGCACTTTGGGAGGCTCAGGTGGGGGATCACTTGAGCCCAGGAGTTTGAGACCAGCCTGGGCAACCATAGCAAGACCCCATCTCAAAAAAAATATATTAAAAAAAAAAATTGACCTAACAGATTGACTTCTGGGAGTTTAATGAAATAATTAAGAATGTGCTGAAATATTTAATTCAAGGATGTCTGTAGTAGCATTATTTATAAAAATGAAACGTTTGAAGGCCAGGTGCAGTGGCTTATGCCTGTAATCCCAACACTTTGTGAGGGAGGCTGAGGTAGGTGGATTGGCTGAACTCAGGAGCCCAGCCTGGGCAACATGGTGAAAACCTGTCTCTACAAAAAAATATAAAAATTAGGTGGGTGTGGTGGCACACACCTTAGTCCCAGCTGCTCGGGAGACTGAGGTGGGAGGATTGCCTGAGCCTAGGAGGTCCAGGCTGCAGTTGGCCATGATCGCGCTACTGCAGTCCAGCCTGTATCAAAAAAAAAAAAAGTTCGAAACAAACTAAATGCCTAATAAAATCATTTGTGTTATATTTATTTTAATGGAATACTATATATTGTGAGATGGTATAGAAATATACTCATTAACATGGAATGATGTTTACAATATGTGAATAAAGCCTTTTTACTGAAATACATACTTTTGTGTAAAAAGATGTCTATAGAAGCCTGGAAGGGAGATGATAAAAATAGTAATCTCCAAGTGATGGTTAATGAGTTTTTAAACTTTATTTTTACTTCTAGATTTTCTGAGTTTTATGTTTAATTAAAAAAATGGTGGGGTTTAATTTTTATTTGTTCATTTGTTGGTTTTAAGTTGTTGGGGAAAGGAAGACAGTTACTCCAAGAAAATATTTTGTGAAGATTTAGAAACAATTTAGTTTTATTCAGAAAGAAGATTTAAAATTTTCAGTAGCATTCAGGAATTTAGATTAGGAGCTTCAGAACCAAGATTCTTAAAATCCTTACCATTATTATGACTTTGGTATCATTACAGGTAGCTATTTGCACATTTCCCAGAGTGAGTAAAACCCCCCAAAAACAGCTTGCTTTACTGTCCCATTTTTCTATCTGGTCAGATTGGTCCAGGAACGAAAGGTAGGGAAGATTGAGGGGCTGCTTCCGTAAGCCAATGTGGTGTTCATCTTTGCTCTTTCTTTTCAGGGGCCTTGGGCAAAGCACCCAGTAAAGTGACCGATGCCCTTCCAGAGCCAGAACCTTCAGGAGCAATGGCTGCCTCAGAGGATGAGGAGGAGGAGGAAGAGGCTCTGGAGGCCATGCAGTCCCGGCTGGCCACACTCCGCAGCTAGGGGCTGCCTACCCCGCTGGGTGTGCACACACTCGAGCTGCCATTTTATGTATCTCTTGCACTACACCTCTGTTGTGAGGACTACCATTTTGGAGAAGGTTCTGTTTGTCTCTTTTCACTCTCTGCCCAGGTTTTGGGATCACAAAGGGATTGTTCTTAAAAAAGTGGCATAAATAAATGCATCATTTTTAGGAGTATAGACAGATCTATCTTATTGTGGGGAGGGGAAAGAAATCCATCTGCTCATGAAGCACTTCTGAAAATACAGGTGATTGCCTGAATGTCGAAGACTCTTACTTTTGTCTATAAAACACTATATAAATGAATTTTAATAAATTTTTGCTTTAGCACTTGGCCCCATTGTAAATTGCCCTGTGCAGTAAACTTTCAAGGTGTTGGCTGCCCCAGATTGCTTCATTTGCTGGGTGTGGAAACAGTTGCTATGGCCAGGCATATGGGATTTGGAAGCTCAGCAGAAGTGACTTCTGCTCTGTGGTTGCTGCTCCCCGGCTTTCACAGACATGGTATGGCAGCCATTCTTTTATCTATTTAACCAAGAGGATGCTTGGGAATTGTGCTGCTTGTCCTGTTGGCTGGTGGCTGTATTATGTCCTGGGGTGTGTATGTGGGTCTATTTAGAGCTTCTGTCCCTTCCTTCCCATTGCAAGTTGCACCCAGATGAGACAGCTGTAGGACTAGGTCTCTTTCACCTCTCATTGCCTGTCCCTGCTTCAAGCTGGTTGTCTTGTGCATGGGACATGGGCCTTCCTAGCTGTGTTTTCTCAAAGTCAGGAGCTGACCAGGAGCACACTAAGGTGTGGTCATGCATCATAACCAACATTCACTCATCTGGGATATTCTTAAGATACATTTATAAATCATTTCAGCAGTAGCACTTTGTGTTGAGAGTTTACAGAGCTCTTTGACATATGTGATCTCATTTAGTCTTTACAAATAAGGAAAACAGCTCAGTTTGGGAAGTATCAGAGCTGGGATTCAAACCCAGATCCTCTGGTCCAAGTTGTATGTGCACTGAACTAATCAGGCAGGAAAAAAGCCCAGCCACTGTCTCACGGATTGTTTTTTGTATATTGTAGCAAAATCCTGAAACAATGGGGTCCTTCCAGTCTCACCATACAAAATGGCAATCTTGGCTGGGTGCAGTGGTTCATGCCTATAATCCCAGCACTTTACAAGGCTGAGGCAGGAGGCTCTTGAGAATAGGAGTTCAAGACCAGCCTGGGCAACATAGCAAGATCCTGTCTCTCCAAAAAAAAAAAAAAAAAAGTCATTTTTGAGTCCAGAGGACCCTCCTATTACTCTTGATTTCATCTTCAGAGTGTAATTAAAAAAATTTTTTTAATAAAGTATTTTTTTAAATCGAGTGTAGGTTCGCAGCAAAAGTGAACAAAAAGAAATTTCTCATATATCCCCTGCCCTCACACATGCATAGCCTCCCACTACTATCAATATCCCACACCAGAGTGGTACATTTGTTACAATCAATAATAAACCTCCATTGACACATCATTATCGCCCAAAGTCCATAGTTTACATGAAGATTCACTCTTGGTGTTGTACACTGTATGGGCCTGGACAAACGTATAATGATATCTACAATTATAGAATACAGAATAGTTTCACTGCCCTAAAACTTCTCTGTGCTTCACCTGTTCATCCCTTTCTTCCCTAATCCCCTGGCAACCACTTTAAAAAAAAATTAGGTTCAGGGGGTACATGTGCAGGTAAATTCGTGACAAGGGGGTTTGTTATACAGATTATTTAGTGACCCAGGTACTAAGCCTAGTACCCAATAGTTACTTTTCTGGTCCTGTCCCTTTTCTCACCCTCTACCCTCAGGTAGGCCCCAGTATGTTATTCCTTTGTGTCCATGTTATTTCGCTCCCACTTACAAGTGAGAACATGGAATATTTGGTTTCCTGTTCCTGTGTTAGTTTGTTAAGGATAATGGCCTCCAGCTCCATCCATGTTCCTGCAAAGGACATGATCTCATTCTTTGGCAACCACTTTTTACTGTCTCCATAGTTTTTCCTTTTCTAGAATGTCATACTGGAATCCTATAGTATGTAGCCTTTTCAGACTGGCTTCTTTCACTTAGTAATATGCAATTAAGGTTCCTCCATGTTATTTCATGGCTTAATAGTGCATTTATTTTTAGCACTGAATACTACTCCATTGTCTAGATGAACAGTTTATCCATTCACCTATGGAAAGACTTCTTGGTGGTTTCCAAGTTTTGGCAATTATGAATAAAGCTGTTGTAAACATCTTTGTGCAGGTTTTTCTGTGGGCATGTTTTTAATTCATTTGAATAAATACCAAGAGCTTCAGTGCTGGATCATATGGTTTGTCTCATTTGACTGTCAAAGTGTACTATTTGCATTCCCACCAGCAATTAATGAGTTCCTGTTGCTCCACACCCTCACCAGCATTTGGTGGTGTAAATGTTCTGGGTTTTGGCTATTCTAATGGTTGTGTGGTGGTACCTGATTGACATTTGCAGTCCTCTCATGACATATGTTGAACATCTTTTCATATGCTTGCTTCTTTGTAAGTTGTCTTTTCAGGTATTTTGCCTGTTGTTTAATTGGGTATTTCTGATTATTGAATTTTAAGTGTTGTCTATTTTGGATAACAGTCCTTTATCAGATGTGCCTTTTGCAAATATTTTGTCCCAGTCTGTGGTTTGTCTTCTCATTATCTTAACAGCGGCTTTCACAACGCAGAAGTTTTTTATTGAAATCCAGCTTATCTGGGTTTTTCATGGATTGTGCCTTCAGTGTTGTATTTTAAAAAATCATCACCAAACCCACAGCCATCTAGATTTTCTCCTGTTATCTTCCAGGAATTTTGTGTTTTACATTTAGGTCTGTGATCTACTTTGAGTTAATTTTTATGAAGGGTGTTAAAGTCTGTCTAGATTGATTTCTTTCTTTCTTTCTTTTGCATGTGCGTGTCCAGTTGTTCACCATTTGTTATGTTGAAAAGACTTCTTTTGAGACAGGGTCTCACTCTGTCGACCCATGCTGGAGTGGAGTGATGCCATTTTGGCTCACTGCAATCTCTGCCTCCTGGGCTCAAGTGATCCTTCCCCTGGTGCATGCTGTCATGCTCAGCTAATTTTTAAAGGTGTTTTTGTAGAGATGAGGTTTCACTATATTGCCCAGGCTGGTCTCGAACTCCTGGACTTAAGTGATCCTTCCTCTTTGGCCTCCCAAAGTGCTAGGATTACAGGCATGAGCCACTGCCCCTAGCCAAGACTGTCTTTTCTCCATTGTATTGCATTTGCTTCCTTGTCAAAGATCAGCTGACTATATTTGTGTGGGGCTATTTCTGGGCTCCCTATTTGTTTCCAGTGATTATGTCTGTTTTTTCACTATTACCACCCTATCTTGATTACTGTAGCTTTATAGTGAGTCTTAAAGTTGGATAGTATCAGTCTTCTGACCTTTTTCTCTTTCAATATTGTGCCAGCTATTCTGGGTCTTTTGCCTCTCCATGTAAACTTTAGAACCAGTTTGCCAAGATCCACAAAATACCTTGCTGGGTTTTGATTGGGATTGCATTGAATCCACAGGTCAAGTTGGCAAAAACTGACATACAGCAATGCCAGTTTGTTTTATGATAGCCTTAATCCAGCTAGTTTCTTCACAGGATGATGTTGGAAATATGGGATGCTCATAATCCGTATTTTTTACGTGGATAATTAAACTTTTTCTGGGTGGATGGTTGGATAGCCAGAATAGTGATAACCTCTCTTCCAGCCACTCAAATAAAATGATGTAAACATAGGGTTGGTTTGTTTTAATTGTTGAGAGGTCATGTTTTTTCCATTCTTGCTCTCAGGTAAGGAAAGAGCACTGTTGGTTCATGCATTCTTTTTTCCCTCATACACTTTGTTGGGCACCGATATGGTTTGGCTCTGTGTTCCCACCCAAATCTCATGTTGAATTGTGATTCTGAGTGTTGGAGGTAGGGCCTGGTGGGAGGTGACTGGATCATGGGGGTGGATTTTCCCCTTGCTGTTCTCATGATAGTGAGTTCTCATGAGATCTGGTTGTTTAAAAGTGTATAGCACTTCCTGCTTCACTCTCTCCCGCTCCACCAGGTGAAGAAGGTGCCTTTGCCCTTCCGCCACGACTACGTTTACTGAGGCCTCCCCAACCATGCCTCCTGTACAGCCTGCGGAACTGTGAGTCAGTTAAACCTCTTTTCTTCGTTAATTACCCAGTCTCAGGTGGTTTTTTATGGCAGTGTGAGAACGGACTAATACAGAAAATTGGTACCAGAGAAGTGGGGTATTGCTATAAAATACCTGAAAATGTGGAAGTGACTTTGGAACTGGGTAATGGGCAGAGGTTGGAACAGTTTGGAAGGCTCAGATGAAGACAGGAAGATGAGGGAAAGTTTGCAACTTCCTAGAGACTTGTTGAATGGTTGTGACCAAAGTGCTGATAGTGATATGGACAGTGAAGTCCAGGCTGAGTTGGTCTCAGATGGCAGATGAGAATTTATTCAGAACTGGAGTGAAGGTCACTCTTGGCTGTGCTTTAGCAAAGAGAGTGGTGGCATTGTGCCCCTGCTCTGGAGATCTGTGAACTTTGAACTCGAGAGGGTATCTGGCAGAAAAAATTTCTAAGCAGCAAAGTGTTCAAGATGTGGCCTGATTGCTTCTAAAAGCCTATGCTCAAAGAAATGACCTGAAAGTGGAACTTATATTTAAAACGGAAGCTGAGCTTTTATAAAAGTTTGGAGAATTTGCAGCCTAACCATGTGGTAAAAAAGAAAAATCCATTTTCTGGGGAGGAATTCAAGGCTGCAGAAATTTGCTAAGAAGAGCCTCATGTTAATAGCCAAGAGAGTGAGGAAAATGCCTCCAGAGCATTTCAGAGACCTTCACAGGAGCTCCTCCCACCACAGGCATGGAAGCCTAGGAGGGAGAAATGGTTTTGTGGGCCAGGCCCAGGGCCCCACTGTTCTGTGCAGCCTTGGGACATGATGCCCTGCATCCCAGCCACTCCAGCTCCAGCTGTGACTAAAAGGGGCCAAGGTACAGCTTGGGCTGCTGCTTCAGAGGGTGCAAGCTCCAAGCCTTGGTGGCTTCCATGTGGTGTTACGCAGGTGTGCAGGAGAGTTGAGGTTTAGGAACCTCTACCTAGATTTCAGAGGATGTATGGAAACACCTGGATGTCCAGGCAGAAGTTTGCTACAGAGGCAGAGCCCTCATGGATAACCTCTCTCTGCAAGGGCAGTCTGGAGGGGAAATGTGGGGTTGGAGCCCACACAGAATCCCCACTGGGGCACTGCCTAGTGGAGCTGTGAGAAGAGGGCCACCATCCACCAGACCCCAGAATTGTAGATCCACTGAGAGTTTGCACTGTGCACCTGTAAAAGTTGTAGGCAGTTAATGCCAGCCTGTGAAAGCAGCTGTGGGGGCTATATGCAGAGCCACAGAGGCAGAGCTGCCCAAGGCCTTGGGAGCCCACCCCTTGTGTCAGTGTGGCCTGGATGTGAGACATGGAGTCAAAGATCATTTTGGAGGTTTGAGATTTAATGACTGCCTTCCTGGACTCTGGACTTCCATGGGGCCCATAGCCCCTCTGTTTTGGCCGATTTCTCCTGTTTGGAATGGGAGCATTTACCCAATGCCTGTATCTCCATTGTATCTTGGAAGTAAGTAAGTAACTTGTTTTTGAATTTATAGGCTCATAGGAGGAAGGGACTTGGCTGGTCTCAGATGAGACTTGACTTGGACATTTGAGTTAATGCTGGAATGAGTTAAGACTTTAGGGGTCTGTTGGGAAGGCATGATTGATTGTGTTTTGAAATGTGAGGACATGAAATTCGGGAGGAGCCAGGGGTGGAATGATATGGTTTGGCTGTGTGTCCCCACCCAAATCTCATGTTGAATTGTGATCCTGAGTCTTGGAGGTGGAGCCTGGTGGAAGGTGATTAGATCATGGGGGTGGATTTCCCCCTTGCTGTTCTCATGACAGTGAGTTTTCATGAGATCTGGTTAAGTGTGTAGCACTTCCCCATTTGCTTGCTCTCTCCCTCTGCCATGTGAAGAAGATGCTTGCTTTCCCTTCGCCCTTCTGCCATGACCGTTAAGTTTCTTGAGGCCTCCCAGCCATGCTTCTGTACAGCCCGCAGAACTGTGAGTTAATTAAACCTCTTCATAAATTATCCAGTCTCAGGTAGTTCTTTATAGCAGTGTGAGAATGGACTAACGCACGCATCACTGGAGACAAAGTGAGTCAGACACTGAGTCCTAGAAGGGCGTATGATGTGGAAGGCAAATAATGGTTATACAGATGTGCAATAAAAGTTTTTCCATTTTCAGGTACTCAACTTGGATCCAGCAATAGCAGCATCAGCTCCCACCCACCCCATCCCACATCTTACCCCAAACACATATAGGATCTACTTGGTGCCCTAATAAAACCATTTATTCATTTCCAAGGGCACTCAAACTATCATTTCATACCACCATCTCATTTTTGTTTTGAAACATAGCTTTTTAAAAATCACTTTTCAGCTTGAGGTGGTCACCTAGTAGTTCACTCCAGGCAGGCTGTAACCTGACCATTCCTGTCTCATCTCTTCTATCAAAGATGTCTTCCAGAACACTTAGCAATTATACAGCTCACATGGCTTTAGGCACCTTGATTTTATGTATTTCCAGGTGTTTGTCTTGGAACTCCTGGAGAGATGGGGTTCTGACTCATTTGTTTCCAAATAGTACTAGTCATGTCTGCTTTGGGCCTTTTTCCAATCCCACAACTGACAAATCATACAGCTTTCAAAGCTTTCATTAACTGGGACCATTTTTCGTGTCCTACTGTAGTGACAGGTACTTTTCAAATGGTAATCTTGATTATCATCTATCAGTAAGAAAAGAAAAGGATCTTAGACTTGGAAATGTCTGATTAAAATAAACATAAAACAGGTTTTCTTTAGAACGTTTCTAAGGCTTTCATATGCTTTTTCCAAATTTATTTGACCAATAGTTTTGAGGCATCAGAATTAACATCCCACAGCCACTGAACCATCTCAGAAATGCAGATCTAAGCCATAGTGGGGAAATACCTTGTTTTAGGGTAAGGAAGTTCTTTCCTGTACATAATTATAGTTTCAAAAATAGATTTATAGAATATCAGCAAGATGTTGGAGTAGACAGGTTCAAACACCTATCCTTCCAGAGAGGGGAACACCCCTGAACCCACTTTGTCAGAGCTCTGGAAAACAAAGGTTACTGTAAAGCAACCAAGTAAATCTGGATTAAGAAAAAGGAAACTTGGTAAGAAAGCTTTGTGTCATTTTTACTTGCTCCTCTCAGCATGGCAGTGGTCTTGAATACAGCAGCCCACAGACCCTGGTCCTTGGTTCCAGAGGGAACAAAGCAGGCCTTATTCACAAGTTATATGTGTCTGCTGTAAACCTGTCTGGGAGACTAACATAAGGTGCTCATCTCCAGTTTGCCTGAGAACCTCCTTGGCAGAAAAGCTGCAGGTATTGCTTGAAAACACTGTAAGGCAATCAGGAAAAAAGTGTACCTTTTACCTGAGGTGAAAGATTATAGTTGAAATATACAATGGACTGCCTAAAACCTGGGAAGAAAAGCTGGGGAGGTAAAAGAAACCATGGACAAATGAACTAAAAAGGAAACCAGGAAAACACTATGAATGAAACCTCAATAAAGAAACAAAGTATAAAATAGAACCACACAGAAACGCTGGAGCTCAAATATATACTAACTGAAATTTTTGTAAATACACTAGAGGAGTTCAGCAGCAGGTTTGAGTAGGTACAAAGAGGAATCAGCAAACTTGAAAACAGAATAATTGAAAAAAATACAGTCTGAGGCTGGGCTTGGTGGCTCATGCCTGTAATCCCAGCACTTTGGGAGGCCAAGGCAGGAGAATTGCTTGAGCACAGGAGTTTGAAACTAGCCTGGGCAACATGGTGAGACCCCATCTCTACAAAAAAATAAAAAAATTAGCCAGGCATAGTGGCACACACCTGTAGTTCCCAGCAACTTGGAGGCTGAACTGGGAGGAGGATCACCTCAGCCTGGGAGGTTGAGGCTGCAATGAGCTGTGATCATGCCACTGCACTCCAGCCTGGGTGACAGAGCGAGACCCTGTCTCAAAAAATCAGTCTAAGCAACAGAAAGAGAAAAGAATGAAGAAAAGCCAAAGGACTTGTGGAAGCCCATCAGGTTTACCAACATACACATTATGTCAGTATCAGAGGGAAAAGAGACAAAAAGACAGTATTTGAAGATGTAATGGTTGAAAACCTCCAAAACCTGAAAGATAAAAATCCAAGAAACTCAATTCCAAACAGGATAAACCCAAAGGGATCCACAATGAGACATCATGATAGACAAACTTAAAAAAAAAAAAAAAAACTTTAAAGCAGCAAGAGAGAATGACTCATTATGTACAAGTGATCCTCAATGTTGTTTCTTATCAGAATCCATGGGGGCCAGAAGGCTGTAAGGATAACATATTCAAGATGCTGGGGAGAAAAAAGCTGTCAGTGAAGAATTATATTCCAGGGAAATTATCCTTCAAGAATGAAGGAGAAACTGACATTTCCTGAAAAGCAAAAATGAAGGGAGTTTGTTTCTAGCAGATCTGCCATACAGTAAATGCTAAAGCGAGACCTTAAGGCTGAAATGAAAGAACACTAGACTAACTTAAAGTCATACAAAATAGTAATTAATAAGAGCACTAGTAAAGATAATTCCAAGTAAATATAAAAGCCAGTTATACTTCTGTTTTGTAATTCATTTTTTCCTATTTTTTGCCTTAAGGCAAATATGCATAAATAAAAATCTATGTTAATGGGCACAATGTATAGAGATGTAATCTGTGATAACACTGTAAATAAGGAGGGATGAAGATGTATAGCAGCAGAGTTTTTGTATACTATTGCAGTTTATAAGCCAGGTGCAATGGCTCACGCCTGTGATCTTAGCACTTTGGGAGGCTGAGGTGGGTGGACTGCTTCAGCCTAGGAGTTTGAAACCAGTCTGGGCAACAGTGAGACCTCGTCTCTACAAAAAAATAAAAAACAAAAAAATTAGCTGAGTATGGTGGCGCATGCCTGTAGTCCCAGCTACTCAGGAAGCTGAGGTGGGAAGATCACTTGAGCCCAGGTGGCAGATGCAGTGAGCCAAGACTGTGCCACTGCACTCCAGCCTGGGTGACACAGTGAGGCCCTGTCTCAAAAATGAAACAAGAAGAACTCCCAAAAGTTTGTAAAGCTTAAGATGTTAACTGCAGTTCCTGAGGGAATAACCAAGAAAATAACTTAAAAATATACATAAAAGAAAAGAAAAGGGGAAACAATGGTACAGTACAAAGTTTCAACTAAATATGAAATAAAGCAGTAACGGTGGGATTTTAAGTAACAAAAACCAGATAAAACATACAGAAGACAGCTAAAAAGCAGAAGTCAGTCATTAATTACTCTAAATGTATTAAACTCTAATTAAAAGGCAGATGGAAGGGATAAAAAACATGATCTACCTATATGCTGACAATTTAAATACAAAGAAAAAAAGGTTAAAAAAGTAAAAGGATGGAAAAGAGCCCACAGAAATGGTAACCACGAGAAAGCTGGGGTTATCTATATAATTGTCAGACAAAACAGATTTCAGTTTAAGATTGCAAGACACCAAAGAAGGACATTGTATGTTGATAAAAGGACCAATCCATTAAGAAGATATGATAATTTTAAACATATATGCAATTATAAACATATATGCACCTAACAACAGAACTTCCAAAAGACATGAAGCAAAAATTGCCAGAATTGAAGACAGAAACAGTTCTACAGTAATAGCTGGAGACTTCAATATCCCACTTTCAATAACGAACATGACAACCAGGCAGAACATCAATAAAGAAACAGAGGGCTTGGATGACACTATATACCAAATAGACCCAACAGACATACAGAATGACCCACCCAGCAACAGCAAAATACACACTGTTCTCAAATGCAAATGGGACATTCTCCAGCATAAACCATATGGGCACAAAACGAGTCTCAAGAAATTTAAAAAGACTGAAATTATACAAAGTATCTTTGCCAACCAGGATGGAATAAAATTAGAAATCAGTAAGAGAGGAAAACTAAAAAATTCACAAATACGTGGAAATTAACACAATCTTAAACAACCAAAGGGGTCAAGGAAGAAATCACAAGGGAAATTAGAAAATACCTGAGACATGGCTCACGCCTGTAATCCCAGCACTTTGGGAGGCCGAGGTGGGCATATCACGAGGTCAAGAGATTGAGACCACCCTGGCCAACATGGTGAAAACCCGTCTCTACCAAAAATACAAAAATTAGCTGGGCATGGTGGCACGTACCTGCAGTGCCAGCTACTTGGGAGGCTGAGGCAGGAGAATCGTTTGAACCCAGGAGACAGAGGTTGCAGTGAGCCGAGATCGCACCACTCCACTCCAGCCTGGTGACAGAACAAGACTCTGTCTCAAAAAAAAAAAACCTGAGATAAATGAAAATGAAAACACAACATGCCAAAACATAGGGGATGCAGCAAAAATAATGCTCAGGGAGATTTATGGCTATAAATACCTATACTAAATGAGAAGAAAGATTTCGTATCAATAATTGTCATCCATTCAGACTCCTATAACAATATACTTTAGACTGGGTAATTTACAAAAAAAAAACAAATTTATTGCTGACAGTACCACAGGTTTTCCAGAGGCTGGAAAGCACAAGATTTGGGCAGCAGCAGATTGGTGTCTGGTATGGGCTTGCTCTCTGCTTCATGGATGGTGCCTTCTAGCTGTGTTTTAACATTCCCGAAAGGTTAGGGGAACTTGCTTGAGCCTCTTTGAAAAGGGCCCTAATCCCACTCATGAAGGTGAAGCCCTCGTAACTTATTTTCCAAAGGCTCCACCTCTTAATACTATTACATTGGATATTAGATTCCAATATATGAATTTTGAGAGTCAACAACATTCAGACCATAGCAATAACCTAACTGTACACCTTAAGGAACCAGAAAAGAGGAGCAAACTAAACCCAGGGCTAGCCGAAGGACAAAGATTAGAGCAGATAAAAATGAAATTGGAAACAGAAAAACAGTACAGAAAATCAACAAAATCAAAAGACAGTTCTATAAAAATACCAACAAAATTAACAAGCCTAGAGCTAGACTGACTATAGAAGAATGAGGATGAGAGCAGAAGTTACTAAAATCAGATATGAAATAGGAGAAACCACCACCCACTTTACACAAATAAAAAGGATTTTAAGAGAATGCTATAAACAATTGTATCTCAATATATCAGCAATATCCTGATACCAATTTCAGACAGATACCACAAGAAAAACTACAACAAACCCTTATGGTTACAGATGCACACATCCTCCAAATACTAGAAACCTATTAATACCAGTAACCTATTAAATGGACTATACACCACAACCAAGTGAGATTTATCTTAGGAATACACAGGTGGTTCATCATATGAAAATTATTCAATGTATATGCCACATGAATAGAATGAAGAATGGAGGAAAAACCACGTGATTTCTACTGTTGCAGAAAAAAACATGACAAAATCCAACATCCTTTCAGGATAAAAAAAGAAAACAATAAAAACTTACTTAAGAGAACTTCCTTAACAGCATAAAGGCCATAGATGAAAAATACACAGCTAAATCACTCTGAAAGCTTTCCCCTAAAGATGAGAAACAAGACAAGGATGCCCACTTTCACTACTTTTATTCAACATGGAACTGAAAATTCTAGCCAGAGCAATTAGGCAAGAAAAAGAAAGGTATCCAGATTATATAGAGGAGTAAGTAAAATTATCCCTGTTCACAGGTGGCATGATTTTATACGTATAGTTGCAAAATACAAACCAATGCCAAAAATCAGTTGCATTCACAAATGCTAGCAATACAAAAAGAAAAATAATTTATCATAGCAAAAAAAGAATAAAATACCTAGGAATAAATTTAACCATGAAGGTACAAAACTCATGCAACTGAAAACTACAAAACATTTCTGAAAGAAATTAAAGAAGACACCAATAAATGGAAACACATCATCCCATGCTCAGGGATTGCAAGAAGTAGATTGTTAAGATGACACACTACCCAAAGGAACATACAGGTTCAATGCAATCTCTATTAATACCCAGATGGTGTTTTTTGCAGAAATAAAAAAACCTATCCCAAAATTCATACGGAATTTCCAGTGACCCTGACTAAAACAATCATGAAAAGGAAGACCAAAGTGGGAGAACTCACAGTTGTTGATTTTAAAACTTATTACAAAGTAGCAGAAATCAAAACAGTACAGTACTGGCATAAAGACAGATACATAGACCAATGGAATATGCGAGCCTAGTAATATGCTTTCCCATCTATGATCAATTGATTTTTAACTAGAGTGCCAAGACCATTCAATGGGGGAAAGAACAGTGTTTGACAAATGTTGCTGGGAAAACTGGATATCCATATTCAAAAAAATAAAGTTGAATCTTTACACCTTATTTAATAATTAACTCAAAATAGGTCAAAGACTTAATTTAAGGGCTAAAATTTTAAAACTCCTAGAAGAAAACATTAGAGCAAATCTTTGACCTTGGATTTGGCAATGGGTTTTTAAATTTAATACTGATCCTCTGGCCTCCTCCTCAGCTCACAAGTTAAAACTCAGGTTCTAGGCTTTGTCTATGTACTATCTGATTTCAATGTTTAATTCCTTTTTTTAAAGAAATTAAATGAAAGAGTGGCCTAGGAGAATCAGTGGGTTAAAGAAAGGCGCTTCTTTGTGAATTTTTTTCCTTCACAGAGATGAGTATTTTAGGTAGTACTGTCCTAGAACTTATAATTTCATTTTCCTTCATAAACTTACACTATGAAGGGCCATAAAACAAAGTGTTTCATTACTTACCTTTTTAGAACCATTTAACCTGGCACTATTTGGTTTCTTGGTTAATTCCTGTTTCTAAATTTAGTGGTGTTTCCTTGACAAAGTGTGACAGGGTTTCTGCCTGGCTGAGCAGAAATTTCCATGTTAGCTTTGTAATAATCACTAAGAAAATCACTATAGCATCCAATTTCTTTGCTTTTAAGAAGAGTTCTTGGAGCAATCCATTACACCTGCATTTGAAGAAAGTTGTGTTGAAACCACAATGAGAAGATAATGCCAATAAACTGAGCCAAAATATTATATGAATATTTTAATGCAAAATGCTTAACACTTAAAATTAGCAAAGCTTCATTTAAATTAAAATTCCATTTAACTAAAGATGGTTAACCCCAAGAAATTGTACAGTAGTTGATTCCTGCTATATAATGCCAGTCCTATGCCATACAATAAGAACTGCAACATTAGCTGTCACTTCCTCCATTGCTCTTCTGGACCCTAAGGGATGAGGGAGGGGACTCAGACACAAAACAAAATACAACCCAAATAAACTGTGCAGTGATTCCTAATAGTTATAAACCCAATCTAAGTTGTCCAAACAGCTGAAGAATAACTGCAGGTATTGTTCCAGAGCTGATACGAGGTTTTGCTTTTACAGCCTGGTAAAAGTTCTGCACTAGGTGAGAAGTCACAGTTTAAGGATGCATGTTCTGTAAATAGTTACTACATATACACATTTACTGTCTGTAAACACTAGAAATATACATTAGACAGAGTACCCTCACAAGTTGGGTACAGTTTAAAAAAGAAGATGAGGTAACATGAATCTCAAAGTCCACAGGAATCCTGCCTGAAGAGTTTGAACAGCTGCCTGTAATTCATTTCCAATGTGCAGGGAGATTAAGGTTTGCCAAAACTGGATTCACTGGCTTTCAGCATAGCAACTGCATCTTTCACTGCATGGTAGATAACATTCTTCACCTATAAAGAATAGGAGAAAATATGGGCATTTTACATTTAAATCTAAAACCTGTCACTAAGAATAAACTTCCTCCTACCAATTTTGTTACCTTCTCTCAGAATTTAAAATTCAATATTCGTATGAAATGTCAACACTGCAAAAGGTTCCTGGGCTCCTTCAGACCAGTATTTCTTACACATTTTAAACCAATGATTTCAAGAACCCATTTTCCCCCTTTTAGAGGTTTTGATACCACATAGACCTACTCACAGTGAGTACAGGGAGAGGCAAGTTCCAAGGTACAACTTTTATTATTTTTCCCTAATTTTCCAAACATGAAATTATGTTACATAATTCATTACTGAAATCCTTTTGAAAATACCACCCCCTCAGACCTCTTTGAGTCTCAGAGATTCAGTTCTGCTCTACCTAAGAGTGATGAGAACACTGCAGCACTGAAGGTTAAGCACTGTGTTCAAGACCCCTGACAGGCAGCTGGGCCAAGATCAGAAGTCACATCTATTCATTTTCAGTACTAAGGCCTTTCTCTGTGGGGACAGTCCCTTACAGATTCTAAACAATATCAAATCAAACCAAGGTGAGATTTCCTCTTATTCCTCCCTCACTTAAGTAGATAGTAGTACTACATATAAAGCAAGTTCATCGACTCACTGTGTACTAAGTACAATATGACCAAGTTCACTGACTCTCTTTATAAGGTGAAGAATGGGCCATGAAGCCATAGCCAGAGAATGCTAGGAATTGGTGCTATTTTTACCTGTAATTTATCTTCATGATTAGTATGAGTCTGTGACAGATATCGGAATTCCTGAGTAAGCCAGAAGCAGTGTTTAACATGCTCTGGAGAAACAAAATCTTCTGCCACTTTGATGCAGCTATATAAGTTATGAACCTGAAAAACACCAAGTGATACCAGTAACAAACCCAACAGTTCATAATATAAAGAGATTAAAGAAAAAGTAATGATTCTTGCCTGATGTGGAGCTCCTGCTGGGATAAACACCACATCCCCAAGAAACTGTACAATAGCCCAGCCTTGAACTCCATACTCTTGATGAAGACGCTTTCTTAATGATCGGTCTAAATACCAGCTTTGATCATGAATAGGATCGTGGTCTGCTGGGTTTTCTTGACCTTGCTCTTCTGATACCTAGAATACATTCAAAATATTATGCAACTCAGTAACATGCTAAGGCCCAATAAGCCATTTTTTTTCTCTAAACAGTGTTGGCAGTTCATAAATGTCAGGCCTTCTTCAACTTAAGTGCCCCCATTGGCAGAAAAAGACAAGTAGTATTCAAAAACTTCAGCTGAATGAACCAACAGAAGAATGACGAAGAAAATGTGATGTCAGTTCCCATAAACCATGACTGACAGGCTCTGCATAAGTTTGTAAATACTGTATTTAAACAATATTTTAGTCTAGATTTTTAAACATAAGTAGGCTCAGGCTCCTTATAAATGAACTTGTTTTAAAGTTATTAGAAACCTGTCTTTACTTAATCGGACTTACGAAACAGTCCCAAAGGCAGCTGCAGATTAGACTTGTTTATCCTTGATCCAGTAACTGGTAAAGCAGAGACTCAGAGTGACAATATCAAAAGAACAATATGGTGACCAAGCAGGTTTTCTGGAAGAGCCAAATGATCCTTAGCCAGAAACACTTTGATTCAAACAAATGCTTGTTAAAGACATACTTGGGGCCAGCTAACAGGTTAGGAATGTTCATATCCAAGACTCATGAATGACTGAAGAATATCAGCCAGAGACACCTGAGTTGCAACCGGCAGCCTCAGTGCCAAACAAGTTTAAAACTGAACACGACTCATCTCTCTAGTTGCCTAGAATTTCCACACATAGTCCTTGCTGAAAAACAACCTGACAACTACAGGGAAAACCTAGAATCTTCCAAATCCCTGCATCCCTTGCTAATAACAGGTAGGGCCACTTGCTACACGACAGTGGACAAAACCAAACTTAGTAACTCACTCAGAACATGGTCACTCAGGGCCAAGGATACATGAACGTCTGAAGTGCTCAGATTCTCAAGGCAATAAAAACAAATATATGCTGGGAGATGATCAGATCAACTAACTTGAAAGCAGATAACAAAAATCTCTAAATGCACTTTAACACAAAACACAGACATAAAAGACAAGGCCTGCTTTTTTTAGGAGTGTAACCCTAATCATTTAGAATCCTTGTTCCTTAGCAACCACCTTCAGCCTATTCAATCTGACAGGTACAGATTTAACTTTTCAGGTTGTGACAATCCCTCTAGCCAAGCCAGTCAGTTCACCAAATGTAGTAACATAATATTGCTATTCTCTATGCCTCTGTTCACACATGCCATAAGCAGCACACCTTTTTAAGAAATTCCCTTATCTTCTCCGTGTCCTTTGCAGCATATATGTGCCACAGTGCTCCTGGCTTCTCTTTTCCTTCAATAAATCGCTTTATTGTGAGTTCGTCAGAATCTCCATCTTGGATGGTCTTAAGGACTTCTAGAGCAAGAAAAGAAAGCAAATATCAGACCACAGGCCCTGGCTCAAAGAGTAAGCCCTCCTTTTATGCTCAGCACCCTACCTTCTTCTTGCTCACACTGTCCTTTGGGAATTCCCACATAGACCATGACATTAGCTGCATCAGATACATCTAAGTGAAGATTTGTTGTTCCATATTTCCGATCTTCAGGAGTGATTAATCCTGCAAAAACAAAGTGCCTTAAGTTTACGAAAGACAACAAAGGCTGCCACAGTCTTTCCACTACCTACCTGGGGGATGGTAGGTCCCTGATTGACTCTTCTGCTGAGAATAAAAATTCTGGATCAAATTATTGCAAAAAAAATTCTTTAATCAATGTGCTAGCAAGAAAAGAAGGAATATTCAGAAGCCAAAAACAGCAGGAAATGCAAGTGGTAAAGCAGGCTTCCGAAGCTGGGATTTGCCAAAAGGACATCCGCTAGATCAAGTGAGCTCAGGCTTTGATTGTTGCCACAGCCTAGGAGTTCTGGGGCAAGAGACAAAGACCAAGGACCACTCGAGATGGGGAGTCCAAGGGAAAGCCCCCCCCCCCCCACACACACACATAAACCTGGAACGTCAAATGGCTATCATGAGTATAAGAAGGAACACTGCCCCACGCATTCCTTGGTTCTCTCAACTGTAAAAGAGGAGGGGTGAGGAGTGAGCCAGAACGACAGGTCCCCCCCCAGTATTCATAGTCTGTGGCTAATCCCTTGCTCACAGGAGAAGGCTCACCTTGCTCAACAATCATCCTGAAGCTTACCCTGCAGTCACCTTGGGCAACCCATTCTAACACCAGGACTCTGCTTTAGACTGGGCAGTAGGCAAAAGCATAGCTTGTAGTGAGCAAGCAGCGGCTGTTTTCTAACCTGCCAGCCTCTGAAAACACCCCGTAATACTGTTTTGGAGGAAGGCTTTATCTCTGGCTTGCCTGGGGCTTTGGTTTTAGAGGGGCTATACTTTTGAGAGGGCACATTTCTTCACTCCAGCTTGGGACCAGGGCCCCCAGAGCCCTGCTGTACTTTCCTTTCTTTCCAGCTTGCTGAAATATCAGTCCTAGGAGTAGGTAAAGCATTTGGTATTAGGGTGAAATCATAGGATAGATGAGAGGATGATGAAAAAATATAAAGAGAGGAGACAATGAAACAATTATGGCAAAAAGTTAGAAGCTGTTATATAACTGGGTGATGAGTTATATGGAGTCACTACCAGACTCTCAAGTTTTCAGTGTATTTGAAAAATAGTTCCATAGTAAAAAGTAAAATTTCAGAAAAAAGCAATTAATGTAATAGAAATAAAATGAATGAAATGAACACATGGATGATATATAATTATATGACAGCATGGATGAATATAAAAAAACTGATTCTATTTATATGAAGTTCAAAAGCAGGCTAAAAACTGAAAGAATATTGTGCATGAATACAAATATATATGTTAAAATTATAAATATAAGCAAACGATAAACACAGACTTGAAGACGGTGGTTAAGACTAAGGGCAATAGAAGAGGGTGGAGCTGGGAAGGAAAGGAAAGGAGACTAGGAGGCAAAGCCTCAGCAGGACTGGCTGCCTGCTGATCCAGCCAGTGCCACAGTACAAAACGAGCAAGAAAATAACTCCTGCCCAGCCACTGGCCCAAAGTCCATCGGATCCCAGTCATGGGTAACTGTACATTGATAAAACCAGAGTCTAAACCATGGTAAACTCAGATGAAACAAAAATTGTAAAAACATAATGGTCAAAGGGAAAGGAGTGCTAGACAACAAAACATCCTGAAACAAAACACCATGGACTTTTAAGAGGGAAAAAAGCTGAAATAGTAGGGGCTGTTGGGTGATAGGGAGTTAAGAGTGGGGGAAGAGTACAGAAATGGGCTCTAGGTTGGAAATTAGGAGATCTAAGTACTAGTTTCAGACCTGCCACTAGCTGCCCCTTGGAGATCCTGAAGAAGTCAATGTCCCTTCTACTGTCCTCAAGTCCTGGTCCTCATTTGCAAAATGGGGGGTGTTGCAGGAACTGAAGAGAGGCTGGATTATATGATCTCTCCAAAGAGCCTTTGCACTTATTCTCATTGAAGAGTCACAGCTCAATCACGCAACCTTTGAAAAGACCACTCTTTAATGATGTTTACAATAAGATATAAGGTGTTTGAAAATGAACACATCATTATTTTCACACCCTGAATGCTTGCTTCTGGATGGGAACCATTTTGTCATAGGAAAAGCTTTTATAGAGTAACACTGCCATCTATTAGTGTCTAGGGGGAAAGACCTGCTGCCAAGCTAGTTAAACCATGCAAGCAATTCTTTTGAAAATTTCTCAGATACCCACCTTTAAAGCTTCAGGATTTCTATAAAGCATGGATAAACTATATAATTTACTGGAAAAATGCTCTTATATACTTAAGTTTGCCCAAGATCCCAACCATGCAGCTGCTTTAATCAGTCTCTGAGGGGCTCGAGGGACAGGACCTCAAGAGAGCACACTGCAGACCCACAGCACATGGAGGACTCACCAACTGAGATCCGAGAAGTGAGGAACAGGCAAGAGGTCTAGTGCCCACCGGGTCTTCTCACCCACACACCATTTCTCTGGTACCCCTACCCTGGCACAACTATCTTGGGCATGAAGACTGCTGGGAGCTTGCACACAAAAACACTCCCCTGTCACAATAGTCCCCAACTACCCTCCTGGTGGTTCCCTGAGCTGACTCAACCATAACAGAATTGTGGGGCTGGAGTCCTTGCCCCTCTTTCCCTTCCCTCCCCCAACAGTCTTTGGAGAACATAGCGAAGACAACAACAGACCTTGTCCTTTTTGAGAAGGACACCCACAGGTCTAAGGCTAGAAATGAAAAATGACATGGAAGTAATTATGGGAGGAAAATAAGTAATTTCCAAGAGGACTGGAAAAGTAGGGGCCAGATAGTAAAAATGAGTAAATAAAATTCACTGAAATATTCAAACAACTAGAACTGCATTCAACAATACATACTTCCTTCAAAATGGCCAACTCAAATCCAGCCCTAATTAAAGGCCATGTGTAAAACTGACGAAGATCTCAGTTATGATGATGATGAAAGAAAGCTCTGGTAAACAGAGAAACCAATCTTTATCCCAGGCATCCTCCTTGTTAGACAGTTAGTATTGAGTCATGTCAAAAGAATAAAAGTCCAATTCAAAGAGTACTTTGAATCCTAAGTAACTAACTTCTATTCACCAACACAAAACACTGCATTTAATTGTAGTAGAGGTTAAGACAGCTAGAATGCTAGCAGATTGACCTAAATGTCCGAACACTGAAATCACTAATAAAAGTACATTCTCTCGATGTATCACACACCATCAAAAGTCATCTAAAGACTATTAAGTAACATGTAAAGATTTTACAATGTAAAATTAGGTACAGTAAAGGGAAAAACACAAAATTGCATATACTCTACAACTGCAACTATGAAAATGAAATACACAAACGTGGCCAGGGAATGAAAGGAAATATGTAAAAATGAAAGCTGTGGCTGTATTACGCATTAAGATTATGGGTGTTTTCCACCTCTCACTCCCACAAAATCAATTTTCCAAACATTTTGAATTGTTTTATTTCCATTTTAAAGTTAGCCATCTCCTCCTTACCATAAGCATTATACATCTTGGGACCCAGATCTGGCCGAACAAAGTAGTTTGGCAGCCTAGAGGCCAAGTTCAGTTTGCCATCTCGCCTTGTGTACTCGGGCAGTGGAATGTTGGCCATCAGATCATCAAACCTAGAACAACAGAACCAGGAATTTGCAAAGTAAGACTGCTTTTCTAATTCATTATTGTATAACCTGTTTTATTCCTTCTACACCAAAAGGAACAAACACATCTGTGATCATGCAGACTGAGAGAGCCATCAAATATTTAAGATTAGAATTACAGTAGTTGCAAAGATGTCTTCTCTCTTTCCTACAACACACAAATGTGTCAAGATCAGCTGTAACAGTTCAGACAAAAGATCTCAGCAATAAATTCTAGACAAAAAGTTATGCTTAGAGATATATCATTGATTAGTTGTGACACCCTTTTCAAAGTTTCAAGCTCACTCAGGAAAACAGATCTACCCAGTAGATGTCTTCTTGTCTAACTCAGTGCTGTGACTATATTGTCCTGACCCTGACAGGTCAGATTCCACAACTGCCTCCAAATCAGACTTGTAAGAAAAAGTGAGCCTCTTCTCTAGCAGGGCCTACCATGGAAAATGTGTGGTGTTCCATTAGTCAGCCAGGCCTAAAAGCCAATCACTTCTTCATCTCTTCTACAAATAAACATGCCTCCGATGACTACAGACTAGAAATGAAAAATCAGCGGCAGTATAATTACAGAACTTTTGTTATTTCCTTGAAAACTGTTTTCTCACTACCTCAAAAAAGAAATTATCCTACCAAGTCAAGGACAGAATCATCTCTCCCCACCTTCATAATCATACCTGGAAGGCATCATATCTCTAAAATCTTCTCCTGGTGGCCAGTCCTTAAGTTTCAACACCATTGGTTCTTTTTCATTTTTCAAACGATCTGAAAGGTAACCAGAATTAACTGTTACTATTTATAATTCAGAAACAGACCAAAATAAATGACAAATTAGCATTTTATGCCTCAACAATACAAATAAAATATATTTATCTCTGCAAATTTTTCATAACCTGATAAATTTAGTAAACAAATATTATTTTTCCTTAATTTTCCCCTCCTACCAACTATCCACCATTTTATTTCTGCAGTGTAAAGAAATCCATTTGTGCCCAGGAGGCAGCAAGGTGCAGCAAAATAAAGATCACCAACTAATGGATCTGTGTCAGGGCCTTGTCTTTCCTAGAAGCTTATTAAGCTGCTACTCATTCTTGGGAGATTCAGCCGCTCCCTTTTGCCCACTGCATGTAGGTGGTGGTTCGACAGCTGTCATCGATCCAATCTGCTCCTCCTCTACAGTGTTCCGGAAGAAGTGAGCAGCATCCCAACTAACCAACGGCAATGCACGTCAACCATCAAGGGTGACAGGTGTTTAGTAAACCCAGTTTTCTGAGGCCAGCATGCAACAGAAATTACTTATTCTGCTCAGAGAGAGAGAGACTGACCCTGTCTGATGTTCTGTCCAGGGACAACAAAGACCAACAGAACAGGTAATAATGCCTCAGGGTTTAAAAGCATAAACATTATAACAAGGAAGGGGAGGAGAGACGTTAATTTTAAACTCCAAAATCCCGGAAAATGCTGCGGCTGCTACTGATGGGTCTCAGACTCCTGCCATTCCTGTGTCCCCTCCTTTCATATCCTCAACCCCCTTAAAAGATCTTTCATACATACTTGGAACGTCTTCAAATCCATCCCAGAAGTCTCCTACTGTGGCTCCTGTGATGATTTCATTGGTCCTACAATTAACTAGGTCTACTTCCTGCTCACCAAACTCTTTCCTGAAGGATTCAGGTTTCCAAAGTTCAGAGTTCAATTTATGATGCACTCCAGACACCATCACTGGCTAAATGAAGAGAAGGAAGACTTTAGTCTGAACTCTGGCAGCTCTGTCCCCACTCCCGAAGGCAGTCCCTCTTCACACTGCTATTGGTATATTTCCATGGAGCTGGTGCTCCGTCTCAGATGGTGATTTGACAGTTTCGGCTTAGTTCTCTGAGCTCCCAAAGCACCTCCAACCTTCACCATTCATCTGCTACACACCCTTGCTCTCAAACTACGTGAGTAAGCATCTAGGAGAAACAATCACCTTTCCTAGTTAGATCTCATTACTCACAGCAAGACGGACTGTGAAGAAAACAAGCGCTGGAAGGAGTGTCCAGTGACACCAGTCACCAGTGAAACAGGGTGACTGACCCCACTGTACTTGAGCCTGTTATTGCCAAGCAGGAATATGGCCTGTGACACCCCTCACTACCACTGGCTGTGTGAGGGTGCCAAATCTTTTGGCTGTCTAAGACAACCCAGAAGCTCTAACCTTTACGTGAAATAGTCTAACATTAAAATATTGACAAGCAAGAAAGCAAGCCTGCTGATACACTGTATTCAGCCCATCATTTTGTTTCTTGTCTATATATGATTAAATGAGCAAATCCTATTAGTACACTGGATGGAGAAAAACATTTTTGAAAATTTATTTTTGGTTAAACACTCACATCTTTCTGTTTGGCAGTTCTCCCAAATTCTTGTCCAAGAGCAGAGTGTTCCTTTAGCAAAGACCCTATCTGGCCAAACAGAGAAGCCAAAGATCCAGAAAACAGAACCAAAACAAGAAAGCACAGAAGCAGGCCTAGAAATTCTCCTAAAGATATTAACCGGCACTTAAGATCCAACAACGCTGCCCTCTGAAGCAGGCACCTGGGGACTATGTGACACCACATGGCCCTAGCCCACCTAGAATTGCCTTCAGCACAGGCTTTTCATTCAGGTAAGAGGGGTGCATGATTTTGTACCACATTTTGTCTAATCTCCCAAATCCCATCAGCCTGTAGTCATACTCTCACTTCCTCTGCTGAGGTTTACCATAGGAATCACCAAGCCTGGATGCCCTCATCAAAAACCCAACGGGGAGTGGTAGGAAGCAACAAAAACCTGACTGGAAAAGTCAGCTTAGGACCATCTGCTTTAAAAAGTAAGACCCATGGCCACATCCTGACCTGATTATATTCACCCGAAACAATAAAGAATAAAACAGGAAGTGAAGGAGGGGGAAAAGGCTGGGGTGGGGTTGTCAGAAGTCTGCTAAAGGAACTGAGAAGGGGGTTCTGAATAGGGCTGGAGGATAGGAGGCCTACATTACCTGCCCTTGTTTCCAGCACTCCCTAAACACATTCCAGTTGCTCTTATTGTTGGGGTCTTGCAAGCACAGCAAGCGATTATCACAAAGCCAATAGTGAGGAGTGTCAAAGCCCAGAATGCTGGGCTTGATCGTTAGTCCTTGAGGCCTCTTAGATAAATCAGAAGTCTTATTTTGCACCAAAGAGGCAAAGATGTCATCAAGGATTTTTGGTGTATTCTTGAGTCCATTTTCTGTCTGAATTGGAGAAAGAACAGAAGTCTCAAATATGTCATTCCCCTACCATCAAGAAACTCCATTCCCATAATGATGAGTATAGATTACATACCCAGAAGATTCCAAGCCAGGACCCCCAGGCAAAGAGGTATGTCCCCTGTCCTCCCTTGACAACTCATAGAAGTGAGGTAACAGGAGAAAGTGGCCCGGCCCAGAACTATAGTCCCATAAAACCCATCCTCCAGTGACTCAGCCTTCTGAACCCACAAAGGTAAGTATGTGATTCAGTCTACTTTCAGTTCCAACTTCTCTACTCTCTTCCTGTTCTGTCTTCAACTTTGCAACATGGAGTACCAACAAACAAACACATACCTTTCCTGTAGAAGAATTTAAGAGATTCCGGAGGAAACCAGAATTGTTGTTGCTTACGGGTGTCAAAATTGTGCTGTTAAACGTATGGAGGACTGTGCTGGATTTGCTTAAAGGTGGGAGGGGTGGAAGGCATTTGATTTCATTCTTTAAAATTGGCATTGTTGGTTGTTTTTCTAAAATAAAACCAAAACATTCAAATAAAAAAACATTCTGAAAGGCAAATCCCTTATTAGTATTCTACTAGCAGAATTACTTTAGAACTTGCTTTCTATTTACTGAAACAAAAAAAATACTTTAGGGAGTAAGTATGAACGATATGATTTACGTAGACAAGGATTCCTCACTGATGTTAAAAACAATAACTATCCAGTACAATGGATTTTTGTAAATTGACCTTTGTATCTAGCAACCCTGACAAATGTTTAGTAAATGTAGATTCTTTTGGATTTTTTGCGTGTACTGTCTACAAATATTGGCAGCATTCTCTTTACACATTTTTTTTCCCTCAATGCACTGACCAGGACTTCCAGTACAATGCTTAATAAAGAGTGAAAACAGATATCCTTTGTCTTGTTCTTGAACATAGAAACTGTTTTAAAAAAACAAACAAAAACCTCAAAGACCAGCTTGGCCAACATGGCAAAACCCCATTTCTACTAAAAATACAAAAGTTAGCAGGGCGTGGTGGCAGGCGTCTATAATCCTAGCTACTCAGGAGGCTGAGGCGGGACAATGGCTTGAACCTGGGAGGCAGAGTGCAGTGTTGCAGTGAGCCAAGATCCTGCCACTGCACTCCAGCCTGGCTGGACAGAGCAAGATTCTGTCGCAAAAAAACCTCAAAACAAATTTTTAAA
This sequence comes from Hylobates moloch, assembly GCF_009828535.3. Taxonomy (NCBI): domain Eukaryota; kingdom Metazoa; phylum Chordata; class Mammalia; order Primates; family Hylobatidae; genus Hylobates; species Hylobates moloch. Next base: position 28,886,498 of record NW_026652290.1, on the reverse strand, counting down.
AAAATTCAACGACTATTTATGATGTCTCCAGTCTTGTTTTCTGGTTTCAACTCTTGATTAAGAATGTTCTTAATTTAAGAAGTTTTTTATAAATCATTAACAGGTACTGAATTTTACTTAATGTTTTCCTGCATCTTGTCCCATGATTCTTCTACATTTTTGAATGTCAGACTTTATCTTCATTTCTGGAAAGACCTTGAAAAACTTGAATTCTTTTCCGGCCACTTGCTAATTGTCTTACTTTGGCTCAAATGAGCTGGTTTCTATGTGCATCAGCTTCCTCATCAGTAATACAGAAATAATGAGCAATATTGATGATTAGGCATCACAGAATTACATCACATGTAAAGAGAGGGCCTGGACCACAACGGAGTTTGAATATTCTTTTTCCTCCTTCTAAGGTATGTATAAACTCACCAGCTGTGCTCTTGCCAGCTTTTCAAATTATTTTTTTCTACAGCAGTCATCTTAGACTTAGTTCATGAGTTCTTTTAAGAGCTCTTTATCACATTTTTAAAGCTATATAAAGGTTTTTCCAGAAATTCAGATGTAGTCTAACATTCAAATATTCCTTCATTTACAGTGTCAAATTTGATTCATTAAAATTTTGTTCCAGATCTTTGCATGAAAGAAGTGGCCTGCAATTCTTCTCTTCTGTAACACAGCCAGAAGGTGGAAGTCCCTAAATTTTAATGCAGCAAAATTTCTCCTCTTCGGTGCTGCATTTCAAAAACACTTTCATTTGTGGCAGGTTCCAGGATGACTCCAGAGAAGCACTTTGCATTCCACAAGACTTCTAACCACTGTTCTCTCAGCAAGTGAGGTTGCCAACTCCTTCCATGAATGGACTAAAATACTCAAGAACAAACAGGAAAGCAGAAACACTCACCCTTGTTTTCCTTGTTGACATTCCCGCTGGTTAGGTCGGCCAGCCAGTTTAGAGGAGATGTGCTGGCTGGACAGGCAGGCTTCATGCTGCCGGCTGGCTTGGAGGCTGCTTCCCCACCCACAGCTGCTGGCTCCAACACTGAGGGATTCTGCTGGAGCACTGCACCAAGAGTCGGTTTTTCTCCAGCTAAAGTCTGTGTTAAGCATTAAAGGACGATTTTACATAAGCTGAAGAATGACAGCTTCCTTTTCTTTTCTTCTCTCCTAATAGCCGACCAACAAGTAAGATAAATATCCAGAACAAAACCACCTAATAGTTAGCCCTGGGTATCCCCACAGCTGCAGTAATCCCGCACTAGTAGAGAATAACTACAAGGTAGGAGAGATGTTAGCAACTTAAACACAGCAAGGTATTACCCCCGCACCCTTTTACCAGCCCCTGCTGGTACATATCCCTATTACTCTATGTACCATGCTGGTTTAAAATGACCAGTTTGTGCCTGTCTCCCCTATGAACTCATCCCAGAATCCAGCATAGGCACAGAAAACATGGTTGAAAACGAATAAATGAGGCAGGCAGGAAAGGTAAAGCTGTGATTTCAGACGGAAATGGAATACAGAGAAAGAGAAAATGCTATTTTGACTTAGCTTTAAAAATGTGATGAGGAGCTCTTAAAAGAACTCATAAATTAAATCTAAGATGACTGCTATAGAAGAAAATAATTTTAAAAACTGACAAGAACGAGTTTATACATACATAAGAAGGAGGAAAAAAAATATTCAAACTCCTGTTGTGGTCCAGGCCCTCTCTTTACATGTGATGTAATTCTGTGATGCCCAATCATCAATATTGCTTATTATTTCTATATTACTAATGAGGAAGCTGAAGCACATACAAATCAGCTCACTTCAGCCAAAGTAACACAACTAGCAAGTGGAAGGAAAAGAACTCAAATTCAGTTCTGACTCCAAATATTACAAGTCTTCTGCTCTCTCATCCTGCCTATGACACCACAGCTTTATAGAAATGTAAATTTCTGATTATTAAACACAATGCGGCATACTGATTACTGGAACGAGGGGGAGAAGGGACAGCAAGACGTACATGTGATGGTGGGGAGGAGAGGGATGCCACCGAGGAGAGACATATGAGGACTGAGAAAATTAACATTTTTTACATTGTGTGATGGGCAACTAAAGGTTCATTTCATCATTTCCTTCAACGCTTCATAAATATAGGCAAAAATATTTAGTAATTTTAAAAATGTTAAAGCTTAATAATTTTAATTCTGCAAAATACACAAACTTTTTTTAAACCCTTTACAGATTTGACAGCTACTTATTAGGTAGACTAGAACTTTTTGCTTTTTCAAGAAACAAAAATGTAAAACCTACTAAAAGAGGCCACAGTAGAGTCTACGAAAGTAATGTGAAAAGTCAGAACGGGTCTCTGAACTGTCACATGAACTGTATAAATTCTTTCTCTCTCTCTTTCCACTGATAGCTATCCCTAGGTTCCTTTCAAATGCACTGAGAGAAATCCTTGAGTTATTTGAAAAACAGACAAATGACAATTACAAGGGATGGTGAATTTAACATAAGCAGTAAATACCTGTTTTAGATCTTCCTTTGAGGCTGGCTTTGAAAAGAGTTTGAATTGCCTGTTTGAACAGGGGCAGTTTGCCTTTATTCCCCATTTCGCTCTTACAGAATGAACAATGTCTCCAACATCATAGAGTGCTAAACAAAGGGCAGAGGCAAACATCTGAACAAGGGTATTAGGTACTTTCAACCTCAACATTACAGAGCAGAAGCTGGCATTCCCCACAGGATTACTTTTCCCACTCCCTCCTTTTCATCCTGCTCCAGAGGCCTTCCCCAAAATGCATTTTCTTTTCTACTACAAAACTATCCCACAAAACTTGACTTGAAAAGTGTTGGAGGATTTATTTAATATATTTCTGGACAATTTACAATACACACTAAAATAAACTTAACCAGTAATAAAGGAAAATCAAACTACCAGCCCCCATGAGTTAACCAAGACAAAGGGAAAGAAAATCACTGCAGCATATGAAATACCTTTTCCAGGAATGATCTGTGTGGGCATTAAGTTCTCTGGTTCATGTATCTGACTCTTCACACATTTTAGCCAAGAGAAAGTCTTGTAAGCAGCACCTGCAAATAACTGATTTGTAGTAACTGTTCTTTACAGACGCTGGCTCCACATGCTTCAAGAAACCCACCAAACACAAATCAACAAAAAACTTGATTTAACTGTGTAGAGGGGCTGGAGGAGAATCAGATCAGTTCTTACCCTGTTGGCAATTCTTTCTCTTCATCCGGTAGCAGTCCACACATACTCCAAACCCACAACGAGGACACACCCAGTGCAGGTTGAAAATGGTGGTGTCGCACACATCACACATTTCTCGAACACCTTTGACAGCTCGCTTCCAAGCAACCTGTCCTGCAAAAATCAGTAAATCACTTAGTCTTTGGAAGGAGAGGGCTTCTGAAACCAAACATGAAAGGTAGGGGTTATTGTCATTCCTCCCCGTGACTAGACTTCAAATTAACTTTGTTCAGCCTTCATTGCAAATGCTGTCCTCCACCCCATGAAGTGCTCCTGGATCCCCTCAGCACTCCTAGTAACTTGAATTTGTACTTCAGATTCATGCCTCTTCTCACTGTATGTATTCAGGCACAGTCTCACCTCTCTCTAGGAGACTGAACTCCAAGCAGAATCCCTATTCAGACTGTGCAGCAGTAGTTACACAAGTTGGAGCTCAGACACGGGTATCACACAACAGTGGTTCTTAACCTCTGAGTCATGAGTCCCTTTCAGAATTTAAAGGCAGCATGTTCCAGGCTTTCTCCAAAGGAAAAAAAAATTTACTCAGATCCACAAACCCAGTAATCTGCACAGAGCATCAGGTTATTCAGATACCCTACATCCACTCAGACTGCCCATTAAAAACTCCAAGGTTCTCAGGGGGCCTGGAGGGAGTTGCACATTAACTTTGTGCAGGCACAATGGTCCAAGATCAGTTCCTTCACCAGTCAGTCAGAAATTCGATTTAGCCAGTGCCAGGAATGATGCAGGCACCCAGGACTAACTCACACTAACCAAACATCCAGCAGATTAAGGCACGACCCAGGATTCCACAAAGCAGCATTTTCTGTTCCAGTGGCCAAGACCTAACAACTGGAAGGAGTGGCCTTCCAAAACTGGATGGGCCATTGAACCCTTCCCCCAGATGGAGGAGTGCCAAATCAGGCAACCAAACCAGGTATCAGCAAGCTTTCAGAAGTATAAGCAAAGGGAGGACATTTTTGTGGGTCACAGAAAAGCCCAAGGTCTCCTGACTAGGAGACTCCTGGCAGTCAGTCTGTCTCTCTCCTGAACAACACTGGATCAATGCTGCTGCACTCCTGTTCTATGGAGAATATCTTTTTCCTAATCCAGTTTGGGGTTAACTCATTCCTTCTTCAGACTGAACACAACCCAAATGACCAAGCTTTAGTTTATACAAAATCAATCCAACTGCTGAATGAACTTCTGCCATTACATTATAATGTAATAGCACAGGGCACAATTCATACAGCTTTAGGCATCTTACAAATGAGATCTTATGAACTTCATCTTGGACACTTGGATTAGACTGTTTTATCAGAAAGTACTCTTAGATCTCTTAGCCACCCGTTTAATGATTATTTGTCACTGAAATGACAGAATAAAAGTAGTAATAGTCGAGATCTGCTCCCTAATCTCAGGATCAGAAGTAAACTCTTCTGGGTATGATGGCATATTTCAGTATCACTCACAGTTGAGTTTCTCTCTCCAATCTGACCAGCTTGTCACAGAGAAGAGAAAGAGCAACAGGATAATCAAAAAGGCCAGGAGGAAAGGTTAATCACATTTAAATCTTCAAGGAGGAGAGTTTCTTAATTATGCTGTAAAAGATAACTGTGCCTTTTTCTATTTGAAAAAAACAGTTTTTAGATGACTCATCTTTATCAAAGAAAAAGCCATCACTTGCTTAAAACAGCTCTGCTGGCCGGGCGCGGTGGCTCACGCCTGTAATCCCAGCACTTTGGGAGGCCGAGGCGGGCGGATCACGAGGTCAGGAGATCGAGACCATCCTGGCTAACACGGTGAAACCCTGTCTCTACTAAAAATACAAAAAATTAGCCGGGCGAGGTGGCAGGCGCCTGTAGTCCCAGCTACGTGGGAGGCTGAGGCAGGAGAATGGCGTGAACCCCGGGGGGCGGAGCCTACAGTGAGTCGAGATCGCGCCACTGCACTCCAGCCTGGGTGAAAGAGCGAGACTCCGTCTCAAAAACAAACAAACAAAAAAAACAAAACAAAACAAAAAACAAACAAACAAACAAAAAAAAACAGCTCTGCTGATTCAGGAGCAAAGCTAATAATACATTCCAAAAAAGTGTTTCCACATTGCAGTCATGTATGTATCACTGCCAGACCAGTTACTTAGGAATTTTTCTTTCGATCTACTACTTTTACTTAAATATAATTAATAAAATAATATAATACAAATAAAATATATTTGTATCTCTATTGAAAGTGGAAAACTAATATTGCTTGTCTTAAACAGACTACGGGGGGGAAAGTATAATAAGACTCTTGACTTAGAGTCTCCACTACCCCAGCAGAATGAAGTAATTCTAAAGAATAACTCTGGTTGTCCCAGGCACTCACAATTCCCTTTCTCCCAGGCAGCTCTGGATTCCTACAGCTGGGAATGACCTAGTCCTGTTCCTTGGACTCTGAGACAGTATCCACATATATTCAGTAAGTTATTTTTGTGCTTAAGCTAGGTTCAGTTAGTTGCTGGTAATCAAAATTCTTAAGACTGGCATGGATGCTTGTATTCAAACATACTTGGTTAAGCAAAGTCTAAAAAGAGACATACCAGAGAAATAGAAAGGCTTCACTTTTAACTTTCAACCACTGGTAAAGATAAAATGATGGAAGAAAATATGAGGCTTATAAGACAGACGCCCCATGGTGCTTCTGGCTGGATAACTCATTTCCACAGAGGAACATGGACAGGAAGACGCTGTACCGTCCTCCAAACATCCTGCTTGAGATGTCATGAAGGAGGTCTGGCTCTAACGTGCCACCTACCCTGATTCCTGTGGCTTAATGGGCTGCCAGATCAGTGTAAGAGTGCTCCCAAAGAGGGGAGGACACAAGCACGTGCACATCTAGAACCTCCAAGTATTCCCTTCAAACCTTGACTCTAACAATCATTTCCATTGTGAACCTGTTATTCTCATGTCTGGGACCCAGCCCTGCGGACTCTAACTCAGTAGGTCTAAGAGTCAGCCTTCCCATTCTTATTTTCCTCGAAATGTATACATGATTAAGAACCTCTGTTTTAAAATAAACCAATCTGAGACCTCATCCCCTTTTAGTGTGCCTGCACTGCTGGTGAGGCTGTGCAAATTCCACCATCACTTCACCTTCACCTTTCCTAACAAAAAAGGAGTTCCACTCCTCTGTTAATTGGCCCAAAATAAACCCCAAAGATAGGTGGCTAACTCTGATCAAACCTGTTGCAAAAGGAAAAATGCAACCTCATTATACCAAAGTTATCTAAACTTCTGGGTGAAAAAAAACCCAAGCAATTAGGACTTAGGTGTCACTTAGGAACAAAAATCAAATTGGGCTCAAAAATCCTACCCCCTAAGAGATGCTCTTACTGTGTGGCTCAATAGTTGACATAGCTTCCTTTTCAGAAATCACCATTTGACAGAAGTGGTCTCCAATGTTGGCCAAGATGTACTTTGCTGTGTCCAAATCAATCCCCACAACGTTTTTGGTTAAAGGTAACCACAAGCCAATCGCTTCACTGTCATACTTGTTTGGTGTTAAGAAGCCTTCTACCCGCAACACACCATGTTTGTTGAATTGTAACCTAGGGGAGGCAGGGGAAAAAAAGATATAATGTACACACACACAAACACACACAAAACTGATTTACAACTTGTAATTACTTTTTTTTTTTTTTTTTGAGATGGAGTCTCACTCTGTTACCCAGGCTGGAGTGCAGTGGTACCATCTCGGCTCACTGCAACCTCCGCCTCCCAGGTTCAAGTAACTCTCCCTGCCTCAGCTTCCCCAGTAGCTGGGATTACAGGCGCCTGCCACCACTCCCGCCTAATTTTTGTATTTTTAGTAGAAATGGGGTTTCACTATGTTGGCCAGGCTGGTCTTGAACTCCTGACCTCAGGTGATACGCCTGCCTCAGCCTCCCAAAGTGCTGGGACTACAGGCATGAGCCACCATGCCCATCCACAACTTGTAATTACTATTTAAATCAACAAAGTCCTTCCTAGTTTTCTGTAATCTCCATGGCTAAGCACAGCCAATGATTATTTGGCAATGTCAGTAGGAAGATTAAAAACACTTTTTCCCCAAAAGACAAGCTAGACAGGGGAAAGAGGAGGGAGGAGAAGGGGAGAGAGGTATATTTTGCACTCAAACCAATATAATCATACTGCCTCCAGGGATAGTTGTTTGACTTGCTGGACTTGGCGCTTAAGAGCAAGGAAAATCACAAGTTACTACAGAAGTAAGTCGTTAACAAACAGAAGGTGATAAATAACCTGATCAGATTTAAATACAACTACTGCTTCAAGAAAAACGCTCAGCTAAAGAACGGTAACCCCTAGACAGTCACTGAAGCAATGACCACACTGGTCTGTGAGGTACTTGGTGCCTATATAAATTCCAGCTGCACGTTACTGTCCAAGCTTCTGGAAAGAGGGAAGCATTAAAATGGGCCTCAGAACCTAAGAAGTGGAACAAAGGGCAGAACATTTGTTCATTATTTGCCTTCAATACTGTGTAACACTTGAACGTTTTTTTCATAAGCTATGTATTAGTTTTAAATTTTTAAAACATAAAATTTTTTTTTTCTTTTTCTTTTTGAGACAGGCCCAATGCCCAGGCTGGAGTACAGTGGTACGATTATGGCTCACTGCAACCCCTACTCCCAGGCTTCAGCAATCCTCCCACCTTAGCCTCTCAAGTGGCTAGGAAGGCAGGCATGTGCCGCCACACCCAGCTAATTTTCTTTTTCCATTTTTTGTAGAGACAGGGTTTTGCCCTGTTGCCCAAGCTGGTGTCAAACTCCTGGGCTCAAGTGATCCTCCCACCTTGGTCTCCTGAAGTGCCAGGATTACAAGCATGAACCACCATACCCAGCCTAAAAGTACAGTATTCTGGCTAGGCACAGTGGCTCACTGTAATCCCAGCACTTTGGGAGGCTGAGACAGATTCCGTTTGAGACCAGCCCAGAGAACACAACAAGACCCTGTCACTACAAAAAAACTTTTTTTTAATTAGCCAGGCATGGTAGCACAAGCCTGTAGTCCTAGCTACCTGGGAAGCTGAGATGGGAGGATCACTTGACTCCAGGAGTTTGAGGTTACACAGTGAGCTATGATCGTGCCAATGCACTCCAGCCTGGGCAGCAGAGCAAGATTCTGTCTCTAAACATAAATAAGTAAATACATACATACATACATACAAACAAATATTTCTAGTAGGAGACATAAGAAATAGATATAAAACACAATGAAGTAGCCTGTAACAGATATCGTAACAGTCATTAATTCTTATAAGAGCAGAGGAGGAAGTGCTGACTGCTGACTGAGGTTTGTGGGCCAATATGACAAGGACTTCATGGAAAAGAGAGTAATTGAGCTTGCTTTGGCAAGAAAAGGTAGACAATTAGGTAAAGAAGGTATGTCCAAGAGACAGTATTTCATATAAAAGGGAAGAAAACTACAGGTGAACAGGGTGACAATAGATTAATTAGACTAAAGGGTTTATTCAAATAGGTAAGAATCAGGAAGAACTTGCAGAGGTAAGTTGGGGTCAATTGCTGAAAGCCTTCAGTATTTCACTGGGGACCTTGACTTTGCTAGGCACTGGGCAGCTATCAAAAGTCATCAGGTGAGACACATTCAAAGTTGTGTTTTAGAAAAACCATTTGTCCAAAAGAGTGTAGAAACTGGAAGGACAAGACACTGTTACCTAACATATGCAAATTATTTCAAGCAGTCCAAATGAGAGATGCAAGTTTTTATTTTTTAAGACGGTCCAAATTAGAGATAGTCATAACACAAAAAAATAAATTTGAAAGCATTTCAAAGTGGGAGGTAATGGCAATAGGACCTAGCCGCTGAGCCTTACCACTGAGACCCTACCCCTACTCCTATTTTATTTGCAGAAGAGTTTAATGAGATACAAACTTGATGAGGAGGCTAATGACAGCCTCAATCTTCACTCTAAACATCAGGAAAAAAGTTAAATTATGATATTCTTTTACCAAGATATGAGTTTTTTCTAGTTTCTACTACACTGGCTTCTGCTATGCAGCATTAGGCAAAGGTACTTTCCCCTTTAAAGATGTCAAAAATGAAAAAAACAACTAAGTCATAAAGTCAATGACTTCTAGACTGTTACAAAAATATAGTAGGTTAAAAAAAAAAAAGCTCTAATCATATTACAAAGAACAAAAGAAAGAAAAAAAAATTATCCCTTCCCTAAAATGCCTTTGCAACTTAAACCACTCTCTCATCCAATCTAGTTATACTTCTCATAGCAGAGGAGCCATAACAACATGCAATCAAGTGAACAGAAACACAAAGACCTGTACAACGCATAACCATTTCAGTGTCTTCAAAATACATACACATACAAATGAATATGCATTGTAACACACTGTTTAAGAAGAAAATTCTCGAGAGGAAGGGAAAGAGTTACCCTCTACTGACAGCTTATTCTGGGCCAGGCGTTATTCAGAATATATTAATATATACATATGTTAACATACGTTAACAGTATTACAGCTCTAAATGCTACCCACATGCTTTATGACGTGCTTTTGCAATTTACAAATGGATGAATGGGGCAAACTAGTACCTAAAAAACTCTTACTTCGTTAAATAAGCCTGAATCTGAATGTTACAAGCACAGGTATAATGATCTAAATTCCCTGTGCATTTAATTCAGCTCATCAGCAAACTTTTAACTTAGATAAAATGAAAAGGAAGGAGGAGAATAGGAAGAAATTGAAATCAACACTTCTGTTTATGATTAGAGTTAGTCCAACCTGAAAGTACCTAGATTTCTGAGAAAGTGAATTATATCTCAAGTTCAACTATACCAACACTGTTCATTTCTATATGAACAAAAAAGAGCTGCTTTTTTCTTCACTCAGGATAGAAGAATTTAAAGAAAATGATTTTGAATATATATATATACACACACACACACACACACACACACACACATATATATATGAAAATTTTGCCTATAAAATTGGAAAAGATTTTTTAAAAAGACATGTCTCTCCCTGCTGGCAATGGTACAGAGACCATGGGAGCACGCTCAAACCCTGCAGTGGTCAAGGACACAGGTGCAACCTTCCTGGAGGATAACTTGGCAGAACAGGTGTATCAAAGCCTTAAAACACACACAGCTTCTGACCCAGAAATGCCACTTCTAGTAATCCTCCCAAAGCAAATAATCAGGGACATGTAGAAGAAGATCATTTCTGCATTATTTCCAGTCACAAAAAATACAAAACAATCTTAATACCAACAAGGGAATTGGTGAAATAAATTATCAAACATTACTATAATGTGCTCTTACACAGAAATTCAAAAGTATTTAAAGAAAAAGGTTATGATCAAGAGGTTCCTACTATGTAATGGGAAAGTAAGATTCAAAACAGGGTGTGCAAGATACTAACTAGGTATACATTTTATGATCATACAATGCACTGAAAAGTTAACAGTAGTTATTTGTAGTGGTTTTTCAGAACCTTCAACATTTTCCTGTAATGACTGTCACTTTTTGAAATAGAAGTTTATATATTTAAGCTTTGTTACTTTAAAAAAAATCAAAAATAAGAATGAAAAGTAACATGCAATAAGATCCAGATTCTCCAACCTAGAGATTATAAATGCAATATCTACCACCTTTTTACTTCTAGATTTACTGTTGATAAAAGAGTAACAAAAGTATGCCAGATGATCTGGCATAACAAGTATGCCCAGATTATCTGAACTTTTCCCAAAATGCCTCACCTCCTGAAGTGAAAGAAGCGGCAAAACACAGGTGAGTCCTTCTGTTGCTCCTTATCCTTGCGGAGACTGTCCAAGCGACACTCTCGGCACTTAGGCAACTGTGCCACGATGTTCACACAAGAATCATCCTGTACAAAGGCCTCACCACTCTGTTGCAGCTTTTTGAGTTTAGCTGGGTCTGTCAAAACCGACTTCCTGGATGGGGCTAGGAAAACAAAAGATTAAGGAGACAAGACCTCAAATTTTTAAAAATCACATTCATATGTGACTGAATTCTATTCAAAAACCCAATATTCCCTTAAAGAGAATTCCCTTCTCAATTCCTGGTTCAACTGTAATTTCTAAAAATGGCTCAACAGAAGACGACTACTAGAATAACTGGAAAAGTTTTACTCTCTTTATAAAACAATTCTTATTTGCTGAATCCATTTGGCAACATAAAATCCCAAATTAAACAGCCAGACTCACAATTCAAAGTTAATGTATACTTCTATTCACAACCCTACATTTTAGGACATTTTCAAATCAGATATTTAATTCAAACTCTCGAGGTTCACCTCCGCAGAGGCCTGACTTAGTGGACATCCATTCTGTCACTTTCCAAATTCAAAAAAGACTGGTTTAAGGTGTGTTTTTAAAAGTACAATGCAAAAGCTAACCATTCTAAAAATAACAATAAACAAATCGCTTTCCTACGTAGCCCCTGGGTCTATGGAGTTAGAGCATCTTCTAATTGCCTGTCACTTGACTCCTGACATGTCTTCCACTTCTTTCACACATGTGGTCCATGCAGGATTAAGAGCACTGGCTACAGACAGGATTATCATTCTAAGTAAATGCAGATTTTATGTTTTAACTTGTAATGGGCCAGAGAATTTGAAATCTTAACATGGTTTCTAAAGAAAAGGTAGACATGTATCAGGAAAGAGCAATCACCGTGTCAGACAAAATAACAAAGTAAGGAATCCATTTGTATGTCAAGAGCCTTAAGGAATATTTCATAGAAAACAGAAAAGACCTTTTCTTAGGGTCCAAGAGAGCTGAGAAGAGGGAAGTGGGTTTTTAGGCAAACAAACGAAAGTCAAAAACCAACAGCTTCTGGGGAACTAGCTGAGAGATGGGTGGGAGAGGTCAGTCTTGGAGAACACTGGAAGATCCCAAACCAAAGGTTTTAAATAAAGTAAACATCTTCAATAATTACCTTAGAGGTGATCTAATCTTACCTCTCTTTTAAAGCAAGACTAGACCACATGTAAATTTCTACATGATGCTGTCAGTCCTTGATCCCTTAAACACTCCTACTTAGTTACAGTGAAAGAGAAGGTAAAGTAAGAAAGGAGAGAAAATAAAGAGATTAGTAGTTCAAGGATGTAATTTTAATTACTCAGATACTGAAAGACATCATCCTTTGAGTTGAGCCAGGCTTCCACAGATCACAGGCAAGAAGGTTATCTTATCTGTTCTATCCTGGCTCACAAGAGGAAAGATCTAGAAACAAGAAAGTTGAACTGTCTAAATCTAGCTCTTTACTGAGGACAGCAACAGGTGCTACCATCAGTGATTCTCTGAATTCAAAGCCAAGTCAAGAGAAAAATGCAATGCCCACTTCTGAGGAGCCACGTATCTATCTGAACAGAAAAAAAGGCAGCTGTTTGACTCCAGTTTGCTTTTGTTTTCTAGACCCAAAGTGGAAGAAAGGAGCAGAAAGTTTTCCAAGCCTTCTGTACTACATGCGGTACTAGTGGACACAGCTCAGAAGTCCCGGTAGGCTTCTGATCACACTCTCACACCTCAACCAAAAAAAAAAAGTCACAGTAGATAGCAGGATGTGCTAGTCCAGGATGTAAGTAGGTTTTTCACTTCTTTTAAAATCCATTAGATGGGGAATAGCTGCATAATATATTAAATGAGACAAAGCTGTACTCCGTAACTCACTTGTGTATCTATCAAGTGCTTATTGCACTAGAATCTTTACTGTTTCTTCACATAATATTAAAGTAATTTGCTTCAAAAACTAGCTGAGTGTGAGAGCTCATGATTCAAAAAGAATAAATAGAACAAGGATACGGTTATGAATATGTACTTTCTTTTGAGTGTTACATAATTTCTGAGAACAGGATAATCTTATGCAATTAATTTTATGCAAATTAACAGCTATATTAACTTAAACCTCAATGAAGAAGCTAGGTTAGAAGTATTGCTAGGCAAAGAAAGTTCTTTCTATTCTTCCAATGCTATACTAAAAAGATTCGCAAGTCAAATCCAGCCATCTTGCCCTCTAATTTCACAGAGGCCTGCAGTTAAAAAGGTAGTGTAGATATATTCATTTTTACTGATCCAAATAAATAGTTCTCGTAGGTTGTTTTCGTTTGTTTGTTTTTTGAGCCAAGCTCTCACTCTGTCACCCAGGCTAGAGTACAGTGGTACAATCATAACTCACTGCAGCCTCCAACTCCTGGGGTCAAGCAACCCCCCTGCCTCAGCTTCCCCAGTAGCCAGGAATAACAGGTGTGCACCACCATGCCCGGCTGATTTTTAAAAAAATTTTTTTGTGGAGATGGGGTCTCACTATGTTGCCCAGGCTGGTCTCAAACTCCTGGTGTGAAGCAATCCTCCCACAGTGGCCTCCCAAAGTATTAGGATTACAGGTGTTAGCTACTATGCCCAGCCTAAAAGATTAACAAAATCCATACCAATTTCCCACATAGCTAACAGTGATCAAAAGGCATCTTTAAATTCTAATAGCTCTAACCCTTCTGACATGCTGAAACCATTTTGTTCTTCTAACTCTAGTAACGGAGCTTCTGATAACTACCACCATTATAATGCATCCTCAAACTTCATATAAGTAGCATCAAGTACAACGTACCATTTTCCCCATAAGAAGCGTAGTTTTAAATTGTGGGTGCAGCAGGACCTCCCCTTAAGCAAAGAGACTCTTCCTGGTATTTCAGCCCTATCCTTAACATCTTTAACCCAAGTCCTTTTTCCAGAAATGATACAATTCTGCATCTTTTCTAAAATTTCAAATCTCAGCTACCTGTCACAGATCACCTCTTCTACTCCAACCTGGATGTTACAGAAAGATCAGTGACAAGCTGAAATAAAGTAATCACCAGATTACTTTAGATTTTGTTTCAAAATTTTCTTAACCTAAAAATTGGGAGCCACCTAATTACCCACCTAACAGGAACCAGTTAAATCCTATGGTAAATGAACATAATGGAATCCTTGCTTTAAAATACTAATAGACACCTACACTAATTCACAGGGTAAAATTGTTGGCATGAACCCATTTGTGTAATACAGTTTATCTGTATTTCTATATACATGAAACCAGGTACACCAAAGTATTAACAGTAATCGTTTCTGAGATTTGGGAATTATACCTTCTTTCAACTTTTCTGACTGTATAAACTATTTCTACAAAGTCATTTTCGCATAGTTTCTCATAGGATAAGAGAGAGATATATATATCTACCATTTCTTACCTTCTACCAATAAAGATATTGAGAAACACTCACCATTCTGGATTTTATTGTTGCTTCTTGTACAACAGCTTTCATTATCTACTTTTACTGAAGATTCCTTTAAATTCTGTGATCGGCAAGCTAAAGCTGAAGGTTCTACCTTTTTTCCTGAACAGTTATTAGGGCTATCACTATTGACACCTGCTTTCACTTCTGGTGCATTTGAAACATCCGATGGGGAAGGTGCATGTTCTAGGTGCTTCTGCAGTTCAGGAGGATTGGCAATTTCCAATTCTGCCTTAGAAGAAGCCTTTGTAGGTAAGCACTCCTTCGGAAGGCCAGTCAATGCTTGTGGAACAGACTCCAATCTGTTTTCCTGATCAGTGTTTGTCTTAGACTGAGTACAGCTGCCTTTTGGCTCACTCAGAATTTTCAAGTCTCCAGTTCCAATCTGAGAGGACTTTGAGAGCAACCCTGCTTTGCAGACATCTGGTTTTGTTCTCAGAGCTTCAGACTTTGTATTTAGACAGGAAGAAATTTCCTCTGGTAAACTCTGTTTATGACATCTGAAAAATATAATATAGAAAGCTAGCATCCAGGCCTCTTTTTATCTCTCCATTATCTTCCCCAAACAAACTGTTTGGTTCCCTAAGGTAGTAAGTATGAAAGAAAAAAGATAATTTCTTATATGTTACAGAATTTAGGATAGATTTCTGTGAGCTAGAGTTAAAAGTCATCAGTCAATGGTTCTGCAAAAATATCATAAACACTCAGAAAAATACAACCCTAAATTATGTATGCATGTTCTCAGAAATCTTTAACTTCTTACATTAGTTCTACTTCTCACAGCACAATGAACCTTAGCTTTCCCTCAAAACAAAATATTGTATGAAACCAAAGAATATACTCAGCAGATAAGCAGCTCTGTGGTTTATAAGTATCAAAATCAGAAGTCTGTGCAGGGGCAATTCTGAAAGTTTTCTTTTTTTTTTTTTTTGTAAATTTCAGAGAAATCTCTGCTAAAACTCTTTCTTCTATAATGAAGATTATGTTTGAATTTCAAAGATAAAACTCTATTCTTGCTACTTGCCAAGAGTCAAAAACTGAACCTCTAGTAAAGGTCAATGTGTCAAGATAAAAATTCTAAAAATATATATGTATATAAAAAATGTTAGAAATCCCTTCAAAGATATTCACACAAAATCTAATTAAAAACGAACAATGGGCAAGGCACAATGGCTCACACCTGTAATCCCAGGATTCTGGGAGGCCAAGATAAGAGGACTGCTTGAGGCCAGGAGTTCATGACCAGACTGGGCAAAATAGCAAGTCCCCCATCTCTACAAACAAATTAAAAATTAGCCTGGTGTGGTGGCATGTGCCTGTAGTCCCAGCTACTTGGGAGGCTGAGGCAAGAGGATCAATTGAGCTCAGGAGTTCAAAGCTGCAGTAAGCTTTGACTGTACCACTGCAACTGCACTCCCACCTGGGCAACAGAGCAAGATCCTGTCTCTAAAAAACTTCAAAAACCAAAAAAAAAAAAACTAACAAACTGGCAGCAGCACAAAACCCTTTTCTGCTATGAGCAACATGTAACCAGCCCTAACAGGGAATAATTTCATTCTTGTTTGTTCAGTGATCAGGACACATAGCAAATAGAATAGCTGATTGATTTCTTGGCTATTCACAGAACGATCTGGTATTTTCCCTGTACATATTACTAGGGATAGCCTTGAAGAACTTTTGTTTCTTAGCATCCTATAATTCTTTCTCCAGAAAAATGCAAAGTCCTTTTTATCTATTATACCTTTTTGTTCCTGCCTCTACCAAAGGACTTCACCCTGGAGAAGAATTTTTCATTTAAACACTCAGATGAAAAATCTTTCCTTGGATATCACTGAACTTCCTAATGTTCCCTCCCTTTCTATTTTGAAGACTGCTCCTCCTCCTGTCTGACTGCCACATGGCCATCCTCCAAGCTCTATCCCAGATTGACTACTTTTTCCCAGTGAACCAGTGTGCTCAGCCACTCTCCCACCTTCCAAACCTACTTTTCTATACCACAGTCTCTCTGACCTATATCTTAAGTCTGTATCAACTGCCTGCCTTCGCAGGCCACCACCACTTCCTAGAAGAGATCCTTCCCTTAAAACTACTTGCTCCGTCAACCTTGTACCTACCTTAACTTTCTAGTGAAACTTCACATTTCGTACTCATTTTCTTCCTCTACAAGTTAGTAACAGTTACCACCTACAGCTATTGCTTCCTCATTTCTATTATTCTTAGAATCCTCTCTACTGCCACATTTCTCAACTATACTTGTGTCAACTCATATCGAGGCTGCGGAGAATCTCTCACTGTAACCATGTCTCACTGCTTCTTCACACTCCCACTGACCTCAGTCTTCCATGTACAACCAATCTGTTCCCTTTTCCTTAAAAGAAGATACCTGTTTTACAAATGTCTGTACTATTTCAATTGATCCTTCTCACTGTATCAAGACAGTCTCTTTTCTCATGCCCCCTTTCACTTCTATACCATTTTCCATGTAGCTCTGTGTGCCTTCTATACTTTTCAGCTTCAATAGCATCTATCCATCTTTTCTCGGAAACTCTAATGAAAAACCTCCCTGGACAACCAGGGATAAAAACAATGAGACATGACTAAAATAATTTTTTATTATTATAATTAAACATCTTTAACAAATCACTACTCACCCTTGAGGAATTTTTGCTCCAAGGTTAGGTGGAGAGTTGGCAGCCTGGGGAGTACTTTGCTGTCTTGGGTCCTTACTAGGTGGAGTTGCTGCAGTACAGCCAAGCAGTATCTCCTTAAAAACTGTTGTAGGTACAGACTGCACAGGACACATACTGGGAGAGGCCTAGAAGATACCAAACCAAAAGATATTAAAAGGAAGTCCCTAGTCAGGAAATAATAAAATGCTACCAAATTTAAGATCATCTGCTTAATACTAAACAAGCATAATACCACTGCCAAATAAAAAGAAACAGGAAAGTGAAACAAGTGACAAACTATACAATTAAGGGCTTTAAGACTGTAAATAAATCACTCCAGCTTTTCACAAAACTTATGTCTTCCTACAAAGGATCACAAGCTTATCTTTTTTCAGACCTCTGAACCATTGTGCCAGGAAAACAGTCAGGTGGCAAATACTTTAATAATGCAATGCAGAGGTGAACTTTTAAGTGACAGTTTTAAATGGTGGCAGCTTCACATGCATTCACTTTGGCATGACTTGAGTGCCCACCACGCACTTACTGCATAGTTTGGCAGGAGACCAGACCACATAGGACTCTTGTAGGCAGTGATGCCTATTTGGTACCCAGATAAGCCTTTGCAATGCAATAAAAGTTGAGGACAGTTCTTGCTCTTATGTGGCTCATCAAGTCACAAAAGTCATCCCAAGCTGCAAAAAATATCAAGTTATGACAGGCCTGTGGGCAAAGTTGGGATACCTGTCCCCATTCCCTTTTCAGGTAATTTTATCTTCACAAAAATGTAAGTATTGAATCCACTTCTTAACAGTTTATACCATTCACAAAAATAAACTTCCCACCATGAAAAAAAGAAAGGAGAAACTCAAGACAACTAGTCTAAGGCTGAACCAGGTGAAACCAATTCACCCATTTCACCAGGCTCCTCACGTGCTTAAATTTTTAAGTCATATACCTTTCTCAATCATCTTGCCTTACCACCAAATCTAAACTTGAAGAATCTCCAAAGTTTCTTCATCTTCTAGTTATTAACTTCTAAAGTTTGATTACAACTTCCACTAATAGGTTTTCTGTTTTGTTTTTTGTTTTTGAGACAGTCTCACTATTATCACCCAGGCTAGAGTGCAGTGGTGCCACCTTGGTTCATTGCAACCTCTGCCTCCAGGGTTCTAGCAATTCTCATGGCTCAGCCTCCCGAGTAGCTGGGATTACAGGCATGCACCACCATGCTCGGCTAATTATTCCTATTTTTAGTAGAGACAGGATTTTGCTATGTTAAGGCTGGTGTCCAACTCTTGGCCTCAAGTGATCTGCCTGCCTTGGCCTCCTAAAGTGCTGGATTACAGGCATGAGCCACTGTGCCTGGCCAGCAGGTTTTCAAAACCTGACAATTTTGAATATATTTATATGTACTCTACTCATGAATGCTTTTCTCAGAAATTTACTTGACAGCCTTGAAAAGACTAGCTAGCATATACTAAACAGACATATCTGAAAAATAAGAATTTAATCACTGGCAAAGTTTTGGCATAGTTTCAACTATTTTTAGGCACTAAATTATCTGATCATATATTACACTATTTCAGTCAACTCAATTTTGGTTAAATAGTACCTTAATGTTCTCCAGAAGGTGTTATGGTTGGTTTTGGGTGTTTTTTGAGTTTCCTAATCCTTTAAATGAGGAAATTAGTTTATTCCTAAAGTTCCTTTTGTTTATAATAGTTTACAATTCCCTGTTAATCTGAGGTTAATCTCCCAAAGTTTAATGCCAAATCATTTTGAAATGCTTATTCAAGGCTCAATTTTACCAATTATCTTTCCTCATATTGGTCACCTTCCTTATTCTGAGTATGTTTAGAATTGATGCACTAATACCTTTCCTTACTCTCCCAAGAGCAACATACTTAAGAAATTTGGATTATAAACCTAAGCATAAATTTTTACTCTGTATAAAATCAAGTCGCTCAAGTTAAAAAAAACCTCCATCTCTCTAATTTCCCACACATAATCAATAAACCAATAAATCTTGCCTCTGTTTGCAAAGTATGTATTGAATCTATCCATTTCTTTCCATGTCACTACTACTACCATCTTTCCCCTAAGCTACACATCTCCTAACCAACCTTCCTTCCATTCTTGTTGAATCCTCTGCATCCTACCCAAAATCGCTTCTACCACAGAGCAATCTCTATAAAACATAAATCAAATAAAATCATGGCAGTCCACTGCCTACAAGAATCCCATGTGGTCCAGTCTCCTACCCACTCCTGCTCCTCCCCGCCGCCCCATCTCTTTCACTGCCCCTCTTGCTCACAGTACTCTGACTACACTTGCTTCCTTTCTCATCTCCTAGTGTTCTAAGCCCTTTCTTGCCTGGGCCTTTGAACTTGTTATCTCTCTGGCTACATCATTTTCAGTGGCTGGTTGGTTCTCTCTGTTCACTCTCAAGTCTGTTAATATGTCACCCTCTCAGAATTTCTGATTACTCTTTCTGAAGTAGCATCCCAAAAGCCGTCCCTTACTCTTTATCATTTTTCTGTTTATACCTTTCATAGCCCTTATCACACCATGAAAGTACCTTTCACTTATTTATTGTCAGTCTCCTCACAATGGGACACACACTCTTTATGGGCAGAGGCCCTGCTCTTGTGTCCACTGTTATAACCTCATAAAACCAAACATACAGTGGATGCTCGATAAATAAGACTGGTGGAATGAACATACGAATAAGTGAATGCTGTTAGCACGTAACATTTCTAAATAGCTATAAATCAATAAGTCTTATGAGTTACCTGAAGTGACAGGAAGTGATGATCACCACTGTAGATCAGTCTAGCATACACTAAATATGCAATAAATACTTGTTGGAAGGAGGGATGGAGGAACAGAGGGAAGGAGGGAAGAAAGGAGAAATCTGCTATTTTTACAAGGGTGATTCACCACACCAAGGAGATTTGGAGAGCAGTGGCAACAGCACAGTGATGAAGAGTACTGGATTTTGGTGTCAGCCTTTGGTTTGAAATTCAGTCTCTAACACTTCCTAGCACTTTCTTCCCATGAAGTATACTTTATAGGGCTGTGCTTTTACCATAGTGCCTGGTGCTAAAATCAATTTTAGAGATGAGCTGTCTTAAAGCAGAAAAACATTGCGAAAATTTTCTCAATTCTGTCACCATGTGTTAGAATTAGCACAACTTAGCGTGCTTTTCCTTTAAGAAACTCAAGTATTTCCTTCTACAACTTTCCTAAGGTTTAGCTCAACAGGAACAGGACTCCAATTTCCAAACCCTTGTTCACGAGTGCACCTCTGCACTAGCCTCTGACTCAACAAAGGGTCAAAGTTTCTTCTTACCTGAAGAGTTTTCCCTGAAGGTCTTCTATACCAGTCATGGCAATAGTTCCTCCCTGCCAGCAGACGGAGATAATATAATTGAGTGTATGATAGAATTCTAAAAAGGACACTGCCGGCTCACATTCCTCAGCAGACTCTTTCCCAACTAACCAGGCAACGTCGTAACTCTGAGGAATAGTCTGCTAGGCAGAGAAGACCTTCAAGGAGCCAGGTATCACTGGCAAACAGGTTTATCTTAACCAGAAGTATTCATCAAGACAGTCAAGAGTCTTGCCTACCTAGTCCCAAATGCCTGTCTTCTAAAGACCACCCTAAAAGTGCCAGTCCAACACATCTGGGAAGTGCAAACACAGTGAGAATTGTGCTGAGTGCGTTACTGTACTCACCTTTCACTCAAACATTTTCAAAAACTTTCTTTCCCCACTGCTCCCTTTATCTCTCCAGCCCTCTTGAAATCTAGGCCAGGCCAGTGCATCCAAAACTCGTCTGATTACAAGAAATCACCCAGAACGAAAGATATTTACCGATATGAAATAATAGTTATAATACATTGCAAGGGAATCAAGGAGGCTACAAGAGTATGGTTTTTGGTTTTAAAAAACTAACAAAAAAAATCAGGTCTCTGTGATAAATACAGGGGGAGAAAAGAGACAGAAGGGAAGTATTTCAAAATGAAAACAGAGAGTCTCTGAGAAGTATGATTACAAGTGATGATTCTATTCTTTACTTTTCTAGGTTAACCAAAAATTTCAAAATGAGATGAGCTTCATAATCAAAAAAATATTTTCAAAAACTTCTGAAACCCAGGTAAAAATCCACCTTCAACTTCCTTTAGAATGACATGACTAGCATAGAGCTCAAGAGCTGCAATGTACATTTTTAAAACACTTAATTTAGTTTATCATTTTAGATGCAGAAGTTAAGAAACTTATCTCCAGGCTAAAGTGCAGGCTTATTTTTTTAATATCTTCTAATGTGCCCAACAATCAGCTCAATAGCACACATAGTATGGGCAACATGCTGAGAAAAATAAAAAAGTAATGCTTCCAGCCTTGTAAGAATTTGAGTCAAGGAGACAGGATCATATCATATATGTCTATATGCCCACATTTTACAAGTACCTCCTTGAAGGTTAGAAATTTACTTGCTCAAACACCTTTCCCATTGCTGACACACTCAACACTCTGAAGGCACCTTCCCCCAAGGAAGGTTCCCACTGACCTCAGTTCTGCTTGCACCCCAGATTGATCGCTCCACCATCCAACAGGATACGTCATTCCTATTCCCGACCCTTCATCCTCAGCAAATCTCACAGCTCAGCTCTCCTTTTCATCATACTCCCAATTAACACTGACACATTCCCCATGACAGGCAACACACAACCAACTTCTCCAAACTGATATTTACTACTTCTAACTCTAGACTGCCAACAATTTCTCTAATGTTAAAACCTGACATAAAGAAATTATTATTATATCCTGTTTATCTTTCAGCTTCTAATACTATGGATTACTTGACAATATTGTCTCTGAGCTTGACATCCTCTGTGTAGTCCTGGCCACATTAATTACCCAGAGCCTTACTATCTGTTCCCTTCTAGACCAGGGACCCCTATTCCTCACCAGCTCAGCCCCTTTCTATACTGGGAGACTATATACTATCATAAATAATTGCCTGACCATGTCACTTGGGCTTCCTAAGCTGGAACTGTCATGTTCTTTGAGGTAGACATTCCATTTGTTCTACCTACTTCATCAGCTAGATTCCTGTGCTTCTTCAGTCCTAACACCTAGTCTTCCACCAAATCCAACTACTGCTGTCTCCTAAATAGCTCTCCACCCACTTAGCTACCGCCTCACCTCAAGCCTATTTATGATGTGCAATACAACTAACCTAATCAGTGCCCTCATTTCTATTCTCATGTCCTTCCCTCATCCATCATCTACAGAGCTTAAGTCAATCTCCTGAACATAAAACCCCTGAACACCCCAGACACCCCCTCTTCATCTGCAGCATTAAACCCAAACTTCCTAACTCTGACCCTGCTTCTCTTTTCCATGCCTCCTGTACCCAACCACAATGAAACACTTGCCCTTCACCAAACAAGACAAGTCCTCCCTGTCTGAGCTCTGCCCAGGCTGCTTCTTGAGGCACCTGCAGAGCTCCTGCCCAGAGCACTCCCCCTGCACTTACGGGAGCACTTTGGAAGTCTGTCTCCCTCACTATCCTATGGAATCTGAGACAGGAACTCCAGATACCTTTCAATCTCCAGGACCAAGTATCCACCACACAGTGAGTACTTAATACAGTAACTGTGGTTTCTTGAATGGATGTACTTGAAATTACCTTGTAAACTTTAAGGCAAAAATGAAAGGTAGTAAGACTAGTTTCCATAATTAAGTCTTCATTCTTTCCTAAACAACCTGAGCCTCCACTCAAGAGGTCAAAGCCTATACCCTTCAAAGGAGGACAGAGGCTTCAGACACCGGTTTACAAAGCTTTTGGTGAAGTATCAAAGTTCCTGTTGCCTGTATACAGGCAAAGATTCAAGAAAGCCAATCAACCATCCTAGCTACCCACATAGACTCAAGTGTTTGTGTGGCACAGTGCTAGCTTTGGTTCTAGTCGATGCTGCAGTCCAGTCTGCCCTTAATCAAGAAACCTAGATTTATTCATTGGCTTCCTGGCCCACTCCCCATGCCATTTCTCCTGGCCTTGGTCAGTTTTTAAATTTTCAACTCCAGCCTGGGGCAGAGCATTATAAAGGAGTTTTTGATAATTATAACACAGGAAACTATCCATGTGACAAGTGCATTTGGACTCCTAAGGTGCCAAAAAGTTATTTGTATTGGAATAGGTCCTAATGATTTAATTCACCTAGAAGAGAAATAGTCTTGGTCCAAATGATAACTATTTCAGAATAGAATTAAATCTGGTACCTGAACCCACAGTAACATTCACAAAAGCCTATACTTTTCTGGACAGAAATTAGTAATGGCAAACCAATCACTTTCCTTGAAATACATTTGTTTACCCAATCATAAATGACCAATTAAATTCCTTATTATTGAGAAGGTGTGGGTCCTATTTCAACACCCAAACTGCTCAGAATTCTAAGGCTCCTTCCCTCTTTTCATGCCAGGCATTGACACACACAACTCAGTTTACCTTTAAGAACACTTCCACATCGCGAAATTGTCAAATCTATTGAGAATCTCCAGCAAATACCAAAAAATGAAACTTTTTTACACAAAATAGTGAACCATAAACTTATATTATCTCCATCTCCTCCAGTGTAGAAATTATGGCCAAGATCTGGAACTAGCAAAGAACAGCAGACAGCAATATAACACTAAAAAAATTTGCCATGCAGCCAGGGGCAGCAGCTCACTCATGACTGTAATCTCAGCAGTTTGGGAAGCTGAGGCGGGAGGATCGCTTGAGCCCAGGAATTCAAGACCAGTCTGGTCAACATACCAAGACCCTGTCTCCACAAAAAACACAAAAATTAGCCAGGTGTCATGCATGGCACATGCCTGTAGTCCCAGCTACTATGGAGGCAGGAGTTCAAGGCTGCAGTAAGCTCTGGTTGCACCACTGCACTCCAGTCTGGGTGACAGAGTGAGATCCTATCTCTAAAAAAATTAAAATAATTAAATAAATAATAAAAAATAAAAACTAGCCGTGCAATGTTAGAGTTAAGGAAAGCTTTACACAAGTGACATAAACAAAGGTTACCTCAGAGCAAGATTTTGCTTGTTTGGAAACCAGGGTTCCGTTATTCTCAGAAGACTTGCGTTTTACAGCTCCAATTCTTGCAGAATTACCTAAAATATTTAAAAATAGGTTAAGTTGGCTTCCCTGTTTCTCTTAACGTGAGAACGGAGGAAAGGAAGAAGGAGAAGAAAGATTTTAATAACGTATCTTACCACATGTCACAAGGTTATCGTGTACAACTTCAACATGAATCAGTGACGGATCAACAATTTTCAGTGCTGGAATCTTAAAAATAAATGAAACAAAGATACGGGAAAATAAAAAATGCTCAAGAACATACTGAAAATCAGGTTCATTAACATAATAGGAGTTTCTTACGAATAATTTCTTTTTAAAACAACTGTAATTATTTCCAGCCTATAAAATAATAAAGGTATTTAGTGCCTAGAGAATCATAAACGCTTTGTATAGTTATCATGCTTTGTCGAGTTATCTTACAAAGAGTTATTGTTGTCTTTACCTCCTCACAGTTGACTTGAAGGGTTTTTGATGCTGGGTTTCCATTTACAACGGTTGCTGAAAACCACTGAGTAGATGGGTCCAAGCTATAAATTTTTACTTCTGAACCAACTAAGTTTTTGTCACCTTAAAAAATAAAATAAAATCTTAGAGCAATTTGCATTATCTCCCAATAGCAACATCATCCAGGACAATCTTTTCCTAAGTCTTTTTTTAAAAAATGCAAAAGTAAACATTAAAAGAATCACTACAAACATAAGATGACTGACATTTCAGAAAAGGTAGGAGAAAATTTAAACTTTTTATTTTCTATCGGACCAAAGTAGTATTAGACAATTCATCAAGACCTCACTCACTGTCCTGTGTAGTTTTAGAGGAATCAAATTCAGGAACCCCAACAGAAATACTATGTCTGATAATGTAAAAAACACAGAAAAAAAATGTATGATTGTAGAAACTCAGTAACATAAACGAGAAGGTAAGGAGTATCAAATTAATGTCTTATCCATTTTATATGGCTGATATTCCAAACATACCAAATTCCACATCAAAATATAGCTGAACTTTAAAAATATCTACTTTTTTTTTTTTTTTTTTTTGAGACAGGGTCTTGCTGTCACCCAGGTTGGAGTGTAGCAGTGTAATCAGGGATCACTGTAGCCTTGACCTCCTGGGTTCAAGTGATCCTCCTGCCTCAGCCTCCTGAGTAGCTGGAATTACAGGCATGTACCACCACACTGGGCTAATTTTTTTAAAAATGTTTTGTAGAGATCGGCATCTCCCTGTGTTGCCCAAGCTGGTCTTGAACTCCTATACTAGGCTCAAGCAATCCTCCCACTTTGGATGTCCCAAAGTGCTGGGATCACAGGCTTGAGCCACTGTGCCTGGCCCTACTTTACTGTTAGTTTCATATAATCCCTGAACTTTTCAAATTTCAGAGGTTTTAGCAACACACACATTTTTTGAATTTTAAATTTTAAAATTCTTAAAAATTTATTTTAGAAATAAAGAAATGGCCGGGCGTGATGGCTCACACTTGGCAGGCAGATCACTTAACGCCAGGAGTTTGACACCAGCCTGGCCAACATGGTGAAATAGTGAAACCTTGTCTCTACTAAAAATACAAAAACTAGCTGGGTGTGGTGGTGCATGCCTGTAGTCCTAGCTACCTGGAAGGCAGAGGTTGCAGTGAGCCAAGACAACACCACTGGCACTCCAGCCTAGGAACAAGACTGTCTCAAAAAAAAAAAAGAAAAAAGAAAAAAGAAATTTCAATGAGCAAATGAATGAGAGGCTAAATCCTAGTTTCTCACAAGCTAATTATTGGTCAACTCGTGAACTATCACCACTAGATAATGCATATACCTTTTAAAAGATGGCTTTCATCTAAATGCTTCACAATCAAAGCTTGAAATTCTTTACTGACAATCTGATTATCCGTAAGAGAAAGTCGAAGACTGTTTACATCCTGAAAAATGAAAGATCATTACATATGAAGGGTAACAGTTAATAAGAAGAGTTATTTAAATTCCAGTGGGCTATTTCAATTGGTTAATCAAATGGGTTAAAGTAGTGTCAACAAACCATGTGATAGCCCAAATCATTCCAATTCCAGTAAACCAGATGGCTCAAAAAGTCCTAGACCATCAAATGATCACAGCTATAAGGCAAACTGAAGTAAAGTCATCCCAAGCTAGAAGCATGAGAAATATTAAGAGGAGCTCAAAGCATAATTTTAAATATGACTAACATTGGCAATGGGAAAAAAGTAAGCAAACAGCTGGTCAATCCAAGAAAAAAACACTCTGTATCCTAAATACTAGGGATGGGCAAATCACAATCCAAATCCAAGGGACAAAAAACACAGATATGACACACAAGAGACAGATGTATATGGTCAATTCATTGCAATTACTGTCTGGGTTTTTTTTTACTTTATGTAACACACTGCATGTACTGTATTAATACACTGTGTAACCTACTAGCACGGGTAGATGACCATAACTGAGAGTTAGTTTATTCATCAATCAGAAAAATGTTTCCTTAATCAATGTTCTCCAAACCTTTTGACACATTGTAAAGATTAACTCCAGAGGTACACATATCTCTTTCCACCAAAGTCCACTGATAATGGGCAGTCCTTTTTTCCATATTCCCATTAGTAAACCCATGGCTGTGCCCAGTGGCCACTGTGGGGATGAGCAAGCATGCACCCATGATGGCAATTTTAGGGAAAATCTTGAACCACATCTCGGCCTGGTTACCTAGGCTAAAACCCTATTTTCTAAGGCCCCTTAAAGCTGACCAAGCTTCACCTCCCTTCCCGGTAAGAAACTGCTGTTTTTAACAACTCATCTCACACAGATTCATTTAATCTAACTAGTATTACAAATGCATTCTTTTTTGCAAAAAGGGAGGTGGGGGGACAAACAGAAAATCTGAATGAATAGCCTAAGGCGTCAGAGTAAGCCAGTTCTGAAACATTCAATTCTTGGCAGCAGCTCCATTCTTGGCACTATTCCACAGTCTTCTGGCTTTGTGTGCACACCCAGTTATGATAAATGTAATACAGAAACTGTCAATAGGAATAACCTGCCAAACCGAATTCTAGCAGGGCAAAGAAAAAACAGTGCTAAACACAGAAGCCCTTCCCAGTATCAGGGCTTTATGCTTTTCTGTCACTGTGAAATGGATAGTGACCAAGAATGGGTCATCCATTTTTCCCACTGGGAAGGATAACTGGTCTGTTAAAAAAGCTGTGCTGGAAAAATGTATTTATTTTGCCAAGTAACATTAGAAAAACCTAGGGTCTCCATAAGAGATCAACATTAATTACCAGAATGGGTTAGTTTTTGTTTTTTTTCTCATGCATATATTGTTTATGCGAGTTCAAAAAATTTAATTATATTCTCCAATTCCCACTACAAAATGAAAGTACACATCAATGGAAAGAGCTACAAAGGGCTTCACTAAAGTAGAAAAATATTAGGCTGCCTAGGAGAGTTTAGGGCTTAACGGAAGTGCAAGATAGTTGTCCAGATACCTCATCTTTTTCTCACCCACAGATAACTGAGTAAAATTCAATCTAAAGACAGACCTTAACTTTCAACCCCAATTTCTGCACATGCCAAATGATTTTCAGGTGCTCTGTGCATTATCTAGAGCAAGTATCCTACTGAGGTAATCACATCCCCCAACGTGGAATTTCGTACAGCCTGCTGTGATCACCCGTATCTACAAGATAATTCTCTGAAGTACTAAACTTTGAAAACTCAACATCACTAAAAGTCAAGACCACACATTATAGTTCTCCCAGTTAATTATATATTAATACTGTATTAATGACAACATTCACACTGATGGCTCACAGCCCCTCTTCCCGAGAACAAATATAAACCTACTAATTTAGATGTTTCTTTTTCAATCCCAAGAAACAAAACTAGGGTTCTACCTTAACTGAAAACCTTAAATACAGGAAAGATGTAAATTCAGAAAACAGCACTAAGAATAAAAAATTCCTTTTATCACTCAGTAAAGCAAAATATCCACAACCTCCCTGTATGTTATTTGATCCCTGCAAGCAAGTCAGTCTTCCTTTTAAGGCAGGAAAAATATCAAGATGGGTATAACATAAGAACTAAGAACTTGTGTCTGAAATTAACTAAGTGAAAGCATCTTTCTCTGTTCCATTACTTAAACATTATAAAATAAGGTTCAGATTATGAATCCTGTCTTCACTCACTTTCCAGATATGGAAGTGATATGGATAAGACTCAAGTAGAGGAAAAGCCAGTGCTTTGGGCTTCCCAATACAGGCTTGGCAACCTGGTAACCACTGACCCCAAACTACTTTTAGCAAATAGATTTCATAGTTCTATACCCCAAAGAAACAAGTCAGGTATGAAGTCACAAAACAGAAGGTGGTAAAGAAGATTATTCAGCTTTATAAATGATATCTAAAAGATGAATATTATTATGTGTGTTTGTGTGCATGCGTGCAGTCTATTCTCATCATTTGCAGTAGTTATGTTTTATCAAGTTGCAAAAAACGTTTTATTAGCAAATACTGAAACATTGCTCCTAGAGGAAATACAGGTGTAGGTTCCTTCAAGCCTCTGGTCACATTTTCATCAACCAATTGACACATAATCTTGTTTTATGTGTTTCTGTTGAAAGACATCTTATTTAATATATACTGCTTATGCACTAACCTTGAATTCACAGCTAAGAGCACTATAACTCAGATGAACGAAGCTTATCTAACACATGTATTTTGTTCTTAAGACACATCATGGCACTTCAGCACTGCTTTTGGGGGCCATTTTAAACAGTGAAATCACCAAAAAAAAAAAAAGCACAAAAATGCAGCACTAAATAGACTGCAAAAAGCACATTTGTTTACAGCATAGGTGGAACATCACCTTATTTAACCTTAGCTAGGAGCTGGGAACCTGCATCATGCAACTCAAATTATTTGCAGCTCTGCAAGTACTGGTTAATGACCATGAACCACCACAAGTATTGATTTGGGGTTACAAATATATTTTAGCAAGTAGGTAAATTCACAAACATAGAACCTACAAATAATGAGGATTGCTTGTATATATGTATGCATGAGTGTCTATATATGCATGCACATATATGTATATAAACAACGGTCTACTTTTAAATATTATTTTCATATCACCTAAGTGTTTCCATACACACACACCATCAACTATAATGCCCTTGCCCTTTCAGCCGTAAATGGACAGCAATAACCCAAAAGCTAACACTGAGGAATGATGTCTAACACCTAACTGCTGATGGGATGGGTTCTTTCCTGTTAGGTATTTAAATTAGAGCAATCAACATCAATATACAGTTGGCCACTGAACAACACAGGTGTGGACTGTGCAGGCCCCCTTATAAACAGATTTCCTTCCACCTCTGCCACCCCTGAGATTACAAGACCGAAAGCCTACTCAACATGAAGACAAGGACAAAAACCTTTATAATGATCTACTTCCACTTAATGAATGCTACATGTATTCTGCTTATGATTTTAATAACATTTTCTTTTATCTGGCTAATTTTATTGTAAGAATACAGTGTACAATACATATACAAAATATATGTTAACCAACTGTTTATCAATAAGGCTTACGGTCAACAGTAAGCTGTTAGTAGAGTTTGGAGGGAATCAAAGTTACATGTAGATGTTTTACTGTGCAAGGGGTAGGCATCCATAATACCCACACTATTTAAGGTTCAACTGTACTTTACTTCTCATGTTAAAGGAGTTCGTATTTCTGTTTCTAAGGTTTACTACTGTTTCTATGTTTTACCTGTATAGGCTTCAAAAGGTCTTTAGAAAGAAATACTCTTTGTTGATCTCCCAGAAAGCGAATAGAAGTTATGGATCCCAAACCAGCTTTGTCCAACAGAGGTTTGTACATCTAAAACAAAAGAAAACACTTTAGCATCATAACTGCTGTCAGCATAATTCTGAAAATAGGAACTGTCAATTTTCCATACACAGAGAAAGTGATAAAGCCACTAATTTTTTTTATTTACTGCAAGTTATCTCATAACAACTATTTATGCAGCCATAGATAATACAATTTTTATCCAAACCCAATAATTTAAACCAGATAGACATTTGGGAGTTATTTATATTCAAGACTGGGTCCACAGATTCACGGTGTCCCAAAAATTTATGCAAAAACTGTTCGTATGCACACTTTTCTGGGGAGACAGGCCTGTGTTTTTAACCAGTTCTAAACAGCTGGAAAAAAAAAATACAAAGAGCAAAATAAAACTTTAACCACAACCCTCATCTCTCAAGAATCTCCACAGCAGCTCTTTTCACTCATGGGCAAAATCAGATCACAATCTGATCAGCCTTCAACCATTCTCCCGGCCTTTCCAAACTATCCAGATCCAACCTTCCCTCCTTGAAGCACCAGCTCAAGTCCTATAAAGACTAAAGTGCCCTCTCCAGACAGCACTCACTCTTGTCTTTGATTGCACCACACTTTACAATGTGGATATAGCACAATCATATACTGACTTATAGTATCTTTAAAGCCAAAAAATATAATAATCCAGAGGGAACCTTAAAGATCATAAGATCAAGACTGGAAACCCTACAGAGAGCAAGGCAACAGCTACTATTCAGCTCCAGCCTATTGCTGCCATAAGGCTCCAGTGTTGCCATCATCTTGTAGATTTTTTAAGAGACAATGGAAATCTAGATTTTTAGATGTATTCTCCACATTTTTTAAAGTAGGCAATTAATTTAAATGTTTTGAAAGTACTGCAAGGGCCAAACCAAACAGATCTATATGTTTGCATATGACTGCTAGTTCCTGCCTTCTGATCTAGACATTCCCACTACTACCTCCATCCCCATTTGTCAAGTGAACATGAGGTCCAACAAAGTCAAGGGACTCGCTCAGAAGTGCAGAGTTCTTAAAAGGGCTGGCAGGAGATCCTGGGAGCTTTTCTGACTTTCTGGCACTACGTTTATATATTCCTTGTTTTACCCACAATGGATAAAATGCCCTCTTCTCAGGAGTTCAATAAGCCAAAGTTTTACTCACTATTGCAGGCCACTGTACAATTCGTTCAGAAATTTCAGGTGACTTTCGTTCAGCTAAAACCAAGTTATGTTCTACTAAAAATGCTCTCCTTAGAAGGCTGTAGACTTCTATCCATCTTCTTTTTCTCCAAGATTCCCCATCAAATTCCACACACACCTAGACAGACAAAATTGGGGGGTAGGGGAAGCAGATTCAATTTATTAAAATAAGCATTACAAATGCCCCAGTTGAACTATACCTTCATTATTCTATTTGAATCTTTTATCTGGCTGTGCTTTCCCCCTTCCAGCTCCCTCACTTCCTGTCACAGCCCACAATACATAATCACACATGAACCAGGCTTTGGCTCCCAACTCACTTTGGGATGCAGAAGTCAAGGCTTTTTGGGCCAGTCTCTGTCCCTAAAGTAAACCCCTGGGAAGCCCAGAAACCAAACAACCCCTACTTATCAGGTGTTTACATACATTAATTAGACATCTGAAGACAAAAATTTGAAACTCAAAGATGTACTTAATAAAACTGCATTGTAATTCTCTGTTGACAATATAAGTGGGCTTAAGACGACCCCCCATCACCACAATCCACCACCTGTTTTTGAATTCCTCTGGAATGAGTAGAATTTAGCACAAGGCCTAATATATAGCACATCTTCAATATCCCTTTCAGTTGAATAAGCTAGGAAATTTACCACAGAATTTGGAGTCTAAAACTACTTGTTTGATAACATAGAAACAAGTGATTAACAAAATGACCAGAGTTTTTCAGAACTACCTCCAGCTTCTTACATGAAAGTTATACTACCTTGAAATATTGTTTTCCAAGTAATTGTAACGTTTTCTGCTTCTGACCTGCATAATACTTTTAACCCTAAGGCTACAACTCTTAAAATTTGTATACATATTTAAAGACATTAAAAAAATTCAGTCTAAAAGTGGGCTTCTGGGAGTGATCTATGAGTAGGAATTGTTTACAAAACCATAAAACTCAAAGTCATATAAAAGCACTGAAACACTCCAGCTTCCTTAACCCATTATGAATATGCTACCCCCTAACTTATTCTAGGTCCTCTTTAATGCTTTTTGTATTCTACCAATGACAATAAACTCCCTCAATATTCAGTGTAAAAATCACTATTTTTATTTGATTTAAAATTCCTCCTCTTACTAAAGAGGTCTCTGATTTTGGTTTCTAGGAATTAGTTAATACATGTATCATCTATCAAATCTGTTCATAATTTTACAGACATCACTCATACATCCCTTTTCAACCTTCAGTTTATTAACTAGTTAACTTCATCTATCAGAACACAATCCATAGCCTTGCCTCAAACAAACCTTCCCTTATCAAACCTCTCGCTCCCAAGAGAGGTCCCCTTACTAATTGTACTCAAAGTTTTGTACTTTTCCATCTTAGCTCTTATCCACACTTTGCATTATTTATTTGTGGTTAACTGATTGACAAATAAATTCTAATAGGTCAAAGTCTGTCTCTGCTTTTGCTTACCACTGTATTATCACTGGTATATGGAAACTAATTGGCACTCAAATACTTGTTAGAATAGATCAATGAATAAATTTCCCTCTGCACTGGGTTCCTATCTTGTTTCTCTCATCTGCTTAGAAGGCACTAAATTCCCACATTAGCCCCAA
The DNA here is from genome assembly GCF_009828535.3 of Hylobates moloch. Lineage (NCBI taxonomy): Eukaryota > Metazoa > Chordata > Mammalia > Primates > Hylobatidae > Hylobates > Hylobates moloch. The sequence continues at coordinate 28,853,453 of NW_026652290.1, read as the reverse complement.
TCCCAAACCTTCTCCAGTCTACAGGATAAAAATAAACGAAATCTAAGATCTATCCTACCCTTCTCAGCCAACAAAACATGCATCCCTAACTTCCCAGGCAACTTTACCTAGGAAACTACGTATCTTCTTGGTATTTTAGGCTTTTAACTTTGCAGTTATTACTGAATACTTTCCGAATCAGAATAAATGTGAACACCCACGTGGCAAGGCCCACGTACGTTTCTCCCTAGTTATATGTTTTCTATCACTGTAATCAACCAAATGGTCTTTCATAAAGGTGGGCAGAGACTGCCTATCTTCCTGCTTCCTAGCCACAGAATCTATATGCTCTGACATCTCCCCTCAATTGGCTAGTCTTTCTGCTCCATGTTCACATCAATCTCAAACTCAACCAAGCTTTAGGTAGACAGTTTTCTTATTTATCAGCAATGTGGTATAACAGGAATGAGCACACACAAATTCCAGATCCAGATTTAGAGATCTTGAATTCCCAGGTACACTGAATCTCTCTTAGAATGATTTTACATATATAAAATAAAATACTTATGATTACAAAGGAAACCAACTAACCTGCACCCCAGGCTAAGAACCCTCACTTAGAAAATCTAAGTTCTCTCGATGTTTTTCAAAATGAAAATGTAACACCTCTCATTGCATAGTTAGGCATATTTTAAAAGACAGCGTATGTAAAGTGTCTGGCAAGACAACTAGGTAGTTTTAATACCTCCATGGTTAATTCAAATCTTATCAAGGTATCATTAAGTTGGAGGAAGGGGAAAGAGGGTCTTCAACACGATTATCTAATATCTATTCAGCAAAAAAAAAAAAAGTGCAGAATTAAGAAGGATTAAGATCTTAAGTGGTTTCCCAAAACTTAAGCAACATCCCAGTTCTTACCAGATCACTATCTAAAGCTTAAGATAACCCTAAACCAAAAGTCAGACAGGGCCCCTTTTCATATCCCAATTTTTGAGTGATTTGAAAAAAAAAAGTTTAGCTCCTTAAAAACAATTTAAGTTTATGACTTTCAAATATTACGCTGTATTAGCCAAAAATCACATTATTTTGGTGTGGAAAAAAATGACTTTAAAAAATATATAAGAAAACCAACAAGTTGTGAGTTTTCGTCAATATTGTTCAAAAGTTTCCTATCAAAACCATGTACGTCAGTCAGGCGTGGTGACTCACACCTGTAATCCCAGCACTTTGGGAGGCCAAGACAGGAGGATCACTTGGGTCCAGGAGTTCTAAACCAGCCAAGGCAACGTGGGGAAACCTTGTCTCTACAAAAAACACAAAAATTAACCAGGAGTGGTGGTGCCCACCTGTGGTCCTAGATATTCAGGAGGCTGAGGTAGGAGGATTGCTTGAGCCAAGGAAGTTGAGGCTGCAGTGAGCTATGATTGTGCCACTGCACTTCAGCCTGGGTGACAGAGACCCCATTTCCAGAAAAAACAAAGCATCTTTCATTTGTGCCTTGAGGTCTGAGGTTTTACATTTAATGACATCCCCCAAAAAAACCTCTTCTGTGGACATTTCTACAAAAAGACACTTATTTTATTTTTTTGAGAAAGAGTCTCAATCTGTTGCCCAAGCTGGAGTGCAGTGGCGTGATCTCAGCTCACTGCATACTCTGCCTCCCGGATGCAGGTGATTCTCGTGCCTCAGACTCCCGAGTAGCTGGGATTACAGGTGTGTGCCACCACACCTGGCTAATTTTTGTATTTTTAGTAGAGACTGGGTTTCACCATGTTGGCCAGGCTGGTCTTGAACTCCTGACCTCCTGACCAGATGATCTACCCGTCTTGGCCTACCAAATTATTGGGATTACAGACGTGAGCCACTGCGCCTGGCCTAAAAAGACATTTACATTCAGTAAGAACATTTTTCAAGTCAATGTTTCCCCAACAGAAAATCTCTGATACATGAATTAACATTATATCTAATAAACTAATATCAAAATCTCTCACTCTTACCATACTCTCATCTCACCTGACTATATGATTGTAAAAGCCATCAGAAACATCAAGGAAAATGTTTCCAAGTTTAAAAGTAGGAGCACAGAATGATATGGTTTTTAGACAAATTTTTAATTACATGTCTATTTTATGCCTCGCACTACAATGCAGGATACCACTTAATTCACTACTCCACAAAGAAATTAATTCCTTGTGCTTCCACTTATGTCTTCTTATGCCTAAATGTTTGTCTAAGATCCCAAGGTCCAGCATTCAATTAAAAGGGGTAAACAGTTTTTATACTGTGCTAGAAGTTTTTTCATTTTATATGGCTTGACTGGCAGCAGATTGCACTAACATTAAAGTTTCAATGGTGTGCAAAAATGAAAGGCTAGGCATTGGTCAAGGCACCCAACTGCTGACAATAGCAGGAAATGGTACATACAGATGACAAGGACTAATTGCCTGCTAAGGACACCTGTAAAGACTAAGAAGGGGCATTAGACTCAAGGAAAAGGTAGGCTTCAAAGAAGAAAAGGACAAGTTAAGGAAGCAGGGCATTCCCAGCATGCATAATTATGTGAACAAAATCAGCTAGGAAGCAACTCATTTCATACTCAAGTAGAAAGAGCAGGATAAAAATAAGATTAACGCAGTCTTTATAGCCACATCTAATTAAGATCTGTTGTATTCCAGATGAAGAGAATGCTACTGCCTCATCAGTAGATTCTTTCTAAACTGTTTCTCCATAGAAGAGGTAATAATTTTATGATTCCTTCACTTATCCATTCAAATAGTTGAGCACACACTACATGCCAAGCAGTGTTCTAGGTGCTAGGGATATAGAGGCTAGCAAAATAAAATGCTCTAACCTCGCTCTACCTGAATATTAAAGCCTAATGTTTAAGGTCTGGAGACAAACTCGTTACTTAATTTCCTTAAGCCTCAGTTTTCTGACACTAAAAATGTAGTTTACCATCTAGGATATTTGTGAGGATTAAATGAAGTAATCGCCACATAATATCCACTTAATGATTATTTTTTCTTTGCTAAATCCTGATGTAACCATTTAATCATAGTTATCTACTGTTACTATGTCTTCACCTTAACTTCTCTGTAACCAACTACTAGACATATTATCTTTTCGTCATCTAAGTAAGTGATTTGGTTACAAAGTCTCTCTAGGTGAAACAAAGTTAACAAGCCTTGGCCTCATTAATATCATCCAAAACTATCTAAACAAGCCAGTCTAGACAGACTTGTATTTGTCCTAATAATAGAAGAATGGTTACATATTACTTGAATGTTAATAAATAACATTCATCTCAGCCCCTCGGCCCACCCCCATCCCACCCCCCAAAAACTTAATGCCCCTAAACCCTAGTGTAAGCATGGTCTTAGTTACTTGGTTCCTGCCTCCATCTCACCAAGCACAAATTGGTTTTGGTGTTTTGAGCCCAGGAGTTCCAGACCAGCCTGGGCAACAAGACCCCCCAATTCTAAAATCAAGGTAAAATAAAATCCTGGTTTTTTTTAATGCAACACGGCCCCCAAACTTAACATCTGCTACTCAACTAAGGAATGTAGTGATAAATCATGACTAGAAAAGAGACAGAAGATTGGCATCTTACATGAGGGTTGAGTTGTGATGTGTACAAGTAAGGCAAAAATCCAACCTAGCCAAAATTGTTTTTGACATGAATTCCCAGTTGTCTTCAGGTTAGGCACCAAAGTGCAGTGGAGAAGACACTCGGCCCAATCTGGAATCGCAGCCTCCCTTAGCAGCTAATTACGCAAATCTGGACAAGATTCCTTTTCCTAAATCTATTTCCTCATTCTGAAAATGAAGATATCACCACCTCCTCAAAGGCTGGGGCAGAGGGAGGAGATTTAAAAAATATATACATGTGAAGTTCCTCCTAGATTGCCTGCCTAACCCAACAGGTCCTCAATCACTGCCAGAGAAGGGAAAGGAACGCCTAGTCTCTCAACATCTGCCAAAGAACTAAAGACTGGAAAGTTTAAATAAAATCTTGTTTCCATTCAAATCATATAAAAACAAATGCACTAGAGAAAATTTTATTTGGCAGGCGAAATAAACCACAACAAGCACGATTGACATCTAGTACACAAAGCCCATCTTACAGAAAGGTTATAAGCCCAAAGCAAAAAGGTTGGCCATTCTTGCACCACAACATATTATCTCTATAAACATCAAAACCTGATTTGGAAGGAGAATGAGCGGAATGGAGGAAAACACCAAACCTCACAGCCTATGACAGGAGCTCTGCTGTGGCACAGCTCTTCATCACTGACCTGATGGTTAAGAGGGCAGCTTCTGGAGTAAAACTTCCTGGGTTTGACAGAATACAAGCTATGTCAATTCCTACGTATGTGTCCCTGGCAAGACGCTTAATGTCCCTCAGGCACAGTAATTTCATCCATAAAATGGGGGCAATATTAGTACCTACCCCCAAGAACTGCTATAAGGATTAAACGAGATCATAATTGTGAAGTGCTTGGCACACGGTTAAATGCTCTTCGGTCACTCCTCCTTTTCAACATGAGACAAGGCACAACACCGAAGCTTTAAAACATGCCTAACAGCATACCCCTTTCCTACAACTCTTTGCAGATAAATACCAGTTTGGGCATACACTGTCACCCTCAAAGTGTTCAAATGAACAGTGTTTCAGAAATCAACATATAATTAACTGCCAATGCTAAAACTTGCTGCCTTTATTTGAACATAGTTTAAGAAAAAGCAAAGATGACGGCCAAGTGAAGATTTTGAAACACATCCACCACGCAGGGTGGAAATATCTTCTGTTCTGACAAGCTTCCTTCAAGTTATCACCACTTTGGAGTCTTTGTTAGTAACCTTTTTTCAGTTATTTTTGCACAAAGAAGTCTTTGTTGGTACAATGGCTTCCTCACTGCTTGTTCCCAGACCATCCTTTCACACCAATACTTCTATTAGGGATCACAATCAGAATTCATCTGTCTTTGAAAAGATCTAACAGAAAAAGGTTCTGAGTGTCATAATGATTAAAAAAAAAAAAAAATCACTGGCCGCACTTGTTCCCAATTCTCTCCCTCCCCTCAAGCGTCCAAGTACAGTATTTCTAATCCAGTCCTCCAATATACCATATATGGGACAGCTCCACCCCATCCCTCCATATATGGTCATATCCCACACCCACCCACAGGCTCATCACAGACAACCAGGAACCCACTCCTGCCCTGACCCACCATATACGGACAAACACACACCCTAATATGCCAAACAGAACTTAAGCTCCTCCCTCTACACTCACTTCATTTTTAACAAGTCTGAAAGTTTTTTTTTAAAGTTGAGTGAATAAATTAACAGGAACAAACAAAACCAGCTGAAAGTACTTCCAAGCACTAACCCTCAATTCTTAATGACTCCAAACGTCACCTACAGGCCCAACCTAACGCTAACAAAAATACTCCTCCCTCCTCTGCAGTAAAGATGAGACAGTGCTAGTGGGACACAGCACCGGCATTAATGAAGCGTGTCTGAACAACCCTAAGCCCATTATTAAAGCCAAGCAGCCAGGAGCTGTGGGCCAAACACAACTCGGCTCTATACAACCATTCCAAAGACTTTCAAGATCTAGCTTCCTGCACCTTGAGATCATATGCCAACTTTCTGGTCTCTGTTTTCAGAAAACGGAAGGAGGGAACCGATAGTCGCGTTACCAAGGTAACTGCGAAACGTCCGGCGGCAGAGGCCCGGAGCCGCCTGTACCTTCAGATCCTTCTTGGTAACGTCGGTGTGGGAGACAGCTCGAATGGTCCCGGAGAGCCAGGGCCACTCGGCGACGCGCTCCACGTCCCAGCTGTCGTGGCTGCCGTCGCTGCCATCGGCTGCGGACAGACTGAGAAACCTCTTCCCCACCAATACCGGCCAACTTTCTCCGAGCGTGAGCACCATGGTTTCCACGCCTGCAGGAAGAGCTCCTCCCTGCAAAAACACAAAAACAAAATGCGACGGGGGCGGCCGGTGGGAGGGGGCCGGGCGGAGACAGCAGAGAGGGCGGGCGGAGGGCGCCGAACCCGAGGGAGGACGCGGCCCCGGGCGCACCCGCACCGAGCCCCCCTCCTGCGCCCTCCCGCCCCCCGGCGCCCTCCCCCGCCACACACCCGGGCCCCAGCGCCGCGTGACCCTCGCTCTCCCAAGTTTGGCTTTTCTAACAGCTCAAACGCAAACGCAGAGGGAGTGAGGGAAGAATTATCTGCGGCTCGAGTGGATTTGAAAGTGCTCAGCCCCCAGCCGCGAAAAGAAAAGGCCCCTGGTGCGGAGCGCCGGTCCCGGGCGGCTGGGTCCCCGCCCCGGGCGGCCCCGCGGGGGAGGGTGGGCGAGCCCGCGATTCCGCACTTGCCCCGCCGCCCCGCCCCGGCGCCCAGCTCCCCGGCCCCCGACCCCCCGGCGCCCGTCTCCCGGGCCTGCGCCGCTGCCAACGGTCGGCGGGCCCATGTTTTCGGCGCTTTCACCTTTCTTCCCCCTCTCCCCGCAGCCGAGGCCGCGGCGCTCTTACCCCGCCTCCCGCCTCCCGCCTCCCTGAGTCACCGGCGGCAGCCGCCGTTTCCAGCCGCCTAGCCGACTCCAGCACTGACTTGGTTCAAGAGCTCTCACAAGACACGCACAGCCTCCCGGACCCGCCCCCTCGGAGCCGCTTCCGCCGCTCATTGGCTGAGACACAGGAGCTGGGCGAGGCTCCGGGGGAAACAGACCATCACCATTGGCCCCCCGGGCGAGGGCGGGGCCAGAGAAAAAAACAATTCCTTGGCTGCCTCCTCCCTTTCCCCTCCCCCTTCCGACTCCCGGGCGACCCCCATTAGGTTAAAGTACACAGAGAATAAGCGAATGATCCCTCCGCCACAGGCCCATTCTTTCCATTTGTTGCCTAACAGTATGCAAAAAAAAAAGTCCCGCGAAATCGGTTATTAACTTTGGGCCCCGGAGGAAAATTGCTGTGGCGCATAGATAAGACTGAATGGCGAGACCCTGAGCTATAAGTGCCTATTGGATTGTTCCTCAAGTGCGTAGGCTGTCGACCGAAGATGAGCCTTCTACTTGGCGGAAGAATCTCACAGGAAAGGGTGAGGGCGGTGCAGGGTTAGCGGGGGAGGGAAGGGAAGAGAACGTGCGGTTTCAGGCGTACTCAGCTGGAGGGAGGAGCGACAGTGCTCTGGCGGCTCGTGCGCAGGCGCCTCGCGGAGCTTAGGCTGCTGGGCGAAATGGCTGCGGGAGGCGCAGGCGCACGTGGTGCTGATCGTGGAACGTCTAAAGTCCGCCATTTTGAAGGATAAATGAAGGAAGGCGTGGAGTTACTGGATAATGACGTTCATTAAATTTAGAGCAAAAGAGACCTTTAAATACAATGTATAATGGCATTTTTTTTCTCCAAAGGGGGATTGAGAAGGTATTCAGAGACTTACAAAGAAATTTAAAGTAGTTGAAGGCCATAATGAATGATGCAAGAGATGAAAGAGAAGGTGACTTTGAAGGACAAAGGAGTTTAGAGGTGATTGTGTGCTCTGGACCTGAAGTATTTTGATTGAATGAAAAAGAAATGGAATGCAGAAATTGAAGACATGTTCATAAAGGCTGGTGTTTGACATTACATCACATTTAATCCTTAAGAAGAACTCATGCCTCCCATTTTACAAGTGTGGAAACGGATAATCAGAGAATGTTTGGAAACATATAAGGGATTATAGATGCAAATTAACTCGATGTTGATTTTCAATATATATATTCTGAATGTGATTTTAAGTTTTTAAAGTTAGTGACACAGAAGAATTAAATTGGATTTATAATCTGCAGACCATTTAAAGGAAGGGGGCTGCTAAATGAGAAGAAAAAACCTATCCAGCTGAACAGAAGGCAGACATGGGAACGAGATAAGCAAAAGAAACCAGAACATATGGTAAAAATGTTTTTAATGTGTAAAGTAAGTCCAAACATCAGTATTTACAATAAATATAAATGGATTAATTTCACTCACAAGTTTTAAAAGACAGTTGGGAATAAAAGGACAATCCAGCTATAAATTGACCATAAGCAAACTCTTACAACACAGGAAGCTTGAAAATACCGGGCTAAAATATTTAATCAAATGGTAGCCAAATGAAAGTAATATAGCAATATTAATACAATTAAAAGTATCAAAAGAGAAAGGATTTTATATTAAAGGATAAAGTCCATGAAGACAATATGGTCTCCTGAACTGTTATGAATCTAAAAACATGGCCTATCCTAAGCTGATGCTGTGAACGATGAGAAATTTTACAAATTTGACAATTTGTTATCAGAGTAGAAGACATAAATATCTTGGAAATATGCAACTCAAAGTATAAGGGAAGATATGGAGAACTTAGGTTATGTAATTAAATATTAATTTGAAAAACAACTCTTAAGGGAAAAATTCTACTGAACCTCAAGGAACATATACTTTCTATGTTGAATTCAGTATTTCAGAGCTTAGAAAAGATGGAAAGATATCCAATACATTTTATAAAAGTTATAAAACCGTTTCACAAATTCTGAACCAGGAGAGTATAAGAAAGAAAAACTATGGTTCAATTATACTTAGGAACATAGATGGGAAATTCTTTCATAAAATACCAGCAAATTAAATCCAGCAGCATATCTTTTAGGTAATTGCTATGATTAATTAGTGTTATATGAATACAAAGACACTTCAAGATTAGAAAATTACTAAAATTCACCATGACAGGTTAAAAGAGAAAAATCATATATTTACCTTAGTCAGGGCTAAATAGAGCATGCAGTCACATTGAACACTTGTGATTTTAAGAGTATTTTTAAATTACTTAGAAAACTAAGAAGATTATAAGTGCACACGTACTCAATACCACCCATAATTTTTAAAAAATGTTTTTAAACTTTCTAAAAACCTAGGAATACAAGTTATGTACCACAGAAAAACACCCACACACATATGAACAAGAAAACATCTGCAAATAACCTAAGAGTACTCCAGTTGGAGAAGGAATAAATAAAATTATTAATAATAAATGGAATGTAATGCATATATTGGAAAGATGTAAAGGATTTGTAAAGGAGTAAAAGCAGCTAGATGTTCCAATAAAAATAGTTACCAAAATACATTATGAATGAAAAATTTGCATTTGGTACTATTTCAAAATACACATAGAAAAACAATAGCGTATATGTTCTGTTAAATATGGTTATTAAAACTTACGGTAATGGTTACTGATATTGGGGGTGCACACTAGAATTAGAGGTGTTAGTCAAAGACAACACACATTATTTGTAATTCTCATTTTTTATAAATACACATTTTTTGTACTTACATTTTTTCACCTTTTAATTGACAGGTAAAACTGTATATGGTGTACAAAATTTTTATTTTATTAATGATGTTTTGGTATAGATATACATTGTGGAATGGCTATATCAAGTTATTTTACATATGCATTCCCTCACATATTCATCTTTTTTTTGTGTGGTGAGAACACTTAAAATCCACTCTTAGCAATTTTCAAATATACAATATATTGTCATTAACTATAGTCACCATGATGTACATTAGATCATTTGAACTTATTCCTCCTGTCTAACTGAAATTTTGTGTCCTCTGACCAACATCTCCCCAATCTCCCCACTCCCTGTAATTCTCTCATTTTATAAGGTAAATATACTTACGTTACTTTTAAAATTTAATTTTTAACTCTCATTAATGGAATCTGCTACATTAACAAAGGAGAAAATACATATGATTATCTCAATAGATACACCAAAAATTTTATGTACTTCATTTTCATTCATTATAAAAACTCTTAGCAAACTATAAAGTGAAGAAAATTTTATAACTTTGTAAAGGATATCTACCAGAAATATACTTGAACATTGTACTTAATTGTGAAATTTTAGAAAAATTCCCCTTAAAGTCAGGAGCAAGATAAGGATGCCCAATGCTGTCACTACTATTCAAGTTACAATAGAGGTTAATTGCTAATGTAATAAGACAAGAAAAATAATACAATGTAAACATTGGAGTGGAAGAAAAGGCCCAAAACATTTGTAGATAAATCAAAAGCATCAGTGACAAATGGTTAGAATTAAAACAAGAGTCAAAAAGATAATGTAATAAAAGATCAACAAACGAAAATCAAAAGAATTTCTATTCCTTAGCAAGCATCAATTAGAACATACAGTAGAAAAATAGAAACCATTCATGATAAAACATAATACTTAAAATTAATACATGAAATGAATACAACCTATAGGAAGAAAATTAGACTTTGCTGACATGTATAAAGAAGATGAAAAATTGTCTCCTTATATGATCTGATAAATATGTCATTTCTCTTCTAATGAAACAACAAATAAAAACATCAAGACATAAATATATAAGTAATGAAGAGAACAAAGAAACAGACCCAGTGTATATTAAAAATTGGTTTGTGATCAACATATTTCTAGTGGGTGTAAAGTATAAACTATGCAATACATGCTTTGAGGTCTATTGATTATCCATTAAAAATGTATATATAAGCCGGGTGCAGTGACTTCCGCCTGTAATCCCAGCATTTTGGGAGGCTGAGGTAGCAGATCACTTCAGGTCAGGAGTTTGAGACTAGCCTGGCCAACATGATGAGACCCCCATCGCTACTATAAAAATTAGCTGAACGTAGTGGTGCACATCCATAATCCCACCTACTCGGGAGGCTGAGACAGAAGAATCACTTGAACCTTAAACCCAGGAAGCAGAGGTTGCAGTGAGCTGAGATCACGCCACTGCACTCCCACCTGGATGACAGAGCAAGACCCTGTCTCAAAAAAAAAAAAAGTATATAATGTATATATAACCAAGATTCCTACACCAACATTCATGAAAAAAATTCCAGGTAGATCAAAATGCTACATATTTTAAAATCCAATAAAATATTTTAAAATTCCCTCCTCTCTTCTACTTTTTTCTCTTTTGTTTCCTCTTTCTGAACATTTCAGTCTTGAGGCCATTAGGAGGGGCAGAGCAAGATAGGTATTAATAAGGAGAGGCTGTCAGCCATGGGATGTTAGAGCTCTAAAGAGTAAGGAGTAATAGCTGGGCATAGACAGTCAGAGCCCAAGTGGGGTGAGAAGGGTAGACACACAAAAGGTTAACCCAGCCTGGGTTATCTAGAGTCCAAGTGAGGTGAGGAGGGCATCCATGAATGGGGGCAGCCTAGTGTGGTATGTTGGAGCCCAAACAGAGTGAAGAGACTGTTTACATGAGGAGAAGGTCTGGCGTGAGTAACAGAGACTGAGGAGCAGGAGGAGAGTGTGTAGGAGAGTGGTCTGACATGGATGTCAGACCCCAAGGAGGGTGAGGAGGGCATTCATGTAGGGACCAGCAGTGGGCACTGAAAAGACCAAGAGATCTCTTAGAAGCAGCAGGAGAACCAGGTGAGAGGTACATTCTGGAAACAAGCCAAAAAGAATTTCAACTTGGAAGACCATGCAGTAAGGTCAAAGGATACACTAAGGTCAAGACAGATGGAGGACTGAGCAGCAGGATATTGAAACTGCCAACGAATATATTTTAGCCACTGGGTATTGCCAGAAATAACTTCCACTGGTTAGTAAAAATTATCCAAGCTCCAGCGTATATATTCCAGTCAAATCCTGACACTAACCTGCTTTGTCAACCCTAGCTCCAGAGGACATCAGAAGTTCCCAAATGCCTTAAGAAAGTTGGCAACAGAAAATTTGGAATATGCTTGACCTTGATTTCTCAATTTCAAAACAATTAGAGCACAATATTTTTGCCTAAATCTGCTTCCCTGAAATAGCACAAGAATAACTCGTGTTTTATGTGAAAATCTAAATGTCTTATGCTATTTCTGTTAATGCAAAGCACCTGTGACAATTAATGAAGTCATCCCAGAGTGTCAGCGCTAAGCTCCTTGCCTCTGGGTATTTTAAAGACTTTTTCTGTTGAGGAATAATTTATATCCAGATAAAAGCATAGATCTTAAGTGAACATTTTTATCCGCTTATGAATTACATACATCCAAATAACCTACACCCCATAAGATATAGAACAGGGGTCAGCAAACTACAGCCACAGGCCAAATCTGTTCCACTGCCTAATTTTCTACAGCGTTTCAAGAGTGGTTTTTACATTTTTTAATATATGAGGGGGAAGCGAGAACAATAATGTTTTGTGACACATTAAAAGTATATAAAATTCAAATTTAATATAATCAGTGAGAAATTATTATTATTATATTCTTTGTGTCTACAAATAATATTGTTTTAATTTTTATTTTATTAATAATTTTTTTAAACATAGAGATGGAGTCTCGCCATGTTGTCCAAGCTGCTCTCGAACTCCTGAGCTCAAGTGATCCACCTGCCTTGGCCTCCCAAAGTGCTGGGACTGCAGGCATGAGCCACTGCACTCAGCTATAAAGAATATTTTAATAGAACATAGCCATACCCATTTGTTTATGTTTTATCTATGGCTGATTTCATGCTACAGTGGTAAACTTAAGTAGTTATAACAGAGACTGTATGTCCTTGAAAGCCAAAAATAATAGTACTTTTGCTTCTTATGGAGAAGATTTGCCGAAGTCTGAAACAGAACGTTTCCATGACCTCTAAATATTCCCTCATGCTTTTTTTTATGTTAATACTCCTTCCCAGAGTAACTGTTGTTCCAGTTTCTATCATCATAAATTACCTTTGCCTGTTGTTTAATTTAAATGCAGTAATACAGTATATACTCTTTTGTGTCTAGCTTCCTTTACTCAACATGTTTTTGAGATTCATCCAGGTGATCACATCTATAGGAATTTTGTTCCTTTTCATTGCTGGGTAGTATCCCGATGTCTGAATATGCCACAGTTTGTATGTCCACACTTTTTTTGTTTTGTTTTATTTTGAGACAGCGTCTTGCTTTGTTGCCCAGGCTAGAGTACAGTGGCGTGATCTCAGCTCACTGCAATCTCTGCCTCCACAGTTCAACCAATTCTCCTCCCTCAGCCTCAGCCTCCCGAGTAGCTGGGACTACAGGGGCATGCCACTATGCCTGACTAGTTTTTGTAGTTTTTTAGTAGAGATGGGGTTTCACCATGTTGGCCGGGCTGGTCTCGAACTCCTAACCTCAGGTGATCCACCTGCCTTGGCCTCCCAAAGTGCCGAGATTACAGGTGTGAGCCACAGTGACCGGCCAGTATGTCCATGCTTTGTTGATGGATATCTGGACTGTTTTCAGTTCTTGGATACGATGAATATGTTTGGGTTTAAATTCACTTCTTAGTGTTTCATTTGTTTTCCTTTTCTGCTCTTTATATTTTCTAACATTTTTACTCTTTCTGCATCTCTTCCTGAAAAACCAGACTTCCATCTGATATAATTTCCCATCAGCCTTAAGAAATAGATTCATACCTTTTTCAGTAATTTAGATGTCAGTAAGGACAAATAAAGGGAATAATAAAATATTTGCTCACTGTGCATTTCTGCTCATTGGTAATACTAAGTCAAGAATTTGGTATATATTCAACTCAGTTGCATTACATGTTTCTATGTATATGATTTGATTAACCAAAAAATGTATGCAATGTCAAGGTTTTTTCTTGTTTTGTTTTTTAAAATAAGAGCAGTTCAACAGCACTGGGAGTTGTTTAATACAATACAGACAGCATAAGGAAAGAAGTACAAAATGGCATTTAGCAGCAATGGCAAAACATCTTACTATGTTTATAATTAAGGATATTATTAACTTTGTGTTGTTTATGTTGTTTTGGAACATACATGAAAGTTATTGATTTGACTTTGAGGTATATATTCAAGACATAACACTATTACATGAAAAATACTTTTCATAAGTAACATTACGTTTTAACATATTGGAAAGTGAATATCAATGTTGGTTTGTATTTTAACTTAATAGACAAAAAAAGAACACAATTGAACCAGGAAGAGTTAATACTGACAGTAAAGCTCTTAAATATGTCTTCCTTTCCCTTTGTACTTACCACAGGCTGTACAATGTTGTGAAAGGGTTCATTATGAAAAAAGTGTCAGTCACCACTTTGAGACCTTACTTTGGAAGAAACTAATGAGAAAGTCAATTGGAAGATGAGACTTCATCTTTGTTTTCAAATAAGTTGTCTTAATTTTTCTTCTTATGGAAAAAGTTTAAATATATTTATTATACCTAAATCTAAACTATTAATTTTTGCAGCTTTCAGGTAAAGTCTAGCTCTTATTTTACTCGAATGCACTTATTTTAGTATATCTTGAAGTTGAGACCTGCTGGAGATAATTTCAGCTTTCATCTATTCAATAGGTTTTAATTTCACCTTCATTTTTTTAGAGACAGGATCTTGCTATGTTGTCCAGGCTAGTCTCAAACTCTTGGCCTCAAGTGATCCTCCTACCTTGGCCTCCCAAAGCGTTGGGATTACAGGTGTTAGTCACTGCACCCAACCTCACCTTCATTTTTTATTTTTTGGATTTTTGTAGATTGATTTTATATCCTCCAACTTTACTGAATTTATCAGTTCTAAGAGTTCTTTGGTGGAGTCTTGATTTTTTTATGTATAAATCATGTCATCTGCACACAAGACAATTTGACTTCCTCTTTTCCAATTTGAATGCCCTTTCTTTCTCTTGCACAATTCCTCTGGCCTGGCCTACGGCTTCCAGTACTATGTTGAATACAAGTGGTGCAAGTGGGAATGTTTGTCTTGTTCTAGTTCTTAGAGAAAAAGCTTTCAACTTTTCTTCACTCAGTATGATGTAGGCTGTCGGTTTGTTATATGTGGCCTTTATTATTTTGAGGTATGTTCCCTCCATACCTAAGTTTTTTATAGTTTTTATCATGGAGAGATATTGAATTTTATCAAATGCTTTTTCTGCATCTATTGAGATGATCATATGTGTTTTTTTTCCATTCTGTTAATGTGGTGTATCGTATTTATTGATGTGAATATGCTGAGCCTTCCTTGCATCACTAGGATAAATCTCCTACTTGACCACGATATATAACCTTTTGGATGTGCTGTTGAATTTGGTTTGCCAGTATTTTGTTAATGAGGTTCACATCTATGTTCATCAAGGATATTAGCCTGCAGTTTTCTTTTGTTGTTGTTGCATTCTTGCTGGTCTTGGTATCAGGGTAATGCTGGCATTGTGAAATGAGTTAGCAAGAATTTCTTCCTTCAATTTTTTGGAATAGTTTGAGAAGAATTGGTATTAGTTCTTCTTTAAATATTTTATAGAATTCATCAGTGAAGCCATCCAGTCCTGGGATTTTCTTTGTTGAGAGGCTTTTTATTACTGTTTTAGTCTCATTATTCATTATTCATCTGTGCAGGTTTTCTATTTCTTCTTGGTTCAGTTGTGGTAGGTTGTATATGTTCAGGAATTTATCTGTTTTCTCTATATTTTCCAATTTGTTGGCATATAGTTGTTCGTAATAGTCTCTAATAATCCTTTCTAAATCTCTGGCATCAGTTGTAATGTTCCTTTTTATTTCTGGTTTTATTTATTTTGAGTCTTCTTTTTTCTTTGTCTAGCTAATGGTTTGTTAATTTTGTCTTTCCAAAAAACAAACTTTTCATTTTGTTGATCCTTTCTAGTTTTGTTTTAGTCTCTATTTCATTTATTTCTGCTCTGATCTTTATTATTTCTTTCCTTCTGTGATTTTGGGTTTGGTTCTTGCTTTTCTAGTTTCTTGGGGTCTTTCATTAGATTGTTTATTTGAAACCTTTCTACTTTTTTGATATAAGCATTTATTGCTAGGAATTCCCTCTTAGTACTGTTATTGTTGTATCCCATATGTTTTGGTATGTTGTATTTCCATTTTCATTTGTTTCAAAAAATATTTAAATTTGCTTCTTAATGTCTTCATTGATTCATTGGTTGTTTAAGAGCATGTTGTTTAATTTCTGTGCATTTGTACAGTTTTAAAAGTTCCTCTTGTCTTTGATTTCTAATTTTGTTATATTGTGGTCAGAAAAAAATACTCGATATAATTTCAATTTTTAAAAATTGGTTGACTTGTTTCATGGCCTGACATCCGGTCTATCCTGAAGAATGTTCCATGGGTGATGAGAAGAATGTGTATTCTTTATCTTTTGAATGCAATGTTCTGTAAATAACTGTTAGGTCCATTCAGTCTATTGTGCAGTTTATTTATTTATTTTTGAAACAGAGTCTTGCTCTGTTGCCCGGGCTGGAGTGCAGTGGCACAATCATGACTCACTGCAGCCTCAACCTCCCAGGTTCAAGTGATCCTCCCGCCTCAGCCGCCAGGTGCCTGGGACTACAGGCACATGCCACCACACCCAGCTAATTTTTGTATTTTTTGTAGAGGTGGGGTTTCACCATGTTGCCCAGGCTGGTCTCAAACTCCTGAACTCAAGAGATCTGCCTGCCTCAACCACCCAAAATGCTGGGATTACAGGTGTAAACCACCATGCCTGGACCTATTGTGCAGTTTAAATTTCATGTTTCTTTGTTGATTTTCTGTGTCGATGATCTGCCCAATGTTGAGATTGGGATATTAAAGCCTTCAACTACTATTGCCTTGGAGTCTATCACTCCCTTTATATATAATATATAATAATATTTGCTTTATATAACTGTAAGCTCCAGTGTTGGGTGCATATGTATATTTACAACTGTTATATCTTCTTTTTGAATTAGTCCTTTTATCATTATAGAATGGCCTTCTTTGTATTCTTTTAGTTTTTGACTTAAAGTCTATTTTATCTGATATATGTATAGCTACTCCTAGTTCTTTTGGGTTTACATTTGTGTATAATATCTTTCTTTCATACTTTTGCTGTTAGTCTGTGTGTGTCTTTATAGGTGAAGTGAATTTCTCGAAGGCAGCATATGTTATATAATAGTTTGGCCTTTTTAAAATCCCTTCAGCCAATCTATACCTTTTAATTGGAGAATTTAATCTATTTACATTCAAAGTTATTATTGATAGGTAAGGACTAACTCCTCTCATTTGGTTAATTGTTTTTTGGTTGTTTTGTATATATTTTGTTTTTTATTTTTGTCCTCTTTTTTTGTTTGTCTTTGCAGTTTGATGGTTTTCTATAGGGATGAGGTTTTATTCTCTTCTCTTTCTCATTTGTGCATCTGCTCTGCCACCGAGTTTTATACTCCCATGTGTTATGGTGTTAATTATCATCTTTTCACTACAAGATGTAGGACTTTCTTAAGCATTTCTTGTAAGGCCAGCTTACTGGTGATGAATTCCTTCAGATTTTGCTTGTCTGGGAGAAACTTTACTTTTCCTTCATTTCTGAAGGATGTTTGCTCTGGATGTAGTATTCTTGGCAATGAGTTTGGATTTTCTCCCAGAGTATTCAGTATATCTTACCATTCTTTCCTGGTCTGTAAGGTTTCTGCAGATAAATTTGCTGTTAATCTAATAGGGATTCTTGTACATGTGACTTAACACTTTTCTCCTGCTGTTTGTAGAATTATCTCATTGTCTTTAATTATCTCTTGACAGTTTGACTATAATGTTCCTCAGAGAGAACCTTTTGTGTTGGATCTATTAGGGACCTCTGAGCTTTATGGATCTGGATATCTATGTTTCTCCCAAGACTTGGAAAGTTTTCATTTATTATTTCATTACATATGTTTTATATGACTTTTCCCATTTCTTCTCCTCCTGGAACTCCCAAAATGTGAAAATTTGTTCATTTATTGGTGTCCCATAAGTCCTGTATGCCTTCTTTATTCTTAATATTATTATTTTTATTATTTTTGGTCTGATGGGGTTATTTCAAAAAATTTGTCTTTGAGTCAGAAATTATTTCTTCTGCTTGATCCAATCTATTGTTGAATCTCTCATTTTTTTAAAATTCCAATCAGTGAATTCTTTAGATCCAAGATTTATGTCTGGTTCTTTTTTATGAAATGTGTCTCTTTGTTGAGTTTGTCTTTCAGATCATGAATTGTTTTTCTGATTCCATCGAGTTGCCTATTTGTATTATCTTGTGTCTTGCTGAGTTTCCTTAAGATCATTATTCTGAATTCCTTTTCTGACATTTCATAGATTTCCTTTTTGGGAGGTCTATTACTGGAGAATTATTGTGCTTCTTTGGAGATATTATGTTTCCTGGCTTTTTTGTGTTTCTTATGTCTCTGCATTGATACTTGCACATCTGGTGGAACAGTTACCTCTTCCAATTTTATGGAGTAGCTTTTGTAGGGAAGGACTTTTTTTTTCTGTGTATTCTATACTGTCAGTTGGATAGGGTGCTTTGGCTTTGTTTCTGCCTGGGCACAGCAATGTAGTCTCCATATGATTTCTTTGGCTATAATTAACATCAGTGGTATTTGAAAGTGCATGAGTGGCCTAGACTATGAGCATTTGTGGAGGTAATCATGTGGCTTTTCTGTGGGCAGAAATTGCCAGGCCAGCCAGTTCTCAAGCCCTGGGGGTGGAAGAGTGTCCCATGTCAGGTATGGTGGCTCTGCCAGTTTGAGGGGCAGCACAAGTGGCAGTAGGTGTAAAATCAGCTGGTCCTTGGTCCCCACTCCCTGAGGTGAGCTCTGCATGTGGCAGCTCCACCAGTCAAGGGATCAGAGTTGCTGGCAGTGGTGGGTACTAGATAAACTAGCTTCCATTTCCTGGGGCACATGCTCAGCAGTTCCACTGGTCAAGAGGGTGGAGTTGCTGGTAGTGGCAGGGGCCAGGCAGGAGGTTCTCAAGCCCTGGGAAACACACACATTATCTCCCTCAGTCTTTGGGGCCGCCTCCCTACTGTGCGGGACTCCCTGTTCCTTGGGGTGTATGGTGCTATGTGGGCTTGAATTGTGCCAGTGTCATGGCTGTACTGCTGGGTCTAGCTGGGGTAGTGGCATTGCAGCCTTTTGTGTGGGCATTGTGGGTTGATGTTGGGTCGCCAACAATGTGAAGATGCAGCGGCTATTGAGACCCAGAGCAGGATGTACTCTAGCAGTGGCTGTGTTCTCAAAATGGCACTGTGCCTTAGTGACTTTGGTCCTAGGGAGTGGAAATTTCCTAGCATGGGTTTTTTTTCTGGACTATTACTGCCATGTGGACTCCAGGAAGCTCTTGGTACTGTGCTTAAAACCCATGAGGACTGTAGGTTTCTCCTGTGGCTAGAACTATTGGTAATGGGGGCTGCTGGGGATTTCCTGCTTACTTTTTCCCTACAGTAGGGTGTCCCTCTTTCTTTTGAGCCAATCCTGGCTGGGTGTTGCACTTCCCTCTCTATGCTGCCATCTTGACTTTTTGTGCTTCAGAGAGTTGTTGTTTCTTCCTTCCTGGACTCCATTGTCCTCTCTCAGGCACTCTACTCAAAGTGCAGTTATTCGTTGTTTTGGTCCTTTGTGGAGGAAGTGAGTGTTGGGCACCTCTAGTCAGCCATCTTGATGACTTTATAGATCAAGATTCTAGAGTCTGGCAGCATCTTGCTGTTCTCAGATGCTTGGGGATTGGATCTGTCTTAAATTTATTGGCATATACTGTGTGTCAAATAACAGAAGAGCTTGGGGTAAATAATACTTACATTCAGAAAAGGTGTATCTCTTCTTCTGTCATACTGTTAATGTAGTGGGTTGGGACAATCTAGTCTGAAATTGAATGAGACTGGGCTTTGTATATGTTAATTAGACTCAGTTTATTACATACTTTGAATTACTGAGAGCAGGTCAAGGCCAGGACTAAGATGAGGCAAGTGAGGCATTTGCTGAGGTGCAGAAAGAGAGAGGATCAGTAAGGGCTATACCAATATTGAATCCTGAAGCAGAAGGAAAAATCAGTAAGACCATTTCTGTCTTTATTAAAACTTTTTTTAAATTAAAAGAATTTTGTTTTATTTTGTTTTTTTATTTTTGTAGAGACAGGGTCGTCCTATGATGCCTAGGCTGGTCTCAAACCCCTGGGCTCAAGCAATCCTCCTGCCTTGGACCCTCAAAGTGCCGGGATTATAGGCCTGAGCCACCACTTCAGGCCTTTTTAAAACTTTTCGTATTTTTCTCATTATGGACTTTTTGCACAAACTGAATTTCTAAAATATTGCATTAAAATATTATTTATTGATTAATTGAGTGTTTTGGCCTCCCCCTTTTGTGCCCAAGGCAAGTGCCTCATTTACCTTATTTGCCTCACCTTAGTCCTGGCCCTCTAATATCAAGATGTTTCTTTTAGCAGGGCTTGGAGTCTGAGTTCCTGGAGGATTTGCCTTCCTTCTTTTGATGTGTGCACAAATGTCAGCAGGTTCCATGTGACTGCTCCTCAGGGGATCTCGCTGAGCTCCCCCAAGCCATAAATGGCTGCTGTCTGATTCAGGGAGGTTGTCTCTCAGCTTATCTCTCTCTTCCCCACTGGTAGGCAATTGCTCCCTCATATTCTGTGTAAGGCCCAGATTGCTCCTCCATTCTCTTGCTTCACCTTCAGACTTCAACAGGTATAGCACATCTGTCTCTCGGGTCTTTTACCCTAACCTGTTTTCCTCATTGGAAAGTCCTATGGAAAAGAGTTAGCAGTTTGGTTCAGACTCCCCTGTGTCTTCACCGTCCAGGAATTCGAAACTGTCCCACATTCCATCATTACAATTGCATTAAAGATTCAACTGTTTTTTCTTTTTAAATTTATTATTATTATTATTATTATTATTATTATTATTATTATTATTAATAGAGATGATGTCTCGCCATGTTGCCCAGGCTAGTTTCAAACTCCTGGGCTCAAGTGATCCTTTCACCTCAGCCTCCCAAAGTGCCGGGATTACAGGCATGAGCCACTGCACCCAGCCTCAGCTGCTTTGTTATTGCCTACATCTATTGATATTTTCTTCTGCTGAAGTTGCTGCTTTACCATGGGTCCATTCTTTCCTAGGAGGGCTTGTCAGTTCTTGGATTTTCATTCATTAGGTTTCTTTGCAAGCTCTCTAAGGGGCTTAAAATAGCTATGCTTCTGTACATTGTTAACTCATTCTCATCATTACAGTTAGAACAATATTATCTTGAAGCTTTCTACATCCAGAGTAGAGGCAGCAGTCTCTTGTTTACTTTTATTCCTCCTCTGATAACAGCCGGGCTGACCCTGATCCACTATTTGAAACTCTTAGTCCTTAGATGAACATGATCTCTGATGAACTTGCCTTTGACTCAACCTTGACCCTAATCTTTTTGTATTCCCTGCATCTGAACTGGGCTTGCCTGTCTTTTTATTCTAAGATTCTGCTTTGGCTTTTCAATCCTGTATTATTTTCCTTTGAATCTGTAGTTACTAGCACACTGTTGTTGCTCAATAAATATTGTGCTGACCTTGGACAGTTTAAATCTATTGCTCACATATTCCTTCTCAATTCCTCTAACCTTCTATATTCTGAAGCAACATCCTTTTTTGCATAGTTCTTCGATTACCTGATTCCTTGCCTTTTTCTCTGTCTGTGTCGTCCAGGATCCATTTCGGTACATTGAACATGACCAGGCATGGCTAGGAGGGACAAGAAATACCCGCGTATCTATGAGATCAGCAAATATACCAGGCAGACTTAGCAGGTGAGCAGAGCATAACTAGAGAAAAACCTGGGCACATACATACCCATAGTAGAAAAGAATTTTAAATGCTTGGCATTCAAAGACAGGGCACAAATACCTGAAAAGAAAAAACGGGACAAAGCAAGACAACATGCTTAAAGAAACCAGGTAGAACTCACCATTGATGCCATATAGTCTTGTAGTTTTCTTTGCTGGGAGGTTTTTGATTACTGATTAAGAGATTACAGTCTCTTCACTCATAGATCTGTTCAGATATTCTATTTCTTCTTCATAAGTTTTAGTGGTTTGTATGTTTTTAGGAATTTTCCATTTCATCTATGTTATCTAATTTGTTGGTATACAATTGTTCATAGTATTCTCATAATATTTTTATTGTTATAAGGTTCATAGTAATATCTCCACTTTCATTTCCAATTTTAGTAATTTGAGACTTCTCTCTTTTTTTCTTAATCAGTCTAGCTAAATGTTTGTCAATTTTGTTGATATTGAAAGAATCAACTTTGGGGGTCATTAACTCTATTATTTTTCTAATCTCTGTTGCATTTATCTTCAATTTTTATTACTTCCTTCATTCTCCTAGCTTTGGACTTTGTTCTCCTTTTACTAGTTTCTTAAGGTATACAGTTAAATTATTGATTTAAGATCTTTCTCTTTTTTTTAATGTCATGTTTCAGGTATGAATTTCCCTCTGAGCACTGTTTTTGCTGGATCTCATAAGTTTTGTTATGTTGTGTTTTTATTTTCCTTTGCCTCAAGATATATTCTACCTTCCCTTGTGATTCTTGTTTGACTCATTGGTTAAGACTGTGTTGTTTAATTTATACTTTGTGAATTTTCTAGTTTTCTTTCTGTTAATGATTTCTAGTTTAATTCTACTGTGGTCAAAAAGATATCTTATATAATTTCAATCTTTTAAAATGTGTTAAGACTTGTTTAGTGGCTGCTGCTGCTGATCTTGAGAGTAGATTTTGTAGGTGGGTAAGTTAAAATGCTATGATGCTCCCTTACTAAAATGTAGCTGCTTCTTTCTTCATTTAGCATCCCCTGGTTGTTAAATTTTTTATTGTGTTCCAGATTTCTGTAAAAGTTGATTATGACAGCTCTTGCTAACTTAATCATTGCTTTAGAAGACAGACACAGTTTTGAACTTCCTTACTCTGCCATTTCCTTACTCTGTCCTTTGTGATATATTTGTTTTGCATTTTACTTTCACAAATGTCGTAAACTCCAAAATACATTTTTATTATTTTTGTTTAAAGTCAACTGTCTATTAAGAGAATAAGATAATAAGAAAAAGTCTTATCTATTTATCCATGTAGTTACCATTTGCGATGTTTTTCATTCCTTTACGTAGATCCAGATTTCCATCTGGTGTCCTTTTCCTTCTGCCTGAAGGACTTTCTTTAATATTTATTGTAGTGTATGTGTGCTGGTGAGTTTAGGCAATTTGCTTATGACATGCCTAAAGATAGTCTTATTCATGCTTTTATGCTTGAAATTATTGATTTTCTTGGACCTGTAGGTTTTTTATTTTCAAATGATTTGAAAATCTTTGGGTTCTTTAATATTGTTTTTTTTCGCCTCTCTCATCTCCTTTTGTTACTTTTATTGGATATAGATTAGACCATTTGAAGTTGTCCCACAGCTCTTTGATGTTCTGTTAAATTGTCTTTCAGTCTTTTTACCCTACGTGTTTTATTTTGGATTATTTTTTGTTGCTCTGGCTTCAAGTTTCCTAATTTTTTTCTTCTATAATGTCTAATCTGCTGCTAATCCCTTCCTTGGTATTTTTCGTTACAGATATTGGTTTTTGTCATCTCTAGAAGTACGGTTTGGGTCATTTTCCTTGTCTCTCCTTCATATGCTCATGCTTTCCTCTATCTTCATGATCATATAAGATATATTTATAATAATTGTTTTTATACCCTTGTCTACTAATTCTACCCTCTTTGACATTTCTTGGTCTGTTTCAATTGACTGCTCTTTTTTCCTCCACATTTTGCATAGTATGTCTCATAATTTTTGATCAAATGCCAGATATTGTAAATTTTACTCTGCTGGGTGCTGGATATTCTTATATTCCTTCAAATATTACTGAGCTTTGTTATGAGATGCAGCTAAGTTACGTAAAAGCAGTTTGATCCTTTTGAGACTTCTTTTTGACTTTGTTAACTGGGACAAGCAGCTATTACAATAGGGCTAACTTTACCATGCTATTGAGGCAATTAGTCTAGGGCTTGTTTTTCCCTTCAGAGGACTCTACCCAATATCCCCTGAGTTATGATGTTTTTCACTCTGCCTGGTATAACCATGGACTATTCCTAGCCTTCTGTGAGCTCTGCTGACTACATTCCATTGAGACAGTTATTTCTCTAGCTTTGAGTAGTCTACTTGCATACTGTGATCAGTATTTAGCTGATGACAAGATGAATCTTTTACAGAATCTAGAACTTTCTCTTTGTGCAACTCTTTCCCCTGTGCCACTGTGTGTGGGAACTCTAGGTGCCTTAGACTTCCCAATCTCCCAACTCTATTCAATTCAGAGAGACCTCCAGGTCTTGCCTGAGTTCCTGCATACTGCACTGTGGCCTGAAAACTCTCTCAAGAAAGTAAGTTGCTCCATGATGGAACTGAGGATCTGAGGAAGGGAGGGAAAAAAATAAAAAGAAAGTAAGCTGGGGTAATCGTAAGGATCACTTTATTTGCTTCGCCTTTCTTAGGGATCACTGTTCTGCCCCACTTGATGTCATGTCTGAAACCCATTGTTTCATATATTTTGTCTAGTTTTTCTATTTGTTTGTTGTTTCATACAGGAAGGTAAATCTGGTTCCTGATACTATCTTTCCAGAAACAGTATCAGGAACTAATAGAAGTCCACCAAAAGTGCAATTCATCTCAGTGGAGGAAAAGACAAATTATTCAACAAATGGTGTCAGTACACATATTAATAGGTTCTAATTTGCAATTACAGGATAAAATCTGAGACAGTTTTAACAGAAAAGAAGTATATTAAACATTATTAATAGATTACAAATTTTCCAGATGGGCCAGAGAGTTAGGCTTTGAGGTGAAGCATTTGGAAACTGAATTAGCCTGTCCAACTATTCAAAGGAATGACTGCAGCATTCTGGTGCTGGCAATATACTTCACACCATAGTTGTGCTGTTGCTGTTGCTGTTGCTAACTTCTCCATATTTTTCTGCTGTGCTTCATCACCCTCTTCAGGAACTATGTTTGGTAGTACCTGCCTTTTCATGATGTTTTTTCCCAAATCAAGATTTCGTGAATGCATATCTATTTGATGAAACCTAGGTCATGCACCTTCTTCAGAGCCACAAGAGAAGCTGGGGAATTGACTTTGTATCTGCTTTACTTTGATGAGACAGAATACAATTTTAGAACATCCACAAGTATAGAAATATGATTCAAATGACACTGAGTGGCTACAAATAGGACAAATAGTCCCACAACACAAACTGAGTAGTCATGTGAAAACAGGTGAAGTTGAATCCCTACCTCACACCTTATACCAGAAGGTCAGAGAAATCAGGAAAAAAAAAAAACCATAAAGGTACTCCAAGAAAATTAAGAAGAATTTTTAAATAACTCATTTTATTTTTCATATCGCTGTCTTCTAATCAAGTATCTACGGGCTTACAGATCTAAAATAAGAGTAAAACAGGCAGTAAAGTGATGATGACCTGTGAAATAAACATAAATCCAACATAATGGCTCTGCCTTAAGTATAGACTGTAATAGTAGGATCTGAGAGGTGTTTCAAAGACTCTACAAAGCTTTCTCATCTGTATCTCAAAATACCCACAATCAGCTGTGCTTCTGGGTCTTGCCCCCTCAGATCTCTACTTTTGTCATCAGGTTTATCTCTCACAGAGTCCTTTTAGCCTTTAAGATCTTTCCTGGGGGTGAGGGGTCTTTCTTTTGGTGCTATTCATGGTGTTGCTGTAGGCTTTTAATTGCACTAGTAGAATAATAGACACAAGGAGAGGCAATTGCACAATGGAAAGAACAAGGCTTGACTCACAAGCCCTGATTTGTACCCTAGCTTTGTCACTTACTGGATGATTGGGCACATTATCTAATTTGATTGGGGCTTGATTTTCTCACAGATAAAATTATTCCACTAACACCTACCACATAGGGTTAGATAAAATAACATACATTAGATAGATATGCAGATATGGAAATATTTTAATTAAAGAAAAGAGGTGTTTAGTTATGCATATTTTGCCTACATATTCCATCACAGTATTTATAAAATTGATTTAAAAATAGCAAAGTATTACAGCATGTTCCTTTGAAGAATAAGAAAAATTATCCAAATAGATCAAGAAAGAGATGGTTCACTTTGTGAAATATGAAACATGTATGTAAGGTACAAAGAGTCATAACTCTTAAACTATCCAGGAGCTCACAGTTGAACTGGTAAGATCAAGGGGTTAATAAAAGTGAGATGGTGTTAAGAAAATTCATGGTGAAAACCATCAATGAATTTTTTTAAGTCTGATAGATTATTTTGGTCTAGAATTTTTCTAAACTCTATCTTATTTGCCTAAAGTCAGAGAGGCTTTCCTCTCATTTCTTATCACAAAGCCACAATAAATTAAAACTGATTTTATCCATTCTTTGAGTTTCATCTTTCTAGTTCCTGGTTTAACAAGAGCTGTAGAAAACCTAACCTTGGAGAAGTGGGGAAGTATCATGAAAAATGGAATAATTCAGAGATTACCTTAAATATTTCTCCAACAGAAAAATTATTATGACTATTTTCTCACCTCCATAAAAACTTAAGCATATTATTGGCTTAATTATTGAAACTGAAAGCTTGTTTTGGCTGTTACAACCAATGATAAGGAAGATTTAAGGTCATAGTCACCATGCATGATGTGCTCTAGGGAAGTGGAATCCCCTCACTGCTCCCCTGACCTCCTATGTGTCATCCTCAAAACCACCAGAATGGTCCTCCTGAAGTGTAATCTGACCATAGCAAAAACCCTCCAGTGGCTGGAAAGAACAATCCAAAGACGCTTGATGGCTTTTGAGCTCCTCTGTCCCTCTCCCCACTTGTTCCTCCTCTGCTCATATTAACCTTGATTAATGTGAACATAGCTGTACTTCTGCATCCCTATGCTGCTGTTTCTTGATTTCATGATTTTTCTCATGCTTTACTGAGAACCCAGAATACCCATCCCTTCTCCAAAGCCTAATTCCTGCTTGCCTTTGAGACATAGCTCCAATGCCATCTCTCACTCCCTGAGACTGGGCTGAGCACCACGCCTTCATTATCATTCTTGCAGGACTCACAGAATAGGGTGAGTAAGTGAGGTGGGGTATGGGAGTAGTCGACAAAGTGGGTGGTGGATGCTATGATAGGGAAGTACAGCGTTCTGTCGAAGCTCTAGCCTTCTGGAAGAAGTGACACCAAATCTGTAAACCAGGCAAAGAGGAGATGTAGAGAGTACTTAATACCATGGGAAGAGCATGTAGGCCTACAGAAAAGAGCCTAAAGAGTTAGATGGTGCCCAGATGGAAAGGGTTTTTTAAGCCATGTTAAGGAATATGAACCATATGCTTAAGGTGAAGGGCAACCATTGAGGGAGCTTAAGCATCTCTGTGCAGATCTGCATTCTGAAATATCCCTTTGATTAACTACATCATAAATTATAAATTGGAAGAGGTGAGAGCAGCAGGGAGATGAGTTGGGAGACTTTTCTTAATCTAGAGGGGAGATGATAGCAGCTTAATCCAGACTAGTGGCAGTCAGGGTGGAAGGACATAGAAGGGACTGGAAAACAATGAGGAATAATCAGCAGGACTTGGTGATGCTTAGAGAGGAGCTGAAAGTATAGGAGGAATCCAGGATGATTTTCAGCTTTCTGGCTTCAGCCATGGAGTAGGTGGTGACACTATCCATGAGATAGGAGACTGGTAGGAAAGCTGTTTTAGTTCTGATGTGAGTCCAGTCCAAGGATACTTACAGCTTAATTTTGTATTTATCAGATATAGTGGAGAAATAGATATAGACTTACTGAACAGCTACTATGTGCTTGGCCTTGTTTCTAGGCACTAGGTATGCCATAATTAATAAAACAGAAAAAAATCTTGCCCTCCTGGAACTTAGATGCTAGTAGGGAGATGGCAAAAAGTAAATTGGTCTATTGCACAGAATGCCAGAAGGTAAAAGTGCTATGAAGAAAAATAAAGCTAAGAACAAGCTCCTAAGTGAGAAGGTGGACCTCTGGGCAGAGACCTGAGGATGTGAGAGAACAAGCCATGTGGGTAACTGTGGAAAGAGTATTCCTGGCAGAGGGGCCAGCCCATGCTGTAAGGTAAGAGTGTGCCTGGCAGGCCCCATGGAGACCAGAGTGGCTGCAGGAGAGTGAGTGAAGGGGAATGAGGTCATTGGGCCACAGAAGGCCAGTGTCAGTCCTTATAGACACTGCAAGCCCTCTGGTTTCTAGTCTCAGCAAAATGGGAAGCCACTGGAAGGCTTTCAGATAATGATCTGACGTGTTTGAACAGGATCCTCTTTGGGACAAGAGCAGGAGTTGGGGGTCCAGTCAGGAGGCTATTGGTCCAGGTGAGAGATATTGGTAGTACTGGAGGTGGTGAGAGATGATCAGATTACAGATGTATTTTAAAGGCTTTGCCAATGGATTGGCTGTGAGCCATGAAAAATAGGAGATTCAGGATGCAACCTATGCCAACATATCACCCCATTTTCACACAGTGGCCTTACTCACAGATGCTCTTTGTGGGACATTCCCAAAGTGGCTGTGCTTACTTCTGTGGCCCACCACAGTCTATTTCCATGGGTTTTTGAGCTTGACGGTGCCAATTACGGTATCTTTAACTCACCACAAAAATAATTTATCCAAGTTCTGTATCCTCTTAGTACGACCTTCAAGAAGCATGTGCTCTCAGTTCTTGTGTGCTGCATAATATTTTGAAATACTAAATCCCTTCATTCTCCCTGAATTTTCTAGTAAACAAATTTGTACCCGGTTGGTTTTAAAACTGATTTTCTTAGATTACAAGTAAAGCTGAATATTTCTTACCTTTTAAAAAAACATTATTTATATCCTTGTCCATTGATTAGTTAGGGAGATAGCGCTGATCTTACTGATTTATATGCCTTCTTTATAATGCAAGGTAGATTTTTTTAAGATTAATAACCTACTGGTAGCGTGGAACCTATTTAAAACATCTCACTGGAAGCCCCAGATAAATTGCACACTCAAAAAGATGGTTTGTTTTGTTTGGCTTATTTGTTTTTATTGGAAGGGGGAGTGCATTACTATCAAATAAGCTACCTCAAAGGAATAATTGCAGGGATAAACAAAATATATTTTGTAATATGGTAAAATACCCTACTGAAAACAGAGACAGAAACCTACAAAGTGAATCTGGTGGATAAGCAGGAGTCCTAGGTCAGGTTTCAAAATCAGATTCAAGGTGAGTTGTGGTGGGAATTGCAAATCTATATGAGACCAGGATTCAGTGAAGCGTTTTTTGTTTGTTTTTGAGACTGAGTCTTGCTCTGTTGCCCAGGCTGGAGAATGCAGCAATGCGATCTCAGCTCACTTCAACCTCTGCCTCCCGGGTTCAAGCAATCCTCCCACCTCAGCCTCCTAAGTACTGAGGATTACAGGTATACACCACCACGCCTGTCTAATTTTTTTTTTTTTGGTATTTTTAGTAGAGATGGGGTTTCACTATGTTGGCCAGGCTGGTCTCAAACACCTGACCTCAAGTGATCCGCCCACCTTGGCCTCCCAAAATGGTGGGATTACAGGTGTGAGCCACTGCGCCTGGCCTGGATTCAGTGAAGTTATAATCAACAATACTAAGGCTAATTTCAAAGGTAAGGTAACTATGCAATATTTGTTAATTCATTTAAGTTATTAACTGTACAGTAGGACTGTTTTAATGAAAAGTTGATTTGCTGGCTATTTTGTACCTGCCCCTGCAGATTGGCCCTTCTCCTTTCTCTGTGCCCCAAGAGGCTGATCCTCCTGTCGGGCAGGAGATTGGAGGGAAGGAGAGAGAGGTGAATGTTTATTCCCAAGGCTCGCTCTTTCCCCACTGGGCCTTGGGTTAACTTTATTCCTCTAGTGGAGGCCACAGCCCCTGCTGGGTGGCCCTCTGAACAACCACAGCTGCTCCTTCCAAGCTCCCGTAACCCCTCCTTCTGTGGTAATGGTTCTACCTGGTTGCTAGCCCTGGAGTATTGCACCATCCCTGTGGTTTCCCTTCCCCTGTATATAGTCCCTTCATTCCACTCTCCTCAGTTATCTCTTACCCATGCTACTACTGCCAGGATCCTGACTGATAAAGTCATGTTCCTTATTAGAAAGGAAGATGGAAAGAGGGAGGAAGGAAGGAAGGAAGGAAGGAAGGAAGGAAGGAAGGAAGGAAGGGAGGGAGGGAGGGACACCTGTTTAATGTGGCACTACTACCAACTGGTGAATCACAAGTATCCAAAGAAGAAATAACCACTTAACAACCAAGCTTATAAACCAAGTAATGACATACCACATGTGACATACCATATTTTTTCCTTGCACATCTCTCCCTACTTGCATCGTGTCCTGGTACCTTTCTTTACCATGTGTGTTGGCAGAGACAGCTAGTTGTCTCTGCCTAGCCATTCTCCCCCTTCTTTAGTCATGAATCCTCAATTTTTATCTGGGCCTATAGTTGTCCAGCTCCACATTACATTTCCAAGCCTTCCTTGTAAATAGATGTGCTCATGGGACTATTGGCTAATGAGATAAGAAGAGAAACAGTAAATATACCTCCAGGTCTTCTCTTTAAAGGGAAAATATGATTTCTACTTCACTTTCTCTTCTCCCTCTCCAGTTAGCTGGAGTGATATAGGTTTGAGTGTCTCGGTTTATATGGGATCCTGATGCAGGAGTTTCTGTGATAAAACTGGTAAAGTCTCAGGCAAACTGATGGGTTGGTCACCTTAAGTGTAGTAGGGACTGGAGGAACCATTTTGGGAGCTGCATGTTGAAGACAGAAGGAAGTGGCCCTCACCTCATGACTGTTGCCTAATTGAAAGATAAAGTAACATTTTGTCCAGGCCATCGTTACTTTGGTTTCTTTTACAGCAATGGAATCTGTATCCTAATGCATGTTTTGTTTTGTTTTTTCTCTTTCTTTTCCTTTCTCATGGTTGCTTGAGAGCTCTTTCTTACTAATAGAATATAATAATAGTTTTTAAAAATTGTTTTATTTATGTAGTATTTTTTAAAGATGGTCTATTAAACATAGGTTTACCATATGGCCCAGCAATTCCACTTCTAGTTATATTCTCAAAAGAAATGAAAACCGGTACTCAAATGAAAAATTATACACAAATATTTATAAGCAGCACTATTCACAATAGCCAAAAGGTAGAAACAACCCAAATGTTCATCAACTAATGAACATATAAACAAATATCCATACAATGGATATATATCCATACAATGGAATATCCTTAGGCCATAAGAGGTAATAAAGTACTGATACATGCTACGACAGGGATGGACCTTGAAAACAGTAGGCTAAGTGAAAGAAATCAGACACAAAGCCACATGTTGTGTGATTCAATTTATATGAAATATTCAGAATATGACATTCCAAAGAGACAGAAGGAAGATTAATGGTGGCTAGGGGTTGGAAGGAGTGGGGAATGGGGAGTGACAGCTTAGTGGATACAGGGATTTTATAGGGGGTTGTGATGAAAATGTTCTGAAACTAGATAGTGGTGGTGGTTGCACAGCATTGTGAAGGTACTAACAGCACTGAACTGTATACTTTAAAATAATTGAGATGGTGAATTTTATGTTATGTGAATTTCACCATACACACACGCACACACACACAGCCTATTCAAATGGAGCTGAGAAAGTGTAGAAAGCTGGTTGAGTTCTTTCTCCTTCTGACCAGTTTTCCTTCCATTTTTACCTTCCTTGTGACTTCCTGTTGAGCAGGGATGGTAACATGTCTAGGGCACATTGCCTCCTTGGCTTTCACCACAAACCACTGGGCCTCCAGTCCTCCTCCCCCTGGCACTTTTTGAGGAAGATTCTGTTTGCCACCGGACTCAGTGCTGGGCCCCTTTTGCATAAGGATCAAGGATCTGGAGCAACAATCTTAACTGTAGAGGTCTGATGTCTAGATGGTCTTCAGAGCCAGATCTGAATAATTTGCCCCTACTAAGATTTAGGGCTTAAACCTATGCATGTTTCAATGGATACTAGGCTAATCCTTTCAGGGGATGTGGTAGACAGAATAATGATACCCTAAAGATGTCTATATCCTAATCCTTGGAACCTGTGAATGTGTCGCCTTACATGCAAAAAAGACTGCAGATGTGAATAAGTTAAGGATTTTGAAATGGGAAGATTATCCTGGATTATCCAAGTGGGCCTGATATAATCACAAAAGTCTTTTTTCAGATTCAGAAAGATAGATTCAGAAGGAGATGTGATAATGGAAATGGGAGTCATGGAAGAGAAAGAAAGGGAGGGGGAGGGTTGAAGATGCTGCTGACTTTAAAGATGGGGGCAAGGGTTCACAAACCAAGGAATGCAGGTGGCCTTGAAAGCTAGAAGAGACAAGGAAATGGATTCTCCCCTTGAGTCTCCAACAGGAACACAGCTCTGTTGCCACCTTGACTTTAAACATTCTGAGCTGCAGAACTGTAAAATAATAAATTTGTCGTGTTTTAAGCCAAAAAAAAAAAAAAAGATATCCCAGTTGAGCCTTTTCGGTTCCCCCTCAAGAAAATCCTAACACCTTAAAAATATTTTGTCTTTTTTTCTGTATAGCTGTAATAAAAAAGAACTTTTTTCTTCTAGCAAGTGAATAATATAAATAATAAAGGCTGTCATTCGTTCATGGTTTGTAATATAATTTGTAAGCTTTATCTTGTGGAGTCTTCAAAATAGCCTTATAAGATAGGTGTAATTATTACTGTTTTTCTGATGAGAAACTTGAGGCTTCGAGAAGTTAGGAAACTTACCTAACAGCATGAAGCTATGAAGGAGGAATTAGTGTGTCTTCAAGATGGTGCATGTATTTACAGGTCCTGTACTGTTTGTGACTCTCAGAGTGAAAAGGTGCCTGTCATCCATAGGAATTATTGACTGCTGCAGCTGCCGCTGGGCACATGCAAGGGGTGAGGGGGCCTCCTGGCAGGCTCTGTTGCTTTGACAGATTTGGGCTGCCAGCTGCTTATTATTGCAGTTTGGTTCCTTTCCTGGAGCTTTCCAGGGGCTCCCACTGGGGGGTGGGGGCTGGGGTCCTGCTCCCTTTCTCTGCCCATCCAGGACCTCCTTTTAGTTCCCTATCGTGGCTGCTGCAACCCTAAATTCCTTCCTAAACACTCACCCTTAACTGTTTTTCATGTGTATTTTGTACCTTATTAAGGATTTAATCTGAAGTATTTTTGCCTTTGTACCTTTGTGTTGTCTTAGTATGTTTTTTTATTCTGACTTATTGTATTATATTATTTATTCACCTTTCAAGTTTTGCTATTTTCTAATTTTATCTTTCCAATCTTTTCATATTTCTGTTTTGAATGTTTTCTTCCTAAACTTTTTATTTTGTATGCAATTTGAACAATTGCATACAATTATTTCTAGCATTTTGTTTTATTTTTAATGTTTTGGGGGGGCTGTTTTTCTTTCTTTAATCTTTTTCTTTTTTCACCCTGCTATACTTTAGCAATCACTATTTTATCTTCAATATTTTTGATCTTCTAGTTTTACTTGTTTCTGTCTTTTTAAAAAATTCTTTACATTTTAAATTATTTAGCTTAGTTTTTATAGGCCATTTAAAGAACTTTATATTTAGCTTCTTTATTTTTACTTATTTTATAATTTCTGCTCTTTGTCTTTTATTCCCTTTTATTAACTGAGCATGGCATACTGGCTTTGGGATTTATTTAAAGGTCATTTTAGTACTTTTTGTTGGTGTTCATTTTCGTATTTTGTATGATTTTAAATTCTTTTAAAAATAATTTTATACTTAAACTGTGCCATTAATTTTCCCAGATGAATGATTAAGCTTCTGGTTTTTCTGTTTTGAATTTGTTTCATGCATTTGAACCATGATTCTTTCCTTCCTCTTTTCATTTTTTTATCTTTTCCTCTTAGAAACATAGCTTTTCATCTTAATAGTTTTATCTATTTCTTCCTATTCTTAAATTTGGCTCTTTACTGTTTGTTTTCATAATGGTTATCAGGAAGTTGGTGGGAAATTGAAAGCTTCGGGAAAAACTCACCGTAAACTGGGGAGATTTATTTGCATCTATGGCTACAGCTGTCTTGCCGGCTTCTCTTAATAGATTTCACATGCTCTTCAGCACTACTGAAAAAACTTGAAAAGAACAGTAAGAGAAATAAATCATCCCTCCTGACACGAGGGCCTTTCCGGCCGTGGAGACCTCCTCTCATTTGCCAGAGCTGCGCTGTCACTGTCCTTCCACTCTCTCTCTCCACCCTCCTAGTGTTCCCATCCCTCCCAAACCTAGGTCAGGACTAGCCCTCAGAACTCTGTATGGAACCAATGAGTTGCATCTCTGGAACTGCATTCTCTGCTAAGCCAGTCTTCCTAGCCTCAACCTCTTTCATCTCTTGGCCTTAACTGCAACCCTCTTCTGCTGTAGCACCTTGAGTGTGGGGAGTTCATTTTCATTCTTCATCCTAGAGGAAAGGCCAGTGCTATTTTTAACCCAAACCTTTCCACCTTTGTGTAAAAGCACCTCCTCCTTAGAGACTGGTTCCGCTGGCTTGTATCACCTTCCCTCCTTATTCTCACTCATCCACATTCAAGGAAGAATTTAGTTCCTGCTTGACAGTATTTCTGCAATCATCCCAGGTGATTTCATTGTTGATGTGGATGACCCAATGACTCTTGGTTTCCATAGTAAACTCCCAGACTGGTCAATTTTCCTAAGGTTTTTCTAACCGTTAGCTTCTCTCTAAGGGTGGCTTTACTTAAGATCCATCTTCTTTTTGGCATCTGTGTGGGTGGAATCTTCATGCCTTATGTTACTGGCATGGATTACTGAGTGGAAACCTTGCAACCTCACTTTGGAGTAGTTACTTTTATTAAAACCTACTTTGCAGATGAGAAAACTGAGGCTCAGACTCTAGGAGGAACCATTTGGCAACATTTATCATAATGTAGTAAGCACTTACCCTTGACTCTACAATTCCATTTTAAAGACTTTGTCCTCCTGGTCTACTCAGGCTCATGTGCACATGCTCAGTGACTTATGTAAAGATGTTCACTATAAGACTAAGAGACTGGTTAAATAAAGTATGATACAACTCTGGGATACTATGCAGCAGGGAAAAAGAAAGGAAGTAGCAGGGAATGATTGTCAGGCCATATTATTAAATGGAAAAGCCAGTGTAAAACAATGTGTATCATTTACTCCAATTGTGGTTTTTTTTTTAAAAAAACACATCTGTGTTTTGGCCAGGTGTAAAGGCTCTCACCTGTAATCCCAACTCTTTTGGAGGCTGATGTGGGAGGATTACTTGAGGCCAGGACCTGAGCAACAAAGTGAGACAACCCTTCTCTACAAATTATTTTTTAGGCCAGGCGTGGTGGCTCACACCTGTAATCCCAACACTTTGGGAGGCCAAGGCTGGCAGATCATTTGAGATCAGGAGTTTGAGACCAGCCTGACCAACACGGTGAAACCCCATCTCTACTAAAAATACAAAAAAATTACCCAGGCGTGGTCATGGCTGCCTGTAGTCCCAGCTACTTGGGAGGCTGAAGCAGGAGAATCACTTGAACCCAGGAGGCAGAGGTTGCAGTGAGCCGAGATCGCGCCACTGCTCTCCAGCCTGGGTGGCAGAGTGAGACTCCATCTCAAAAAAAAAAATTTTTTTTTAAATTAACTGGGCATGGTGGCACATGCTTGTAGTCCCAGCTATTTGGGAGGCTGAGGCAAAAGGATTATTTGAACCCAGGAGTTCAAGGCTGCAGTGGGCTATGATCACACCACTGAGAGAGAGAGAGAGAGAGAAGAAAGGGAGAAGAAAGAAGGAACGAAGGAAGGAAGGAGAAGGAAGGAAGGAAGGAGAAAGAAGGAAAGAGAGAGAGAGAAAGAAAAAGAAAGAAAGAGCAAGCAAGCAGGCTATTTTAAAAAAGAAAATAGACTACTAACTTCAGCTGAGCCCAGCTGACCTACCAGCCCATCGCCTACCTCAGTCTATACCATGTGGAGTAGAATTAGCCAGTCAATCCATGCCATGACAATCATTGGAAAAGAATTCATGACGGAATTGTCAGAAATAATAAATTATCATTTTTAAGCCATTATGTTTAGGGGTGATTTGTTACATAGCAATAGATACCTGATACACTCCTGTACTCTCAAATGCCAGAGAGGTGATATGAGCCTGTGTATTCCATCTGTATATTCCATCCTAGTTCACCCCAGGTGAATGTCATAGCAATTTCCATTCTTAGAGTCTGCTTCCTAGAACTGATTTCAATACCAATCATCTTATGTCAAGTTCCCTGGAAGCGGAACCTGAGACGGAATTATTGAGGGCATGTGATTTGTTAAGGCCACGCTGTCAGAAGAGAGGGAATGAGAAAGCTAGATAACACAGGGAGAAGGAGCTAGGCAAGGATGTGGTCTCAGCCTGAGCAGCCTGACCACTCAGGAACCTCTGAAGTGTGAATTGTACCACAGTGCTGATCCTGCCTTGAGTCAGGAAGCTGGCTTTTTGTTTGTTTGTTTTTGTTTTTTGTTTTTTGTTTTGAGACAGGGTCTCTGTCTCCAGGCTAGAGTGCAGTGGCGCGATCTTGGCTCACTGCAACCTCTACCTCCTGGGTTCAAGTGATTCTCCTGCTTCAGCCTCCCGAGTAGCTGGGACTACAAGGACGCATCACCATGCCCAGCTAATTTTTTGTATTTTTAGTAGAGACAGGGTTTCACCATGTTGGCCAGGATGGTGTCGATCTCTTGACCTTGTGATCTGCCCACCTCGGCCTCCCAAAGTGCTGGGATTACAGGCGTGAGCCACCACACCCAGCCAGCTTTTTAAAGACATCTTTATTGAGATATACATATACCATACAATTCACCCATTTAAAAGGATACACTTTAATGGTTTTAGTATGTTTACAGACATATGCAACAATCACCACCATTAATTTTAGAATATTTTCATCACATCAAAAAGAAACCCTGTACCCTTAATTATCACCTCCCTATACTCCATCCCTTCCAGCCCTAAGCAACCACTAATCTTCTTTCTGTCACTGTAAATTTCCTTACTGTGAACATTTCATATAAATGGAGTCATACACAATATGCAGTCTTTTAAGACTGGCATCTTTCACTTAGCATAATGTTTTCAAGATTCATCCATGTTGTAGCATGTACTTCATTCCTTTTTGTGGCCAAATAATATTCCTCTGTATGGATATACCACATTTTATTTATTCATTCATCAGTTGATAGAAATTTGGGTTGTGTCTACCTTCTGACTACTATGAATAGTGCTGCTATAAAAATTTGTATGTTTGTCTAGACACAGGTTTGCATTTCTCTTGTGTATATATTTAGAGGTGAAATTTCTTAGTTATATGGTAACTCTCTGTATAATTGTTTGAGAAAACTGTTTTCCAAAGTGGCTATACCATTTTACATTCCAATGAGCAGCATTTGAGAATTCTGATTTCTTTGGATGCTCACCAATACCTGCTCTTCTCTGGACTTTTGATTCTAGACATCCTCGTGGGTGTGAAGGGGTATCTTATTGTGATTTGATTTGCATTCCCCTGCTGACTAATGATGTTGAGCATGTTTCTGAGTGCTCATTGGCCATTCATATATCATCTTTGGAGAAATGTCTGTTTAGATTTATTGCCCATTTTATAATTGGAATATCTTTTTATTATTGAACTGGAGGAATTCTTTATACATTCTAGTACAAGTCCCTTATCAGACATATTATTTGCAAATATCTTCCTCCATTCTGTGGGTATTTTAATTTTCTTGATGGTGTCCTTTGAAGCACAAAAGTTTTTCATTTTAATGAAGTCTAATTTATTTTTTCTTTTATTGGTCACACATTTGGTGCCATATATAAGAATCCATTGTCAAATCAAAGTCATGAAGATTTACCCCTATGTTTTCTTCTGAGAGTTTTTTGTTTGTGTGTTTGTTTTTTTAACAGATGGGATCTTGCTTTGTTGCCTAGGCTGGAAAACATGATCATAGCTCACTGCCACCTAGAACTCTTGGGCTCAAGTGATCCTCTCGCCTCAGCCTCCTGAGTAGCTACGACTATGGGTGTGTACCACCATGCCCCGCTAGTTAATTTTTTTTTTTTTTTTTGTAGAGAAGGGGTCTCACTATGTTTCCCAGCCTGGTCGTGAACTGCTGGCCTCATGCAATCCTCCCACATTGGCCTCCCAAAGTGTTGGGATTACAGGCATGAGACAACATACCTGCCTGAGAGTTTTATAGGTTTAGCTCTTACATTTAGGTCTTTGATCCATTTTGAGTTAATTTTTGTATATGGTGTGAAGTTAGCATCCAAGTTTATTCTTTTACATGTGACTATGCAATTGTCCCAGCACCATTTGTTAAAAAGATTATTCTTTCCTCATTAAATGATCTTGGCACTCTTTTCAAAAATCAGTTGGCAACAGACATATTTATTTATGGACCCTCAGTTCTATTCTATTGATCCCGATGTCTATCCTTCTGTCAGTGCCACACTATCTTGATTAATGTTGGGTTTTGTTTTGAGGCAGGGTCCCATGCTGTCACCCAGGCTGTAGTGCAGTGATGCAAACACAGCTCACTGCAGCCTCAGCCTCCTGGGCTCAAGTGATCCTCCCACCTCACCCTCCAAGTAGCTGGGATCATATGTGTGCACCACCACACTCAGCTGATTTTTGTATTTTTTATAGAGACAGGGTCTCACATGTTGCCCAGGCTTATCTTGAACTCCTGGGCTCAAGCAATCCTCCCACTTCAGCCTCCCAAAATGCTAGGACTACAGATGTGAGCCATTGTGCCTAGCTGATTAATGTTGTTTTGTAGTAAGTTTTGAAATTAGGAAATTTGAGTCTTTTTACGTTGTTCTTTTTTTTTTCAAAATTGTTCTGACTATTCTGAGTCCCTTGCAATTCCATATGAATTTTAGAATCAGCTTGTTAATTTCTACAATGAAGTCTACTGGGATTCAGATGGGGATTCAGGTAGGCATTGAATCTATAGATAAATTTGGGAAATATTTTCACCTTAACAACATTGTCTGGATTTAGATCTTGAATTTCCTTCAATAATATTTTCTAGTTTTCAGAGTGTAGATTTTGCACTTGTTTTGTTAAATTTATTCCTGAGTGTTATTTTTGATACTATGCTAACTGAAATTGTTTTGTTTGTTCATTTTGAGACAGGGTCTTGCTCTATTACCCAGGCTGGAGTGCAGTACCGTGGTGATAACTCACTGTAGCCTCAACCTCCTGGGCTCAAGCAATCATCCCACTTCAGCCTCCTAAGTAGCCCAAACTACAGGCACATGCCACTACATCTAATTTTTTGTGTATTTATTTATTTATTTTTGTAGAGATGGGATCTTGCTAAGATGTCTATGCTGATCTTAAGCTCCTGGCCAGAAACAATTCTTTGTCTCAGCCTTCCAAAGCATTGGAATTACAAGCATGTACCACCGTGCCTAACAAAATTGTTTTTAATTTCGTTTTTGGATTGTTCAATGCAAATATATAAAAATACAGTTGATCTTTTTCTTATTTTACATCCTGTAACCATGCTGAATTCAATTATTAGTTCTAATAGTTCTTTAGTAGATTCCTTAGGGTTTCTATTAATATATATAAGATCTGTGAATAAAAATAGTTTTACTCCCTATCCAACCTGGACGCCTTTTATTTCTTGTTCTTGCCTAATTGCTCTGGCTAAAATCTCCAGCACAATGTTGAATAGACGTGGTAAAAGTAGGCATTTTTATCTTGTTCCTGATCTCAGGAGGAAAGCAAAGCACACAATCTTTCACCATGATGTTGTGTTTTTTGGTAGATGCTTTTTATCAGGTTTAGTTGCCTTCTATTCACAGTTTTTTAGTGTTTTTATTATAAAAGGGTGTTGGACAATTTTTTTTTCTAAGACAGGGTCTCGCTGTGTTGCCCAAGCTGGAGTGCAGTGTCACGATCATGGCTCACTGCAGGCTCAGCCTCCTAGGCTCAAACGATCCTCCTGCCTCAGACACCTGAGCAGCTGGAACCACAGGCATGTGCCACCATGCCTGGTTTTCATTTTTTGTAGAGACAGAGTCTCACTATTTTGCCCAGGCTGGTCTTGAACTCCTGAGCTCAAGCGATCCTCCTGTCTCAAGCTCCCAAAGTGCTGGGATAACAGGCATGAGCCACTGTGCCTGGCCCTAAGGTTTTTAAGTTTTGTGGGTACTAAATAATAGGTGTATATATTTATGAGGTACATGAGATGTTATGATAGAGGCATGCGTGTTTGACTTTTGTCAAATGCTTTTTCTTTGTTTATTGAGACAATTATGTGTTTTTTTGTTTTTGTTTTTTAACTATTGATATGGTATATCACGTTAATTGGTTTTTGAATGTTAAACCAACCTTTCATTCCTGGGATAAATCTCACTCGGTCATGGTATATAATTCTTTTTATACACTTCTAGAGTCTGCTTGGTAGTATTTTGTTGCACATTTTTGTGTCCATATTTATAAAAGATATTGGCCTGTAGCTTTCTTTTCTTTTGATGTCTTTGGTTTTGGTATCAGGGTAATATTGGCCTCACAGAATTAGTTGGGAAGTGTTCTCTTCTATTTTTGGAAAAGTTTGTGAAGCCTTGGTGCTAACTCTTTTTTATAAATGTTGGATAGGATTAGCAGAGTAGCTCTCTGGGCCTGGGCTTTTCTTTGTGTGTAGTTTTATACTACTAATTCAATCTCTTTATTTGTTATAGATCTATGTAGATTGTCTATTTCTTTTTGAATCTGTTTTGGTAGTTTGTGTCTTTTCAGAAATTGTCCATTTCACCTAAGATATCTAATTTATTGGCATATAACTGTTCATAGTATTCCTTTGCAGTGCTTTTTATTACTATGTGGTCAGTAATAATGTTTCCTCTTTTATTTCTGATTCTGATCACTTCAGTCTTCTTTCTTTTTTCCATGGTTAATCTAGCTAAAGTTTGTCAGTTTTGTCGATCTTTCAAAAAACCAAATTGTGGTTTAAGTGATTTTTCAATTTTTCTATTCTCTATTTTATTGATTTCTGGTCTAATATTCAATATTTCCTTCCTCCTGCTTTTTTGGGGCTTAGTTTGATCTTCTTTTTTCAGTGTCTTAAGATGGAATGTGAGGTTACAATTTGAGATCTTTCTTATTTTATTTATTTTTTTTTTTGAGATGGAGTCTTGCTCTGTCACCCAGGCTAGAGTGCAGTGGCGCGATCTCGGCTCACTGCAATCTCCACCTCACGGGTTCAAGTGATTCTCCTGCTTCAGCCTCCTGAGTAGCTGGGACTACAGGCTCCTGCCACTGTGCCTGGCTAATTTTTGTATTTTTAGTAGAGATGGGGGTTTCACCATCTTGGCCAGGCTGGTCTTGAACTCCTGACCTTGTGATTCCCCTACCTCGGCCTCCCAAAGTGCTGGGATTACAGGCATGAGCCACTATGCCCGGCCAAGATCTTTCTTATTTCTTAGTATAGGTATCTACAACTATAAACTTCCTTCTAAGCACTATTTTAGCTGCATCTCATCAGTTTGGAAATGTTGTGTCTTCATTTTCATTCATCTCAGAGCATTGTCTAATTTCCCTTTGGATTTTTTCTTTGACCTCTTGGTTATTTGGGATTGTGTTTTTTAAATTCCCACATAATTGTGAGTTTCCTGAGTTTCTGTTTTCACTTTTTAACATCATTCCATTGTGATGGGAGAACATACTTTGTATTAGTTCTAGTCTTTTAAACTTGAGGTTTATTTTATGGCTTAGCAGACGGTCTATCATGGAGAGGAATCCATGTACTCTTAAGAAGAATATATATTCTGGTGTTGTTGAATGGAATGTTACATAAATGCCTCTTAGTTTTAGAGTGTTAAGTATTCTATTTCCTTCTCAGTCTTCAGGCCTGGTTGTTCTATTTATTATTGTAAATGGAGTATAGGAGTCTCCAAGTATTATTGAATTGCCTGTTTCTCCCTTCATTTCTGTCAGTTTTTGTCACACATATTTTGGTGCTCTGTAACTAGGTACATATATGTTTATAGTTGTTATATCTTCCTCATGGACTGACATTTTATAATGATCCTTTTTAAAATCTCTACTAATGTTTTTAAATTTTAAACTCTATTTAATCTGGTAGTAGTATACCTACTCCAGCTTTCTTGTGGCTGCTATTTGCATGCTATATATTTTCTTAATCTTTTACTTTCAATCTATTTGTATCTTTGAATCAAAATATCTCTCCTGTGGACAACATATAGTTAGATCTTGCTTTCTTTAATCCAGTCTGATGATTTTTTCTTTTGATTGTATTGTCTAATTCATTCACATTTAATGTCTTAATTTATATAGTTGGATTTATGCATGCCAATTGACTTTTTTGTTTTCTATGTGTCATATGCTTTTTGTTCCTCTATTCCTCCTTTACAGCTTTAATGATTTAAATATTCATTTGATGTATTATATATTCATTAAATACTCATTTAATGCCTCAAACGAATATTTTTAATGCAGCCATATAATTACTTTAATGATTTTTACTATATATTTTGAGTTATTTCCTTA
Organism: Hylobates moloch; assembly: GCF_009828535.3. Classification (NCBI taxonomy): domain Eukaryota; kingdom Metazoa; phylum Chordata; class Mammalia; order Primates; family Hylobatidae; genus Hylobates; species Hylobates moloch. The sequence continues at coordinate 28,811,072 of NW_026652290.1, read as the reverse complement.
GTGGTTATTCTAGGGCTCATTATATACAACTTAACACTTCAGGAACAAATTTAGGTTTATACTAACTTAATTCCAATGAGATATAGAAACATTATTCCTATATAGCTCTATTCCCTTTTCTTTTCGTGGCATTATTATTATACATATTACATTTATAAATGTTACATACCCAAAAATATATTGTTTTAATCATTATTATATATGTTTTCATGTGTCTTATAGAAGCTGAGAGAAGAAATGATAGTAAGGATTTATTTCATAGGTTTTGTTATATTAATCTTCTTACTGATCCCTTCTGGTTCTTTTCATTTGTTTTTCTGGATTTGAGTTACTATCTGGAGTCATTTCTTTTTTACTTTATTTATTTATTTATTTATTTTGAGACAGGGTCTCACTCTGTCACTCAAGCTGGAGTCCAATGGCATGATCTCAGCTCACTGCAATCTCCGTCCCCTGAGTTCAAGCAATTTTCCCATCTCAGCCTCCTGAGCATCTGGGATAACAGAGGCCCCACACCTGGCTAATTTTTGTATTTTTAGTAGAAATGGGGTCTCACCATGTTGGCCAGGCTGGTCTTGAACTCCTGACCTCAAGTGACCCGGCTGTCTTGGCCTCCTAAAGGGCTGGAATTACAGGTGTGAGCCATCGCACCTGGCCTGGAGTCATTTCTTTAGCACAGTACAGCTTTGCTATCACTCACTCCTTTGTGTTGTTATTGGCAAATATATTACATTTCTTTTTTTTTCTTTTCTTTTTTTTTTTTTTTGAGACAGAGTTTCACTCTTATTGCCCAGGCTAGAGCGCAATGGCATGATCTTGGCTCACTGCAACCTCTACCTCCTGGGTTCAAGTGACTCTCCTGCTTCAGCCTCCTGAGTAGCTGGGATTATAGGTGCCTGTCACCACACCCAGCTATTATTTTGTATTTTTAGTAGAGATGGGGTTTCATCATTTTAGCCAGGCTGGTCTCAAACTCCTGACTTCAGGTGATCCACCCATCTCAGCCTCCCAAAGTGCTGGAATTACAGGTGTGAGCCACCGCGCTCAACTGACAAATATATTACATTTCTATTTGTTACACACCAAACAATACATTACATACATGTTGTTTTATTCAATTGGTTTTTAAATCAATTGAGGAGAAAGGAAAGAGAAAATGCATTTATATTGTCTGTTTAAATTACTTAATTACCTTTACTAGTAGTTTTTGGTTTTGTTTTGTTTGTTTTTTAGGATTCAAATTACTGTCTGGATCACTGCTTTCATCCTGTATTGCTCGTAAGGAAGATCTGCCAGTAAAACATTCTCCCAGTTTTTGTTTATCTGGGAATGTCTTTATTTTGCCTTCGTTATTGAAAGATAGCTTTGAGAATGTAGGATTCTTGGATGACAGCTTATTTCTTTGGGCACATTGAATATGTTACTTCACTGCCTTCTGATTTCCAATGTTTCTGCTGAGAATTTGATCTTACTGAGTTCCCTTGTAAGTGACACATCATTTTTCTCTTGCTGCTTTCAAGATTATCTCCTTGTCTTTAGCTGTCAGAATTTTAATTATGGTGTGTCTGTTTGTGGATCTTTTTCTGTTTATCCTACTTTGGGTTTATTTAGCTTCCCAGAAGTGTTGGTTGTTGTTTTTCAATAAATTTGGGGATGTTTCAGCCATTATTTCTTCAGATTTTTTTCTGCTCCTTTCTCTCACTCTCCTTTTTCTGATAATCCCATTACATGTATGTTGGTGTGCTTACCAGTGCCCCCATATTTCTTTGAGTCTGTTAATTTTCTTATTCTCTTTTTTCTCTGCTCTTCTGATTGTATAATCCCTATCAATCTATCCTCAGGTTCTCTAATTCTTTTTTCTGCCAGTTTAAATCTGTTGTTGACACCTGCTAGCACATTTCTCATTTCAGTTATTGTAATTTTAAACTCCAGAATTTTCATTTGTTTCTTTTAAAATTTTTATACCTTTTTGTTGATAATTTCCATTTGATACAACATTGTAATCATACCTTCCTTTGTTTATTTAATCATGGTTTCCTTTCTTTCTTTTTTTTTTTTTTTTTTTTGAGACAGAGTCTCGCTCCGTTGCTCAGGCTGGAGTGCAGTGGCCCAGTCTTGGCTCACTGCAACCTCCGCCCTCTGAGTTCAAGCAATTCTCCTGCCTCAGCCTCCTGAGTAGCTGGGATTACAGGCATCTGCCACCGCACCCAGCTAATCTTTGAATTTTTAGTAAAGACAGGGTTTCACCATCTTGTCCAGGCTGGTCTTGAACTCCTGACCTTGTGATCCACCTGCCTCATCCTCCCAAAGTGCTGGGATTACAGGCATGAGCCACTGTGCCTGGCCGATTTCCTTTATTTCATTGACCATATTTATAATGGCTACTTGGAAAGCTTTGTCTGTGAAATCTAACATCTAGTCGCTCTGAGGGGCAGTTTCTGTTGCTTGCTTTTTCCCAGTGTGTGGGTCATACTTTTCTATTTCTTTTGCACACCTTATAATTTTTTGGTGGATATTGAACATTTTAGATAATATATTATAATAAACATTTTAGATAATATATTACAATAACTATTGGTGCTAGTTCCCCCTCTGGGGCTTGTCATTATTATTCACTTGTTTATTTGTTTAATAATTGGCTGGATTATTCTAGTGGAGTCTACTCCCCTACCTTCCATAGTATTTAGCCTCTGATGTTGCTCCTTAAAGGAGGCAGCTTTGGGTATGACCATTTACTCCACATGACAGTGATTTTGGCATTTCTTTCCCTGACCACACCCAGCAGTTAAACTCCACTAATTGTCAGCTGATATGTCCTGGGGCATAACTTGCTTCACAGACTAAACCAATAAAATTTAGCTCCTTTGAAGGGTTAGTTCCCTAGATCAGTGTTTGAGATTTGTCCTGATCCCAGGCAAGCTGCTCTAGTTCTTTCCTTCCCTAGTTCTTTCAGGAAAACCGAGTGGCCTCTGGTTTAGCCTGTATGTCCAATGAGCCTACCAGTTTCCTCCCAACTGTATTTCACCACAACTTCCACTGTTTTTGAAAGTGTCCTTAGGCTTTCCACACTCCATTGCAAATAAAGGTAGTTCCTTGAAAAGAGACTAGGCGCTATCTACTTTATGGTCTGTTTTTCCTCCTAGGGAAAAAAAAATTCTGAGTCACAGTCCTGGAGGTAGAAACAATGCCATTCTTTTCTTTGAGTGACACTCCACTTGGGAGCTGAATATTTGGTGACAGTGAGGCAGTAGACTTGGATATTCTTGGGTTGTCTTTCCTGGCATGAAATCACTGCCTTATAAGCTGGAGTGAGGGAAATTGGGGTCCCAGTATTCTCAGTGGGTACTACTGCCCAGGGTAGTCTCCCACCCTATGAGTGCAAGCTGAGAGGAAGACAGGAGCCCCCACCAGTCAGCCACACTTACTTGGGATATTTGGGATAGGTAACTGAAGGCCAGATGAGAAATACTGATGCCCTTTACCTCCAACTGGGAACTGGGGAGAGAAGGAGCCCTATGTTCTTTGCTAAACCAGTCTAGAGTGGTGTTTCCATCTCACTGAGTTGGAAGGTGGAGGGAGGGAGCATGTCTGAGTTCAAATATAACAGACTCTTGCTTTTCATGTCAAATTTTGTTATATTTTCTTTTTTTTTTGAGATGGAGTCTTGCTTTGTTGCCCACCTAGGCTGGAGTGTAGTGGCATGATCTCTGCTCACTGCAGCCTCCGCCTCCTGGGTTCAGGCAATTCTCCTGCCTCAGCCTCCCAAGTAGCTGGGATTACAGGCATGCACCACCACGCCTGGCTGATTTTTGTATTTTTAGTAGAGATGGGGTTTTATCATGTTGGCCAGGCTGCTCTTGAACTCCTGACCTCGTGATCTGCCTGCGAAGTGCTGGGATTACAGGTGTGAGCCACTGCGCCCGGCCTATATTTTCTTAAATAAATATTTCTTCATTTACTATATGTCCTTGGGACCATTTCCAGATATTTCAAATGTTTTTCTTTTTAAATAATTGTCACCAGTTTCACTGGGGAGTGGGCCCACAGTGCCCCTGACACTGTCATGCTAACAATTTCTCTTCTTTGGCTATGGGCTACTCATGAATGGGGATGGGAAGGGGAATAATGTCAGAAGTGAGACAGCTCCCATTTGGCTGAGGGCAATTCTCTGGAGAAAAAGTCAGCCATGAGCTGTTAGCGGCCAACTCTGCAGCAGCTGGGGGATGGATGTCTTACTCATATAAAGGGATCTGGGTAGGCAACAACAGAGTTCCATTACATCACTCAGAGCTGGGTCTAAGGTGAGGTGATTAAGGCACCCACTCTCAGGGTCACACAAGTGCAGGCTTGATACCTGAGAGGGAGCACATCCTTAAATTGTCCCCCAGCTTCCTCACTTGCTTCACCCTGGCCCTGGCCCCAACACTGCTACTCATCCTTTCATTCCCCCACTAACCATGGCTGTGCCTTTCACCCCACCAATAGCTCCTCCTTGAGGCATAACCAATTCCTCAACCTCCTGTGCATAATATCACCCTGTAAATTCTTCCATTGCAATACATAGGGCATTATATCATTTTTGTGTATATGTATCTTAGTTTTTCCCTCACATCTTGCTCACTCACTGGACATTGCTCCACAAAGCCAGGAATAAGGTCTAATTTTTCCCAGTATCTTTAATCCCAAAGCATACTAGGCATTCAATAAATGGTTACCCCCAAAAAAATGAATAAATGAATAGATGTTGAAAGAATCTAACAAGTCACTCAGCTCCTACTTGGCAGTAAATCTATAAAATGCATATTAGAGCTGGATCCCCCCTTCAAGGGCATCTAATCCAGGGCTTCTCAAACTTAAATAATATTTACGATTGTTTTAAACAGAAAAAAAGTTTCACAAAATCCCTGAAACTCATTTTGTGGACCCCAAGGTCCTTGTCCCCTAGTTTGAGAAAAGCTCACGTATTGTCTTTAGAAATGGTTTAAACAATTTTTGACAATATCATCAAATGAAAGCAGGAAATTAAAAATTGCTCTTGGAACTAGGCCTCCTGCATATATCCCCTAGATCTCACCCCAACCCCTAATTTTAACTAAGTTTGCTACAGCTGGGGACTTGGAGTCTGCATTTCAGTTCTTCCAATGTTTCACTTTGGAGATTGACAAGTTACTATTCAGAGCCTGTTTCCTCATTCATAAAGGTGCAATAATAACATTGATTATTATTGATGTCATGGGGTTGTCACAGCCATTAAATTAGAAAATCCAGGAAAATGCTTTGGAAACTGCACTGGGCCATACACATTTGTAATTATTGCTCATGGGCAAAGCATGGCACAGAAAGCTCCAGACCTTTCCATTAGCACTTTGCCAGGCATTGCTGGGATGGGATGGAGCCCAATACATGAGAATGGGGGATCTTCTCTCCCTGTCTCACATTGCTGGCAAATCAAAATTGTGTTTTTTGCTCAGCCAGGAAGGATGGAGGCTTCCCCAGGGTACTGTTCTCTACCCTGGGGTGTTGTTCTGTTTCATTCACTGCCTTCTTTATTTATTTATTTTTACATAGTTTATTTTTATTTTTGAGAAGGAGTCTCACTCTGTCACCCAGGGTGGAGTGCAGTGGCATGATCTCGGCTCACCACAACCTCTGCCTCCCGGGTTCAAGCGATTCTCCTGCCTCAGCCTCCTGAGTGGTTGGGACCACAGGCATGGGCCACTATGCCCAGTTAATTTTTGTATTTTTAGTAGAGATGGGGTTTCACCATGTTGGCCAGGCTGGTCTCGAACTCCTGACCTCAAGCGATCCACCTATCTCAGCCTCCCAAAGTGCTGGGATTACAGGTGTGAGCCTGTAACAGTATAACAACACTAAAATGGACTAAGACAACTTTGTGATGATTAATGCTGTGTGTCAACTTGACTGGGCTAAGGGATGCCCAGATTGCTGGTAAAACAGATAGCATTTGAGTCACAGACTGAGTAAAGAAGATCCAACCTCACTTAATGTGAATGGGCATTAACCTGTTCATTGAGGGCTCAGATAGAACAAAAAGGCAGAGGAAGAGGGTATTATCTCTCTCTTGAACTGGAACATCCATTGTCCTTGGACATCGGAGCTCTTGGTTCTCACACCTTTGGACTTTGGGACTTATACCAACTGCCCCCTACTTCTTAGACCTTTGGACCTGGATCATATGTTGTAACATTGTCTCCACTGTTCTCAGGCCTTTGGACTCAGACTGAATTACAACACTGGTTTTCCTGGTTCTCCACCATGCAAACAACAAATTGTGGGACTTCTTGGCCTCCATAATCATGTGAGCCAATTCTTATAATAAATTTCCACATATATGTAGAGAGAGAGAGAGAGAGAGAGACAGAGACTGTGCCTGACTTATAATGGCTCAATTTTACAATTTTTTTACTTTATGGTGGTGCAAAGGCAATAGGCATTCAGTAGAAATTATACTTTGAGTACTCATACAATCATTTTCTGTTTTTCACATTCAGTATAGTATTCAATAAATTACATGAGATAGTCAACACTTTAGTATAAAATAAGCTTGTGTTAGATCATTTTGCCCAACTGTAGGCTAGAGTAAGTGTTCTGAGTGCATGTGAGGTAGACTAGGCTAAGCTATTATGTTCAGGTAGGTCGTGTGTATTAAGTGCTTTTTTTTTTTTTTTTTTTTTGAGACAAAGTCTCACTCTGTCGCCCAGAGTGGAGTGCAGTGGTGCAATTTCAGCTCACTGCAACCTCCGCCTCCCGGGTTCAAGCGATTCTCCTGCCTCAGCCTCCCGAGCAGCTGGGATTATAGGCATGTGCCACCACACCCAGTTAGTTTCTGTCTTTAGTAGAGGTGGGATATCATTATGTTGACTGGGCTGGTCTCAAACTACTCACCTCAGGTGATCTGTCTGCCTCGGCTTCCCAAAGTTCTGGGATTACAGGCCTGAGACACCACACCTGGCCCCTTAAGTGCATTTTTTTTTTTTTTTACTTATAATATGTTCAAATTATGCCAGGTTTATCAAGATGTGACCCCATTGTAAGTTGAGGAGCATCTATATATCCTATTGGTTCTGTTTCTCTGGAGAACCTTGACTAATGCAAGCCCAGAGCACCCACTGCAGGGTCAGCCTGGAGCTCCCCTCCTTGGGACTTGCTGGAAATTGCACCTTGCTTACCTGCTGTGTTTTGTTGTGTTGGGGGTTTTTGAGTGGTCTGAGTTAACCAGCTTCTCCAAGAGTGACATTTCCCCTTCAGTTAGATTTGCATCAGACATGAGTCTTAGACACTGTCTGATGCTCAAGCAATTTATTCTGGTGGCACTTTTATAAGACAGATAGGAGCAGGCTGGTGGCATGGGCCAGATGCAGTCAGGGGATTAGATGACAAATGACAGAGAGGGTCTCCATCTGGAGACTGTTCTCAGAGTTTGGGGGATGCTTCCCCCTTTCTTATACCTGCATTCAGTCCAGGTCAATTACCTCAGTTACCAAGGGTTTCTTTCATAAATGGAGTTGAAGCTATTCTTGTAAGAGTAAGCTTTGTTTTATGATTTATGAAAGTTGCATCTATGCCGAGGTGGCCTTGTCTCCTGGAAATCCATGGACCAGGGTTGGAAATCTCCAGGTCAGGTTGTAGCATACTACCAAGTGACCAGTAGTATCAGCCCTGCAAGATGCATGAGTGGGCCTTATGGCTGCCATTAATCTTATAGCCATGATATGCCTTTTCCAGTGTACTATACCTTTCCCCGTCCTGCTGCCCCCCACACCCTCAGAGATGTCTTCTGGAATAAGTCTACTGCACAAGACCCTCTCAGGGTCTGCTTCTGAGGAATCTCTCCTAAGTGGGGGAATCCCAACCCTCTTAGTCCCTTTGGGCTGCTGTCATAAAGAGTAATAGACTGGGTGGCTTACAAATAACAGAAATTTATTTCTCACAGTTTTCTTAAATTATCTGAATCAAATTTAACAGTTCTGGAGGCCAGAAGTCAGAGAACAGGTGCTGGCATGGTTGGGTTCTGGTGAGGGTTTCTTCCAGTGACAGACAGCTGACTTCTTACATCCTCATGAGGGACAGTGTATTAACTCTCTGACCTTTTCTTATAAGGGCACTAATCCCATTCATGAGGGTTCCACCTTCATGCCCTAATTACCACCTAAAGGCACAAACTGCTAATATCATCACACTGGGATTAGAGCTTCAACATAAAAATTTGTGGAGTGGGGGGACACACACTTTCAGTCCATTGCACCAACCTAGAAGAGACTTTCCAGTTTGGCCTCAGGGGCTCCTTCTCAGGCTCCTCTTAACATTTGACACCATGCGCCCCTCTCCTTCCAAAGCTGTTTAATGTGGCACGGCATTCTCTAGTGTCTGCATTCTTTCTGATGCTCCTTCTCTGCTTCTTTGTCTGGCTCCGAGTACTTCCTCCAGCCACTAAGGGAGTGTTCCTCAAAGTTCCTTTGTCTTCTCTTCTCTCTCTACACTTTTTCACTTGCTGATCTTACTCACCATCATGATTCAGCCAGAATCTGTTTTCTCTCCTGAGCTTCAATATTGCATTACCAACAAATCTCCCATATTACCAACAAATCCTGGTAGCTCATCTTCACCGTGTCTAGAACGGACTCTTCCTCCAACCTGCTTCCCCTCCCTGTCTCCTAGTTCTGTGAGTCGCTCCTCCACCCAACTTCAGTGTCATCTCGGGCTCCTCCCTCTACTTTGTTCCCCTTTCCAAGCAGTTGCCAAGGCCTCTTGATCTTGTGTCCACAATTCTTGACTCATTAACTCTCTCTCCATTCCACCACGACCTCAGTGAGTCAAGTCCATGTTTAAGTCCAAGACCATCCATGCCTTCTATTTAGTCTTGCATAATTTCTGGTCCTATCCCAAGATATTACAAATGTTGGGACAGATCCTGGGATCCCAAATTTCTTTTTCTGAAAGCATCACTAATGGATTCCATGGCTGTTACATCTGTTTATATCTAGTAGATTCATGTTATGGTGTTCATGTCAGAAGATATTAATACTGGAAATTATAGGCATTAGTGGTCAAAAAAGAAGCGCTAGACATTTGTGGAATAGAGAGGAGAGATGACTTAAATTCTTTGTACCACAAACTATGACTTAATAAGTCTCTTAACAAAGGTTACTATAAAGTAAATGAGAAAATACTCATCTCATGGGCATGCAATGAGCTGTAAAACCACAGTAATTTGCTGAAAATAACTGGATCAAAATACCTTTTTCATGAAACTTTGACTAAAGTGGTTCATTTATATTATTAAAAAGCAAATAGCTTGTTCCAACTGGGTAAAAGTTATATAAATATATCACTGACACCATCAAAATAGAATTCAAAAAATACTGACTTACAATTTCACTGACTTAATTTCCTCCACAGCAAAATTTAGCATGCATCTGTGTCGTAGGTAATTATTTATCTCATCTGCTCATAATAGCAACATCCTTCTTCCAGGAAACTGCCCCCAGCCCCCAGCCACATGAGTCTGCCATTTGTGATACTCTGTGTTCTGGCCATCAGTGAATGCAGATGACACAAGTGGGATATTAATTCCCAAGGGCTTGGTTTGGGCCAGGAATTGACACATGACCTAAGCCTGGCCAATCAGAGTTTTCTTGTTAGATTTTTCTCATTCGAACTTGGAAAAGAGAGCTGTGGTTGCACACGGTGTGGACGTAATGCTGAGACTGCCCACGGCCATATCCCTTATCTTATGGAGGAGCCAGTCTAAGAAAACAAAGCTAGCAAGGAGATAAGAAGAGAGCCCCAAGGACAGTATGAGAGTCCTGGCAGTTTAAGCCCTGGATCCAGCTGAACCTACTCTTTCTATAGTCTTTCTCCCTGAGCCAATACATTTTACCCTTGTGCCTAAGCTAATTTAAAGAGTTTTGACCAGCAAATCCTTGTAGGCAGAAGATATATTTTCTATCGATCTGTGCCTCTTGGCATCTAGAGCAAGTGAGGGTTTTAGGAAGACCTGCTGATTGATTAAAGACTAATTTGTTAGACAATTATCTGAATCAAATTTAACTGAGTCATTTCTTTGGAATCTCCAAGACAGGCATGCAAGTGTGCACGAGCATATGCACATCACATACTCACATACACACACAGACTAACTTTGGTGGCCAGGCATGGTGGCTCATGTCTATAATCCCAGCACTTTGGGAGGCCAAGGCGGGAGGATCGCTTGAGCTCAGGAGTTTCAGATCAGCCTGGCCAACATAGCAAAACCCTGTCTCTACCAAAAAATACAAAAATTAGCTGGGCATGGTGGTGTGCACCTGTAATCCCAGCTACTTGGTAGGCTGAGGTGGGAGAATCACTTGAGCCCAGGAGGTGATCTTGAGATCACACCACTGCATTCCAGCCTGGGAGGCAGAGTGAGACCTCATCTCAAACAAACAAACAAACGAAAACAGACTAATTTCAGCATTCTCCATTTAGCAGACCTGGAGAGTGTGCACGTGTGAACGAGCGTACGTGCACACACACACACACTCATCCAACTCACACAATACTCTTTTCTAGGAACACAGAAAAGCTTCACAGGTCATGTTGGCAAAACCAAGTTCTTTTTTTTTTTTTTTTTGAGATGGAGTCTCGCTCTCTCGCTCTGTTGCCCAGGCTGGAGTGCAGTGGCGTAATCTCGGCTCACTGCAAGCTCTGCCTCCCAGGTTCACACCATTCTCCTGCCTCAGCCTCCCGAGTAGCTGGGACTACAGGTGCCCACCACCAGGCCCAGTTAATTTTTTGTATTTTTAGTAGAGACAGAGTTTCACCGTGTTAGCCAGGATGGTCTCGATCTCCTGACCTCATGATCTGCCAGCCTTGGCCTCCCAAAGTGCTGGGATTACAGGCATAAGCCACCATGCCCAGCCGAAACCGAGTTCTTTAGGGAATGTTTTCACATTATGTATAAGATGGGGAAGAAAAACAGTATTATACAGCTTTCATTTTGTTTCAGGGACTGTACTTTGTGTTGTAATATATTTCCTCCCATTTTCTTCCCGCAAAATTCTATCAGGTACACATTATTATCCCCATTTGACAGATGAGGGAGCTGGAGACTTGAAGCTCAAGGCCATACAGCTGCTATCTCTATCTGGAATTCAGCATGGCCCCTGGCTCCTTGTGGACTATGCTGCCTCCCTGTGGACTATGCACTGCTCCTGAGGCAAAATGGAGACCACAACAATCCATTTCTTGAAACACAGCCCAAGTTTCCAGAATCAAGATAGGTGCATAGCTAAAGTATTTGTCTATGCAAATAGAAATGGGCACAACGGAAAGACCAGGGTCATGAAGGGAAAGTCAGCGAAGGGCGAAGGGGGTGGGGGGCAGAAAGCCAGAAGGTTTGCTGAGCCATTAACCGAGTCCCACAGCTGACACTGGCTCTAGACTATGAGCTCACCCATACACAATGATTATGGAGCCTGTGCCACCTGATCCAGGACTTGGCACAGGGTAACTTCTCAGTGTTTCTGACTGAACTGGGGGAGATTTATTGAATAGCATGGGAAGGAGTAGCAATCCTCAAAATACTGCCTCCAGTGTTTTATCCATGAAGATGAAGAAAATAACCAGATCTTGCAGCAGCGCTGAAAACTACGACCAACAGGCAATCAATAGACAGATAAATTGGTATCTGATTATGAGGCAGATATAACCATTTTGAGAAAAGCACCCAAGCTACAGCTCCTGGTACGAACCCCAGCTTTGCCTTCTGAGTGCTGGGTGTAAGTAAGCAAGCTTGATTCTTCCATCTAGGTTTTGTCCTTGGGCTCAGATACACAAAACATAGGAAGAACAAAAACTGGCATTTAATTCACCCCTCCAAATCCCTTGGATATTTATTTATGCACCTTTGTGCATTTTGTGTGCACTTCCCTTCTCTTTTATACCCTCTATTCTCACATCCCATATTTCTGGAGATAGAGGCTACCAATTCCAGGGAATGGGGCAGTAAGTGAGTCTTGTGTATGTGCATGTTGAGTGGGGGCTTGGGGACGTGAGTGTGTGTATAGAACATCTTGGGAAGTTAGTTCTTGGAGTAAAGAATTATTGGGCCAGGTGTGGTGGCTCATGCCTGTAATCCCAGCACTTTGGGTGGCCGAGGTGGGCAGATCCCCTGAGATCAGGAGCTCGAGACCAGCACGGCCAATGTGGTGAAACCTAGTCTCTTCTAAAAATACAAAAATTAGCCAGGTGTGATGGCAGGCACCTGTAATCCCAGCTACTCAGGACGCTGAGGCAGGAGAATCACTTGAACTCGGGAGGCAGAGATTGCAGTGAGCCAAAACTGTGTGGGAGAGACCCAAAGGACCTTGCAGTAGTTCATCCAAGATAATCCATTCATTTAGGGAAACAGAGGAATGCAGAGAGGGTGTATGAGAAAGCTGCCATGTGGGTAGTGCAACGCTTCCCTGGGAAACAGGCAGGGAGATTTAAAAAAATCAACCTAATCCAAGCTGTAGATTTGAGAAGAGAAACCAAGCACTGTGGAGATGACGACCCAGAGCTGCCCACCCCCAAATAGTCTGTGTGATCACACCTTGCCTTGTTTGTTGTGGAGTAAAGAGAACTGGATTTATAACAACATCTAAAGTGACATTTAAATAATTTAAAACAACATTGGATTTACAACAAAATAATGATTTTTTTTTAACATAGTCTTGCTCGGTCACCCAGGCTGGAGTGCAGTGGCATGATCTCGGCTCACTGCAACCTCCACGTCCTGGATTCAAGCAATTCTCCTGCCTCGGCCTCCTGAGTAGCTGGGATTATGGGCACGCGCCACCATGCCCAGCTAATTTTTGTATTTTTAGTAGAGATGGGGTTTTACCATGTTGGCCAGGCTGGTCTCGAACTTCTGACCTCATGATCCACCCGCTTCAGCCTCCCAAAGTCCTGGCATTACAGGCGTAAGCCACTGCACCTGGCCCCAGCTATCTTTCTTTTATCAATTTCTGATTTAATTCTATTGTAGTCTGAGAGCAGAGATTGTGCAGTTCCTGTTGTTTTAAACTTGCTAAGATATGTGCATTGCCCATAATGTGGTCTGCCATGGTGAATAGAATATATTTTTTACTTTTTAGTATGTGGAAAAACAGTATAATGAACTATATTTTCATTACTAGGCTTCAACTGTTATCAACACGTGGCCAATCTTATTTCATCACTGGTTTCTCTCTCCCTGGCTAATTTAAAGCAAATTTTAGAAATTATATCATTTTATCAATAATTGCTTCAGTATATATTATAATGTGGGCTTCACTGTTGAGAATGTGATCCTTAGGAATTCAACAAAATCATCCTGTACCAAGACCCACTGATATCCTTGCCTTTACCTACCCTACTCTATGCCCTATACCTTGGCCCAGGCTAGATGAATCTAATTTGTCTCTGTGCACTGAAAGGACTCTGCAGGTTGCTGATATAAATATGCCTTTGGGAAGCTACTTCGGGTGGCCAAGGGGACAGTATTGCAGTTGGCAGTCTGACTCCAGCTGTCACCACTTGTGAGCCATGTAGCCTCAGACAAGGCATTTAACCTCTAGAGCTGTATCACAGTTTTTCTCTTCTGATTAAATGGAGAACATAAAACCTACTTCACCAAATTGTTATGAAGCTTAACTAAATAAAAGTGAACGTCAGGTTAGTCATTATTATCACAGTTTATGCAGCAACAAAATCATGTCAGGGAAGTCTTTAGTGTAGGGATTTCTTTTGCATACAGGAAGCCCTGTGCCAACTTTAGAGAGTCCAGAAAACCCCATGAAACCACAAGACCTGGGCACCAATTCCCAGAACAAGGCTGAATTTAGTCCCTGATAGAGTCTGAATCCTGACCATGGCATGCTAGGCAACTCAAATTGTCCATTGTGAACTGGGCATTATCTAATCCACTGAGTCATAAAATTGGAATGTGCAGCAGTACTCAGTATAAAATGGAAATGGTGTTTACAAGATAAGGCCCAAGCAGGAATAAAAGGCTCAAGAATATTGCACAAGCAGGTGGCTCACCCTCCCACATTTTTTGCTGCTGCTACTTTACCACCTCTCTCAGCCCACACGAGTGGCCTCAAGGGGAGTTGCCTGGGACTAGTTCACAGAGGAAGGAAAAGCACAGGCTTGGTTTGCAGTGGGTCTGCATGACAGGGCTGCAAGTGAACAACTGCTGTTTTACAGCTCCCCTGAAGAGTGAGTCTGAAAGGCAAGGGTGAAAGGAAATCCTTTTAATAGGCAGAATTTTAAGCAGTACATCTGTTGTCCACTTACTGTAGAAGGAGAGATGCCCTGGAGTATGTAACTATACCAATTTATGATCAAGGGTTAATGGATTAGAAGAGTGGTCACTGACTTCTGAGGAACAAGATTGGAAGACCAGTGACAAGGAAGTCTTCAGGAAGTATGTGAATTAACTCTTCAAAACGGGCACTAAAAATGTACATATTTGTAACCACTATGAATGCTCACCAAAGAGCATCTACTGAAGAGGCAGCTCTCTGTGGTCTAGTGGAGTGCACAAAACAAGCCATGTGTGGCTGAAAGTGATTTCCTTTCCCTAAACATTTTGATGCTTACTCAATGGGCCCATAAACAAAATGTCCATGGTGGCAGGGGTAGATTTTACATGAGCTCACCAACTTGGATTCCTCTCACCAAGACTAATCTAGCTAACGTCACTGCTGAGTGCCCAATGTTCTAACAGCAGAGATAACACTGGGGCCTCATTATGACACCTATCCTTGGGCTGCCAGCCAGCCCCAGTGTCTTAGGTTGATTATACTGGACATTTTCCATTGTGGAGGAGACAGCAATTTGTCTTTATGGGAATAGATACTTATTCAAGATAAGAGTTTGTCTTCTGTGCCCACAGTCCTTCTGCCAGCACCATTTGTGGGCTTAAATAATGCCTTACTCAACACCTGCAACTCACGCAAAATTGCCTTTATTAAGGAGATCATTTTATGGTGAAGGGCATTCTATAGACATGAGCTCGTTACTTGTGTCTATAGAATTCACTGTTTTTGCCATGTGGTACACATCACCCCAAATCAGCTGGCTTGATTAAACAGTGGAATGGCCTGTGGAGGGCTCAATTACAGTGACAGCTGGGAGGTTAGGGTGCTGCCCCATAGCATGCAGTATATGCCATACACCAGTGGCCAAAACATGGTTATGGTTAAACTCTTTCCTAAAATTTTCCTCTGGATCTTTCAGAGGCTTTGCCTTCCTTTTAATTCTTCCTAATGCTATTTCCTCTTAAAAAATTCATCATTGGCCAGGTGCGGTGGCTCATGCCTGTAATCCCAGCACTTTAAGAGGCCAAGGTGGGTGGATCACCTGAGGTCAGGAGTTCCAAATTTCATATGGAACCAAAAAAGAGCCCATAGAGCCAAGACAATCCTAAGCAAAAAGAACAAAGCTGGAGGCATCATGCTACCTGACTTCAAACTATACTAGAATGCTACAGTAAGCAAAACAGCATGGTACTGATACTGAAACAGATATATAGACCAACGGAACAAGACAGAGGCCTCAGAAATCATGCCACACATCTACAACCATCTGATCTTTGACAAACCTGACAAAAACAAGCAATGGGGAAAGGATTCCCTATTTAATAAATGGTGTTGGGAAAACTAGCTAGCCATATGCAGAAAACTGAAACTGGACCCCTTACTTACACCTCATACAAACAGTAACTCAAGATGGATTAAAGACTTAAACCTAAGACCTAACACCATAAAAACTGTAGAAGAAAACCTAGGCAATACCATTCAGGACATAGGCATGGGCAAGGACTTCATGAATAAAACACCAAAAGCCATGGCAACACAAGCCAAAATTGACAAATGGGATCTAATTAAACTAAAGAGCTTCTGCACAGCAAAAGTAACTATCATCAGAATGAACAGGCAATCTACAGAATGGGAGAAAAATTTTGCAATCTATCCATCTGACAAAGGGCTAATATCCAGAATCTATAAGGAACTTAAGCAAATTCACAAGAAAATAACAACCCCATCAAAAGGTGGGTGAAGGATATGAACAGACATGTCTCAAAAGAAGACATTTATGCAGCCAACAAATGTATGAAAAAAATCTCATCATCACTGGTCATTAGACAAATGCAAATCAAAACCATAATGAGATACCATCTCACACCAGTTAGAATGGCTATCATTAAAACCTCAGGAAACAACAGATGCTGGAAAGGATGTGGAGAAATAGGAGCGCTTTTATACTGTTGGTGGGAGTGTAAATTAGTTCAACCATTGTAGAAGACAGTGTGGTGATTCCTCAAGGATCTAGAGCCAGAAATACCATTTGACCCAGCAATCCCATTACTGGGTATATACCCAAAAGATTATAAATCATTCTACTATAAAGACACATGCACACATATGTTTATTGCAGCACTGTTCACAATAGCAAAGACTTGAAACCAACCCAAAGGCCCATCAATGATAGACTGGATAAAGAAAATGTGTCACATATACACCATGGAATACTATGCAGCCATAAAAAGGATGAGTTTATGTCCTTTGCAGGGACATAGATGAAGTTGGAAACCATCATTCTCAGCAAACTAACACAGAAACAGAAAACCAAACACTGCATCTTCTCACTCATAAGTGGGAGTTGAACAGTGAGAACACATGGACACAGGGAGAGGAATATCACACACCAGGGCCTGTTTGGGGGTAAGGGGTTAGGGGAGGGATAGCATTAGGAGAAATGCCTAATGTAGATGATGGGTTTATGGTGCAGCAAACCACCATGGCATGTGTATACCTATGTAACAAACCTGCACGTTCTGCAAATGTATCCCAGAACTTAAAGTATAATAAATTTTTAAAAAAGCAAAACTAAGGAGGTGGCTAACACAGTCATGTGGTTTGTTTAAAAAAGAAAAGAAAAGAAAGATAGCTGGAAAATACCCAAATACTTGGAGATTAAACAATACACTTTTAAAGAAAACATAGGCCAAAGAAGAAATCTCAGTACAGATTTAAAGATATTTTTAACTAAATAAAAATGAAAATACAACTTATCAAAATTTGTGGTATATAGTGAAAGCAATACTAAGAGGAAAATGTATAGCATTGAATTTATATATTAGAAAAGAAGAAAGATGTAAAATCAATCATCTAAGCTTCCACTTTTGGAAACTGCAACAAAAAGAGAAAATTAAATGTAAAGTAACAGAAAAGATAAATAAAAATTAAAGCAGAAATCAATGAAATTGAAAACAGAAAAGCAACAGAGAAAATCAACAAAGCCAAAAGCTGGTTCTTTGAAAAGATGAAAAAAATTGATAAGCCTCTAGCCAAGCTAAATAAGGAAAAAAGAAAGAGAACACATAAAAAATAAAAGAGGGGACATCACTACAGATCCCATGAACACTGAAGGAATGATAAAGGAATATTATGAACAACACTGTGCCCATAAATTTGTTAATATAGATAAAATGGACCAATTCCCTGGAAGTCACATTTTGCCAAAACTCACCTAAGAATAAATAGACAATCTGAATAGGCCTATAACAATTAGAGAGATTGAATAAATAATAACTTTCCAAAACAGAAAGCACCAACTCCACATGGCTTCACTGGTGAATTCTACCAAATACTAAAGGAAAAAAATATACGTATTTTCTATAATCTCTTCCAGAAGACAGAAGCAGAGGGAGTATACCTTAACTCATTTTATGAGGTCAGCATCAATCTAATAACAAAACTAAACAAAGGCATTATAAGAAAATAAAACTACAGACCAGTATCTCTCATGAACATAGATGCAAAAACTCTCAACAAACATTAGATAATTGAATCTAACTGTATATAAAAAGAATTATACACCATGAACAAGTGGGATATATACCTGGTATTCAAGGCTTGTTCAGCATTCAAAAATCAGTTAATGTAATCCAACACATCAACGAGCTAAAGAAGAAAAAGTACATGATCATACCAATCGATTCAGAAAAAGCATTTGACAAATTCCAACACCCATTTATGTTAGAAACTCTCAGCAAACAGAATAGAGGGGACCTCCCCCAACTTGATAAATTGTATCTACAAAACAGTATATAACTAACATCTTATTTAATGGTGAGAAACTCAAAGCTTTTTCACTAAGATCAGGAACAAGGCAAAGATGTCCCATCACACTATTCCTTTTCAACATTGTATTGGAAGTCCTAGCTAATATAACAAGACAAGAAACAAACAAAAAAGGGTACACAGATTGAGAGAGAAGAAACAAAACAGTCTTTGTTTGAAGATGACCTGACTGTCTATGAAGAAAATCCAAAAGAATCAACAAAAAACACCTGGAACTAATAAGTGATTGTAGCAAGATTGCAGAATATAAGGTTAATATACAAAAGTCAATAACTTTCCTTTATGCTAGCAACAAACAGGTAGAATTTGAAATTTAAAACATATAACCACTTAAACACTGACTATGGAACATGGTAAAAAATAAAAATAAAGAAATGAAAACACACTACTGTTTACATTAGCGGCCCTCAAAATGAAATACTTAGTTATAAATCTATCAAATATGTATATGATTCATATGAACAGAACTGTAAAACTCTGAAAGATAGCAAAGAAAAACTAAATAATTGAAGAGATATTTCATGTTCATGGATAGGAAGACTCAATATTTTCAAGATGTCAGCTCTTTTCAATTTTACCTATACATTCAATGAAATCCAACTCAAAATCTTAGTAAATTATTTTGTGGATATCTACAGACCAATTCTAAAGTTCATATGGAGAGGCAAAAGACTCAGAATAGCCAACTCAATATTGAAGGAGAGGAAGAAAATCAGAAGAGTGACACTACCTGGCTTCAAAAGTTATTACAGAACTATGGTAATAAAGACAGTGTAATATTAATTTTTTTTAAGTTTGGTGATGTTTTGTTTTGTTTTGTTTTGTTTTGTTTTGTTTTGTTTTGAGACAGAATCTCACTCTGTTGCCCAGGCTGGAATGCAGTGGCACAATCTTGGCTCACTGCAACCTCCACCTCCCAGGTTCAAGCGATTCTCTGCCTCACCCTCCCAAGTAGCTGAGATTACAGGCCCACACAATCATATGTGGCTAATTTTTGTATTTTTAGTAGAGACAGAGTTTTGTCACGTTGGCCAGGGTGGGCTTGAACTCCCGGCCTCAAGTGATCTGCCAACATGGGCCTCCCAAGTGCTGGGATTACAGGTGTGACCCACCACAACTGGCCAGTGTGGCATTAATTTAAAAACAGGCTGAGCATGGTGGCTCACACCTGTAATCCTAGCACTTTGGGAGGCTGAGGTGGGAGGATAGCTTGAGTCCAAGAGTTCGAGACCAGCCAAGGCTACATAGTGAGACCTCGTCTCTACAAAAAATAGAAAAATTAGCCAGGTGTGGTGGTGCATGCTACTCAGGAGGCTAAGGTGAGAGGACCACTTGAGCCCAAGGGTTCGAAGTTGAGGCTACAGTGAGCTGTGATTGTGCCACCACATCCCAGCCTGTGTGGCAGAGTGAGGTCCTGTCTCAAAAAAAATAAATAAATAAAAATAAAAGACAAATTGGGCAATGGAACAGAATAGAATAGAAAGCCCAGAAATAGACCCACATAAATATAATTATCTTTGGCAAAGGAGCAAGGGTAATACAGTGGAACAAAGGTGGTTATTTAAACGAATGATGTTAGAACAACTAGACATCCACATAAAAAAAAAATTCATCTAGACACAGACCTTATGCTCTTCACAGGAATGAACTAAAAATGGATTATAGATCTGAATGTAATACACAAAACTAAGCTCCTAGAAGATAACATAGGAGAAAATCTAGGTGACCTTGGCCATGGCAATGACTTTTTCAATACAACAACAAAGACAGATCTACGAGAGAAAGAACTGATAAGGGGGACCTCATTAAGATTAAAAATTCTGCTCTGTGAAAAGCAATGTCAAAAGAACAAGAAGATAAGCCACACTTTGGGAGAAAATATTTGCAAAAGACACATCTGATAAAAGACTATCATCCAAAATATACAAAGAAGTCTCAACCATAAGAAAATGAACAACCCAATTAAAAAATGGGAAAATAACTGAATAAACGCCACACCAAAAAATATATACAAATAAATAGTATGCATACGAAAAGATGTTCAACATCATATGTCATGAGGGAATTGCAAATTAAAACAACAATGACACACTGCTACGCACCTGTTAGAATGATCAAAATTCAGGACACTGACACCACCAAATGCTGGTGAGGATGTGGAGTAAAGGAACACTCATCCATTGCTGGTGAGAATGAAAAATTGTATGGCCACTTCAGAAGGCAGTTGGGCAGTTTCTTGCAAAATGAAACATGCTCTTACTAGATGATCCAGCAATCACACTACTTGGTATTTATCCAAATGAATTGAAAATATTGTCTACACGAAAACTTGCACACGAATGTTTATAATGGCTTTAATCATAATTGCCAAAACTTGGAAGCGACCAAAATGTCTCTCAGTAGGGAATGGATAAATAAACTGTGATACCTCCAGGCAATAGAGTATTACTCACTACTAAAAAGAAATGAGCTATCAAGCCATGAAACAACATGGAGGAAACTTAAATGCATATCACTAGGTGAAAGTAGCCAGGCTGAAAAGGCTACATACAGTATGATTCCAACTCTTGGAATTCTGGAAAAGGCAAAATTATGGAGACTGTAAAAAAGATAAGTAGTTGCCAGGGGTTGAGGGAAGGATGGATTAAATAGGCAGAACATAGAGGATTTTTTAGGGCAGTGAAACTATTTTGTATGACACTGCAATGAGGGATACATGTAATTGTGCATTCGTCCAAACACATAGAATGTACCACAGCAAGAGCAGTCCCCAGTGTAAACTATAAATGTAAAAGTCCCTAAATGTTAACTATACAGTGGTGAAGTAGCAGTGTCCGTTTATGGATTGTAACAAATGTACCACTCTGGGGCAGGATGTCAATAGTTGGGGAGGCTGTGCACATGTGGGGCAGGGGACATATAAGAAATGTCTCTAATTTCTGCTCAATTTTGATGTGATCCTAAAACTGCTCTAAAAATAAGTGTGTGTGTGTGTGTGTGTGTGTGTGTGTGTGTAAAATAGCTTATACATATCTACTTTTAACATAGCTTATACATAATCTACTTTTAAGGGGGGTGAGGTAGGAAAGAGGGAGCTGTACAATCAAATAAATATAATTGGTATGAATCTCACTCTTGCTAAATTTATTTTCCTTAAACCAACTTAAATCTGACCCCGGGACCTTGTCCTTCCTACATAATCCACGTTGGACACTCTTAGGTTCTTCTTCCTGCCAGGGTGTCCAAGATGCTGCTATAGAGCCCTGAGAATCAGAGGGATGTCCCTACTCTGCATTTCATCACAGCTGCCTCTGTCTTCCTCATTGTCCAGGCCTGTAGTATTTCCAGGTAGGGTACCTTTTTGCTTTGAGGTCACATATGGGGCCCAGGAAACTTTGCTGAGGTCGGGGATGCCCTACTGGGGTCTCAGCCTCCCTCTTCTCCATACTCACTCATCCTCTTGAGGCCTGGCTACCCTCTCATGGGACCTAATGCAGGGTAAGAGTAACCACAGCTCACATGCCTCCAGACCTCCTTCCCTTTCCATTCAATTGTGTGTGAGTGCAGGGGGAGGGCCTGATTCTCAAAGGCCTTGCACCTATCTACACACCCATCATAATACTTTTAGTGGTGACCTGCACCATGACAGCAGACAGGCCTCTCTCTCAACACCATCCTGATGTTCTGCTTCAAGAAAAGTCCAGATGGAAGGGACTACTTAGCTTGGCCACCTGGGAAAACTGAGAGAGGACAAGAAAAGTGGAGGGGGGCACAAAGAAGAGAAAAACAATTGTTTTCTACTTTTTCAACAGATGATCGCACCTGGTAAGAATCAGGATGGGCCATGGGTGCTGTTGAATTCCACCGGCTCCTCCTCCTCTCCCTTCCCACATCTGAGTTATGTCAGCTCTGTGAGGGTCCTCAACTCATGGGGCTGCCCCCTATCCAGGCTCCTCTCTGCTTGTGCCCCACAGCTCATGGCTGGGGCCTCTGTTCCTCTTCCTTGGCCTTGAGGTAAAAAAGCCACTTACCTGCTGTCTCCACCACTACACCATGCATTCCCAGGACCTCAGGGGCTTGGGGAGCTGAGTCTGGGGCCTGACATGCAGAGAGTGATGAAGACAGTTGTGTGAGAAAGGCATTCCACCTCTTTCTACCCAGCAAGCCATGAGAGCCAGGGGGTTAAACTCAACCTGCCTCTCCTCAGATTTCCTCACCTTGCAGCTGCCCAGGAGGCCTCAGGGGCAGAGGACACAGATGGGCCATTCCTGTGGGCATGGCTGCTCCCCCTCATGAAATTCCCTCTTAATCCGCTCTGTGAAATTCCCTATTTCTACTCCTCCCATGCACACCACAGCAGCAGGAGCCAAGGGGCTGCAGAAAGTGGGTATCCCCAAGCTGCCAAAACTCCAGAGCCTTCCCAAGTTTTCTATAGGCCGTAACTGTATGAACATGGGCTCCAGCAGGTGGCTCACCTGGGGCAGCCAGGGGAGTGTGATCCCATCAGAACTCGGGGTGCACTGAAATCTCAGACCTCACCTGCCGCTCCACCAGAGTTACCATGCCTGACATTCCAAATGGCCTCCTGAGTGTTCAGCCTCAGGCCAGCAGCCATGGGACACAAATAGAGAGACATATACATCCTTCCCGAAAGAAGGCTTTTACTCAGATATTGGGGACCAGTTACGCACACACTGACTGTGTATTTATTGAATCCAGGGTCACTGGGGCAAGCTTGAACTGCTCATCCTGTCCTGCCCAACACACTTTTACAGCTGCCACAGGATGCTCTAGGAACAGCTCTCCCACAATGTCTCCCCAGATTCACCCTCTCTTTCATCTCTTCACTCTTTTTTCTTTTTGAGACAAGAGTCTCACTCTATTGCCTAGGCTGGAGTGCAATGGTGTGATCTCAGCTCACTGCAACCTCCACCTCCCGGGTTCAAGTGATTCTCCTGCCTCAGCCTCCCTGAGTAGCTGGGACTACAGGCACGCACCACCATGCCCGGCTAATTTTTGTATTTTTAGTAGAGACGGGGTTTCACTATGTCGGCCAGGCTGGTCTCGAACTCCTAACCTTGTGATCTGCCCGCCTCAGCCGTCCAAAGTGCTGGGATTACAGGCATGAGCCACCACTCCCGGCCTATCTCTTCACTCTTATACTCACCTCCAGTGATCATGCCTGCACTCAAAATAGAAATGTGGTCGGTTATAATGCAATGTTTCTACCCTGCGCATGCACTGCCTGTATGATTTTTCCCTCACATGTCTTTCTACCATTTGTTAATTTTTTCATGGGATGCCTTTTGTTTTTTACCTAAATAGATATCAAATGCCATAAACAGAAGAACTGTAAGAATAAATATATATCTAACAGTGCTACTTTTTTCAATACAGACCTGCCAACATTACTAAGGATGGAGAAGAGAGAATTGAGATTCACATAGGTGGTATTGTAGGCCAGGCAGGTCTGGAAGTGGTGATGCCACTTCTCTCTACAGTTCATTGTCCAGAACTCAGTCACAAGGCCCCAACCCAAGGGCAAGTGAGCTGGGAAGTGTAGTTTAATTATGTGGCCAGGAGCATAATGCAACTGTTTTGGTGGCCTCTTAGCCAGACTCTGCCTTCCTGATGTAGTGAGAAAAGCATTAGATGAGGCAATAGAGTCATTCTTTCACTATCCACAGCTGTCCAGGCCTTGGTGTATTTGACGCATGGAAAAAATAATACCAGCCTTATCCATCTCACTGGGTATTTTCAGAAACAAACAACATCAGGATGAAGTTTATAAATATTGTTGTTAAATTGAACTCTAAAGATATGTGTTGGTGGGGGGTGGACTTCCTAATTGGGGAAGGATCTAGAGCAGCAAGAATTTCTCTGCAACAAAAAATATTTTGTTGACTTTTCTTTAGGTAGGAGTCAAAGTTTCAATCAACATAAGAAAGACATATAAATATATAATAAAATGTCTTGAAAACTGCCACTCATTCAGTTCAAGTTTTTTGGCCTAGTTAATTTTCTTTATTTTAGTGTGTTTTAATTCTTTGGGGAAAAGACACTGAAAACAAAATAAAAGAAAACATACCCCTAAGCTCCTGTCTTTTGAGTTATAAAAATATGTGAAAATCTTTGCTTCTGACTGCTCCTATTTCAGTCTCCAGAGTTAACCTTGCCTACAGTTTATAATTTATCATTTCCTAAATTTGCCACTGCTTATAAAGGCACACTGTTGTAAAAACACAATATAATGGTATATTCACATAATGAAATGCTACCTAGCTGTAAAAAGAAACAAACTTTTGATATACACAATTTGGATCTCAAGGACAATAAGATGAATGAAAAAAGCCAATCTCAAAAGTCACGTGCCATATTATTCCATCTATATAACATTCTTAAAATGACAAAATTATAGCTATGGAGAGCAGATAAGTGTTGCCAGGCATTAGAGAAGGGGTAGCAGGAGACAGTTCCTTTTGGTGATGTAATATAATAGTTCTATGTCTTAATTGTGGCCATGCTTATATGAATTTATACATATATGTGATAAAACTGCATAGAACCTATATATGCAAACACTCAAATCAGGTTTTTATATGCAAATTGGCATATAAAAACTGATGAACTCTGAATAAGCTTTATAACCTAGTTGGTATTGTACAAATGTCAATTTCCAAGTTTTGATATTTATAGTTGTGTACAATTTTATCACTGGGGAGAGTGGGGTGAAGGATACACAAGCTCCTGCTGTACTATTTTTAAAACTTCCAGAGTGGTGTCAGCAAGATGGTGAATAGACAACCCCCAGCACAAAAGTACAACTAGCAACTACTGAGAAACAACAATACCATCCTGAATTCACCAGAACTTGGGGGAGAAGTAGAGAAGCTCCCTGGGCCCACAAAAATGAGAAAAGCCACAACTAGTAAAAGAAAAGGTCGTTTTAGACTGCACCACCCACTCCCCTAAGCTGGAATAATGCCATTCATGGAGAATTTCCATGAATGGACCTACAGTTTCTGAGCTGGGAGGAGGGAATTGGAGGTGGATGTTTGATCTCCCTACTAGTCTAGTAATCTTCATGGAAAACCCACTCTGGTCCTGTTCTACCAGAAGCATTGGGAGTAACAAGAGGGCTGACCCACCTGAGGTGATCTGGAGACAAAGAGTGGGAGTGCTGATCTCAGCAACTACCATGCAGATCTCAGTAGCTGCTCTTCTTTCTGATCAGTGGGGCACCATAGTACTTCAGAGGTGCACGATCCACAGGAAGGCCCAAATCCCTGGCCGGATTTCCCATACAGCCCACATGTTCATATGGAATGTCTCACTGACTCAGAAGCAACTGAAAGGTTAGCAGTTAAGTTGGTCAAACAGGAAAGAATCTGAGTGCTCAAAGACAGAACATTTGAAATTATCTTATTAGAAGAGCAAAAAGAAAAAAGAATTTAAAAAGTGAGGAAGGCCTACAGGAATTATGAGACACTATCAAGTGAAATAACATCTGCATAATAGGAGTTCCCAAAGGAGATAAGAAAGAAAAAGGCCTAGAACACATATTTAAGGAGATAATAGGTGATAATTTCCCAAATATGGAAAAAGACAACACCATCCAGATACAAGAAGCTCAGAGGTCACCAGTCAAATTCAACCCAAAGAAGAGTTCCCCAAGGCACGTCATAATCACGTTATCAAAAATCAAAGACAAAAGGAGAATACTGAACGCAGCAAGAAAAAGAGAGAAAAATATATCACATTCAACAAAGCCTCAACATGACCTTCAGCAGATTTCTCAAGAGAAACCCTGCAGACCTAGAGAGAGTAGGATGGTATATTCAATGTTTTGAAGGGAGGGAAAAAACAGTCAAGAATACTGTACCCAGAAAAGCTATCCTTCAAACATGATAGTGTGACAAAGACTTTCTCAAACAGATAAAAGCTGAGACAATTTATCAACACCAGACCTCTCTTAACAGAAATGCTAAGGAAGTTCTTCAATCTGAAAGATAGATGCTAACGTGTAACAAGAAAACATCTAAAGGTATAAAACTTATAAAACTTACTAGTAAAAGTGAATATACAGATAAATTCAGAATACTCTAATACTGTAATTAAGGCATTAAAACCACTTATATTTTTAGTATTAAGACTAAAATATAACACCATTAAAGATAATAATAACTATAATAATGGGTTAGAAGGCAATATAAAAAAATGTAATTTGAAATATCAGAAAACCAAAAAGTAGAGGAGATACCGTTAAAGTGTAGAGTTTAATTTTGCTTCTTTGCTTTGTTAATAAAGTAGTTATCCATTTAAAATAACATATTATAACTATAAGAGTGTTTTATAAGCTTCATGGTAACCACAAAGCAAAAATTTATAATGGATACATTTATAATAGAAAAATAAATAGCAGGCAATCAAAACATCTCTACTAGATAAAACCACTTAACTACAAAGGAAGACAGAAAAAAGGAAGAAAGGGTCTACAAAACAACCAGAAAACAAGTAACAAAATGGTAGTAGTAAGTCCTTACCTATCAATAATAATCTTGAATGTAAATGAATTTAATTATCCAATTAAAAGACACAGAGTGGCCGAATGGATTAAAGAAAAAATAAGGCCTAACTATATGTTGCCTACAAGAAACTCACTTCACCTATAAATACACACAAGACTGAAAGTGAAAAAATGGAAAAAGATATTTTGATGAAAAATGGAATAGCTATACTTATATTAGATAAAAACCAGGGCTGGGCACGGTGGCTCAAGCCTGTAATCCCAGCACTTTGGGAAGGCAAGGTGGGCGGATTACCTGAGGTCAGGAGTTTGAGACCAGTCTGGCCAACATGGTGAAATTCCATCTCTACTGAAAATATAAAAAAATTAGCTGGGGGGCATGGTGGCATGCACCTGTTATCCCAGCTACTTGGGAGGCTGAGGCAGGAGAATCACTTGAACCCAGGAGGCAGAGGCTGCAGTGAGCCAAGATGGTGCCACTGCACTCCAGCCTGGGCGACAGAATAAGACTCCATCTCAAAAAAAAAAAAAAAAAAGGAATAGCTATACTTATATTAGATAAGAAACCAAAAATGAGCAGGATAGCTATACTAAAATAGACTTTAAGTAAGAATGGCAAAAAAAAAGGCAAAGAAGGCCATTATGTATTTATAAATGAGTCAATATAGCAAGAGAGTATAAAAATGATAAATACATATGTGCCCAACACTGGACATCTAAATATAGAAAGCAAATATATTAATAGACCTAAAGGGAGAGATTGACTGCAATGCCATAATAGTAGGATATTTCAATGGCCCACTTTCAGCAATGGAAAGGTCATCCAGACAGAAAATCAACAAAGAAACATTAGAGTTAAACTACACTATAGACCAAATGGACCCAATGGACATTTACAGAACATTTTATCCAATAGATGTAGTATACACATTCTTATTAACATATGGAACATTCTCCAGGATAGACCATATGTTAAGCCACAAGACAAGCCACAAAATATTTTTAAAAATCAAGATCATATTAAGTATCTTTTCTGACCACAATGGAATAAAATTAGATATCAATAAGAGAGGAACTTTGGAAACTGTACAAATGCACGTACATTTTACAACATGCTCCTCAATGACCAAAGGGTCAGTGAAGAAACTGAGAAGAAAATTTAAATATTTATGAAAATAAATGAAAATGAAAACACACCATACCAAAACATATGGGACACAACAAAAGTAGTACCGATAGGGAAGTTTATAGCCATAAACACCTACATCAAGAAAGTCAAAAAATGTCAAATAAACAAACTAATGATATACCTCAAGAAACTAGAAAAGCAAGAACAAAACAAACCCAAAATTAGTAAGACGAAAGAAATAATAAAGATTAGAGCAGAAATAAATGAAATTGAGACTAAAATAATATAAAAGATTAACATAACAAAAGTTAGTTTTAAAAAAAGGTAAACAAAATTGACAAGCCTTTAGCTAGACTAAGAAATAGAATCTGAGATTTAGAAAATATGTTACATGTGATACCACAGAATACAAGGAATTATTAGAGACTAGTATGAAAAACTATGTGCCAATAAATTGAAAAACCTAGAGGAAATGAGTAAACTCTTAGACACATACAACCTGCGAAGATTGAACTATGAAAAAACAGAAAACATAAACAGGCCAATAATACATAATGAGATTGAATCAGTAATAAAAAGTCTCCCAATAAGAAAAGTCAAGGACTGGATGGTTTGACTGTTGAATTCTACCAAACTTGCAAAGAAGAATTAATACCAATTCTTCTCAAACTTTTCCAAAAAACTCCAGAGGAGGGAATTCTTTCTAACTCACTCTACAAGGCCAGCATTACCCTGATACCAAAACCAGAGAAGGACACACACAAAAAAGAAAACTACAGACTAATATCCCTGATGACCGTAGATGCAAAAATCCTCAACAAAATACTAGCAAACTGAATGCAACAGCACATCAAAAAATTAAAACACCATGGTCAAGTAGGACTTATCTAGGGATGCAAAGATGATTCAACATACACAAATCAACAACTGTGATACGTTGCTTGAACAGAATGAAGGACAGAAACCATATGATTATCTCAATAGATGCAGAAAAAGCATTTGATAAAATTCAACATTTCTTATGATAAGAACTCTCAACAAATTAGGTATCAAAGAAATGTACTTCAAAACAATAAAGGCCATATATGACAAACTCACACCTAATGTTATACTGAACAGGGAAAATTTGAAAGCCTTTCCACTAAGATCTGGAACAAGACAAGGATGCCTACTTTAACTATTTTTATTCAACATAGCACTGGAAGTCCAAGGTCAGAGCAATTAGGCAAAAAAAAAAAAAAAAGAGAGAGAGAGAGAGAAAGAAAGAGAGAGAGAGAAAAGAAAGAAAAGGAAAGGAAAAGGAAAGGAAAGGAAAGAAAAGAAAAGAAAAGAAAAAAGAAAAGAATGGGAGGCCAAGGTGGGCAGATCACGAGGTCAGGAGATTGAGACAATCTTGGCTAACATGGTGAAACCCTGTCTCTACCAAAAATACAAAATTTAGCCGAGCGTGGTGGCAGGTGCCTGTAGTCCCAGCTACTCAGGAGGCTGAGGCAGGAGAATGGCGTGAACCCGGGAGGCGGAGGTTGCAGTGAGCCGAGATCGCCCACTGCACTCCAGCCTGGGTGACAGAGTGAGACTCTGTCTCAAAAAAAAAAAAAGAAAGGGCATCTAAATTGGAAAAGAGAAAATCAAAATTTTCCTGTTTGCAAACAACTTGATCTCATATTTTTAAAATCCTAAAGACTCCACTAAAAAACTATTAGAACTGATTGATGAATTCAGTAAAGTTGGATAATACAAAAATCAATGTACAAAAATTAGTAACGGCTGGGAGCAGTGGCTCATGCCTGTAATCCCAGCACTTTGGGAGGCCAAGGCAGGAGATCACCTGAGGTCAGGAGTTGGAGACCAGCCTGACCAACATAGTGAAACCCTGTCTCTCCTAAAAATACAAAAAATTAACTGGGCATGGTGGTGTGGGCCTGTAGTCCCAGCTACTCGGGAGGCTGAGGCAGTAGAATTGCTTGAACCCAGGAGGTGGAGGTTGCAGTGAGCTGAGATCACACCACTGCACTCCAGCCTGTGTGATACAGCGAGACTTTGTCTTAAAAAAAAAAAAAGTAGCATTTCTTTACACTAATAGCAAACAATCTAAAAAAAATTAAGAAAGCAATTTTATTTATAATAGCTATAAAAATGCCTAGAAGTAAATTTAACCAAGAAAGTGAAAGATATTTCCAATGAAAACTATAAAACACTGATGAAATAAAGAGGACATAAAAAAATGGAAAGACATACTATGTTCAGAGGTTGTAAGAAATAATATTATTAAAATGTCTACACTACCCAAAGTGATCTACAGATTCAATGCAATTCTTATTAAAATACCAGTTACATTCTTCACAGAAATAGAAAAAACAATCCAAAAATGTGTATGAAACCACAAGGAGCCTGAATAGCCAAAGACATCCTGAGCAAAAAGAACGAAGCTGGAGGCATCACTCTACCTGACTTCAGAATATTCTACAAGGCTATAGTAACCTAAGCAGTATGGTACTAGCATAAAAACAGGCATATAGACCAATGAAACAGAATAGAGAACCCAGAAATAAATTCACCTATTTGCTACCTGATTTTCAACAAAAGTGCCAAGAACATATATTAGGGAAAGGACAGTCTTTTCAATAAATGGTGCTGGGACAATTGAAGAATACATGGAAGAATAAAACTAGACCACTATCTCTCACCATATACAAAAACCAACTCAAGATAGATTAAAGAGTTAAAGATGAGAAACTATGAAACTACTAGAAGAAAACAGGAGAAATGTGTTAGGATGTTAGTCTGGGCAAAGATTTTTATGGATAAGACCTCAAAAGCACAGGCAACAAAAACAAAAACAGACAAATGGGATTATATAAAATTTTTTAAACTTCTGCACATCAAAGGAGCCAATCAACAGAGTGAAGAAACAACCTACAAAGTGGGAGAAAATATTTGCAAATTATCTATCCAACAAAGGATTAATATCCTGGATATAGAGGGAACTCAAACAACTCAATAGCAAAAATAATAGTCATAGGCTGGGCACAGTGGCTCATACCTATAATCCCAACACTTTGGGAAGCCAAGGCTGGTGGATCACGTGAGGTGAGGAGTTTGAGACCAGCCTGGCCAACATGGTGAAACCCCATCTCTACTAAAATTACAAAAATTAGCCTGGCATGGTGGCATGCGCCTGTAATCCCAGCTACTCAGGAGGCTGAGGCAGGAGAATCGCTTGAACCCGGGAGGCAGAGGTTGCTGTGAGCCAAGATGGCACCACTGCACTCCAGCCTGGGCAGCAGAGTGAGACTCCATCTCAAATAAATAAATAAATAAAATTAAAATAATAATAATAATAGTAATAATTTGTTTTAAAAATGGGCAAATGATCTGAATAGACATTTCTCAAAAGAAGACATACAAATGGCTGACAGGTATGTGAAAAAATGCTCAACACCACTAATCGTCAGGGAAATACTAATAAAAACCACAATTAAATATTATCTCACCCCACTTAAAGTAGCTGTTATCAAACAGACAAAAAATAACAAATGCTGGTAAGGATGTGGAGAAAGGTGAACTTTTATACACTGCTGGTGGGGATGTAAATTAGGACAGTCATTATGGAAAACAGTATGGAGTTTCCTTTAAAAACTAAAACTAGAAATACCATGTGATCCAGCCATACCACTACTGGGTATGCAGCAAAGACAATAAAAATCAGTACGTGTATTAGTCTGTTTTCATACTGCTATAAAGAACTGCCTGAGACTGGGTAATTTATAAAGGAAAGAGGTTTAATTGACTCACAGTTCAAATGGCTCAGCAGGCCTCAGGAATCTTACAATCATGGCAGAAGGTGAAGGGGAAGCAAGGCACCTTCTTCACAAGGTGGCAGGAAGGAGAAATGCTGAGTGAAGAGGAGAAGAGCCCATTATAAAACCATCAGATCGCATGAGAACCCAGTCACTATCATGAGAACAGCATGGTGGGGGGGACTGCCTCCATAATTCAATTACCTCCACTCAGTCTCTCCCTTGACACATGGGGATTATGGGGATTACAATTCAAGATGAGATTTGGGTGAGGACACAAAGCCTAATCATATCGGTATGTCAAAGAGATAGCTACACTCCCATGTTTATTGCATCACTATTCACAATAGCAAAGATATAGAATCAACTATGTGTCCATTAACAGATGAATGAATAAAGATAATGTGGTATATATACATAATGGAATATTATTCAGCCATAAAAAATAATGAAATTCTGATGGCTGACTGTGGTGGCTCACACCTGTGCTCACAGCCCTTGGAAGGTTTGAGGTGGGAGGATCACTTGAGCCCAGGAGTTTGAGACCTGCCTGGGCAAAAAAGTGAGACCCCATCTCTACAAGAAATAAAAATAAAAAATTAGCCAGGCATGGTGGCACACACCTGTGGTCCCAACTACATGGGAGGCTGAGGCAGGATCGCTTGAGCCCAGGGGGTCAAGGCTGCAGTGCGCCATGTTTGTACCACTACACTCCGCACCGCTACACTGCAGCCTGGGCAACAGAGCAAGACTCTGGAGAGAGAGAGAGAGATGAAATCCTGTCATTTGAGGCAAAGTGGATGACCCTGGTGCTGGGGGACATCATGTTGAATGAAATAAGCCAGACACAGAACGACAAACATTGCGTGTTCTCATTCATATGTGGGAGCTGAAAAAGTTGATCTCATAGAAGTATAGAGTGAAACACTAGATGTTACTAGAGGCTGGGAAGGATAAACGGAGGGGGAGATAGAGAGAGAATGATTGATGGTATGAAATTACAGTCACATAGGAGGAATTTGTTCCAGTGTTCTATAGAACAGTAGGGTAACTATGGTTAACAATAATTTATCGTATATTTCAGAATAGGTAGAAATGATTTCAGATGTTCTTAACACAAAGAAATGATAAATGTTTGAGTGATGGATATGCCAATTACCCTGATTTGATCATTATACATTGTATGCATGTATTGAAATATCACATGTATCCCATAAATATGTACAATTTTTGTGTCAATTAAAAGTAAAAAAAAGACAGTTTTTACTGTCTGTGAGTCTATAATTATTCCAAAATAAAAAAGTTTAAAACACACATACAGCTTTTTGTTTTTTAACAAATTAAGTTTTATCATATAGATAGAGCTTTTTAAAAACCCAACAGGGAACAATTTCTATATTCTGCTTGGCAACCTTCTTTTTCCAGGTGAATATCTATAGAATTACCTCATTCTTTACCTCATTCTTTTAACATTAAAATAGTACTATTCTGTACTTACGGATATATCATAATTTATTTAACTATCATCTACTGATGAGCATCGAGATTGTTTTTACATTTTCACTGTTTCAAGAAAATGCTGTAATAAACACTGCTTCTCAATATGCCTTTCTGGACTTTTGGTATTATTTCCAAAGTTTCCTAAGTGTGTTATTGCTGGCTATAAGTGTATGTATAATTTCTATTTTAACACACACAGGCAAATTATGCTCCTTCACTCTTGCACTGGTTTATATACCATTCAACATTACAAAGGAGTTCCAATTCCCCCACTCTCACTGTGGATGGATGCTCTAGGTCTACTTAATCTTTGACACTCAGTGGGTTAAAATCATGTCTTCCTGTTTCACCTTGTATATATTTGTTTTTGAGGTTGAGAATTTTTTATTTCTTTATAACCATTAGAATTTCTGCTCCTGTCAATTGCCTGTATATGTGCTCTTCTTCCTTGTACACCCCACCATTACTGAATGTTAGCCTCTGGATTGCAGAGTCTTCGTTTGTTTACTTCAGCACCCTATCCTCAGCATGTAGGATAGTGCTGGGCACATGCTTGGGATTCATCAAAACCATTAGAAAAAGATGGATTGATGAATAGCTATTTTCCTATTTCACTGTTCATCTTTTTCTTATTGACTTGTAGAAAATATTTGCATATTGGGAATATTAATGTCAATTTTCCCAGTCTATTGCTATCTTTTTTAAAAGATATATTTATTTATTGGTATTGTTTCCAAAGAAATAATTACTTGATACCAAAATAGAATTACTTGGATAGGGTGGTGAAGTAAACAACATGCAAAAAAGAAAATACTTCAAAAAGTAATCTTCCTCCTCACTCTGTATTACAGCTGCCTACATCTGGTCCCAGCACATCCGTTACCAGTTTCTTGGGTCATCCTGAGCTGCTGTATGTGTGGACACACTGATGTCATCTAACCTGGCTTATAGTGTCTTCCATCTTTCAAGCTATTTTTACATAATCAAACAACACTGTTCATCCTGTAGGATTTCTGCCAGCCTGGATTTTTGCTGATTGTTTCCCCGTGGTGTCTTTTAACATGTTTCTCTTCTCCCTATATTCCCTGTAAATTAGTGAGGTCAAATCACTTCTGTACTCAAAATCCTCCACTGGCTTCTCAAAATGCAAGCCAGAGACCCTGCAATGTCCTCCAAGGAGCTGTGTTAGTGCTGATCAGAACAATGTTACCTGTCCAGCACACTGTGGGGCTCTTGTCCCATGCATATGCTCAGCCACCAGTTCTAGGGTCCTCATTGCCAGCTAGCCAGCAAATGACCCATTTCCAAAATCCCTTTTAACAGGTGGCTTCCTAGGACCACTCCCGGCACCAACTATATTACAATGAATTCACATTCTGAGATGGAAAAAGGCTTACAGAGGGGTTATTGGAAAGTGCTGGCAGTTATGCGTCTTGCAGATGGGAATAAGGGAACAAGGAAGGCAGGACTGGAGAGAGATAGAAACCATCCTGTAATGTGGTGACAGATCCTAGATCCCAGGGGGAGCTCTTGAGCTGGAACAATGCCTTATAATTGCTCCAAACTGAAGCAGGACAGGCTGGCTTTTGTATCCCTACATCATCAGCCAGTCACTGACTATGTGTGGGCTGCTCACACCCAGGGGCCAATTCCCCACAGCCAGGGCAATTCCCAGTGGATACTGGTCAGCAACAGTATTCTCAGCAGCTGAGAGATGAGTGCATCTGCCCTGGAGAAGAGATATGGGAGGAGTGCCCCAGAACCCATGATAGCCAGGCCTCCAGTCTTGGTCTGGTCTCATATGATAGCAGTCATAGAGTTGACACTACTTTCTACCCAGTATTCCCTCAAGGCAAAGGGATCATGGAGATTAGCATTTCTCTCCTTTTTTAAAATCTAACTACTGTATCTTTCTTGCGGAAGGGAGGCTCAGAAAAATTTGACAGCTCCCTCATGCCACTTAAGAGCCGTGGGAACACAGGTAAGACTGTCCCAGAACCCATGTGTCCCTGGCATCCCATTCAGTCATTGTCACGCTACAGTTCCCACTGCAAAAGGGCATGAGACACTCCTGTGAGGTACCAGAGTTCTGGAGAGAAAGAGCGAACAGAGCTCCTCTGCTCTCAGATCTCCAAACTTACTCTGCCTCTGTTTATGCTGTCCAAACAGGAGCCATAGCCATGTGTGGGTATTGAAATTTCAATTAATGTGAGGTCTTGCTTCCTTTCCAGCTGTCTTCTGCCCCACAGGCCAGAGAGGATTTTCATGTCCTTTCTAGTGTGCATGTGTGTGTGACCATGTGTCTGTGTGAGTGTAGGGGGGCCATACTGGTTGATAGTTTAAACAACTCTCCCGGTAGCTGTCCCATTCATCTTATTCTTTCCTATTTCCTCAGTGATATCTGTTATTAAATTGCTGGCCTTCCATCAGACTCTTGAAAAGAGGAAGGAGTTGGTCACACTGTGACTTACTAAAAGTGTCCTATGAAAATTCAATGCTTTTTTATTGTATATGAAGCTATTAAAATAATATAGATTAATATATTTTATTACTTGACTTGAAAGTTAGATTATTTTATCATTATGCAGCATGCATATCTTTACCATAACTGAGTTCTTTTAAAAAAGAAAAAGAAAACCAGAATTCTGGAATGCCGCTGTTCTGGCAAGCGAAAATCTGAGAAAAAGAGAATCTCATCTTATCCCAGTGATTGTTTCAGAAGGAACATCGGATACAAATGAACTGGTAAATATCTAGCAGAGGAGGAGGGAGGGTTGAGGAGGAGGGAGGGAAGTTCTGCAGTCAGTAAATACACAGTGGCTGCTCTCAGGAGCAGAGTTTTATGAAGGCCATGTTATCACACAGCTGCATATTTTTGTTCTCTCTCTCCTTCTGCACAAAGGAAGGAAAGATTCAAGAGATATAGGAAGAGGAAATGATATGGGCAGAAAGATCTCTGTCTCCACCCACACCCCAGTGGAGCTGTAAACAGGCAGTTAAAAGTCTGTACTCCCGAAGAAAAATCAGATCTTAAATGTAAGCTTCCAGAAGGAATCGTGAAGCCAGGCTTCTCTCCTGCTACTGAATGCAGGAGATGTACATATTCCTTAAAACATGCTCACATTGTTTAAATTATAAAGGTAACACATGCTCAGTCTAGGAAATATGAAAAATGTAGACAAGCACGGAGAAGAAAATAAAAATCACCATCCAGAGATAAACACCATTATCATTCCTTCTGTTTTATTAAACATACACACACATTCTTTTACATTTTAACATAATTGGGAATGTACCACAGATACTATTCACGTCCTTTTTTTCTTTTTTACATTATATCATGAGTATATTCTCATTCCATTAAAAATTATTTTAAAATATCATTTTAATGACCTATATTTCACCTTGTAAACATATCAGAATTTATTGAACCATTCCCCAGATATCAGACTTCTAATCACATTTTCTGTCTTTCTAGTAAATATCACAGCAATAAACAATTGTTTACCTCTGCTTGTCCGTAGAAATGGAAGTCCTAGGTGAAAAGACATCAATT
Source organism: Hylobates moloch (assembly GCF_009828535.3). Classification (NCBI taxonomy): domain Eukaryota; kingdom Metazoa; phylum Chordata; class Mammalia; order Primates; family Hylobatidae; genus Hylobates; species Hylobates moloch. The sequence continues at coordinate 28,774,384 of NW_026652290.1, read as the reverse complement.
TTTATAAAGTTTTTGATGCACACATGGCCAGGTACCCATCAGGCAAGCCTCTACCTGCTTAAACTCCAAACTTAGACAAGATCAAACTGTTTTCTACAGGTAATACGGAATCAAAGGATACACTTTTTGAGTGTCCTGAACCTTCTAAGATAGTTATGGGGTGTCCCAGTTACCAATTCATTGCTTTTCAACTCCAAATTCACCCTTTTTGCTTGCTCTGTGAAAATCAAGCTGGGACCTATAAATATTTTTCTTTTTCCAAGGAAAGTTTTGTGAGTAGAGGGCGCTGGAGAGACATTGCAGGAGGAAAGAGTTTTGCTTCCTGCTTCCAGTGCACTGCCTAGTTCAATAGCTTCCTGTGGCAAGCACAGCTTCTCCTGTCCCAGGCTCCTGCAACACCTGGAGGCCAGCAGCTTCCCCTGGCACTCCACCTGTGGTGGTTTTATAGTGGAGTGCCTCCACTGACACCTCCCTAGGAGCAGCTTTCCCTAGCACCCTAGAAGACTGACTTCCAGCAAGTTGTGCTGGCAAGCACCTAAGCAACTCTGCTATCATATAGGCCCAAGTAGCCCCCAGCATAGCAGCTGCTCCTTATGTCTGCCATTCCTCTATTCTTTAGAGTTCTCTTTTTGTTCTTTTAGCCAATCCCTTGTTATCCAATTCACTTTTATGATTTATTCTTTATATTGAACTTTTCCTGTTCAAATTATTGTGTGGTGTCTCTCTTCTGCTTAGATCCTGACTGATCCAGGGGCTAGCTTGTCCTGAGCTCAGAGAAGATCTCTCTAATGAGTGATGTGGTTTTGAGAGGTGACAGCGTGCTGGCAGTCTTCACAGCCCTCGCTCACTCTCGGTGCCTCCTCTGCCTGGGCTCCCACTTTGGTGGCACTTGCGGAGCCCTTCAGCCCACCACTGCACTGTGGGAGCCCCTTTCTAGGCTGGCCAAGGCGGGAGCCGGCTCCCTCGGCTTGTGGGGAGGTGTGGAGGGAGAGGCGCCAGCGGGAACCGGGGCTGCGCGGCGCTTGCGGGCCAGCTGGAGTTCCCGGTGGGCCTGGGCTTGGTGGGCCGGCACTCGGAGCAGCCGGCCAGCCCTGCCAGCCCCGGGCAATGAGGGGCTTGGCACCCGGGCCAGCGGCTGCGGAGGGTGTACTGGGTCCCCCAGCAGTGCTAGCTCACCGGCGCTGTGCTCGATTTCTCACTGGGCCTTAGCTGCCTTCTCATGGGGCAGGGCTCGGGACCTGCAGCCCGCCATGCCTGAGCCTCCCACCCCCTCCATGGGCTCCTGTGCCGCCCGAGCCTCCCCGACGAGCGCCACCCCCTGCTCCACAGCGCCCAGTCCCATCAACCACCCAAGGGCTGAGGAGTGTGAGCGCACGGCGTGGGACTGGCAGGCAGCTCCACCTGCAGCCCTGGTGGGGATCCACTGGGTGAAGCCAGCTGGGCTCCTGAGTCTGGTGGAGATGTGGAGAACCTTTATGTCTAGCTCAGGGATTGTAAATAAACCAGTCGGCACCCTGTGTCTAGCTCAGGGTTTGTGAGTGCACCAATCGACACCCTGTATCTAGCTGCTCTGGTGGGACCTTGGAGAACCTTTGTGTCGATACTCTGTATCTAACTGATCTGATGGGGACGTGGAGAACCTTTATGTCTAGCTCAGGGATGGTAAACGCACGTCAGCGCCCTGTGAAAACACACCACTGGGCTCTACCAATCAGCAGGATGTGGGTGGGGCCAGATAAGAGAATAAAAGCAGGCTGCCCCAGCCAGCAGTGGCAACCCGCTCGGGTCCCCTTCCACACTGTGGAAGCTTTGTTCTTTCCCTCTGCAATAAATCTTGCTACTGCTTACTCTTTGGGTCCACACTGCCTTTATGAGCTGTAACACTCACCGCAAAGGTCTGCAGCTTCACTCCTGAAGCCAGCGAGACCACGAGCCCACCGGGAGGAACGAACAACTCCGGACGCGCCACCTTAAGAGCTGTAACACTCACCGCGAAGGTCTGCAGCTTCACTCCTGATCCAGCGAGACCACGAACCCACCAGAAGGAACAAACTCCGGACACGCCGCCTTTAAGAACTGTAACACTCACCGCGAGGGTCCGCGGCTTCATTCTTGAAGTCAGTGAGACCAAGAACCCAGCAATCCCGCACACAGTTTGACTCCTCAGAACAGTCTGGATCCCAGCTCCAAGTGTACTGTGTTGCAGTTTTAAATAATTGAAACTCTGGCTTAAATTTCCTCTTATGCTTTCAGGCTGCAAAGCCTTATTTACATTTAATTTAGGAGGCCAAATACAGGTACTACTGAACGATTGATTCTTCTTTCCTGAAAGCCTCCACCAAGTTCAGTCAAATCCTCCTTCATTTCTTCTCTCCTCCTCTCTGCTGATGTCTCTTCCATCTCCCTCTCCCCATTTTGGACACCTGGCCCTCCACACACAGCAACACATTCTTGCTGTCACCAGGTGGTTCTCCTCTCTGCATATTGCTCCTCTACTCAAAACCAGTGGCATCTGGGTTCACAGTCTCCAGTCCTGACCTCGGGTGATTAGCAACCTTATGAACTGATGAAGATCGTTTATTTTTGCTCTCCCATTACCATGAGAACCACCAGCAGATGATGCTGCCTGACTTGCCCCACAAATAAAGATATCAAGGAAAACAACTATTCTGCTCTGTTTGGTCTAAAAGCAAACCCTTGGTTTAAGGACGGTTGAACTATTATTAAGTAATAATCAATTTCTCCTTCTCTGATTGCTGAACATGATACATGTCCTTCAAAATCCAAATCACGAATCATTGTTTCAGTGATTCTTTCTGCCAGCTTATCAGTAGAAATGAATCCCTTCTTCCTCTGCACCCTTAGTGTGTTTATCCCTTGGCTGGGGTGCACATCACTGTTGTCTGGGTTAAAATTGAGTTTCCCATCATTTTGTGAACTCCTAAGAAGGTATTATGTCTTTTTCATTTTTGTGTTGGTTCATAATAAATGCCGAATTGATGGATGCTCTATCGTTATATTAACAGTAGTAAATATCAGTACTATGTGATAAAAATACAGAGGAAAATAACCACCAGATTAAGATGAACTCTAGACAGTGATTCTCAAACTTTAGCTTGCATCAGAGCCCCCGGGAGGGCTTATTAAAACAGATTCCTGGGCCCTACTTGTACAGTTTCTAACTTAGTAGGCCTGGGGTTGGAACCTCAAATTTGTGTTTTTACCAAGTCCCCAAGTGACGCTGAAGCCGCTCTTCAGGGGCCATACTCGGACCCACTAGGCTAGCCCACTCCATCTGCTTCAATATTCCCTCCAAATGCACTTCTGTAATCCTTAGATTAATCCCAGGTGTGAGCAGGACCCCCCACAGTGCATTTTTTCCTAGAGCAGCACCTGTAATAGAATCACAGATTCCTGACAGATATTTCAATCATAGAATCTCCAGAGTTTTTTTTTTTTAATTCCAATTTTGCACCCGAAGCAGAAATCCCTTTGACCACCAGTGCCCCCAGTCATCCTATTCCTCTTGCATCTGCCACTCTCTGAGTTGGACATGAACAGTTTCCACCTCGCCTGGCTGCCTCTGATGAACCCAGGACTGAACAATGATGTCTAGATGTCAGCTCACCAGCACTAGGGACTGTCACCCATGCTGGCTCCTGTGGGCACCTCTCTCGTTTTGAAATTCTCATCCATCTGTTACCAATTCATTCCAGACCCTCACAGGAGATAAGTGTTCGATCAGTCTGGATGATACTTGGGTTTAACTTAGGGACTTCACGGAGCTGCAGTATCTCCCAATTGGCCAAGTACCTGTTGAAAGCAATTTGGTCTCTCAAGCCCCGCCTCGTCCCCACCCACTGCGTTTGTTTGTTTTTTTTTTTTTTTCCAGGCGTTCCCTGCTGGCTCCCCCAGAGGGCGCACCCGCCCCAGGCCAAATCCCCAAGGAGTCCCCTTCTCTGGGTTGCAGAACAGGGTCCTTCTCTGGGCCAGGGGGCTCTCTGGGGAGAGAAACTGGGTGGCCCAGACTGGCTTCTCACAGGAACAGACGGCAGGGTGCAGGCACTGGACAGGAGCCATCTGCTTGGGTTTGGTGGGTGGATACAAATCCTGCTCTGACACTAAATCCCTGTGTGACCTTGGGCAAGTTACTCACTGAGGTCTCTGAAACCACAGGAAATTGCACGATTCATTTGAAGATTTAAGGAGAAAATGCATTTAAAGCACTTTCCTCCAGCCTGGTGCATAGCACTGTTATATTAGTTACTATTAAGTTTGGATCAATTGACTTCTGTTTGAGTTGAGTATTTTGTCATCTGATGGAGGGATGTCTGCAGAAAAGAGCCACAATTGGGACTCCACAATTAGAGGAAAGTGGGGATAGATAAGGAGGGAGCAGAGTAGACTGGGGGTGGGGAGGAACCAACGTGAGTTTAGTAATACTATGTGCCATTTGTTTTGCAGACATTGTCTGATATCATCCTTGGAATAAAGCAAAGCAAATACAAGAAAACCATCCCTGTTTTACAGGTGAGGAATGAGGTGTAAGGAGGATAAATAAAAAACTCATCCAAGGACAGCAGGTAGCAGAGCTGGGCTTTGAGCCCGGGAGTTGAAAGACTGTGCAGCTTATCAGAGTAGGTTGCTTGGAAGCCAGGGCACTGCAGAAGCTCAAGGCGAAGGGCACCTGGACAAGGGCAAAGGGGACTCAGCAAGGAGACAGGATTGACCAGCAGGCTGGGTCTTGGAGGACATTGTTCCTAGAGCTCCCCTAGAGCTAGTTACAAAGGCCAAGGCCCCAGACCTGCCCACCCCACACACAGCCCAGCAAACCTCCCTCTGCTCCTGAAATTATATCCCAGACCTCCTGACTTTTGTCCCTTACCGACTCTCTCTCGAGATTGGACCACAAATGGATATATCACCTGAGTGAGGCGAAGTTTAATAGTCTGGTGCCAGGCTGCCTGGGTTTGCATCCCAGCTCTGTCACTAACCAGCTCTGAGCCCTTGTGCAAATTATTTAACTGTTCTGGCTCTCAGTTTTCTTATCTGTAAAGTGAGAAAATAATAATATTCACCTCTCAGGATTGTCATGAGTTTAAAAGAATGATATTTGTGAGGCCCTTAGCAGTGCCTGGCATAGAAGAAGAATAGGTCAGGGGTTATGGGAGTGTTATCTGACAGGTCAAAGATTGGTTTGGCTTGGCTTTGTTACTAGCCAGCCTGGCCACCTGCAGAAGTTGTTTCCTGTCTCTTGTCAGCAGTTTCCTCTCTATAAGTGATAGCAGAATCTTTTGGCTAGTACTAGGTGTCCACACTATTCTATGCTCTTGACATGCATTGAATAATAGAACGCTACTGGCCACCCTCAGAGATACGTGCTATATTATCCCATTTTACAATAGGGACACCGAAGTTCAGACAGGTGAAGAGGTGAAGAGATGCGTCCAACATCACAAGACTACAGGGAGCAAAATTGAGCATTCCATAGACATAATCCCGTAATGAAATACTGTGGGTAAACAGCTCAGCGTCGGCCAGGTGCAGTGGCTCACACCTGCAATCCCAGCACTTTGGGAGGCCAAGGTGGGTGGATCACATGAGGCCAGGAGTCTGAGACCAGCCTGGCCAACATGGTGAAACCCTGTCTGTACTAAAATTACAAAAAATTAGCCGGGTGTCATGGTGCGCGCCTTGATCCCAGCTACTCAGGAGGCTGAGGCACAATAATCGCTTGGGCTGGGGTGGCGGAGGTTGTAGTGAGGTGAGATTGTGCCACTGCACTCCAGCCTGGGTGACAGAGTGAGACAAAAACAAACAAACAAACAAAAAAACAGACTCAGCTCAGAGCAGTTTGGCTCAGGGTGGAGGAGGTAGGAAAGGGCCTGGAGCCCAGTGTCACCTGATTCCTACCTATCCCTCCCCCAGCAAGTCTCAGGACCCTCCAGCTCAGGAGACCACAGAGTACTTTCCCAATGCCTTTAGTGTTATTTAGCCACCCATAACTGTTTTCTTCATCTCCATGCTCAGGGTCTACACCTGACTTTAGGATAAAATATACCTCTTCTGAATCTCTACTTTTTCCCTATACAGTCTTTCCATCTGGAAGGCTCTGGATGTCTGCCCCATGCGTTTTAATAATAATTAGCACAGCTCATGTTTATTGAGACCTTACTATATGCTAGACACCTGAGGAAAAATCCTTTGAAACATTAGCTCATTTAGGCTTCAGAACAACCCCATGAATTTGGAATTATTTTGTCTCCATTTTACAGATTTTTCTACCACTGCATGTTGCTTCTCCTGCTAAATTGTGTCCTACGCACATGCTATCTTCAGCTGTGTTGTTCCTTCCTTTCTTTTAATGAGCACATGTCTTATCTGCCCTCTTCTGTTACTTACTAGCTCCTTGACCTTGGGCACGTTATTTATGTCGAAAGGCCTGATGGGAGGCGAAAATGACACAATGCTTATAAAGTGCTCTGTGCCCATGCTAAGTGCTCAATAAATGGCAGTTTTGTCATTACATTATTAATAAGAACTAGATTATTGCCTTTAAATGCTTGTGGCCTCCTAGTTGTCTCCTCAGCACCCAGCCTTGCATAGTTTTAACAAAATTCTGCTGATTTACTAATATTACCTGCACACTCAGGGTATGTAATCATCTCTATTGTAGCGGGGGTGGGGAACTGAGATATGCAGTGCATCCTGGCTCTCAGCCAATCCCTGGACTTTGCAAAGGGCTATTTTCGAAGGGCCACCCTGTGGCTGGCTGTGACAAAGCCACAGTCCTGTATGCTGTGCTTATACAACTGAGAGTCCCACCCTGGGCCCTGTGGGTGATGCAGGAAGAGCCCTGACCACAGAGGACATGGAGAAGCAAAGGCAGCTCCAAGGGGGACTCTGAAGGGAACCTCCCTGTATGATCCCCTAGGGCTGCCATAGCAAACTACCATAATCTGGGGAGCTTAACACAACAGAAATTTATTTTCTCACAGTTCTGGAGGCCAGAAGTACAAAATCAAGGTGTTGGTGGGGTTGGCAGCTTCTGGAGGCTCTGAGGGAGAAGCTCTTCTGTGCCCCTCTCCTGGCTTCTGACAATTGCCAGCAATCCTTGGCATTCCCTGGCCTGCAGCTGCATCACTCCCATCTCTGTCTCCATCATCACATGGTCTTCTTCCTTGGATATGTCTCTGTGTGTCCTTTCCTGCTCTTATAAGGACCCTAGATACTGGATTCAGGACCCAGCTTAACCCAGTATGACCTCATCTTAACTAATTACATCCACAAAGACACTATTTTCAAATAAGGTCACATTTTCAGATTCTGAGTAGCTATGTGATATAGTTTAGATATTTGTCCCCGCCCAAATTTCATGTTGAATTGTAATCCCCAGTGCTGGAGGTGGGGCCTGGTGGGAGGTGTTTGGGTCATGAGGGCAGATCCCTCATGGCTTGGTGCTGTCTTATTGATAGTGAGTGAGTTTTCATGACATCTGGTTGTTTAGGCTGAGGCAGGAGAATGGCGTGAACCTGGGAGGTGGAGCTTGCAGTGAGCTGAGATTGCACCACTGCACTCCAGCCTGGGCGACAGAGCGAGACTCCGTCTCAAAAAAAAAAAAAAAAAAGTGTGTGGCACTGGGTTGGGTGCAGTGGCTCACGCCTGTAATCCCAGCACTTTGGGATGCCAAGGTGGGCAGACTGAGGTCAGGAGTTCAAGACCAGCCTGGCCAACATGGTGAAACCCTATCCCTACAAAAAAAAAAAAAAAATTAGTTGGGGATGATGGCAGGTGCCTGTAATCCCAGCTACTTGGGAGGCTGAAATGGGAGAATTGCTTGAACTTAAGAAGCAGAGGTTGCAGTGAGCCAAGATCATGCCATTGCACTCCAGCCTGGGTGACTGAGCAAGACACCGTTCCCCGACACACACACCCCCCAAAAAAGTGTGTCGCACCCACCTCCCACCCCCTTGCTCCTGCTCTGGCCATGTAATATGTCTGCTTCCCCTTCACCTTCTGCCATGATTGTAAACTTCCTGAGGCCTCCCTAGAAGCTGAGCAGGTGCCAGCACCATGCTTCCTGTAAAGCCTGCAGAACTGTGAGCCAATCAAACCTCTTTTCTTTATAAACTTCCCAGTCTTTGGTATCTCTTTATAGCAATGCAAGAATGGCGTAACACACTATGCATTTTTTCTTTCAATTTTTTAAATATATGAAAACATCACACAATGCAAAGAAATATAGAATGTATTATGAGACTGATGATACTTGTCTGAAGATAACTGACAGCAATGGTTAAATTAGTCATGCTGCTAATTTATCTCCAAAAGTTTGTTTAGCATATCAGAAATTTTTCTTTCTTTTTTTTGAGACAGAGTCTCACTCTGTTGCCCAGGTTAGAGTGCAGTGGTACGATCTTGGCTCATTGCAACCTCCGCCTCCCGGGTTCAAGTGATTCTCCTGCTTCATCCTACTGAGTAGCTGGGATTACAGGCATGTGCCACCATGCCCAGCTAATTTTTCATTTTTAGTAGAGATAGGGTTTCACCATATTGTCCAGGCTAGTTTCGAGCTCCTGACCTCAGGTGATCTGCCCACCTCAGCCTCCCCAAGTGCTGGGGCTACAGGCAAGAGCCACTGCTCCCAGGCAGAAATATCTTTTATTAACTATGAATTAAGAAGGGGACACTATTCAACAGGCTCACTCTCTCACCTCCCATCCCATCAGTGGCAGTACTGCTGTTCCCAGGATCTGACCCAATGGTCCCTCACAGGGAGAGAGAGAGACACGGTCTACAAATTCATGAGACTACACTTAGATTCAAAGAAACACAGAAAGACTCTCCTTTAATTGGGACATCTTTACAAGGTTAGAACATGATGTTTGAATTGAACTGATGCTATCGTTCACTGAGAGTGAGGGAGAGTAGTAGTAGGGATAGAGAAGGGAAAAAAAATATAGTGTCACAAATTTAGCCCTGACTTCAGATCTGACAGGAAGACCTCCCAGTGATTTTTGAGAAAATGATGGTTAGTGTTTGGGGATTTTTTCTTTTCTCTTTTTTTTTTTTTTTAGACAGAGTTTTGCTCTTGTCCCCCAGGCTGGAGTGCGATGGTGCAATCTCGGCTTACTGCCATCTTCACTTCTCGGGTTCAAGAGATTCTCTTGTCTCAGCCTCCCAAGTAGCTGGGATTATAGGTGTGTGCCACCATGCCTGGCTAATTCTTGTATTTTTGGTAGAGATGGGGATTTCATCATGTTGGCCAGGCTAGTCTCCAACTCCTAACTTCAGGTTATCCACCCGCCTCGGCCTCCCAAAGTGCTGGGATTACAGGCATGAGCCGCTGCACCCAGCCTTGTGGATATTTTTATAATTCACTACCAAAGCCAGATATGGAAAGAACCTGTATAAATTCATTAAAGTGTAGTTGTGGGCTGCTATAACAAAATATCATAAACTGGGTAGTTTATAAACAACAGAAATGTATTTCTCACAGTTGAAGGCTAGAAGGTCCAAGATCAAGGCTGATTCAGTGTCTGTTGAGGGCCTGTTTCCTAGTTCCTAGATGGTGCCTTCCTGCTGCATTCTCACATGATGGAGGGAGTGAGGGGTCTCTTTTGGGCCTCTTTTAAAGGGCACTGATCCTAATCATGAGGGCAGAGCCCACACAACCTAATCATCAGCCACAGGCTCCACCTTTTAATTCCATCACCTTGGGGGTTAGAATTTCAACATATAAGCCTTGGGGGAGGACGCAAACGTTCATATAATAGCATGCAGCATTTGGATAAAATGTAAAGATAGATGTCTTGGCTTGAAATATATATATATATTTTAAGATGGAGTCTCACTCTGTTGCCCAGGCTGGAGTGCAGTGGCGTGATCTCAGCTCAACACAACTTCTGTCTCTCAGGTTCAAGTGATTCTATTGCCTCAGCCTCCCAAGTAGTTGGGATTACAGGCACGCACCACAATGCCCGGCTAATTTTTGTATTTTTAGTAGAGACGGGGTTTTGCCATGTTGGCCAGGCTGGTCTCGAACTCCTGACCTCAGGTGATTCAGCCACCACCTCTGCCTCCGAAAGTGCTGAGATTACAGGCGTGAGCCACTGCACCCAGCCAAAAGATTTTTAAATACTGGTTTTTTGAGGTGCTGCCTGAATGTTTTTGAGGTTTATAACTAAGGCCTTTCTGCTTCCTGTGTTTTCTGAGACAATCCACTCATTATCCAAAGCAGCATATTTGTATTTGTCTGATTGCTGTTCCAATTTGGGGGCATGTAAAACAAAACAATGGCCAGGCATGGTGGCTCATGCCTGTAATCCCAACACTTTGGGAGGCTGAGGCAGGAGGATCTCTTGAGGCCAGGAGTTCCAAACCAGCTTGGGCAATATATTGAGACCCAGTCTCTACAAAAAATTTTAAAAATTTGAAAAGTTAGCTGGGTGTGGTGGTGCATGCCTGTGGTCCTAGCTACTCAAAAGGCTGAGGGAGAAGGATCTCTTGAGCCCAGGAGTTCAAGGTTAAGGTAAGCACTCTAGCCTGGGTAACTGAGTGAGACCCTCCCTCTAAAAAATGGACCAGTTACTCTGCCCTTACCATATAGACAGTCCTTCATTCAACATATAGAGCACCTACTTGCTCAATTTTCGTGGCCCCTTTGTCCATAAAAATATATTAAAAATTGTATTTTACTATGCCATGGATACAAAGTACATGATCCAGGCTAGACTTATGTTCACTTTTTTCCCTTCCCTTTTTAAAAAAAAATTAAACATTTTCATGGGTCCGAAATATATTGTGGCCCCTGGGCACAGTGACTACTGTGCCTGGTGGATATGTTAGCCCTGCCGCTCCTGGACATTTGGACTAGTGGGGCTGGGGAATTTGCATTTGAACATTATGATCTGACTGCACCTAGAGGAAGAAAGAGATCTGTGTCTTCAGTAATGGCCTTAAATATTAAAAAAAAAAAAGAGCAGGTCCCAAGAGATGGCCCTAGGGAGACCCCCAGGTGGCTTTAACCTCAGCCCACCCTGCCCCCTGAATGAGGGGCCTGTGTGTGGTGGGGCAGGCTATCATGAGGAGAGTTGCCAGGAGCAGGAGGTGGAAGCAGAACAGAAGGTGGGAGGGGAGATTAGACATACACTTGGCGATTTCAGGATGAAGATTTTCAGCCTTTTTGGGGAGTGGGGCTGTCAATGACATCTTTGAGAGTTGTGTGGAAGCTTTGGATCCACTCCTGGAACAATGCACGTATGCAAACATGCACATATGCAAACATGAACCAACATTTACACAAACTTTTCAGGACTAACAAAGGGTTCGTAGGTCCCAGGTTCACACCCTCAGGTCCAAGGCAGCTCCTTGCAGTCTGGAGAAGAGAAACAACACACCAGGATCATTTTCCTCCCACACCTCGGGCTCCCTGCTGCTGGAATCCAGAATCCGGGCTGGAATACCCGGCTACTGTGTGGGTTAATCAGACGTCGAAGCTGGCTGGCACCTTACCACTATGGGCAGCACAGTTTCCATGGGGAAATGCATTCCTGCTTCCACAACAGACTTCTAAAGGACTCTTGCAGCACAACTGAGTTTGTCATTCGGGGGTTGGTTGTCCTGATGGTAATCCACTTTAATGAGCTCAACGGTAAGAACAAAGCAGCCTTTTCTTGTGGCCCTGGCTCTAAGCTTAAATGCTTCCCACCTCTGAATCCAAGTGTCCTGCAAGCATGGCTCTCCTGTGCAGCGACTAACCAGCACTCACTACAATAACGTGGCTCTGGAAGGAATAATTAGACTTTATGGTGGTAATTCACCCGGCTTTCACAGAACCCTCTTCTGCGTGGAGAGAAAAAGAGAAGACTTTAATTGACTCTGAATTAAACTAACTAAAAAAAAAATCCAGTCTACCAATCAGAGAAAGCAGACTTAAAATTACAGCCAGAATTTCAAGTTTCACACACTAATCTGGCTCAAAGTATTAACTCTGATATTGTTTTTGAAGTAACCATTTAAAACTAAATCAATTCAAAGATAAAAACAAAACATTGTTTTATTAAGGTAGAATGTTTTGTACAAATGAAAATAACATAAATATGCAGTATACATATAATATTTATATATTGTTTATTTAAATATATACTTATATAGGCCAGGCACGGTGACTCACACCTGTAGTCCCAGCACTTAGGGAGGCCGAGGCAGGTGGATCACCTGAGGTCAGGAGTTCGAGATCAGCCTGGTCAACATGGTGAAACCCTGTCTCTACTAAAAATACAAAAATTAGCTGGGCATGGTGGTACACGCCTGTAATCCCAGCTACTCGGGAGACTGAGGCAGGAGAATCGCTTGAACCCGGGAGGTGGAGGTTACAGTGAGCCGAGATCGTGCCACTGCACTCCAGCCTGGGCAATGGAGCAAGACTCCATCTCAAAATATATATATATATAAAAATATATATATATATAAATATATATATATATACACACACATATATAAGTAGTATTTGTATTATATATTTGTATTTAAAATAATCATATAAATATATTTGGGCATATAGATATTATTTATTTATACATGAATATATTTTTATATTCTTTTCATTCAATAGCCAGGTACTATTATTTTAACAAAACAATCTTGTTTCATTGCAGTTGTGGCAGGGAAGCAGCTGAAATTTAGGGAGTGATTTCTTTGTGGCTTCCCTGGTGCTACCTGCTTCATGTGTGTTACCTCACCTGATTTTATTTTATCTTGTAATCAACCCTGTGCACCATTTGTGGATAAGGAAAGTGAGGTTTCCAAAGCTACAGTTAATAATAAATTATTGTTGCTATTATTATTTCTACTGAGATAGACTCTTCTTCCTAGAATAGCTAAAATTTTTGTTTCCTGAAGGCAGGGGATGAACCAGGTGAGTTTACATTCTAGTCAGGGAGAGAGATAGTAAATAAAATAAATTAACAAAGTACAATCTATTGTCCTTATTCCCACTTGTCCTGATCTACAAAGTCCCTACAAACACTGAATTAGCAAATACTGGACTTTTGCTCCTAGAGGCAATACAGGGTGACGTTCCTATGAGACTCTGGGCATGACATTTTCATCAACCAATCAATACGTAACCTTGCTTTATGTGTGTTTCTATCTTATGACAACTTGTTTAATATATATTGTTGATTCATTAACATTGAACTCACTGCCACAGCACTATAACTCTTGCCTGAATGAAGCACATTTTCTCCATGAGACACATCACAGCTTCCTGCACTTAGGAACACCAGCCAGCACTTCAGCACTATGTTTGGGGCCATTTCAGACAGCACAATCACCAACATAAAGCTCAAAAACTCAGCAAAAAAAAAGAGGACAGGAAGTACATCACAGAAAGGGCACTTGATGACAGTATGAGAACCGAAACAAGAAAGCAGAACACTGGCTTGTTCAACCTCAGCTGCTAACTTGCACGTTGGACAACTCAAAAATTTCACCATTTTGTGCACATCTGTGTTCCCTCTGGTAGAACCCATGGCTGGAGTCACCCCACAAGGGGAGGCAGGGGAATTCCCACAAGAGGATGCTTCCAAAATGTCCCAAGATAGAGTGATTGGGATTTCAAAGAAAAAAGCACATGCTACTATAAAGACACATGCACATGTATGTTTATTACGGCACTATTCACAATAGCAAAGACTTGGAACCAACCCAAATGTCCATCAATGATAGACTGGATTAAGAAAATGTGGCACATATACACCATGGAATACTATACAGCCATAAAAAAGGATGAGTTCATGTCCTTTGCAGGGACATGGATGAAGCTGGAAACCATCATTCTCAGCAAACTATCACAAGGACAGAAAACCAAACACCGCATGTTCTCACTCATAGGTGGGAACTGAACAATGAGAACACTTGGACACAGGAAGGGGAACATCACACACCAGGGCCTGTCATGGGGTGGGGGGAAGGGGGAGGGATAGTATTAGGTGATATACCTAATGTAAATGACCAGGTAATGGGTGCAGCACACCAACATGGCACATGTATACATATGTAACAAACCTGCACGTTGTGCATATGTATCCTAGAACTTAAAGTATAATAATTTAAAAAAAAAAAGAAAAAGAAAAAAGCACTAAACCTCAGGGTGATCAATCCAAAGCATTTACTAGGGGAACTCACAGAGGAGAGCCACTGCCAGTGCTCGTGGGGGATGTAGTGGGGGGACGGTGAAAGAAGCGAGTGTTCTGCCTAGGTGTGTCTGCAGCAAGGAGTCAGGGAATGGAGTTTACATGAGGGTTTAAGAAATTTGGCTCAGGGCTGGGGCTAGTTTCTTTCAGTGCTTTGGGCAACACCTGGATAACTTTATCAGTGCCTGAGAATGTTCAATGCTCCAGCTTGGGTTCAAACCTGCTGGGAAAAACAAGTAGCTGGCTGGGTCACAGAGCAGTCAAAGCACTCTGTGTTTCTTGATCAGCACAAGAGCAAAAGCGGGGGGACCTGGGGGACCCTACAGTCTGCATATGACTAAGAAACTTCTGCGTGTGTTGGTTGTGGGGTTACAAATAAATTTTAGCAAGTAGGCAAATTTACACACCCAGAATCTGCAAATAATGAGGATGGACTGCATGTAGCATAGGAGAAAGTGATAAATTATGAAGGAAAATGAAACTCTTGAGAAGCTTTCTGAGCTGAGGTGTGGTTTAGGGTCTGGAGTGTGGATGTGGGCATCAGGGTTCCCATCCCAGAGAACCAGCACAGAGGCTTGCTATGCCTGTAGTGGCTGTTGGTGAATATCCCATAGCCTCCAGGGCTCCTCAGTGGTCAGAAAGCGTTTGATGGGAACAGGGGCCCTTTGCACACTTTTATATTCACATCTAAGTCTTGTTTTCCTCTCTACTCCAGGAAGGGATAAACATCTCATGGGGATAACAAGAATCACGTGGAGGACTTTACAGAGCAGTCTTATTTGAGCCTCACAACAATCACATAAGGTAAGAAGGGCAAAGATCATTGTTACTTTACAGGTGGAGATGAACCCTGAAGCTTAGAAAGGTTATAACTAGCCGTGATGACTCTGGAATATTTGGCTGATATTTAGAAGCCTAGGCTGGAGGGGGTGGGGCTGGGGATCCCACTTCAGATTTATTGATGTCTTGTTGGGTTCAACAAGATTGTATCCAAAGCTCTCCTGTGATGTAAGGAATATAATGTTCTGATTCCTCTAAGAGCATTTATTCATTCATTCAACAAGTATTTACTGAGTACCTGCTATACGCCAGTCACTATTCTAGGTTCTGAGGATACAGCAGTGACCAAAATGAACACATATCCTTGCTTTCATGGAGCTTACATTTTAGTGACCATAGACAGACAATAAAACAGAATATAAAGGAAAAAAGATAGTGCAACATAGCAGCCGCCTCTTTAGGTCATCTGTAACTCCTATTTGTTGAAGGCAGCTTGATGTAGAGCAAGCTTTTCCAACCCGTGGCCCATGGGCCACATGCAACACAGGACAGCTTTGAAAGTGGCCCAACACAAATTCATAAACTTTCTTAAAACTCTATGACATATTTTTGCATTTTTTTTAGCTTATCAGCTATCATTAGTATTAGTGTATTTTATGTATGGCCCAAGACAATTATTCTTCTTCCAATGTGGCCCAGGAAAGCCAAAAAGTTGGACACCCCTGGTAGAGGAAAGAACATGGAAGGCATCCTAGAGCTGCCCCTTGCTGGCTGGGTGACCCTGGGTCTGAGTTGCTGCATCTATGGTAACTGTGTACAGGCCCTAGAGGTTAGAGACAGGTGTAACCAACATGTCTGCAATTCATTTTTAACTTTTATCAAACATATCGAGCATGCAAAAAAAAAAAATAGAGAATTACATAATGAACACTTACATACTTACCAGTTTTTAGACATGAAACTGCAACTTCAAAGTGGCTTTGTAATGGGTCCACTTGGTTGGGCTGAGCTACATTTCCCAGAATCCCCTTCCCTGGATGTTTCTGCTTCAGTGGGCCACAGAAGACCATTTTTGAGATTTAGAGGACAGAGCTGAAGCAGCAGCCATATTATTTTTTACACATGGAAGGCCCAGGTGGGTGCTTTTATTGCACGTTGGTGCCTCTCTGCTTACCTTGTTGGCAGGGAAAGCGTCCGGGCCTGCACCTGCTCCCCCTGGCCCTGCTCCTTCCTTCAGTTCCTATGACTGCTGAGCCAGGTGTGTGTCTAGCTCCATGACAAAGGGTACCAGCTTCTCCTGCAGGACACCCTTCATCAAGGTGGGAGGTGGTGAGTGACTGACACAGTTTCCTGTCCGTTCTTGTGGGTTTCAGCTTATATTCCTGGGTTCCATCTTGTCCTCATTCTTCCCCAGTTTACATCCATCTTCCCTTCCTGACTGTCTGCCCTGGGGACTTTAAACTCCAGCATCAGAGAAGTTCACAGCTTTCCAGAAACCATTTAACCAGATCCCACAATTGCATAAGGTCAAATCTTGTAACAGAGAACATGTAGTGATGGATGGATGGGTGGGGGGATGGATGGATGATTGATAGATGACAGATAGATAGATAGATAGATAGATAGATAGATAGATAGATAATCTTCTGGTGTTTTTGCGTCTCTGGCTGATACATCCTGTGTACTTGGATCAGATGATACCCCCTCTATTTCCTGCCTAAAGGTAAAGGATCTCCATTTTAGTATTTTTTTAATTTCTATTTTTACTCTATATGTATATGTCCATACATAATATACAATATTGGTTATTGGATTCTCATTAAGTTTAATATTCAATAAACAATCGCTCAAGACCCCAATGCCTTGATTATTGATTCTCAGGTCCTCCTAGAGCCACAAAGTGTCTTCCTTGGTTATCGTGGGGGTGCCCAAGGAGCACTTCACGTGAATCCACAAATCTCTCTGTCCACTAAGGTTCCCACGCAGCAGCTGCAATGTTCTTCCTTTCTTGTTCCAAAGACCTGAGACAATCTCAGCATGGCCACTGCCAGCGGTGTACCCTGCATATCATGAGGACTGTGCCAAAGGAGCTGCCTCCCTGGCTCCTGGTTCCCTCATCCACATGCCAAAGCAGGTCTAGGTTCTGTCTGCAGAGGTCAGGGACAACCTTTCCTCTCTTCTTAATACCACACATCTTCACCCCAGTCTCCAAGCAGCCTAGCCTGTGTCTCGGGCCCCATACACTCTCTCATTAAGTCAGGCCCTTCCTATCTTCCCCTCCATCCTCAGACCCAGCAAGTGACACCCTTCCCCCTACTAAACCAAACCAAAATCCACCCCCATCACCACAGCAAGAGGAAGCTTCTCAAAAAGACTGCCTTCTAGATTCATTCACAGCCACATAACATTTACTCATGGTTGGAAATTAAGGATATGCAGAGACAGAGGAAGGGCTGGATATATCCCACAGCTACAGGGTGCAAGAGCGCACAACAACTTCACGTTCCCAGCCAGGGCTCTTAATGCTGGCATGTAACCATATGACAGCAATGGCCTCATCTTCCCAAGAACAATGGGTGAGCACTTACTTTACCTTTCGGACACATTAAGTTTTACTGGTTTTGGCCATTTTTATCAAGTCAAAGAAACAGTATGTCCCAAAGTTCATTCATTCAACACATATTAATTGAGTTCCAGCCAAGTGTCAGGTGCTATTTGAGGTGCTTGGGATCCATTGCAGCATAAAACCAACTAAGAGCTCTGCTCTTGTGCAGTTTCTATTCCAGACTAGAGTTCTAGAACAGACATCTTCTAGCAAAGATTAAATAACAGTTTATTCTTCCATCCCACCTTTTGTGTCTTCCTTTTATAATTCCAAAATACTTTGTAGCCCAACGTTTAGCCAGGGCATCACATTCCATATAGATAGAAGTTTTGAAAATCAATTTTACAGGGATGTTATTTCCATATAATAAAACCCATACCATTTCAAGTGTACCTTAATTTAATTTAATTTAATTTAATTTAATTTTATTTTATTTTTTGAGACAGTCTCGCTCTGTCACCCAGGCTGGAGTGCAGTGGCGCAATCTCGGCTCACTGCAACCCCTGCCTCCGGGGTTCAAGCAATTCTCCTGCCTCAGCCTTCCGAGCAGCTGGGATTACAGGCGTGTGCCACCACGCCTGGCTAATTTTTGTATTTTTAGTAGAGACAGGGTTTTACCATGTTGGCCAGGCTAGTCTCAAACGCCTGACCTCAGGTGATCCGCCTGCCTCGGTCTCCCAAAGTGCTGGGGTTAAAGGCGTGAGCCACCATACCTAGCATATTTATTGCATTAAAAAAATGTATATACTGTGCAACTGCCACTACAATCAACGTAGAGATTTCCATCATCTCCAGAAAGTTCCTGTGCCCTTTCCCACTCAATCTTCTCTGTCTTCCCTATAGAAACGCTTAGTTGCTTTCTGTCACTCTAGGTTGGATTTGTCTTCCCCGAAGTTTCATCCAAATGGACTCATACAGTATGTGCTCTTTGGCTACTGGGTTCTTTTGCTCATCAGAAAGTTTGCAAGATTCATCCATGTTGTTGCATGTATCAGTGGTCCATTCCTTTCTATTGCTAAGTAGTATTCCACTGCAAACATACACAAAACCCACATTTTGTCTACCCATGCACCTGTTGAAGGCCATTTGGATTGCTTACCTTTTTAGCTGTTATAATGTTCACAGTACAATGCGACTATGAACATTCATGTACAAATCTTTGTGTAATCATATGTTTTTATTCCTCTTGGGTGCATACCCAGTAGTAAAGTTGCTGGACTGTGTGGTAAAAAATTATTTGTTTTGTAAAGATTTATGCCTTTTTTCATACTAATGCATTTTAAGTGCATATTTCACTTCATAGGAAAATGCCACCATATTATCCAAAGTGGTTGTATCCTTTCACATTCCCATCGACAATGTTCAAAAGTTGCAGTGCTCCTTAGGCATAATAGCACTGGGTACTGTCAGTCTTTTTAATTATAGCTAGTCTCATGGGTGGGTGGGATATCTCAACATGGCTTTAAATGGCCTTTCCCAGGCACTGTTTTAAGTGCTTTATTAACTTACTTCTCACACAACCTTATGAAGTACACATTATTATTATTGCCATTTTACAGACAAGGAAACTAAGGCACAGAAAGGTTAGGTAGCTTGCCCAAGGGTACAACACACCTAGTACGTGGCAGAATCAGTGTTCAATCCAGGTACTCTGGCTCTGGAAATGAGACTCAACCCCTTGGTCACACCAGCCTCCCAAGAGTAAGTTCTTGGGCTCCACCGTGGGTGATCTGTTATAAGCACAGCTAGAAAGACTTGCCAGCCACCTAAGAAGAGGTGTTGTCTAAGATAAAGCCTTACAGCCTAAAGACAGGTGTCTGAAGAGCCACACACCAGGAAACAGAAGAAGCCACAGCTGCCAGCCCACGTTTGAGGGCTGGACCAGGATGAGGGCTAAGGGCCACTGGTCTCAACCTCTGCCTTTCATGCCAAGTGCTGGCAAGGGCCACTGTGGCAACAAAGATCTCAAACAGTGGCCGGGGGTGGGTGAGGGATGACCTTGCCTTCAACAGAGAGTGCAAGGTCATCCCCCATTCACTCCCGTCGTTCACTGTTTGAATCCTCTTGGCGCCTGGGGAAGGGCCCCATCTGACTCAGTAACTGTTACAGGAATCTGGGGTGTGTCTGGAGAAAGACTATCCTTTTTGGAAGCAGGTGGGGGGTATAAACTATAAATGAACACATGTGCTAATCCTAAAAGGGAATAGGGAACGTATTAGTCAGGGTTCTCTAGAGAGACACCACCAATAGGATATACATATGTAGATGATAGATAGATGACAGAGGATTTATTAGGGGAATCGGCTCATGCAATTTTGGAGGCGGGGATTTTCCACGACGGGTTGTCTTCAAGTTGGAGACACTGGGTTGCCTGTAGCGTGGCTCAGTCCAAGTCCAAAAGCCTCAGAGCCAGGGAAGCCGACCGTGTAATTCTCAGGGTAGCAGTGGAGGGTTGCTGGCATAAGTCCTGGAGTCCAAAGGGCAAGACGCCTGGAGTTCTGATGTCCCAGGGCAGGAGAGAAGAGTGTCCAGCTCCAGGAGACAGAGGGAGGAAATCCTATTCTCTCCTTTTTTTGTTCTATCTGGGGACCCAGCTGATTGGATGGTGCCTGCCCACATGGAGGGTGACTCTTCCTCACTCAGTCCACTGACTCACGTGCCAGTCTTCTCAGGAAACAGACACAACCAGACACACCCTCACATTTACCAGCATCTTCCAGTCAAGCCAACCTCAACCATCACAGGCGCAACCAGAACACACACAGCCGGGTGGGTGGTCAGTTGTAATCCAGATTTGGAGCCGGGGGGATCAGAGGTCAGAGTCGAGACCAGGTGAAACCCCGTCTCTATAAAATACAAAAAAAAAATTAGCCGGGTGTGGGGGGCCTGTAGTCCAGTAGGTGGGGGAGAATGGGTGAACCGGAGGGTTGCAGTGAGCCGTTGGCCATGATCCAGCCTGGGGAAAAAAAAAAAAAAAAAGAAAGAAAACACACAACCCTACAACAATGTCAAGCTTCCAATGGATCCACCTCTGATCTAGGACACCCAAGGAGTAGAACAGAGCAGGGGCTCCTGGACTTTTGAATGTTAAAGACCAGTGAAGCTTTAAAAAGGAAAGGTAACTGAATGGAATAACATAAGCTTCATAATTTTTTACTTTGCTGAGTAAGGACATTAATAAAATAACCACCATTAAGTGCCATCACCATTATGTCATAAAAGAAATGACACATGAGTAATTCCAAAGGTGGGAAAGACAATCTCAGAATAATTTTTTTTTTTTTTGGCTGGGCACAGTGGCTCATGCCTGTAATCCCAGCACTTTGGGAGGCTGAGGTGGGAGGATTTCTTAAGCCTAGAGGTTTGAGGCCAGGCTGAGCACATAGCAAGATCCTATCTCTACAAAAAGTTTTTTAAAAAAATTAGCCAAGCATGGTGGTGCACACCTGTAGTCCCAGCTATTCAGTAGGCTGAGGTGGAAGGATTGACTGAGCCCAGGAGATCAAGGCTGCAGTGAGCTGTGATTGTGCCACTGCACTCCAGCTGGGGCAACTCTCTCTCTCTCTCTCTCTCTCTATATATATATATATAATTTTTTTCAATGGAATACATTGGCTGTATTAAAAAATTTACTACATTTTCCTGATCTTTTTTTTTCTCTCACTAAAATGCTATCACTGATAGGCACCAGCTTTCAGGAACCACTAGTAAAGTAGAAAGTTCACAATCTGTAGAATCAGCTAGATAAGTTCAAATCCCAACTCTGCTACTATACCTGGCCCTTTACATGGCATCTGGGTTACCTATCTATTGCTGTGTAACAATTTACCCCACAATGTACACCCACAGATACTGTGGGTCAGGAATAGAGGCAGGGGAGAGAGGGAGGCCTTGTCTCTACTCCAAGATATATTGAGACTCAGCTGGGAAAACTCAGATGGCCAGGGGTGACTCTAATGACTGAGGTCTAGAAGCATTCGAAGACTTCTTCGCTCACATGTCTGGTGCCTAGTCTGGGGTGATTTAAAGGCTGGGCTCAGCTGGGAATATCAACTAAGCACCCACATGTGGTCTCTCCATGTGCCTTGGGCTTCCTCATAGCATGGTAGCCTCAGGGAAGTCACATTCTTTTATGAGCCTGGTGGCTCAGTGCTCCAAGAATGTGTAATACATAAGCAGAAACTATGTGGCCTTTTATGACCTAGCCTTGGAAGTCATGTGAAGTCACTTCCTCTGTAAAATATTAATTGAGGCCATCACATCCTCACCCAGATCCAACAAAATGTGAGATAGACCCCACCTCTTGATTAAAGGAGTGTCAAAGAATTCACATTTTAAAATACCACCGCATTGAAGTTGTTGTTTTACATTTAGCCTTTACAACAATACAAAGTGTGTATCATTATTTCTATTTTATAGATGAAAGAAATTAGGCTCACAAAGGCCAATAAATTCACTCCAAACTAGTAAAGTACTGCGCTAAATGTCTGCCTCCCTGCATTTTCCTGTTCTCATGGCCTCTCAACACAAACCTTTAATCCAGCTGACTATATCCCCTCACCAAGCAGGCGAAGGGCCTGTAGATGCCTATCACTGCTTGCAGAGAGGCCAGGGACCTGCCTTCCTCCTTGGCTGATCTAGTCCCGTGAACTAGCTTTTCAAGCCCCCCTCTGGCCCCCTCATTCATGGGTTCTCACAGTGCCCTTTGGGCTCTGCGTCAGGTTTTGCTTCTCTGAGTTTTAACTGTTTGCCTTCAAGGATTTTGCCCTTATTGTCCCTCTGCCTTTCGCAGGCCAGCCTGACTGTACGAATCCCATCTCCAGCATGGACATTAACCCACTTGTGTCTATGCTGCTCTTGCCTGGCCTATGGCCAGGGGAATATGGACAACCTGAGCTATTCAACAGCCATGATACATGTGTGGTAAGAGCAGTGCTCATCCGGGCGTGGTGGCTCATGCCTGTAATCCCAGCACTGTGGGAGGCCGAGGTGGGCAGATCACCTGAGGTGAGGAGTTTGAGACCAGCCCAACATGGTGAAACCCTGTCTCTACTAAAAATATAAAAATTAGCTGGGCATGGTCATGTGCACCTGTAGTCCCAGCTACTTGGGAGGCTGAGGTAGAAGAATCGCTTGAACCCGGGAGGCAGAGGTTGCAGTGAGCTGAAATTGTGCCACTGCACTCCAGGTTGACAGAGAGAGACTCTGTCCCCCCCCCACCCCCCCTACAAAAAAAGAGTTAGCAGTGCCATCTGGGTCATCCCTCACTGAGGTCTCTGAGAAGGTGGACTGGCCAGGAGCAAACAGCCTCACAGGGAAATACATTTATTTCTCAGGACTCTTCCTTGCAAGTGCCAGAAGCTCACCCTATGCCCAAAGAGGGTGTGTGGTTGGAATATTTACAAAAACGGGAAGGTCAGGGATGAAGCTGGACCCAGAGCTCTAGAACCAAAGATACTGTGCTGCCGACATCTTCCTTCCCTTCTCTTGTTTCTGTATGTCAGCCTAAATTCCTCCTAAGCCTGATGGTCTTCTTCCACATAAAGGGGGAAATGACAGCAACAGCTTCTGAGCCATGCACTCTCTATCAGAGTGGGATTATTACATTTCCCTGATTCCAGCTTGAAAAATCTGAGAGAAGGGCTGGATTGAGTCAGTTATCCACCCTTGGGTCAATCTACAATGGCCAGGGAGAAGGTGTCAACCCAGATTTGATCTCTTAGACCCCACCTCCCCATGTCTGAGTTTTCCCCTGTGAGTCAGGCAGCCCTCCTACGTACTAGGTACCTCAGTACAACATGACCAAAATCCACAGGTCAAGAGGCCAGGCGAATTTCTGAGATCTTGGCTAGGGCCAGGGCTCAAGGTTAAGTTTGTTCCTCCTTTCCTTTCCCCACTGCACACCTCAGATTGTCCCTATCATCGATGCCCTGGTGTGGGTTTTTCTAGGTAGAAGCTAGAAGCCCAATGAGTACCTGAGATCATTGTCTGAAGGCTGTTTTTCTCAGTCCCAACTTGGACACCACTCCCTTTTCATTATATCTTTTTTTTTTTTTTTGGTGGGGGTGTGGGGTGGGGGCATGGACAGAATCTCACTCTGTTGCCCAGGCTGGAATGCAGTGGCATGATCTCGGCTCACTGCAACCTCCGCCTCCCAGGTTCAAGTGATTCTCCTGCCTCAGCCTCCTGAGCAGGTGGGATTACAGGCACCCACCACCATGCCCGGCTAATTTTTTTGGATTTTTAATGGATATGGGATTTCACCGTGTTGGCCAGGCTGGTCTCCAACTCCTGACCTCAGATGATCCACCCACCTCAGCCTCCCAAAGTGCTGGTATTACACGCATGAGCCACCATGCCCAGCCCTTCCTCCTAATTTCTAAAGCTGCCAGTAAGCCCCCAAAAAGTTACTTTGTCCTTACAGGTCCTCTGAACCTGAAGGTGAGAATTGGCAGCAGGGGTGAGGCTATCTGAAGGAAGATGTCAGAGTTGCCATCGGATGGGGATATTGGCAGGAGCTACGCCCTGTGGTTGAGAAGGTTCTCGTCCATCTGAAGCAGGGTGAGTCAAACACTCTGGAGTGGGCTCCAGGAGAGGCTGGAGGCTGGGAGACTGGTGATAATGGAGCTTCTTTTGGGAAAGCAGGGAGAGATTTTAGGATGTGAGCCATTGAGAGGGCCATCACGTGGAGTAGGACACCTGACTGCTGTAGGTGAGGACCCTGGAAGTATGCACCGAGGGTCTGTCCCAGCCTCGGTCTCTCAGCATTGCATCAGCTATTTGGATGGAGGCATGAATGATAGTTGTTGGGGGCTGAGTTGTGTCCTTCGTAAAGAAATGTTGATATCCTAACCCTCAGTACCTGTGAGTGTGACCTTATTTGGAAATAGGATCTTTGCAGACCATTCGTTAAGATGAGATCATACTGGATCAGGGTGGGCCCTAGATTCAATGACTGTTCTCCTTATAAGAAAGCCATGTGGAGATGCACAAACAGACACCAAAGGAAGATGCGCATGTGAATTCAGAGGCAGAGATTGAAGTGAGGCCAAGGAATGCGAAGGGCTGCTGGCAACCACCAGAAGCTGGGAGACCTGAGGAGAGATTATTCCTGGATCCTTCAGGGGTGCATGGCCCTGCCAACACCTTAGTTTCAGACTCTCAGCCTCCAGAACTGACAGAGAGTAAATTTCTGTGGTTTTAAGCCTCCTACTTTGTGGTAATTTGTTATGGTAGTCCATTAGCAAAC
Organism: Hylobates moloch; assembly: GCF_009828535.3. NCBI lineage: Eukaryota > Metazoa > Chordata > Mammalia > Primates > Hylobatidae > Hylobates > Hylobates moloch. The sequence continues at coordinate 28,749,552 of NW_026652290.1, read as the reverse complement.
CAAACAGCAATTTATCCTTCTTGTAGATGAGACACTGCTGGTTGCCTACCCGGCTGCCATTCACCCATTCTCCTTACATTATAACCCTGAGTTTGTTCAGCATCACACAGAAATGTGCTCAGGGAAGGTGGCCCGATACTCGAGGGAAAATGAGTGGCCCAAGCCAGTCACAGTACATTCATTTCCCTTTGCTAGGAATCGTGGAGGGGATGACACTCGACTCTGCTTTGGCCTCTGAAATGTGAGGGAAAGTCTGTGGGCAGCCTCCGGGCAGCACTGAAGGAAAGCCTCCTCTGCCTTCATTCCTGCCTGAGAGATGGTCATGTGAGGATTTACTGTCTGCAGCCACTGAAGCCCTGGCTCAGCCATGACAGAAGGTGACCCAGGGCCGTGATATTGTTGAGCTGTTAAACCCACAACCTTCAAATGGACTTTTTGTCATGTGAGAAAGATGAACTTATATTATTTGGTTGGATGTGCTGTTACTCACAGCGAAGACAATCTAACAGGCATACTGGTCCTGATCATTAATACCACTGATAATGGAATCAGGATTAAAAATAACCTAAGACCGGAAGACTTGCTCCAAATAAAACAGACAAACTGGAACAGGAATAAATGCATCATCAGGTGGGATAATTCTTACCTATTTCTCCTTTTGGAGGGCAGAAAGAATAGGCTGATTGGAGATGCATGAAACGTGGTTAATGTCTCTGGGTAATCAGGACTTGCAACACCCCGATTACTCCTTTCTAATTCTCTGTGAAGAAAAAAAAAGGAATAAATGTAAAATTTTTGCATTAGGGAGGAAGATGACTTGCTCTATTAAGATAAAATATAAATGAATATATATTTTAAAATTCTGTATGTCAAAAATACCATGGATAAATTTAAAAGAAAAATTACATACTTGGAAAATTACAACACAATAAAATATGAAAGTTTGTTATCCTTATACAAAGAACTCTTGCAAACCAAAAAGAAAATGGCAAAACAAAAACAAAAACAAAAAACCCCCACACACTTCAATAGAAAAATGGTAAGGAATAAGGAAAGGCAATTCCCAAAAAAAGAAATTGAATTAATCAATTAGATGAAATTCAACTTCACTGAATACAGTAGAGAATGCAAATTAAATACAATAAAATACACAGGGATATATTCAGGTTTTGTGAAGCCTGAAACTTAAAAAAATGTGGGAGCTGGGTCTTCAAAACTGTGATTTCAAACCTAAGTGTGAATAAAAACTTTATTTGGAATAAGAAAATAAATCACAGCAAACTATAATGTTTCAAATGCTAAAAAAAAAAAAAAACCCCCAAAAGTGTCAAAAAACAGCAAAAATAACATTATTTTTATTGACTAAAACTTGTTTATAAATTTTTTCCTATATTTTCTGGATGCCAACACTTTCATTTCTTCATTTGACAACAACTTTGTATTACTATTTTCTGTAGCGAGGATAAAAATATAATTTGTCCTAACATAGTTTATTGAACTATATTTCTTCTTATTTAGAGTTGAGATTCATAAAATGTATGACTCCACACATAGATTTGTTTGCTGTTTGTAACACTGCTATAAGTTTGTGCTTTATAAAGTCAGACATTCCAATATGTTCTCTTTCACATCATGCCCACCAAAAAAGTTAAAAAATAGATGTAGTGCATTTGTAATGGTCTATACTGCATCTTGGAGTATATTCCTGAAAGAGGAGAACCATTTTGACTGGGTACAGATGAGAACTGAACCCTCCATTCATAATTTTCCACATCTGATGACTGGAAGAATAGATACAGACTAGATGCTGGCTCTGTACATTTCAAACTGTGTTTCTCTTCTACTCTTCAAGCAGTTCCAGAACCAAGGCTGCAGGCCACGATCATAGTATGATACAATCTTTATCTCTGCCTATGGTGTTGTGGAGCTGAGTGAGTTGACACAGTGGGCAGTAGCAGTGTTTTGGAGAGCCATTCCTTTACTGGGGAGCAACCATAGCTAAAAGGGACGTGGAAGTCACTGTAGCTCCATACATATGTCCCACTAAACTTTAAATGTATTTTCAATTTCATCTTAGCCAACTTCCAAAAATGCCTCCAGCCAGTTGGATAAACACTCAGCACAAGGAGAAGTGTGATTGAGAATTAGAAAAACAGCTGCCTTAACATATTTTAATAAAAATCTTTAATTTTGCACATTTTATTAAAGACATCTAATCATGTTAATAAACTGCTAGAGTCATTCCCAGAGTCCTAATTAGATGTCCTAAAATGTAAGCTTTATCTTCATGGTAAATCAACTCTGGGTGTAGATACACTTGATGTTGAGTTTCCATATCAATGTCAATGTTTAAGGCAAAAATTTGATACAGTAAAAAATTATTTATATGGCCCATAATGGTCTAACACAATGAGCTTTTCCTCAGGCTGTGGATCAGATCACTTTCCATTTTTGTTCATTTCCAGTTGAAGCTGTGGAGGTGCTTATGATCATGTTGTACAAACAATATGGATGTGTGAACACTAGAATCACACACAGAGTGTGGGGCTCTCACAGGAACCGAGGTCTGTGGAGGAAACAGCAGGGCCACCTCTCCAGTATCATCAGCTCAGGGCGCCTTCTCATGAAGTCATGAAGTGAAAGGACAGGCAGAACCCCTGTAATACTGGCCATTTTCCTCTTTCTCTTTCTTTCTTGACCCCTGAAGTTTAATTCAAGTAAGTTATTGATTGTATGATGAGACCTTACTATCATACCACATGTAACACTTATAATTTACAAAAATTAGAACAAACATTTCTGAAACATTTTGGGAATGTAATTTAGCATTATGCATCAAAAGCCCCCCAAAAAGTTCATACCCCTAAAGATTCACTTTCCAGGAATTTATCCTAACTAAATCATTATGAATATATTAAAATATATAGCTACAAGTGTGTTCACTGCTAAATTATTTTTTAATTTTTTTTTATTTTTAGAGAGGGAGTCTTGCTTTGTTGCATAGGCTGGACTGAGACTCCTGGGCTCAAGCAGTCCTCCTGCCTCAAGCAGTCCTCCTGTTGCATAGGCTGGACTGAAACTCCTGGGCTCAACTAGTCCTCCTAGTCTCCTGAGTAGTTGGGATTACAGGTGCAAGCTACCATGCCTGGCCCTAGGCTTTTAATCAGTAAAAATTGGAAATGATCTATTACTATATGGCCAATGATATGGAATTGTTTAAATTAATTATAGTATATTTACACAATGGAATACAACACATTGGTTCAAATGGCAATGTAAAGAAATGTGAAAGATCTACTTGAAGAAAAAGTTGAATGCTATTAAGAACACAGCAGATAATTTGTATAAATGAAAACAAATACCTTGCTCTTGGATAGGAAGAGAAATACTGTCACGATTAATTATTAATCTAAAAATTTAACCTCATCTCAATTAAAAATAACAATCAGAATTATCAAAAAATGAGAAAATATGACTGCAAAGTCTAATGAAAGTATAAATGGCAAGAATAACCAGAAAATTTGTAAAAGGAAGTGAAGGGACTATCCCTACTAAATAGTAAAATATATTATAAAACACTGCAGTAATTAAAACTACATCCATTCATGAGTGGATGTGCAGAACTGAACAGAGTCTAGAAAAACTAGACTCTGATGTAATAAGGAACAGAGTATATGATAGAGATGGCCTTTCAACTTAAAGGAGAAAATGGTGGCTTGTTGAATAAATTGTATTAAGACAAGTAACCAACTCATACACTAAAATTAATTCCAGGTGGACTGTAAAATAAAAAGTATAAAATTAAAATTTAAAATGTAAAGGCAGATGCACAGAAATATTTTTAATTTTAAATTTTTAAAGATTAAGACAAATTTTAAAAATATGTAATTTTAGTATAGGAGAGGCAAATAGTATATATAAGCCAATACAAAGCTCACAAGCCATAAAATATATATAAAAATGATTACACAAAATTTTGAACATTTTGAAAAGAAAAAATGTCATAAATAATGTCTGAAGGGAAAATGATAACTTGGGAAAAAGATTTCAATGTGGATGACAGTCAGAAGGCTTATTTCTCAATATATAAATATTTTTAAATAATAAATAAGAAAAAGGCCAATAAAAACATGGTTATCCACAACTACAGAGCTTCTCATAAGATATCATAGAAAAATATGTTTTCTATTTTCATTACTTAGCTTTACTGATGTATAATTTACATACAACAAAACCTGCCAATTCTAAATGTAAAGTTTGATGAATCTGTTTATGGTTGGTAATTACCACCACAATTAGGATATAGAATTTTTCCATCACGCAAAACAGTTTCCTCTTGCCCTTTTACAATCAGTCTTCTTACTCCACCCCTGACATCTGGGAACCACTATGCCCTTTTGGTTACTATGGTTTTGTCTTTTCTAGAATTTCATAAAAATGAAATTATATAGTATGAGTCTTTTGTATCTGGCTTCTTAAACTTAGCATAATGCTTTTGAGATTCATCCATGTTGTTACAAGCAAATGTAGTTAATTTCTTTTTTATTGCTGAGTAGTAAATATTCCTTTGTATGGATATACCACAATTTGCACCAGTTGATGAAAATTTGGGTTATTTCCAGTTTGGGGCCATTATGAATAAAGCTGCTATGGACAAGTCTGTGTGGACATGTTTTCATTTTTCTTGGGTGAATATCTAAAGAATTGAATTTCTAAGTCATATGTAAGTATATATGTAATTATAAAAGAAACTGGGCCGGGCATGGTGGCTCATGCCTGTAATCTCAGCACTTTGGGAGGCTGAGGTGGGTGGATCACCTGAGGTCAGGAGTTCGAGACCAGCCTGGCCAACATGGTGAAACCCCGTCTCTACTAAAATATATTAATTAGCTGGGCGTGGTGGCGCATGCCTGTAATCCCAGCTACTCAGGAGGCTGAGGCAGGAGGGTCGCTTGAACCTGGGAGGCAGAGGTTGTGGTGAGCCGAGATCATGCCACTGCACTCCAGCCTGGGGAACACAGCAAGACTCCATCTCAAAAAAAAAAACCTATCAGACCAGTTTCTAAGGTTTCTAAGGTTGGAGCATGGGGAGAATCATTCACCAAAAAAAAGTAGAGAGTTCTTCCCAGAAGAAAGGGGAAGGGTGTGAGGCATAAGTAATTTCCACTTTTTTTGAAATATAGAAAACCATTTTTCAAAGTAGTATCATTTTACATTCCCACCAGCAGCATATGAGAGTTCCAGTTGCTCCATATCCTTGCCAGAACATGAAATGATCAGTCTTTTTCATTGTAGCCATTCTTAAATGTGTGCAGTAATATCTTCCAGTGATTTCAATTTGTATTTCCCTAATTAATGATTAATGATGTTGAACATTTTTTTCATGTACTTTTTGTTTTTCCTTTTGTATTTTTTCTTTGGTGAAATGTCTGTTCAAATATTATATAATTTAAGGCACTTGTTTGCTTATTGCATTATTTCTGTCATTTCATGGTCTGTTTCTATTGGTTGATTTTTCAACCTGCTTACAAGTCATGTTCTTTGTATGCCTGATAATTTTTGCTTGCATGTTGGACATTGTGAATTTTACCTTATTGGGTGTTGGGTTTTGTTGTTGTTTGTCTGTTTTGTAACTAATTTTGGACTTTTTTTTCTCTGAGCACAGTTAAGTTATTTGAGATCAGTTTGATCCTTTTGAAGATTGCTTTTAAATTTTGTTAAGGCAGGACCAGATAAGTGTTTATTTTAGGGCTAATTTAGCCTCCCCCTTCATTAAGATGACACCCTTCTGTGGACTCTGGCCAATGCTTTGTGTATAAAAGGTCTCTGTTTTGGCTGGTATGAAGACAAATTACTCCCAGCCCTGTGTGAGCTCCAGGAATTGTTTGGCATACGGCTTTCTGGTAGTTCTTCCCATTGCCTCATAGAATTTCACCCATGCATGCTCAGGACAGTATTCAGCTAATGACTTGAAGTGACTGCTCGGCAGATCTCTGCAGCTCTCTCTCTAATCATCTCCCTCCACTCTTATGTTCTGCTTCACAAATTCTAGCCACTTTGGCTTCCCTGGACTCTGATCTGTCTCCTGTGTTCTGTGAAATTTCTGGGCTCTGTTTGGGTTCTCCATCCCTACAGTGATGCCTGGAAACTGCTTTGAGACAGTAAGCTCAGACGTAAGACTCACTTCATTTGTTTCTCTTCTCTTACTTATCACAGTCCTGTGCTGTCTGTTGTTCAATGCTTAAAAACAACTGCTTCATGCCAGTTGCGGTGGCTCACGCCTGTAATCCCAGCACTTTGGGAGTCCGAGGAGGGTGGATCACGAGGTCAGGAGATCGAGACTATCCTGACTAACATGGTGAAACCCCGTCTTGCCTCTACTAAGAATACAAAAAATTAGCTGGACGTACTGGCGGCTACCTGTAGTCCCAGCTACTTGGGAGGCTGAGGCAGGAGAATGGTGTGAACCTAGGAGGCGGAGCTTGCAGTGAGCCGAGATCACACCACTGCACTCCAGCCTGGGTGACAGAGTGAGACTCCGTCTCAAACAAACAAGTAAACAAAAACAGTTGCTTCTTTTTTTGATCCTGTTTTTCTAGTTGTTTGCAATGGGAGGACAATTCCCACAGCAGCCAATGCTTCATAGATGAAAGTGGAATTCTCTTTTTTCTATTTTCAACTTTAAAAATCTCAAGGGAGATCGTTGGCCCAGTTTCTGTTTGGTGATCACCCATAAGCCAATCAAGGTAGTGAGGACATATAAGAAAATCACAGTTTCTAAGGTTGGAGTGAAAAACAGAGAGCTCTTCCCAGAAGAAAGGGGAAGGGTACAGGGTAAAAACAGGTGAGAGACATCTATTATCAAAGCAGTTCTTATGAAAAAGAACTTGAAGTCAAGCAACTGATAGAGCTGTAAGAGTTCCATTGTCTAGAAGGTGGAGTCCATTCCCCGGCCTCATGTTTTCCAGGGCCAAGGACAAACAAGAGGAGGTCCAGGATACAGAGATACAATAAGTGTAACAGTTACACTGAAAGAGACAGAATGCAGTAAAAAAGCAACTTTCTTTCTTTCTTCTTTTCCCTCCTCTACCCATCCAAGTCCGCTCTATGGACAAGTTCTTTCTCATCCCTTGTGAGAAATATGGGTTGGTCTCACTAGTTTTCTGGTCCTCTTCAGCTAACAAAAAGACCTCAAGATATTTTAACCCCATGAATAGTTTCATTTTGGTAATTAAAATGCTCAGTCCTGTGCAATAGTCAAATCTGAGAATTCCACTTATAGGGAGTAGGGAACAAGCATGTGGTCACCTTCTCCTTTATTTTCCCACCAACAGGGTCTCTTTGAACCACAGTAGTCCATCCCTCTGCTGCTCCCCCTGCAAGATGGGTAACAGCCTTTCTGACCCAGGGAGTATAGGTGAGGGGTATGGATGGAGGGGAAGGGAGCTCTCAGGAAGGTCCTCTGTGCTGGGTACTGTCCTGATCTAGCTTTGGTGTTCTCTCTGCCTAGTAAGTACTGTCAGGCCTCTGAGCCCAAGCCAAGCCATTGCATCCGCTGTGACTTGCACGTATGCATCCAGATGGCCTGAAGTAACTGCAGATCCACAAAAGAAGTAAAAATAGCCTTAACTGATGACATTCCACCATTGTGATTTGTTCCTGCCCCACCCTAACTGATCAATGTACTTTATAATCTCCCCCACCCTTAAGAAGTTTCTTTGTAATTCTCCCTACCCTTGAGAATGTACTTTGAGAGATCCACCCCTGCCCCCAAAACATTGCTCCTAACTCCACCGCCTATCCCAAAACCTGTAAGACCTAATGATAATCCACCACCCTTTGCTGACTCTCTTTTCGGACTCAGCCCGCCTGCACCCAGGTGATTAAAAGCTTTATTGCTCACACAAAGCCTGTTTGGTGGTCTCTTCACACGGACGCGCATGAAAAGTATGGAAAGCTTTTCCCTGTGGAGCATTGTTTTACCGGTATAACCTTACCTTGAGTGAGATATGGTGGGGCCAGACACAGATCAAGAGAGAGAAGCTGGAAAGAGTTTTAGAGCTTTTTATATCCACAGTTTCCTGGAGAGATCACAGCACACCATGCAGGGCCACTCAGGGCCAGGGTCTGTCACAGAGAGAGGGAGAGAGGGGAATTGTGGACAAACATCTTTATCATGGTTTCTGAGGGAAGGAAAGAGTGAAATAAGGCAAGCAGATATAGGATAGGCTAATTTGGATAATTTCAGCGGGTTCTGAAGTACAGGGGCTGTAACTAGTTGTTTGGTGCCTAGCCCTGGGCAGGTGTATAGTGTCCCGCGTGTGAGAGCCTGCTAATGGAAGTGGTTGGGGGTATGGGGTTAATAGACTGCTGGAGAAGGGGAACTGACCAGCCTCCAGCCTGAGCCTCAAAACTGGGTCAAGGCAGCATGAAAAAACTGCTACATTACAGCTATTTTATGGGTTCTTTGGAGACCTGAGATATGAGAGCATGTCTCATCTGCCGTTCCCTTGTTGTCCGTGAAGTCTTTCTTCTGCCTATACCAGGCACACGCACGCACAGATTCTGCTACATCTGAGGGTACTAAGCTGTCTCCTGCGCTTCTCACATCTGACACTGAATTATACATGACACCATCATCAGCAAAGGACAGGGCGCTGAGAGCACCACGCAGAACCTAAGCTATCGGAAGGTGGGAAAAGCAGCAGCAGAGCCGAGGAGTACAGGACAAAGCGTTTCCAGTGTAACAGAATAATGTACTATCTGCGGCCGGGACTAGGGTGAGCAGACTGAGGCGCTCAGTGAGGGTGCAACATTTAAGAGGTGCCATAAAATTCAGCAATTAAAATACATAATAGGTGGCTCACTCCTGTAATCCCAGCACTTTGGGAGGCCGAGGCGGGCGGATCACGAGGTCAGGAGTTTGAGACCAGCCTGGCCAACATGGTGAAACCCCGACTCTACTAAAAATACAAAAATTAGCTGGGCGTGGTGGCGCACTCCTGTAATCCCAGCTACTCATGAGGCTGAGGCAGAAGAATCGCTTGAACCTGGGAGGCGGAGCTTGCAGTGAGCCGACATCGCTACGCTGCCCCCCAGAGCGAGACTCCGTCTCATAAAAACAAACAAACAAACAAAAAAAAACCATAATGTTTAATACGATATTTAAAAAAATACATAAAAACGTTTATATAGGGTGCACAAGTTCCCTTTTGCCTAAGACTTCAACGTGGCTCAGCGGGGCACTAGTACTATACAGTCGCAGGTTCTAGTCTCCTCCTGGGGCCCGGAGCAGCCCCCAAGGAAAGGCCTTCCCTAGGAAGAAGTAGCCCTTCAGTCCAGCCTTGAAGAAGGAGCTGAATCAAACCAAGGCAGGACGATGAGGCGTGGCGTGTACGGACAGGGAAGAAGAAACAGCAAATATTTGAGTCCAAGATGCCTGGAGGGAAAAGAATTAGAGGACTATTTGGGGAAATGGTCTTGGCAACACGGTTCTAGGCAGGTACCACGATCATATAGGGACTCTGTAGAATTTTAAGTAGGGAGGCAAGCGCCCAGGTTTGTTTCTTATGCGGAAAGTGCTGAGCAAGGGACAGACTGAAGAGGTTAGGTCTGGATCCAGGTAAACCGTTTATGAGACTAACGCACTAGCTGAATGAGGGATGACAGCATCCCACCTAGACAGGTGCAGACAGATTCCCGAGGTCCAGGTTCGGCCTTCAGTTTCTCCGCTGAAACGCTGAGGATGGGGCGGCACCCGGGTCCCTGCCCTGCAAACGGGGCCGCCGCAGGGTTCCCTTGGCAGGGCCGCTGCCCCGGGGAGCGCGCAGGACGCGCCCGCCTTCAGCCGGGGGCCGGGGCGAGCGGGGCGGGGCGGGCCCGCGGGTGCCCTGACCGGCTCACCGCCCAATCGCTGCGGGCCCGCCGAGCCCCGGGGGGCTGGGGCCGCCGCCGCCGCCAGAACGTGCCGCGGCTGCGCCAACGCGCCAACGCCGGGCAGGGCGGCGGGCGCGCTCAGTCTGGCGGCGGCTGCCGTGAGCTGACTGACGTGCCGGGAACGCCGCAGCAGCCCGCGCCGCCCGCAGCCTAGCCGACCCGCGCCGCCCGGGCCGCGCCCGCCCGCCTGCCCGCCATGGTGTCATGGATCATCTCCAGGCTGGTGGTGTAAGTGGACTTCTCCCCCGCGCCCCTCCGTCCCCTCCCTCCCCGCCCCCGGCCCCGGGCTGCGCGCGCCCCTGCAGAGCCCGGCCCCAGTGGCTCGGGCTATTAATACCCGGCGCAGCTAAATTTAGCAGGTACAGTAGCCGCCGAGGACGCCTGCGGGCTGACGGGCGGCGCAGGACGCGGCTGCTGCCCAGGAGGCGGCAGGCGCCGGCGCCCGCTTGCGGGGAGCTGGGCCGGGACTGCGAGGGCTGGGGCGCTCGGGGGTTCCGTGGGGGCTGCGTCTTGCCGCGCCCCGGCCGCTTTGTTCCCCAGCTCGGTTTATTTGCGGAGGCCCCGAATGGGCGCGCCGCGGGGACACGCGTCTCTCTCCTTTGGGAGAAATGTGCGGTCGCCGGGCGCCGCGCCCCGCCGTCCCAGCTTTTGTCAGGTGGAAAGGACAGCGCTGACGAACCAGGGGCGCTGCCTGGAGGGTCAGCGCGGAACGGGTGGAGAGGCAGAGGCGGCGCTCCCAGTGGGGTTGGAAAAATCCTCCTTTTTAGATGTCTACATCGACAGCGGCAAAGGCAGGTGGGACATGGGAAGACGCATGTGAATCTTGGAGTAAACGCCTGGAGCCCCCGGCTCCGACTCCTTTTGCAGGGGATTGAGAGACAGGGGCAGGTACCTCCAGGAGTGCACGTGAAATTTTCAAGTGACAGCCACCCGCATGGTGGCGATGACACCTCCCAAGCCTTGCAGGAGAGCGCAGTCATCTGGGGTGAGGTCTGTGTAGTCATTGGGGGTGGGCGTGGGGGCCGATTTTCTCTTTCAAGCCCCAGGACCCGTAGATGTTTGAAGAGCTTCCCCGGTGGATTTATTCTCCTTTGGAGATAGACGTGGCTGTTCCAAGTCCCTGTTCTTCCCTAACCGTCCTGGCCTGAGTCAGAACAGATTTGCCACCTGCTCTAGCTAGCAGGGGCTGAAATGGGTGTGGGGAGTCTAAGGCGGGGAGGAGGGTGGCCCGTACCTCGGGCTTTTTCTTTGTCTGAGAACGCGGGGCTCTGGATCCCAGTGATTGTGCACCATCACTCTCCACGTTTTGAAACACCTCCCATCTCCCTTCCCTTCTTTACTGATTTTCCCTTCCGAAGTGGATCTCAGCATTGTCTCCCGCCACCATTCAGGGCTTTCCTCCCAAAGCCAGTGTCTGTGCCTTTCAGCCCCCAAGTCATTCGTGAAGGCCTCTCCACAGCTGTTCCTGACTACGGGGGGTTTGCACTGCACCTTGAGGTGGCATGTTAAATATTTAGAAGATTTCTGCCGGCAAAGCCTACATGAATAATAAGGGAAGTGGCTGACACGCCTTGCCCTGCCTCATGCCTGACCAACACTGTCTTGCCTTCAGGGTGGTGTTTCCTCTCTGGGATCCATATTGCCAGTGGCTTCTGGGGAGCCCTCAGGGTGGGGCTGGAGAGTTGAGCTGGCCTGGCTAGTGGGCTCTCTGTAGGTCCTGCTGGGCTGGGAGTGAGGGCATCTGGTCCTGGGTCATGTGACTATCATTAGTTTTATTAGCACCTCCCTCACCCCTGCCCTTTTTTCCTTTTTTTTTTTTTTTTTGAGACTGAGTCTCGTTCTGTCGTCCAGGCTGGAGAGTGCAGTGGCACAGTCTCGGCTCACTGAAGCCTCTGCCTCTTGGGTTCAAGCGATTCTCCTGCCTCAGCCTCCCGAGTAGCTGGGATTACAAGCGCCCGCCACCACGCCCAGCTAATTTTTGTATTTTTAGTAGAGACGGGGTTTCATCATGTTGGCCAGCCTGGTCTTGAACTCCTGACCTAGTGATCCGCCCGCTTCGGCCTCCCAAAGTTCTGGGATTACAGGCATGAGCTACCGTGCCCGGCCCCTCCCCCTTTTTTACAATGGGCAACTGATGGGGATGGAGAGGAGAGGCATATATTTGGGAGGTGTCTCAAGGATGTGCTGTTGCTTTGTAAAACAACCACACTCCCTAGAACCGAGACTTCAGAGAATTTAAATGAACAGCATTCTGTGGCCCAAGGAGAGTTGATGAGATTTGCGATTGTTACTTCCACTATCAAATCCAAAAGGTCAGGGATACCACTTATCCCCCAGTCCCTAATTCCCTGTAGAAACCCAGCATAGGCCGGGTGCGGTGGCTCACGCTTGTAATCCCAGCACTTTGGGAGGCCGAGGCGGGCGGATCACGAGGTCAGGAGATCGAGACCACGGTGAAACCCCGTCTCTACTAAAAATACAAAAAAATTAGCCGGGCGTGGTGGTGGGTGCCTGTAGTCCCAGCTGCTCGGAGAGGCTGAGGCGGGAGAATGGCGTGAACCCGGGAGGCGGAGCTTGCAGTGAGCCGAGATTGCGCCACTGCACTCCAGCCTGGGCGACAGAGCGAGACTCCGTCTCAAAAAAAAAAAAAAAAAAAGAAACCCAGCATAAGCATATTGATTATGAGTTATGAACATCATTTTTAATAAACAATACCTGTTCCATGAAGACAATATTTGTTAATTACAGGAAAATTAGAAAAGATAAACTGAAAATCATCCACATTTCCACCACACAGAGATAACTAAGAATAATGATGGAGGGCATATTCTTCAAGAAATTTTCCTGTATGCATATATGTACATATATTTGTAATTCAAGGATATTATTGATTCAGCCCAATATTCTACACTCCACATACCTTGAGGAACTTCTTATCAAGAGGGGGAATACTGTGTTTGGAGTCAGAACACCCGTGGTTCAAATCCCAGTTTTGCCTCTTCCCAGAAGATCCCAGTTCACAACTCAGATCACAGCAGATGCTAGTCCACAGCTAGTTAACCTCATGTTGCTGTTGCAAAGATTTCCATGACACTTGATGTATAAATTGCCAAGCACCACGGAGAGCACTAAATCAGTGATGAGTCCCTCCTTCTGTCCTCCCCAGGAACCCAATGAGAGGGGCTCTCAGACTTAATTTAATCCTGCGGTTTTCAAACTGGGTTCCCCGAGGGCCACCCAGCCTGAGCAGATGGGCTCTGGGCTCCTCATCCCTGATTCAACCCAAGCAGTTCCCTTTTTGTTTGTCTTATATATTGGGGTTCTAGATAAAATACAATTCAGAAAAATATATGTGTTTTACTGCTAATAAAAACAACTGATCTAGCCCTCCCCCTCATCTGTAAAACTGCAGAGGAAATATGCCTTGCTCAGGGACACAAGATGAGCTGGTAAAGAAAACAGGCTCTGGATTTTTAGTCCAGTCCAGTGCTTTTTCCACCTTCACTCCTCACTGAGAAAAACTGATCTCTTTCAAGCTCCCTAGACCTCTGGTATGGGAGCATCCTATGATTTTATCCATGAGTCACGTTTTGTGTAACCAATCTTTTCATGGTTTTGTAAGCCTCTGTCACATCAAAGAACATGTAAGGAAGACCTATCACTGTGTTCTGAGGCTAGAGAGGGAGTGTCTTCCTGTCTTTGTGTGCTCCCAACCATCCGACCAGAGGTATCACGACAAGCTGATGGCCTCCAGGGACAGCCAGCCAGTGCTCACGGTTGTCTCTGTTGCTACTGGCCGTGAGCATTTTGAAGAAAGCGATTATGGCTTGTTTCCCTTTACAACCCCTTTTCCCCTGCCATGGGTCTTTCACGAAGTACCTGGCACCTGAATGCACTGAGTGAAGGTTGGTTGTGTTGAAGGAAATCCCAGGCCCTGGGGACAAGCAGAGTGGCTGGCTAGTGCTGTCCCCTGGGGATGGAGGTCAGCAGGCATCAAGACAGGCTTGTGCCCACGGGTGAGGCTCTTAGAGTGAGGACCAGTTTGAGATGCTTCTTTCTTGCCAGCTCTCTTTCTCCTAACTTCCTTGGCTCAGCCTGTAAAGAATTAAGGAAGAGATACTCAGTGCAATAGCACTCAGAACCTGGTCGATACCTTCATGGGACACAGGGGCTTATTTAGGACTTGCCTGCTTGCCTGCTTTCATTTTCTTTACACTCAACTCAAGGCCTAGGCATGAATGAATTTCAAACTGAGGAGAGCATGTTTTTGTGCACCCTTTTGGATGGGGGGACACCAACGTTGCTCTGTGACTTCTTGGAAGAATATGCCATTTTTGAAGCATTATTCTAAGGAGCAGGTATTGCCTTGTCTTGGCCAAGGCCCAGAACGTTGGCTGAAAGGATCAAGAGCTTCTCACCCCTTATGGGATTAGTAGACTAAAACCCCAACTCACTACATGGGGAAAAGAGAGTTCTAAGTCCACAAAATTTTCCGAATAACTAATGGCTGTGCAGAAAACATTTTATTTCCACATTGCACATTTTAAAAAATATTAGTTTTTAGAAAATACAGTGTGATAATCAAGACAGAGTCTTAGTTTGATGGCTGAAGATCTGGCTAAGTTCCAGGACTGGGATTTGGAGCATGAAGTCTGTCCTGGGTCAGGGATGTGAAAATGGATGGGGCTTGGAGGAATGTGGATTGTCCTCAAGATGTTCCCCAACTGTTGCAAAACAAATGGAAAAAAAAGAAAAGATTGTAAGTCCTTAAATATAAGCTAGCCTTTCTTTGGGGCCTGCTTTTAAAATGTGGCATGCAGGAAACTGATTCAGTTAATGGAGGGTTCCATTTGGTTGAGGATTGATTTCCTGGCACCGTGCTGTAGTACACTGTGGGAGCTGGGTAAATGTTTCAGTTGAATTGTGAAAGGAAAGATGTTAGGCTAGTAGGCAGCAGACATGTGTTCTAGTCCCAGTGCTGGTCTGACTCACTGTCACAGTCCTAAGGGCAACTCCCATCCACCTGGGCCAGCTCCCTGTCTAAGAGACAGGTTTTTGGCCACAGTCACCTTGCAGGTCCTAAGAGCGCCAAGGGTCAGTGTTCCTCTAGGTCCCTTCCTTCTCCAGCTGGCCTGTATGCATCACGTTTATTTATAAACAGGAGGAGTATCCTCAAGGAAGTGAAAAATACCAGCTTAGATTTCTCCGCTGTTGAGCTGCCCTGTTTCTTTGTTTGCTAATCCTGCCTGCCTGCTGAGAAGAAGCTTTCATGCACTTCTTCCCACTGTGTCTTATTTGAGGTTAGCTGACAAGTGAGGGTCTCACCTAGTTATTACTGGGTCAGTCTCCCCACTTCCTTCTGAAGCCAGCTATCTTTTTTGGAGGGTGTATTATGTCGGGGGAGGAGGAGCCCTGGGGAGAATGAGGGAAGGGGGAGTCAGGTCCTCTTTGGCCACTTAGTGAGGCTGCTGTTTTGTGTACATATGAGTGTTTGTGAGTGAGCGTGTGTGTGTGTGTGTGTGTGTCTGTGTGTGTCTGTGTGTGTGTGTTTCCAGGAAAGTTTGGGAGGCTAGGGAAAGGAGAGACATGGCAGTGCAGCAGCCATAGCAGGTGGCACCTTTGGAATTTCACTGCCAGGGATGAGCCACACACATGCCCAGCTGGTTACCAGAATCCTTAGTCTAGGGGTGTTTTTCCAACCCCCAACAAGAAGTAAGGGGTGGGTGCACTTGGGCACTAAGGATGTTTTCCTCTCGATTCTGGGCCTTGGGAAGGGAATTGGGATTCTTGAGGAACTAGAAGTTGGATCATTATATTCAGAGTATTTATTCTGAATTTTCAGATCTCATCTGTCTTTATACAGAAGCACATTATTTTCACTTTGGGTTTTTTAAGTTACACTGGGGCTTCCGTGGGAATACAGGGAAAAAGGAAATATAGATTGAGGACCAACTATTTGGCACACAGTAGGGATTTCAGAAGGAATCTTGAAAGGTAATTTGGTACAGGCCTTCAAGCATGCGTGGGTACCCAGACCAGGATGGCAAGTGAGGTTCATCTCTTATGATTAATGTGAGGCTGCCTAGGACACTGTCTTGAGGAGCAAGAAGCTGAGTTAGGCTTAGTGGGGAAGAGTCCCAAGAGTGCTTTATGCAGGGAAGATGGCAATGGGGCACATGTATTGGTTCAGTATTTGCTCTTCCACTCTTGGCTCATTCCTGATCAGAAAAGGTCTGCCCCATTGTCAGATTTATTAGATTAGTAAACAGAGAGCATCTGTTATTTGAGTTAACGTCTCCTCCTGACATCCCATCTCTCTCTCTCCCGGTGGCCTTGTCAGTCACCTGGCAGTTCTAGGACAAAGGTGCCTCCTGTTGCCACTGTAGGGAGCTGTCCAGCCTAGAGGCTGTCTTGCCCTTCTTCTCTTTCCTCTTAGGACTATCATGCATAGCTACACTACATTCCCCGCCCCCCCACCTTTTTTTTTTTTTTCTTTCACTGATCACAGCTCAGTTAAAGTCTGCCTTAGGCATTCTCCTGCATACTTATGTGTGTATATCCTTTCCCCCTCTTTGTAGGGGACTCTGGATAGTACTTTGGGCTGCAAAACTAGTTTTCCATTCCCTTCTGGTAACATGCTCCATCCTGCCTCCCTCCACTCAGCCACAGAAGTCAGCATGTGACCCAGGGCTAGATGTGCATTTCCCTGGGCACGGATATTGGTCCAGAGGTGGGCAGGTGACCCAAACTGAGATCCTTCCCCAGGGTTTCTTGATTTGGAGCTGAGGGAGAATAGCCTTGCCTATGGGGCCCAGAGTTGGAAAGATATGAAGTTAGGGCTGAGGCATCTAAAGCACCTGGCATACATGGAGAAAGTCCATAAGCAAAAGTGAAGAATACAGCAAAGCAAAAATAAATGGAGATGAGACTTGGGTGAGAGAAAGAGGCTGGCACAAGAGAGTCTTGGTTCTGGTTGCTCGGGTCCCAGTTCCTGCAGCTGCTATTTTGATGCCATGAGCTGTCCCATATCCTAGAATGAAAACTTTAAATGATGCTTATAACCAATTAAATATTTGTTGTTAGGATGGACTGGGGTATGCTGCAGGAACAACTCCCAAATCCCAGTGGCTCAAGAAAACAAAGGTTTATTTCTTGCTTTCTGCTGCCTGTTCACTGTGGGTTGGCAGGGGTACTCTGCTCATCGCATTCACTCAGAGTCCCAGGCTGACTGGATTTCCTTTGTCTTATCATTATAAGACATCAGGATTCTGGCTGGGCATGGTGACTCACTGTGTAATCCCAGCACTTTGGGAGGCAGAGGTGAACAGATCACTTGAGCCCAGGAGTTTGAGACAGTCTGGGCAACATGGCAAAACCCCATCTCTCCAAAAAATACAAAAATTAGCTGGGTGTGGTGGTGTGCACCTGTGGTCCCAGCTACTTGGAGGACGAGGTGGGAGGATCACTTGAGCCTGGCAGCTGGAGGTTGCAGTGAGCCAAGATCACGCCACTGCGCTGAGCCTGAACAACAGAGTGAGACCCTGTCTCAAAACACACACACACACACACACACACACACACACACACACACACACACCCCAGGATTCACTGTGGTAGGGAGAGAAAAGTAGAGAGTCACATACTGGCTCATAAGTACCTGCACTTGGAGATGATAACATGCCATTTCTGCTCACATGTCATTGGCCAAACCTGAATTCAAGTGGATGGGGAATTACACTCTTCACTAAAGAACAGCCCTAATGACCACCATATATACTGAATGAATGACTCCTAACCAGCTTTGCAAACCTAGAAATGTCCTTGGCATAATATGGTATTGTGCAGCTGGGAGAATCCTGACATACTGCTTGAATCTCTACACTAGAAATATCTCTCTCACTTCCCTTTTAGTCCCTTTATTCTGTTTGTGAGTCAAGAAACGAGGTCTTAAGTCTGAGGAGAAATTAGCAATTACAAAGAACTGATGCCATTCCATAGCTAAAGCCTTGGAAGGTGCCCTCTGGCTTTTACTACACTCTCCATATGTGTCTCTACCTTTCTCCACAAAGCCTCCCTTAGGTCCCCTAACCAAGAAAGATTTCTGTCCTCTGGAGCCCCAGAGTGGCATTGTCACTTTGTTCCTGGTGCTATGGTGGTCTGTGCATTGATATCCCCTTACAGACCACATCTGCTTTGTCTCCCTCACAGTTTCTCATATGCAGTAGGTGCCCAGCGAGTGCGTGTTGGATGGTGAATGAGTCAGGACCTCAATCCTCAGAGTGTGATCTGTGCACCAGCAGCATTGGCATTACTGGAGTAGTTAGGAATGCAGAGTCCCAGGCCTAGTGAATCTGCATTTTAACAAGATCCCCATAAAGCCTGAGAAGGGCTGAATCAGGAGACAGGGTGCCATCATGTCCCCTGTGAATTGAAAAGAGATGGACTTGCCTGAGATCCTCATTATTGGCTGTGGACCTGGGACCTGGGATTCAATTGCAGGCCACCATTTGTGCTAGACTGTCGTTCATGCTTTCTGGTTCTGAGAGGTTCTGACCCCAACTTTTTATGAGTTCTAAATAGCATACCTGGACTCTGTCAACCCAGTGCCCAACCAAGAATCTTTTGTTATGGACAGGGGGCAGGGAAGTACTGGGTAGAAGTACTGGGTAGTTCCCTGGCAAAGGCCCCACCCTCAAGCCTGGAAACTGTGGCCCTAAATGAGAACAGTTATCCCTGTTTTCCTGCCCAAATGTTGCTTTTTCCAAAACCACTCTGGCCCACCACACCCTGCATCCTGTATCCATAAAAACCCCAAACTCCGCCGGGCGTGGTGGCTCACTCTTGTAATCCCAGCACTTTGGGAGGCCGAGGCGGGCGGATCACGAGGTCAGGAGATCGAGACCACGGTGAAACCCCGTCTCTACTAAAAATACAAAAAAATTAGGCGGGCTTGGTGGCGGGCGCCTGTAGTCCCAGCTACTCGGAGAGGCTGAGGCAGGAGAATGGCGTGAACCCGGGAGGTGGAGCTTGCAGTGAGCCGAGATTGCGCCACTGCACTCCAGCCTGGGCGACAGAGCGAGACTCCGTCTCAAAAAACAACAACAACAACAAAAAAACCCCCAAACTCCACTGGTAGAGAAGCACAGTGGCATGGCAGAGGAGAGAAGAGAAGCATCTGAACGTTGAGAGGAGTTCGGCCAGGGATGGCCGCACTCCAGGGGAAGATTATCTTCCCACTGTCTGTATCCCCTTTCCAGCTCCCCATCTCGCTGAGAGCCACCTCTATCACTCAATAAAATCTTCACATTCACCATCCTTCTGTGTGACTGGATTCTTCCAGGATGCCAGGTTCTTCCTGGAACCCAGATACCAAGAGGGCAGGGTGTAAAAGACTGTCACCCTAACTCTCCACTGAGCTGGTTAACAGCCATCTGCAGATGGCAACTGCTAAAACAGCATTAATTGTAACACACCCCTAGACGCTGCCATGGGACCAGAGCCCAAAAGTGCTCACCCCAGCCCTGGCACCTGCTCACCTGCATGCTTCTCTTCCTACAAGGGGTTTGAGCACTGCAGGCCGAATAAGCAAGCCACACCCCTGTCACAAGTCCCACAGAGGGGTCAAGGGAGCCCTCCTGTCTCACTTTCTTTTTTCTTTTTTTTCTTTTTTAAGACGGAGTCTTACTCTGTCGCCAGGCTGGAGTGCAGTGGCACCATCTTGGCTCACTGCAATCTCCACCTCCCGGGTTCAAGCAATTCCCCTGCCTCAGTCTCCCGAGTAGCTGGGACTACAGGTGCCCGCCACCACACCCAGCTAATTTTTTGTATTTTAGTAGAGACGGGGTTTCACCATGTTGGCCAGGATGGTCTCGATCTCCTGACCTCGTGATTCCTCACCTCGGCCTCCCAAAGTGCTGGGATTACAGGCATGAGCCACTGGGCCTAGCCTCCTGTCTTACTTTCACAGATGGGCTGCCTAATTGTGATCAGTGTAAAATTGTCTTGTCACAACTGGGGCTTAGACTGCCAAAGCTAGGCCTGTCAGACAGAATATTGGGCTGAGTGGGTCACACTGCTCAGAGGAGAGGGAATACAACCTGCCTTGAGAAAGAGGCTAGTGAGCCTGGCCAGCTGATGCTGGAGATTCACGCTGGATTTCCAAGAACATGCAAGTACTTTTTCTCATGAGCACATGAGGTTGAGAACCACGAGTCCACACGTGCTCCTCCCGAGGGAGTTGCAGGATCCAGCAGGATCTGTGCACACTTCAGGCTGTGTGTTGTGGAATCCAGGCTCTCAGCAAGTTCTCCTAACTCTGCCTTCAAAATACTCGCCTGTCTACCCATGACTCCCACCTCCACCACTGCCACCCTGCTCCAACCAAATACTGTTGCTCTCCTGGACCATTGAAAACCCTCCTGACTGTTTTCTCTGCTTCTATTCCTGTCCCTCCAGTGATCTCATTAAAATGTAAGATAGGGCCGGGCGTGATGGCTCACGCCTGTAATCCCAGCACTTTGAGAGGCCGAGGCGGGCAGATCATGAGATCAGGAGATCGAGACCATCCTGGCTAACACGGTGAAACCCTGTCTCCACTAAAAATACAAAAAATTAGCCGGGGGTGGTGGCGGGCACCTGTAGTCCCAGCTACTCAGGAGGCTGAGGCAGGAGAATGGCGTGAACCTGGGAGGCAGAGCTTGTAGTGAGCCGAAATCGTGACACTGCACTCCAGCCTGGGCAACAGCGAGGCCCCGTCTCCAAAAAAAAAAAAAAAAAAAAAGTAACATAGGCCATCTTTCCCCTGCCATTTAAAAACTGCTCCATCTCACTAAGAGTAAAACTCAAACTCCTTACCATTGTCAACAACACTCAACAAGGTCTGGTTCCTGCCCACGCTCTGACCTTACCTTGCAGTGGCCTCCCCTCTCTCACTTGGCTCCAGCCTCCTCACTATTCTTAGAAGGTGGCAAGCTTGTCCCATCCAGCAGCCTTTGCACATACATATATTAATAATATATATTATTTCTATAATAGAGCTACCAGTTAGAGACCTTAGAATAAGTCTTTTTTAAAATGAAAAAAGAAATAAAGCAAAGAATTGAAAATATAAGAAAACAGCATATCCTTGGGGAGGGAAATAGGCCCATGTGGAAAAGAAGCACTTCTGGAAGTAAAAAAGTTGACATGAAAAATCCAATGAATAGGTTAAAACAGTGAAGGACTAAATGCCAAGAAGGTGGTGTTTTTCACACTGCGTCTTAGAGCTAGAAGGACTCTTGGTGATGTCGTGCCCTTGTTCAACAGACAAGGAAGATGGGGACCCACAGAGATAGGTGATCTGTCAAAATCACTAGCCTGATTGGCTAGGCCAAGACTTAAGGCCAGGTGTCCACGTTCTGAAAATGTTTTAATGTGAGAAAGAGAGTAAGCTTGTTTTATATGGTTAGAGAATTGGACTAGAACCGGTGGGTGGCCAGAAGATAAATTTTTGGCTTGTTGGAGGGAAAAGGTTTCCAGTAGTTTGCACTGACAGCACTGGGCTGCCTTGTGAGGCAGGGAGCTCCTGGCTTCCAACCCTAAAACTGTCCAACCCTAAAACTTTAAGATTTTTTTCTTTTTTTTTTTTTTTGAGATGGAGTTTTACTCTTGTCACCCAGGCTGGAGTGCAATGGCATGATCTTGGCTCACTGCAACCTCCGCCTCCTGGGTTCAGGCGATTCTCCTGCCTCAGCTTCCTGAGTAGCTGGGATTACAGGCACGCACCACCATGCCTGGCTAATTCTGTATTTTTAGTAGAGACGGGGTTTCACCATTTTGGTCAGGCTGGTCTTGAACTCCTGACCTCAGGTGATCTGCCCGCCTTGGCACCCCAAAGTGCTGGGATTACAGGCATGAGCCACTGTGCCTGACCAAAACTTTATGATTTTAATCTTTTTCCTTATACTGGTTGAGGAAGAGAGAGAAAAGAGCTATTAAAAATATTTCCTTTTTCAGTGATTAGGACTTCTATCCTTGCTCAAGATTGATTGATTGATTCATAGCTTGGTCAATTTATTCATTGATGTACTGCTCATTTTTTTGACCATTTGATGCCTGCCAGGCACCAGGGATATAAAGACGAATAAGTTCTGATTCCATCTTTGAGAAGTTTATGAGGTCACATAGCCAGTCACTGGGAAACTGGGACTTGAATTCAAGTGTCCCTCTGCCTGCCCAGTGCTGTTTCCATTGGGTGGATATTTTGTGGGTGTGTGTGAATGACTTGTCTGGTTTTGGTTGGAAATTGTAGGGATAAGCCCTTTCAGCAGGGGAAGTGGTACATCTTACATATGAAGGAATTAAACCACTGCTTTGTCTTCCTACTGGGGGGACACTGTGGCATCCAATGTTGGAGAGAAGAGAAGTCAGAGGACAGGGTGTGCTAAGTGGAAAACAATCTGAGATGAAGAGGTGAGTGAAGTCAAGCATCCTTTCCCACTGTATTAGTCTATGATTGCTGCTGTAACAGGTAACCATGAATTTAGTGGTTTAAAACAACAGAGGTTTATTCTCTCACAGTTCTGGAAGTCAGAAGTCTGAAATGACTCTTTTGGGGCTAAAATCAAGATGTTGGCAAGGCTGGTTCCTTGTGGAAGTTCCAGGGGATGCTCCATTCCTTGCTTCTTCCAGCTTCTGGTGGCTGCTGGTATTTCTTGTGGCTGCATTACTCTAGTCTCTGCTTCTGTGATCACATTGTCTTCTGTTCTGCCCTTACATCTTCCTCTTAGGACACTTGTGATTACATTTAATCACATTTAATCACAAATCAAATAGGGCCCATTTGAATAATCCAGGATAATCTCCCCATCTCAAAACCCTTAATTTAATTCTACCTGCAAAGTCCCTTTTGCCTTATAAGGTAACATTCACGGGTTTTAGGAATTAGGACCTGGATATCTTTGCAGGCCATTACTCAGCTGACCACACCCAAGATCACAGGCCTTACTGCCTCCAGGCTGAGGGGAGTTCATCTAAGAACAACCTAAAGAAAGGGGAAACACACAAGGGAACACTTTGATGTTCTAACGTCTTTATCTTTTTTTTTTAATTTTTTTTTTTAAAGACAGGATCTCACTCTGTTGCCCAGATTGGAGTACAGTGGTGAGATCATAGCTCACTTCAGCCTTGAACTCCTGTCTTCCAGCAATCCTCTTACCTCAGCCTCCCAAGTTGCTGGGATTATAGGTGTGAGCCACTGCACTTGGCTTCTAACATCTTATTTTGTCTCCGTTTCTGGGCTCTCCTTGATTTGCAAAACGTAATTAATGAGTCAATAGAAAAGACTATTTATAAAGAAAAGGTGGTTAGGGAATAATGGATAATAGTACAGTGAACACTCATTTACTCACCACCAGTTTATGAACTAGAACACTACCTTTATTGTATGAATATACCACAGTGTACTTATCAGGCAAACTCTTGATGAATGTTTAGGTTTTTCTAGATTTTTCTTTTGCACTCTCTCAGAAAGAGAGCTGCAGTGAGCATTCTTGTGTGTTTCCTGGGATAACTTTTCACAGGTTTTGTTAGGGTTAGTCAGGCTGAGGCAGAGGATAGTTGCATCTTCTACTTGACCAAATAACATAAATTAAGTTTCCATAGAAAAGGGGGCCTATCCTGGGGCTTTTTATCCTGTGTCATTGATCACTTTGACTGACCCTGCACCAACACCACACTGTTGTAATTACATAGCGTGATGAAAATTCTTGATGTCCGCCTTGGCAAGTGCTCCACCATTTGTTCTTCATAAACTCTTCTCCAAGCCCGTTTTCTTTCAGCAGTGGGTGCGATTCCATTTACACCGTGTCTTTACCATCACTTGATATTCTCACACTTAGAATTTTTGCCAGTCTGATGGGTACCAAGTGGAATCTCTTTATGGATTTAATTTGCATTTTCCTGAACACTCATGAGACTAAGCATCTTTTCATATGTTTATTGGCCATTCATGTTCTCTCTTCTGTGAAGTGCCTGCTCAAGTCTTGCCAGTTTTTCTCTTGTCCTTATCTTATTGATTTGTAGGAGTTCTTTAACTCTTCTGGATGCTAAGCTCCTGTCATTTATGTGTTACGAATGTCTTCTCCCAGTCTGTGATTTATTTTATCATCTTTTTTACAGTCTACGTTGATAAACAGAAGTTCTTAATATTAATGCAATAGATAGCATTTTTTTCGCTTATAGTTTGTGCTTTTTGTGTCCTAGGAAAATAAAATTGTGAAATTATTCTTCCATATTGCTCCTAGCAGTTTTCTAGTTTTTCTGTTCACATTTAATTTCTTTATCTTGAGTTGATTTTTATATATGATGTGAAGCAGCAGTCTAATTTTTTTTCTTTTTTTCTTTTTTCTTCACATGAAAAGCCTGTTTTCCTGGTTCTATTTATTCAAAAGTTCATGCTTTCTCTTCAGACCTGCAATGCCCAGCCCTGTCATAAAGTGAGTTTCTATAATGTGCAGGCCTGTTTCTGGGCCCTTCTTTCTGTACCATTGAGTAGTTCGTCTGCCTGCCACAGTGCCACGCTGTGTTAGTTACCAGAACTTTATGAAAAGTCTTGATGTCTGTCATGGCAAATTCCCCACCTTGTTCTCCTTCAAGAATGCCTTAGTGCAGTGGTCCCCAGCCTTTTTGGCACCAGGGACTAGTTTCATAGAAGACAGTTTTTCCATGGATGGGGGTTGGGGGGGCAGTTTTAGGATGAAACTGTTCCACCTCAGATCATCAGGCATTAGTTAGATTCTCATGAGGAGCTGTGCAACCTAGGTCTCTCGCATGTGCAGTTCACAATAGGATTAGCGCTCCTGTGAAAATCTACTGCCGCTGCTGATCTGATGGGAGGCGGAGCTCAGGTGATAATGCTGCTGCTCACCTCCTGCTGTGCAGCCAGGTTCCTAACAGGCCACAGACCAGTCTCCGTCCCTGTCTGCAGCCTAGGGGTTGGGGGCCCTGCCTTAGTGCATTCTTCTCCCATAATACATGTTTAGAACTAGCTTAGAGTTATGTGTTATAGCACATACACAAACACACAAATCTGTTGTCATTTTTATTGGACTAGCACTGAATGTACGAAACAATAGAATATTGATGTTCTTTATTTATTTTTAATTTTTGGAGACAGAGTCTGGCTCTGTTGCCAAGGCTGGAGTGCAGTGGCACAATCATGGCATACTGCAGTCTTGACCTCCTGGGTGCAAGAGGTTCTCCTGCCCTGGCTCAGCCTCCCAGGTAGCTGGGACCACAGGTGTGCACCACTGTGCTTGGCTAATTTTTGAATTTTTTTTGTAGAGACATTGTCTCACTATGTTCTCACTGTTTTGCTCATGCTAGTCTTGAACTCCCGACATTAAGCAATTCTCCCACCTCTGCTTGGCCTCCCAGGTGTGAGGCCTTTTATTTTTTTAGAGACAGCCTCTCACTCTGTTGCCCAGGCTGAAGTGCAGTGGGGAAGTGTACTGCAGCCTCAGACTCCTGAGCTTAAGGGATCCTTCTGGTCTCAGCCTCTCGAGTAGTTAGGACTATAGGTGTGCACTACCATGCCCAGATAATTAAAAAAAAAAAAAATTGAGGGCCAGGTGCAGTGATACATGCTTGTAATCCTAGCACTTTGGGAGGCCGAGGCAGGTGGATTTCTTGAGCCTAGAAGTTCGAGACCAGCCTGGACAACGTGCTGAAAACCTGTCTCTACCAAAATAAATACAAAAATTAGCCAGGCATGGTGGCACACACCTGTGGTCCCAGTTACCTGGGAGGCTGAGCCAGGGCAGGAGAATCTCTTGCACCCAGGAGGTCAAGAGTAGCTCTGGTCCCAGCTACACAGGAGGCTGAGGTGGAAGGATTGCTTAAACTCAGGAGGTCAAGGCTGCAGTGAGCTGTGATGGTGCCACTGCATTCCAGCCGGGGTGACAGAGCAAGACTCTGTCAAAAAAACAATTTTTTATTTTTAGAGATAGATTCTGTCTCTGTTGCCCAGGCTGGTCTTGAACTCCTGGCCTCAAGCAATCCCCCCACCTCGGCCTCCCAAAGTGCTGGGGTTACTGACATGAGCCACCATGCCTGGCTAATATTGATGTTCTTAATTTGTTTGTTGCACTCCATATATATGGTATCTACCTTTATTTATTTGGGTCTTCTTTAATGACTTTCAATAAGATTTTATAATTTTGCTATAAATGTCATACACATCATTTGTTAGATTTATTCCCAGGTATTTGATATTTGTTGATGCCAGTGTATTTAGTATCTTAATAAAATTTCATCTCCCAACTGTTGGAAGAATACAACCTTGCTTACCTGTAGATTCTTTTTGGTTTTCCAGATAAATAGTCATGTCATTTGAGAACAGTGTGGCATTGTGCCTTTCTGGTCATTATTCTTTTTTATTTCCCCATTTTGCCCTGGTTTGGGTGGTGCATGATGACTAAAATTGGTGAGGCAGACACTCTTGTCTTGTTCCCGACTTAAAAAGGAATGCTTCAACATTTTCCCATAAAGTATCATGCTTGCCGTAGGATTTTCGGAAATATATTTTGTCACTCTCAAGTGATAGTTTGCTAAGAGTTTTCACAATGAATGATAATTATATTTTATCTAACGCTTTCATTGAGACAATGTGGTTTCTTTTTGGTCTTTAATCTAAGTGATAAATTGCATTAATTTATTTTACCATTAAACCAAACTTGCCCTCCTGGATAAACCCAATTTGGTCATAAAGTTGTTTTTTCTTTTTTCTAGTTAAAATGATCCTGGAGGTGATTTGCTAATATTTAGGATTTTTTTTTTAAGCTATGTTTGTGAGTGGTATTGGCTATGTTATTTTTGTATGGTTTTGGTATCAAGATTGTGCTAGCCTCATAAACTAAGTTGGGGGTATCTCATCTTTTTCTGTACTCTGAGATAGTGTGTGTAATATTGGATGTCTTTCTTAAATGGTTAGTAGAATATGCCAGTAAACTGCTCAGAGCCAGGGTCTTTTTCAACAGGAAGATTTTAAACTACTGATTCAATTTATTTAATGGTTATAGGTTTATTTGATCTTTTCAGATCAATATTATTTTATGACTTAATTCATTTCTGTAATTTTTCAAATTTATTTACAGTTAATAATATTGCGTCTGCACCCTATTCCTTCTCCCCTCTTCTTCTAGCACTCTCATTAGACATGTGTTAGATGTTCCTACTCTGTCTTTCAAGTCTCTTCATTTCGGCCGGGTGCAGTGGCTCACACCTGTAATTCCAGCACTTCTTTGGGAGGCCAAGGTGGGCAGATCACCTGAGGTCAGGAGTTCGAGACCAGCCTGGTCAACATGGCAAAACCCCGTCTCTACAAAATACAAAAATTAGCCAGACTTGGTGGTGGGTGCCTGTAATCCCAGCTACTCAGGAGGCTGAGGCAGGAGAATCGCTTGAACCCAGGAGGCGGAGGTTGCTGTGAGCCAAGATCATGCCATTGTACTCCAGTCTGGGCAACAAGAGTGAAACTGTCTCAAAAAGTCTCTTCATTTCTTATTTCTGATTTATTTTTCTGTCACTGCTGCATTATGAATAATTGTGTGCACATCTGTCTCCTCAGCCATGTCTAATCAGCTGCTAAACATATCCATTGATTTACAATTTTTTAATTATTAGATTCTAAAAATTCTATTTAGTTCTGTTTCAAAACTGGCCATATTTTATGATGTCTGTTCCTTCTACATATTTTAAATTCCTTTTTATTCCTTTAAACATATTAAACATATTTATGTTATGTTCGGAGTCTGATAAGTCTAGCATCTAAACTATTTTTCAGGGGCAATTTAGATCTCTTTTTTTCTGGTGGCTCCCAATCAAGGTGCGTTATGTGTCTTGTAATTTTTTCTTTTTTTTCACTGTGAGCTTGTATTCCTTGGAATTTCATCTGTAGGAGTTCTTTAGGCATGGGTCAAAGGTGAATTCCTCCAGGGAAGATTTGCATTTGCTTCGGTTAGGTGTCTAGGGACACTACCAATATTGGACTACTGAAAAGTAATTTCTTGAGATTTTAAAATTTTGACCACGTTGGTAGTGTAAATTTGGGCTGCAAACTTATGTGAGGATGAGGTTAGTGGTTACAAGTTTTCAGGGGAAATACGGTTTCCTCTTCACCTGCTGCTATGACTAGAGAATGGGTGTTTTTACTTTAACCTTTAGTGATTGCAGCAGGCTTCTGTCTCTTCACCCTTTTACTGATGATGTAGTGCTTTGGGGGCTAGTTTCCTAGTGCTGCCCGCACACGGTGCCTCAAACTGAGTGGCTTAAACTGACAAAAATTTATTATCTCACAGTTCTGCAGACTAGAAGTCTGAAATCAGGGTGTACCATGATCTCTCTGAAGTCTGTAGAGAAGAATCTGTTCCCTGCCTTTCTCTTAGCTTCTGGAGGTTGTCAGCAAGCCTCGCCCTTCTTTGGCTTGTAAATGCGTCACTTTAATCTCTACCTCCATTGTCACATGGTGTTCTTCCTGTGTCTGTCTCTTTTCCTCTTTTATAAGGACATTAGTCAATATTGGATTAGGGGCCACCTTAACCTAATGACCTCACCTTAGCTTGGTTATATCTGCAAAGACCCTTTTCTTTTTCTTTTCTTTTCTTCTTTTTTTTTCCTTCTTTTCTTCTTTGGCAGAGTCTCACTCTGTCACCCAGGCTGGAGTGCAGTGGCATAATCTTGGCTCACTGCAACCATTGCCTCCTGGGTTCAAGTGATTCTCATGCCTCAGCCTCCCAAGTAGCTGGAACCACAGGTGCACACCACCATGCCCAGCTAATTTTTGTATTTTTAGTAGAGATGGGGTTTTGCCATCTTGGCCAGGCTGGTCTCAAATTCCTGGCCTCAAGTGATCTGTCCATCTCGGCCTCCCAAAGTGCTGGGAGTACAGGTGTGAGCTACTGTGCCTGGCCAAGACCCTATTTTTAAGTAAGATCAAATTCACAGGTATTGGGGATTAGGACTTCAATATATCTTTTTGAGCAACAATTTAATCCATACCACGGTCCAAGCTTTATAGAAGGATGCCCTGGGCCAGTGTTACTCAAAATGTGGCCTGGGGACCATACCATTACCTCACCTAGGAATTTAATAGAACTGTAAACTCTCAGCCTCGCCCCCTCCAGACCTACTGAATGAGAATATCTGAGGTTAGGGCCCAGGAATCTGTGTGTTAATATACTCTCCAGGCTATCTTATGCAGACTGAAGTTTAAGAAGCATTGCCCTAGACTATGTCTCCTGTACTTGACACTCTGTCAACCCTGTAATTTGAAATTCAGTGCTTCAGTTAGCAAGTGCCCTTAATTTACCTTTCTGGGACTCTACTTTTACTTTGCTTTTGGCCTCTAAAGCATTTTACACTGATATTGAATATCAATATGTTTACAAATATTATTTATATTGATTACACTTTTGTTTGGAAACCTATATAAAAGTTGAAAGAACAGTACGATAAATACTTGCATTATTCTTACCTTGGCACATCCACTCCATCTTTTTTTATATAAATACAAACATTTCCCTCTTGTCTAACCATCTGAAAGGAGGCTGCAGACATCATGCTGCCTCACCCCAACTACTAAAGTATGTCACTCAAGGACAAGATTACCCTCCTGTACCAGTGGTTCTCAAACTTGTTGGTCTTGGCCGGGTGCAGTGGCTCACGCCTGTAATCCCAGCACTTTCAAACTCCAAGGCAGGAGATCGAGACCAGCCTGGCCAACATGGTGAAACCCCGTCTCTACTAAAAATACAAAAATTAGCCGGGAGTGGTGGCACGGACCTGTAATCCCAGCTACTCGGGAGGCTGAGGCAGAGAATTGCTTGAACTGGGGAGGCGGAGGTTGCAGTGGGCCGAGATCACACCACTGCACTCCAGTCTGGGTGACAGAGCAAGACTCTATCTCAAAAAAAAAAAAAAAAAAAAAAGAAAAAGAAAAAAAGAAAAGGAAAGAAAACTACTTTTTCCAGAAAAACGGCAAAATAATGTCAAGAAGAGAGTACTGTACATTTTTATGTCTTTTTTGTATCAAGGTTAATTTCAATGTGGAATCTGAAACCTTATTAGTGGTGGTTGGTCTATCTTATAGTTTGAGTGGATCTTTTCTGTATGATTTTTAAAATTATGCATTGGTCATTTGGAAACTATTGGTTCACCAAATAGATGCAGATCTTCAAATGTTGACACATTTTGTTGTATAATATCCAAAATCCTTATGCATTAATATCACTGTTGATTTCATCAGAAATGCCTTCAAGTATTGGGATACTGTTAAGTTAATGGTAGTGGATAAAAATATCCAAAATTCTAATTTTTGCTTAAAATCTCAAATCTCATCATGGCAACAAATACTGTTTGTTTTTTCTGATGAGATCAATCGTTTTTCTAGAAAAGGATTACAAGATACCCAGGTCTGAATAACCGTAGTTCATCAGTCATTCAAATAACTGGTGTTCCATGAAAAAAGGGGATAATTCAGCACACAACTCAGTGACACAAGTGCTTTTCCTCTAGACAATCATTATACTTTAGTATGCAGCAGAAACACTGTATGAGTGCTACTTATTTCATCACAGAATGATAAGAACATCCGTACTCAAGGGTCTGGATTTAATGAAAGTGATGATTTTTACTATATCATCTATGACATTCTTAAATGGAACAAGATTTTTTTTCCCCTATTGTATTGTGGTGAAGAACACAGTGATGACAGATGGAGTTTGGTGCTACTGCTGTGATTCATGCAAAGTACTAGTGGCAGTTTTACCTTTCATTGGTTTTGCACCATCAGTGCAAATTCAACACAGCGAAAAGGCAAATGTCTTGGTAATATTGTTGAAATTGACCTCATGGACACTCTGAAGGGGTTTTAGGGATCCCCTGAAAGGGTCTTGAGATCCCTTGGGAGTCTGTAGATTATACTTTAAGAATCACTCACTGTTCTGTACAGTCAGAAACCATTACCACCCTAAGAAATTCAACTCTAATTCCTCACCTTTATCCAGCATGAGGTCCATATTCAGATTAACCCAAATTTGTAAAAAAAAAAATCCTTTATTGATTTTTTTTTCCTGTTTCTATTTGGATGCAATTAGAGTTCACACATTGAATTTGGCTGTTATGTCTTTTGACCAACCTAGAATAGTTGCCCCGATTTATTGAAGAGTCCAGGTCGGCTGTGTGGAGAGTGTTCTGCATGTGTCAGACTCGTCCTAATGATTAGACCCAGGTCTGACAATTGTGGCAACACCACCACATTGATGAGGAGGTGCACCCTCGACTGCGTCCTGTCAGGAGGTCAGAGTGTCAGACTGTCTCACAATTGGTGATGCCAAACTCAACCACTTGGTAAAAGATTTACAATTTTTTTGAATCCAGAATTTTTCACTGTTTTCAGTGGGACAGTAAGTCAGGGTATCTTGTCTGATACTGCCCAAAACCATGGTCTCCTTTTGATTATTATTATTATTTTTTTGAGATGGAGTTTCACTCTGTTGCTCAGGCTGGAGTGCAATGGCACGATCTTGGCCCACTGCAACCTCCGCCTCCTGGGTTCAAGTGATTCTCCTGCCTCAGCCTCCTGAGTAGCTGGGATTACAGGCATGCACCACCATGCCCAGCTAATTTTTATATTTTTAGTAGAGATAGGGTTTCACCATGTTGGCCAGGCTGGTCTTGAACTCCTGACCTCAGGTGATCTGCCCGCCTCGGCCTCCCAAAGTGCTGGGATTACAGGCGTGAGCCACCATGACTGGCCCTTTTGATTTGTTGTTGTTGTTGTTGTTGTTGTTGCCCGGGCTGGAGTGCAATGGTGCGATCTTGGCTTACTGCAACCTCTGCCTCCCGGGTTCAAGTGATTCTCCTACCTCAGCCTCCCAAATAGCTGGGATTACAGGCACCCACAACCACACCCGGCTAATTTTTTTTTTTTTTTGTATTTTTAGTAGAGATGGGGTTTCACCATGTTGGCTAGGCTGGTCTTGAACTCCTGACCTCAGGTGATCCACCTGCCTCAGCCTCCCAAAGTGCTAGGATTACAGGTGTGAGCCACTGCGCCCGGCCCCTTTTGATTATTTTTTAGGTTTGCAGGCATATCAGTTAAAATTCTTTTGGTTTTAGAAAAAGTAATACAACTGAGGCTGGCTCACACATCTTAAAAGTCTAGAATGGTGCTGATCTCAAGTGAGGCTTGATCTGGCAGCTCAAGATTGTCACCAGAGAAGCAGGTTTTCTGGTGTCTCCTCTGTACTCTTTGGTTGGTGCCTGTTTCAGACTAAGCCTGGCTCCCCTGGCTGCTAGTGGCTTCTAGGGGCCTTGAAGCCCTCATTTGTGTCCAGCAGAAAGAAGGCATCTCTCCCAGAGAGAGAGCATCTCCTATGGGAGACAAGGAAGCTTTTTCCCTGAAGCCCCTAGCAAGCCTTTAGCTCTCTTGATTTTGGTCACATACTTGTCATTGAGCCACTCCCTATGGCACGGGCATGGGATGAGTTTGACTGAAACCAGCCAGGACCCATCCTGGATCTGGGGATAAGATCAGTTGTCCAAGCACATGGCACTGGGATGGTGACCCACAGAACATCTGGGTCCTGTTACCAATACTAAACCTGGCCCTGTGGGCTATCCAAAACCACCAACATCCACCAAAGAGTTTTGGTATCCATGAGGGTATAAAACACTTTACTGAGTACCCTCTATGCAGCAGCTGTTGTGCCATGCCATTCTTTATTCACTCAACAGGTGCACTCTATCATCTGGTCTTGAGTGAGCTGGCACTGTGAGCCGGATGTGGGTCACCACTGAGGGAAACAGCTGGACTTTCGCCTCATAGCATTTCTCATGTAAGGCTTCATAATTTAATTAATGCAGCAGTCATACAGGTGGACATTACTTGTCTCTTCCCCAGATGATAAAATTGTAACCTGAAGCTAGGCAGGCTGTGCAGGTTACCCAGCAAGTCAGTGGTTGGTGCCAGACAAGCATGATGGCACCATAGTGCCAGCAACACTATCTGGCCCTGGACTGGATGTGACTTGGGGGTATCACTCAGCCCTTTCTGGGCTGAGTGACCTTGGCCATGGGACTGTGCTTCCCAGGGTCCTTGGAGCAGAGAGGGGCTCACCCTCCTGGCAGGCAGCTTCCCTGATTGTTCATACCATCCCATCTTCTACATTTCTAAGAGTCCTGGCTACTCTGAGCTAGATACACCCTCTTAGACCCTCCAGGGTCTCAAGGCCCCTGCAGGGTCTTTGATGTTTATGGTGAAGAGCTCGTGAGGACAGGAGACTAAGGAGGAAAGAGGCCAGAGCCTTAAGAACTGCCCCCAGCCTGGGCACAGTGGCTCATGCCTATAATCCTAGCACCTTGGGAGACAGAGGTGGGTGGATAGCTTGAGCTCAGGAGTTTGAGGCCAGGCTGGGCAACATAGTGAGACCTCATCTCTAGAAAAAACGGAAAAATTAGCTGGGTATGGTGGGGCATGTCTGCAGTCCCAGCTACTCAGCAGGCTGAGGTGGGAAGATTGAGCATCTGCTTGTTGGGCTCAATCAATCCTCCCACCTCAGCCTCCTGAACCAAGATCAGGCCACTGCACTCTAGCCCAGGCAACAGAGCAAGACCCTGTCTCAAAAAACAAACAAAGAGACAAAAAAAAACAAAAAAACTGCCTCCCCAAAAGCACACTGGGGAAGAAGAGGAGGTGAGGAGTGCAGGATTGGCTGGTCAGTTCCTGAGGCTTCTACCTGCCCAGACCTAAGAGAATACCTTTAAGGAGTGGTTGGAGAGGCTCTTGTATATCTTCTTTTGTGACATTCTAGCCCTGTCGCTGGGCCTCCTGTCCTAGCTGGCTAACCCTAGCTGGCTCACCCCAGCCAGCCTGCTCACCCCACCTGGGCCTGCCTTACCTCAAGAGAGGCTGGGATCCAAACTCTGAGGTCAGCCTGAGCCAGCCCAGCCCTGCAGTGTCTTCCACGGTGAGACTGAGGCTCAGCACGTTCCTGGAGGCAATTCATCCAGTTTAATGAGACTCTGGGTGGGGAGGTGGTTTCCCTATAGGGCATGGGCAAATTTCTCAGCTGACAGCCAGGCATCGAAGCTGCTGCCACTGGGCTGGCAGCAGGATGAGATCAACTGTGGTTGTGGCCTTCCTGGCAGTAGGTAAGGCTGGGTGAAGTCACTCAGGTGGAAGCACTGCTCCCGGGAGAATTTGCAGAAGCTTCCTGGGTAGATAGATCATTCTAGTCACTGTGGGTCAGCCTTTCCTTCCCATTAGTCTGCTACTTGGCAGTTTGCAAATGGCTTCACATCTGTTGTTGGATACAAAGTCACAAACATGGTGGCTTCTGGCTGAAATCAGCCTGCATATTGCTTGTTTAGCTTGTGGTGTTTTAAATTTGAATCTACTTAAATACAGAGATGTGGCACCAAAATCCAAATTTTGGGCTTCTCTTGAAGAGTCAGAAGACCTGGCACTGCAGGATGATTCCATCGGGGCAGCATCAGCCAAGCTGAGGGGTGGCTGCCCCCCAGGGCCTGTGCTCCCTGATCTGCCTAGCCCCACCTGGCCCAGTTTCTGCAGGCTGTGGTGGTTACCATGTCTCATCTCACCTGGTCTTTTCCATCACTGGCCTGGCCCTTGATTCTGTATTTTCAAAGCGAACTGGGGAGGTGGGCGTTAGTATCTCTGTTGTGCCGGGGAGGAAACCGAAGTTCAAACTCGTTTTAATATGTCATGTAGGAAAATAGTCATGGCCCAATTCAATCGTGGCTCTGCCATTTAACAGCTCTGTGACATTGGGTGAGTCACTTGCCCTGTCTTGGTCCCAGCCTTCCCATTCATAAAACAAAGAGGTTGAAGGCTAGCTAGGTAGCAAATTTCTCAGTATCAGAAACAGATGGAATCCAGAGAAGCTGGGAGAGGAGAAGGAAACAAAGGAGAGGTGATGGCCCAACAACCTAGCAGAAAGGCATTTTAAAAGGATCTCTAGCCTGGGTAACATAGCAAGACCTTGTCTCTACACACCAAAAAAAAAAAACCAAAAAAAAAACCAGCCAGGCATGGTGGTACATGCCTGTAGTCCCAGCTACTCAGGGTGTAGGGAGCCTGAGGCGGGAGGATCACTTGAGCCCAGGTGGTTGAGGCTGCAGTGAGCTGTGATTGTGCCACTGCACTCCAGCCTGGGTGACAGAGCAAGACTCTGTCTCAAAATAAAATAAAATAAAATAATTTCTGATATTCTTTTAATCTATTTGCTTTTCTGTGATATAAACTTGCTCTATGTCCCAGAATTTTAAGCAAAATTGGCTGTTCACACTAAAAAAGAAAAAAAAGAAGAAGAAGAAGAAGGATGGTAGCTAAATGCTCTCTGGGGTTCCCATCTGAACTGATGTCTGTCACTCTGAGTAGTCATTGGCAGTGTGCTGCTAGGTGCCAGAGGGACACAGGATCTGTGCCTTGATCCCCAGACCTAAAGGCAAAACTTAGATCCATTTACCATAATAAAAATAAGTATGTTTATTGACACAAAATTTACAAGTATGCTTTATGTCAGATGTTGCATTGAAAGTTTGCATACATTATTTCTCTTAACCCTGACAGTAGCCCCATGGGGTAGGTAGTATTATTTCCATTTTACAGATAAGCAATCAGAGGTTTAGAAAGGGTAAGGAATTTGCCTAGCTCTTTTTTCTTTTTTTTTTTTTGGAGACAGGGTCTCACTTTGTCATCCAGGCTGAAGTGCAGTGGCATGATCAGCACTTGCTGCAGCCTCGAACTCCTGTTGTTCAGTTCTTAAACATTACATATTAGAGCCAGGAAGTGAATTCAAATCTGTCTGATTTTACAGCTCTTGTGTTGTCTTTGCCTAAGTGTTGCTGCAGCCCCATCTCCATGAATGTATCATTTACAGTGCAGGGCAATGAAATTAGGGTCCAGTGCTTCTGCAAGCAGGAAGAATGGTTGAAATGCAGAAGTGCTGTGGGCTGGACTGGCTGGTCCAGGGAGGATGCATGGAAGGGGAGTAAATGGTCTTCCAAACACAGTTTGGATTCCCTTCTGCAGCCAGTATGAAGTTAGGTGTGAAGCTGAGATTGTGCCAGTTGAAGGACCAGACTGGCCTGAAAATTAGTGTCATCTTAGGAGTTCAGGTCGTAAAGGTAGATGTTGAGGTCAAAATACAGAACTTTGCTTACAGGCAGGGGTGAGCCGGTGAGGGTTTGTCAGGAGGCGTGATGTGAAAGCAGTGTGTCTGTGTCAGGTTGGAAGCAACAAGGGCTGAACCTGAGTCTTGGCAGTGAGAATGAAAACAGAGGGCTGAATTGGCAAATCAGTAGAATGGGAACAATCGGCAGGACTTGAACCACACATGTGCAAATCAGAAGGAATTTTGGAAGTCATCTAGTCCCATCTTGTCCCAGCACAGGGACTCCTCCGTTGGTGACCTCTGTGATAGCTGTGCATCAAGTCACTGCCAGTGCAGGATGGTAGAACAGGATCTTACATGGCAGGTAGCTTCTAAGGCCAGCACATAGGGGTGACAGATACTTAGTATCTACCTTGGGTTGAATAATGTCTCCCCAAAATTCATATCCACCTGGAACCTCAGAATGTGACCTTATTTGGAAATAGAGTCTTTGCAAATGTAATCAAGTTGGGATGAGTTCATACTGGATTAGGGTTAGTCCCAATCCAGTGATTGGTATCCTTATAAAAAGAAAATCTGTACACAGATTGAGACATGCAGAATACTGTGTGACAATTGAGCCAGATTGCAGTGATGCCTGTCCAGGCCAAGGAACTCCAGGGATTGGCAGCAGCTGTGAGAACCTAGGAAATGGCAAGGAAAATCCTCCCCTAGAGCCTCCAGAGGGAACGTGGCCCTCATGATACCTTGATTTTAGACTTCTAGACTGCAGAATGATGAGAGAAACAATTTCTGTTGTTTTAAGCTAGGAAATTTGTGGTGCTTTGTTACTGCAGCCCTAGGAAACTAATGCAGTGTCCACTACCTTTAAAAACCCATGGGCCCCTGCTGGCCTCCCTGTTGCAGGAGGAAATAAGGGCAGCCTGGCACCATGCAGGCAGAACCTGGCAGGACTGGTGCAGGCTCCCGGTGTTTGTCTTTTTCCTTTCTAGTGCTCACAATTATTTTAATAATTCCATCTAGAAGTTTGCATTGGTGTTCAGTCACCCCATAATGTAGTCCTAGGGGAACTTCTGTTCCTGACTATTCCTGATTTCTGTGAATTGGCTTGAATCATCACTACCCTCTCCAGAGTGCCATCTCTCCTCCCTCCCTTAGCTATATCTGTCTACTTTTTCTTCCCTAGACCCTTCTAGACTAAAGTAGATTCTTTGTTCTGCCACCTCAAAGCACACACTGCTAGCACCAATTATTGGACAATGACCTACATAGCTGTCCAGAGGTATCGTGTGTGTTTTTGTATTTCTTAACTCATAGATTTGTTTTTTTAACTTCACCAGTGTTTATGTCTTGCCTCTTAAGTTTATATCACAGTCCTTTGAAGGCACGCAGCCTGTCTTTTGCTTCCTTTTATCCTCTATACACTGTACATTGTTATTACTACACACGCGCACACACACACACACACACACACAGAGAGAGAGAGAGAGAAAGGGGAGGAGAGAGAAGTAATGATGGAGGATAATTTTCCTCATCTAGGAAAGATTAGAAAGAAGAAAGGTTGAAGGTTGACTTGAAGGAGAATCTTGATCTTTAGGGTGGAAAGCATGCTCTGGCCCCTAGAAGGTGATGATATGTCTATATACAGTTATGCATTGCTTAATAATAGGGGTATGTTCTGAGAACTGTGTCACTAGATGATTTTGTCATTGTGTGAACGTCATAGAGTGTACTTACACAGACCTAGGTGGTACCGCCTGCTACCCATCTAGGCTACCTGGTATGGCCTATTGCTCCTAGGCTGCAAACCTGCACAGCATGCTACTGTGCTGAATACTGTAGGCAGTTGTAACACAGTGGCATTTGTGTATCTAAATATAGAAAACATACAGTAAAAATACATTATTA
Source organism: Hylobates moloch (assembly GCF_009828535.3). Lineage (NCBI taxonomy): Eukaryota > Metazoa > Chordata > Mammalia > Primates > Hylobatidae > Hylobates > Hylobates moloch. The sequence continues at coordinate 28,711,534 of NW_026652290.1, read as the reverse complement.
TAATTATGGGGCCACAGTCGTATATGCCGTCCATTGTTGACGGAAACATCATTATGCTCCGAGCAAGTCCAACCTCATTTGTCTGTAAAAGGACAACAGAGCCATTGAGCATCTTCCATGTGCCCAGTTCTTTGATGGACCATGGGGAGGTGATGCTGAATAAGACAGACAAGACCCTTATCCAGTGCTTAGTTTTGTGGGGAAAATGGGAAGTAACTACTTCTTGACCTTATTCCCTGTGGCTTTTCATTCTGGTGGCAAGGTACAGACAGGCTTGGCGATCATGGTAGGCCCCCGGCAGCCTTGTTTGTGCTGCAAGACCTGCCCTCTCCACTTGGCTATGGCTGGTTGGATCACACATGGACACCTGACCCAAGCTGAGCCAATTATATTTTCCCCCTCCTAGAAACACAGACGTTAGATTCAGAGGCAGCCAATTGCCCCCCCAAATTTGTATTTTGAAGTTCTGATTCCCAATGTGATGATATTTGGAGATGCAGCCTTTGGGAGATAGTTAAGTTTAGATGGGGTCATGAGGGTAGGGCTTTTATGATGGGATTAGTATCCTTAAAGGAAGAGACACTAGAGAGCTCTCCTGCCTCTCTTTTCCCACCATGTGAGGACACAGCCAGAAGGTGGCCATCTGCAAGCTAGGACAAGAGCCCTCACCAGAACCTGACCATGCTGGCACCTGATCACAGACCTCCAGCTTCCAGTGCTGTGGGAAAATGGATTTCTGTTGTTTAAGCCATCCAGTCTGTAGTGTTTTGTTATGGCAGCCTGAGCTGATGAATTCAAGAGGCAGGAGCTGTAAAGAGTAAGAATCAAGAGGTGTGAAGGCCGTGTTTGGCCATGTGGATTGAAGAGCAGTTCACATGAAGAGCACATGTGTTGTGATTTCTTTCAAAGTTGGTCTTCAGGTCTCTCCTGAGAGTGGCTGTAAGCCAAGATAGCCTTGACCAGGGGGAAGTTAGGCTTGGGTCTGCCAGTCAGGTGAAATACAGTAAGGAGGTGAAACCAAAATGCATGAAAGAGAAGACATTTATTACTTACAGGTCCAGAGAGGTTAGGGGTGCTGAGGGGAGGCCGAGGGGAAGTTTGGAAGTGGCAGGGAGCTCACCCAGGGAGTGGCAGGAGCCGGCTGGAGAGAGAGAAATGTAATTCCCCCACAGGGAGGGGTATTTTTAACCAGGCCAAAGGTGACAGGGTGCTACTGTGTTTCAGATAACTCATGTCAGGCATAAAGGTGGATACCAAGGCAGCACCTATATTAAACAAATTCATGCAGTGTGGGAGGTGGGTCAGCAGAGGAGGAGGAGTGATGGAGACACTGGAGAATGCCGAGGTGGCAGACACATGGCCTGGCCTTCCAGGACCCTCCAGTCCCTATTTCTAGACTGTTACAAGGCCCAGCTGCCTTGGGGTTTGTATGCTAAACCCTCTTTGCACCCGTGTCCTCCCTACAAATTCTCTTTACTGCTTATGCCAGTTTGAGTCCATTTCTGTTACTTATAACCAAAAGAAGCTCTACCAAGACACTTCCCACTTTACAAGTGAGGAGCAGAAGAGCAGAGAGGCTGAGTGACTCTGCTCTCTGAGGGTCCACTGGTGAGTGACAGCGCTCAAGCCTCACTCCAGCTCTTCAGACCAGTTCCCTGCTGTGCATGCCCTTCCAGTTGTCATGGCAAGCTCCTTAGGGAAGCAGACCCAGGGCAGTTCTGAAACCACAAGGAGAAATCCTAGTTGTTATTCCTCTACCACTCCCTCTGTTGCCCAGGCTGGAGTGCAGTGGTGCAATCTCAGCTCACTGCAACCTTCGCCTCCCATGCTCAAGCGATCGTCCCACCTCAGCCTCCTGAATAGCTGAGACTGCTGGGACTACAGGCGTGCACTACCACGCCCGGCTAATTTTTTTTATATTTTTAGTAGAAATGGGGTTTCACCATGTTGCCTAGTCTGGGCATCAACCTTTTAAAACATGGTCTGTGTTCTGTCATATTAAAAGTGCCATTCACACATCAAATATGCTTGCCCCCTTTTTTCTGTAATGCTGTCAAATGGAGTAGCTCAGCCTTTACCACTTGCATTATTGCCTTTGGATCTTGCGTCTAAGAGATTCTTAGCAGTGTGCACTGGCTGATGGCCAGGATCTTCCCATGCCTTCGTGCATTCTTTGCATTTATCTTCCTTTTGTTCTAGTGATCTGACCCATATTTATATCTCAAGGACAGGTGATTTTCTCTGAGCTATATGATAGGGAATGCCTGACAACCCCTGTTTAGTTTCTATATTTATTTTAAGATATATTTTTTAAACGAGCCAATTAATTGGAAAATATTTATATAGAAAGGAAATGTTATCACTCCTTCCATCATCATACCACAACTGCCAATAACATTGTAGAGAATCTTTCTTCTAGTTTTCTATTTGTGAACTTAATTTGTAAAAATATATCATTGTAATTATATATATTAAGAATTTTGTATTTTACTTCTCTTGGTAACATAATAGAAAGTCTTCTGTTTCGGTCGGGCGCGGTGGCTCACGCTTGTAATCCCAGCACTTTGGGAGGCCGAGGCGGGCGGATCACGAGGTCAGGAGATCGAGACCATGGTGAAACCCCGTCTCTACTAAAAATACAAAAAATTAGCCGGGCGTAGTGGCGGGTGCCTGTAGTCCCAGCTTCTCGGAGAGGCTGAGGCAGGAGAATGGCGTGAACCTGGGAGGCGGAGCTTGCAGTGAGCTGAGATTGCGCCACTGCACTCCAGCCTGGGCAACAGAGCGAGACTCTGTCTCAAAAAAAAAAAAAAAAAAAAAGAAAGTCTTCTGTTTCAAACATTTTGTAAATATCATTTTTTTCTTTTCTTTTCTTTTTTTTTTTTCGAGATGGAGTCTTGCTCTATAGCCCAGACCTGGAGTGCAGTGGTGCCATCATGGCTCATGGCAGCCTCAACCTCCTGCAAAGTTGGGACTACAGACATGTGCCACCAAGCTCAGCTGATTTTTAAATTTTTTGTGGAGACAGGGTCTCACTCTTGCCCAGGCTGGTCTCAAACTTCTGGGCTCAAGTGATCCTCCTGTCTTGGCCTCCTAAAGTATTGGGATTACAGGCATGAGCCACTGCACCCAGCCCTAAATATCATTCTTAATGGCTGTATCCATTCTAGTAAGTTGAACACAATTTACTTAAGTGTATCATAAATCCTTTTGGGCACGAATGGACAATAAATAAATATAGGAAATGTAAGAGCCATGCCTCTATTTGTTAGACATTTAGGTTGTTTCTGATTTTTGTGTGTGTGATTATAGGTAATGGTATGGTCTACCCCTTTGTTTTTTGGGGTCTTTTCCTTATGCTAGATTCCATAAAGTAGAACATGGATAAATAGGTGTGACTTTTTTTTTTTTTTTTGACACAGTCTTGCTGTGTTGCCCAGGCTGGAGTACAATGGCATGATCTCGGCTCACTGCAACCTCCGCCTCCCAGGTTCAAGTGATTCTCCTGCCTCAGCCCCCAAGTAGCTAGGACTACAGGCAGTCACCACCATGCCTGGCTAATTTTTGTATTTTAGTAAAGATGGGGTTTCACCATGTTGACCAGGCTGGTCTCGAACTCCTGATCTCAGGTGATCCGCCTGCCTCAGCCTCCCAAAGTGCTGGGATTCCAGGCGTGAGCCACTGCGCCGGCCAGGTGCGGCTTTTCAAAAGGCTTTTTTTGTTTTCTTTTGGCTCCCAACAGGAAACTATCAAAGGACTTTTGGTACATGCCATCTTGTTGCTTTTCACAAAGAGTACTGATTTATTCCCCTACCATGGGGACCACCAGTGTGAGGCCTGTAAGAATCTCTGCCTTGGCCTCTGAATAATGTGTAAGAGTAAATACACGTGTTCTATTAGTGTCTTTGAGATCTGTTAGGAGAACTACTACCAAACACCAATTTGTAGATCAGATAACACTCATCAGAGGACAGGGAAATGCATTTTGTTCTTTCATTTGATAAGGTTACAGTCACTGCTTGTCCCCAGCCTCTGGAAAAATGTCGCTTATTGCAGTACTTTAGATAGTTTTACATAAAATCCTTCCATTGTCTTTGTGTTTTTTCTGATGGATGAGTGAAGACTAGGTAACAGTTTGAGCAAACTGGGAGTATTTTATTATGATCATACTTTTTCAAGCAAAGGGTGGGATGGAGAGCTAGATTATCTTGACTCAAATATTTTTGTGTATTCTGTGTTTTGGGAAGAGGAGCCTTTGTGTTTTTAGGCTAGGGTGGTGGAGAAGGTCTCACAGAAGAGACCTGATTTGGGATTTCAGACGGGTTAAGAGAGAATGAGGACACAGCATGAACATACTGAAGACTGGGTTAGAATTTATGTGGTATGTTGGTTTTGGCTGGATCAGCAGGTATGAGCTGGATTGCAAGATGTTGGAAAGTCAAGCCCCGGAATCTGGAAAAAATTTAATAGTCCATATGGAGTCATTCAAAGGTTACGGGGAGGGAGGGAATGAAATGGTACAGCCACTTAAAAAAAAGTTTGGCAGTTTTAAAATTAGGTTAAATATATACTTATCCTCTCTCACAGCAAAATGAAAACATATGTCCACCCAAGACTTTACTCCAATATTCTTAGCAGCCTTTTTCATAATAGCCAAAGGTTATGAGCAGGTGAGTGGCCCGAGGAGAACTGTACCTCAGGCAGAGGAATCTGGCAGTGAGGCGCAAGGTGAGTCGAAAGGGGAGGAAAGCTGGTTAGAAGTTTCTCAAGTCCTCTGGGCATGCAATGAAGAGGGCTGGAGTTGTGAGAGTAATAAGGAAGGGCTGAGGAGGAAAGTTCCTACAGAGGAAAAGTCCAAAGCCTGGAGCCTGCTGGCTGCGGGTGCCAAGGGAGAGAAGGAGGAGGCAAATCTGAGTGGCAGATGGTGGTACAGAGGGCAGGGGTCTTCAATGGGGGACCAGAGGCACTTGGTAGAAGTGCAGATGTTCAGGCCCCACCTCAGACCTGCTGAGTCAGACATTTTGGGGGTGGGCCCAGCAATCTGTGTTTTAACAAGCCCACCTGGTGATTCTCATGCCTCTCAAGTTTGAGAGTTCCTGGAATAGGGAAATTGGCTTAAGGCAAGGATACGTGATCCAAGAGGAAATCTCCCACAGGCTGTTAGAGGCAGGAGAGCAGCTGGGCTGATGTGGATGCTGAGCTTGCTCAGCTGGTGCAGACCAGAGTGCAGGGGCTTGCCCTGAGGGAGGAAACAGGTACACAGAAAGGCAGAGGGCTGGGGCCAAGCTTGGGGAGGTCTCAGGGAGATTCCTTTGGATGCAAGTAACAGAAGCCTGCTTCACACCAGCTTGAGCAAGCGAGGACATTTATGGGAAGGATACTGGCCCAGCTCCTGGACTGTTAAGACTAGAGGGACCATCCGGGCCTCATGAGGGCCCAGAACCCACACAACTTCTGTGTCTGTCTGTCTGTCTCTCCTTTCCCCCTTTTAATTCATTTAACCAATATCTGTATATCTGTTGAACCTCTAACAAGGTACCTGTTCTAGGTACCAATGGTAAGCTTAAAAAAAATTAATGAAGACTTGACTTTGCCCATAGAGCCTATCTGCCTGTCTGCTTAGCATGAAGTGTCTCTGCTTCTGTCTGTTTCGGTCTTCTTCTCTCTGGAGACATCTGTCTCTCTTCTGGTGAGCATTTGGCCAGATGTGGCCACCCCACAGCTGCTTAAGTTTACAGTCTTTGTTTTAAGTAACCTGCAGACATCTCAGCCATGATTCTATATTCCTGGGGAAAAAAATCTGAGAGGATTTTGGCGCCAACTTTGTTCACATCACCTTTAGCTGGAGACAGAGTCCTGTGGTGGGTGCCCAGGGGTGGGGGTGAAGGTAGGTGGTCTTTATAACAGAGGGATTGGGCAGCATAGCTGTGCCAAACAGGGTGTGTTTCAGGGGCATTGTTTTCATCCTTGATGCTGTAAGCTGGAGCAGGGAGATGGTCTTTGTTTGCTTAACTTAACTTTTTAACAAGCACTCCAGCATAGTGGCTTCTGGAGGGGAATGCGGGTTCGTGTCTGCTAAATGAAAATTAGAAAACCTTACTGTTGGGAGGAGCTTGTGGGTGCAGAGGATTCAAGCATTGCTTTTTTCTTTTAGGGGGTATGTAGATAAGCTTTAAAGTCCTCCCCACACCCTGAGAGTCTGCGATTGCGAATAAAACAACAGAGTTCGGGCAGCTGAACTTGAAGGAAGGGAATTGTGGTGGCATCCGTAGTCTTTCCTCTTATCCAGAGTAGACTCATCTTTTATCTAGTTACTGCTGTGACAAATTTGGATACATTCATCTTTCTTCACTGTGAAATAGAGGGCTTGGTTGCTAATGGTTTTACAGAAATTGTTCCTTTGATTTGCTGGAATATCGATGAGTCCTGGGAGACCATAAGAGCACATGTGCGAATGGCTCTTTACCCCCCTTCCTTAGTGGGGAACTTCAACTGTCTGGTTCCCTTCAAAGCCTGCATTGTAAACTGCTTTTCTAACCTCTGTGCTGTACCTTCACCACTCGCACATTCATTCATTTAATCATTCCTATTTACTACGTAGCTACCAAGTGTCGAGCACTGTGCTAGTAGGTTGGCTTCATATTTTCAGTCACCAGCCTAGTCACCTTCCTCTTCAGTTTTTCCTCCTCCTCTCACCCTTTGGATGGATGCTGTCAGATGTGCTCTGGGGTGATTGCTCCACTCAGCCTAGCTTCTGCCTGACCCAGCTGCACTGAGCCTTTTGTAGCCACAAACCCACCATGCTCTCTCATGTTTCTAGGGTTTACTCATGCTGTTCTCCCCTCCTGAAATGCCTCCCCTACCCCACCTTCTTCCAGAATCTACCAAATCCCTGCTCACCTTTCAAGATCTGCTGGAGCATCTCCTGCCCATAGAAGTTGCTGATTTGGAAGTCCAGCCTTAGGCCTGGTGTGGGACTCACACCTGTAACCCTAGCACTTTGGGAGGCCAAGGCAGGAGGATCACTTGAGCCCAGGAGTTTGATACCAGCCTGGGAAAAACATAGCAAGACCCTATCTCTATACATTCTATACATTTTTTTTTTTAAACTAGCCAGGCGGCCAGGCATGGTGGCTCATGTCTGTAATCCCAACACTTTGGGAGGCTGAACTGGGAGGATCACTTGAGGCCAGGAGTTTGAGACCAGCTTGGCCAACATGGTGAAACCCTGTCTCTACTAAAAACACACACAAAAAGTTAGCCAGGCTGGTGATGCAGGCCTGTAATATCAGCTGCTTGGGAGGCTGAGGCACGAGAATCACTTGAACCTGGGAGGCAGAGCTTGCAGTGAGCCGAGATCATGCCACTGCACTCCAGCCTGGGCAACAGAGTGAGACTGTCCAAAAAAAAAATTAACCAGGCATCGTGGTGTACTTCTGTAGTCCTAGCTACTTAGGAGGCTGAGGTCAGAGGATCATGTGAGCCTAGGAGTTCGCAGCTACAGTGAGCTAAGAAGGTGCCACTGCACTGCAGCCTGGGTGACAGAGCAAGACCCCATTTCTAAAAAATAAATATATTTTTTTAAAAAGCAATTCAGCTTCAGCCCTCAGAGCATTCATTATGGGTGTGATGATCTGCTTGAGTGGACTCCAGCTACACTTGCACTCAGTGAGATGCAGGACTGTCCCACTCATCTTTGCATCATGACGGTAAAAAGGATCTGTCATGGATGAAGGGTCAAATGCTACTGTGGTCAATAGGATGGGGAAGAAAAGGAAAGGATAAAGAAGAAAATAAAAATCACTCATAATTCTACTACCCGGAGATACATTTTGGAGGGTTCCTTAAGACTTTTTGAATACAAAATTTTATGATTAAAGTTACTGTGTATCTTGCTTTTCCACTTAATATTAATATATTAATATTTTCTTATTGCCCATAAGAGTCCTAAGATAAGATTTTAGTGACCTTTTAATGTTTTATAGCCAATTCTTTCTTTATTGTTGGATGTTTATATCATTTTCAGCCTTGGACATAAGAACACCATGGAACATATTTATGTGTTAATCTTTGTTTGCCTCTGATGATTTCTTTTGGATAGTTTCCCAGAAGTGCAATTACTGGATCAGAGGATAGCAACACTGTTAAGGTTTGAGAAATAAGCCAAATTGTCTCTCCAGACTGTGCCAGTCTCTACTCTCATCCTCAGTTTTTGATGGATGGGTTTGTGAATTCTTTAAAGAGATGGAAGCAAAAAACTGAAGCACCAATGGCCTCATTGGCTGTTGTTTCCATTTGGAGGAAACGGCAGCTTTTCTTGTGATAGGAGCCAGGGTGTAGAGAAAAACCTGTCCCATTGCAGCCCTAGAGGCTGGGAAGCTGGCCCTCAGTGACAAGGGCCCATGTTCTCAGCCTCCCTGTCCTTTTCCAGGCGGGACTCTGGGACCCAGGAGCCTCCTGAAGAGACCACACAGCTTTCTGGAATAGGGGAGGGAAGGAAGCTTCTTGGTGACCTTTGGGCACAAGCTGCAGGCAGCACTCCATTAGCTGCACATCCATTAATGAGGAAGTCAAGCTTCAGGAAGCTGGGCTGGCTTTATAAAGCCTATGGGGAATTAAAGGAAAAGGGAGTGTGGATGAAGCATTTGTTGCTGTCATGGTTGGGGGAGGTCATGACTGGGCATTCGTCTGCATGAGGCCTCCTGGCCAGTTAATCCCAGCAGCAAATGTGGGTTTTAAGAGGTTAGTCATCTGCCTACAGAGAATTGGACCTGCCTGGGAACCAAACTTGCAGCCTCTTGGACAGGCGCATCTGTTGAAGTATTAAGTATACTCTTGCTTATTTTTGCTGACTTTGACATTTATGGAATTGATGCAACTTAGAGGACACTTTGAAAAATAAAGTGAGCCCTAATCAAGTTGTTATTTTCCAACTGATCATATATAGTGAGGATGCTCTCTCATAAATGATATTTTAAAATTGACGTTACATTGTCATTTAGTAAATTTTGAAAATGAATGAAAGAGTTTAATATGAACATGACGAGAGATAGGAAACTAGTATTTCTGGTATTGTCACGCTGGTCTCTTGAAAACTCTTGTTTCATTTAATCCTCAAAATAGGAATTGTTGTTACTTATTTTTGTAGATGAGAGGACTGAATCTTAGAGAAGTTCAATAACTTAATCAAAGTCATAAAGCTAATACTTGGTAGAAATGAGATGAGAATCTATGTCTGACTGCAAAGCCCATGCCCTGCCCAGTATGCAGGGAGTTGTTTTGCCCCTGACCCTGGAAGGAACTGGAAGGAAGACCTTACAAGCCAGCTGCCATTATCTGCTCCTAGGGAAGTGGGGGATGTATGCCCATGGAAAAGCCTGCTGTGGTTTCCGCTGGTGCTGTGATCTGCTCTGAGAAGCACTTAGAGCCCGCTCCAAGGAGCTTCAAAGAGAATGTGGATGAAGGAGTTGGACAGCTCCCAGCTTCTCTGGTCTCACATCTTCACTGTGGGTGCTTGTATTTAGTTGGTGTGATGTGACTTTTTATGCAAACATGCACGTTTGGTGGTCACCTTATTCACATCTGGCTACTGCCTAATTGGATTCTTGGCTCTGACAGCTTCTGAATTGGATCCTCACCTTTGGTGCCAGCATAACCTGGGTTTGTCAGTGGTACCCGGAGGCGTGAAGGGCTTTGTACACAGAGATGCATGATCTTCCATCAGAGGGAACTCGATCAGCCCCAGTGGATGTGAGTTTAAGATGGAGAGGAGAAGGCTAAGGGGACCCAAGTTTTGGGGCATCCATTGTCAGAGGTTTCGAGGGCTGTATCTGAGTCAAGTCCTCTTTAAGCTTTTTTGGTTTGGGTTACATGAACCAAGACAGATAAAACCAACTGGGCTTAGCATGAGCCAAAACGACAACTCTTTATTGTAAAGAGGCAGGGAGTTGCAGCTGACTCATGCGGCCCTGGGACCTGGAAGGCAGTTGAGAAGCCTTCCCTGGGCCCTGGTCTCACTTATCTGCTTCTTTGGCCACATCTGCTCGACTCTCTGTGTGTGTCTCGTACTCTCTCTGACTCTCTCTCTCCCTAGACTTCTACTTTTCGTGAGTATATGGCCAAGCACGGCCATGCACAGTTGCAGTCCCCACTCTTGAGTTTATATTCCTTTAGTTCAAGTATCCAGCAGGAATTACTCAAGTTTCTCAGTACCAATGCCAATTCCTATGAGACAGAACCTGACTGCTGAGGGCCAGGAAAGGTTGTGTGGTATGAACCTGGCTTCTGGGGCCCATCCTAGTGGATGAGAGGCGCAGTTCTCAGCGCAGAGGAAGGAGGGCAGGACCTGTCGATGGGAAATAGAGAGAGTGGACCAATTTGGCTAAAGAGGTGGAATTTGGACTGGACCAAGGAGTGAAATCCCAGGTAAAAAATTTTAAGTCAGTAAAACAAAGAGCTCCTTAGGGTGGCCCAAGGTGGACCAGCCTGCGTGGGATGATAGCAAGTTCCTATATGTGCAGAGGTTCAAACAGTCCAGAACAGCATTCTAAAGCAGATCCAAGCGTCTGCTGGGGTGGAAAAGATGGCTCTCATGGTCCCCCCGGCCATGTCAGTCTGGCCCTGGGCTGCTGTCTCTGCTGCAGATTTTTTCCTTGGATTCTCCACTCACGGAAGGAAGATTGGAGGATATTTTACTGGTGTACTTGTATTAGAGGGCCATATTCAGTCTACCAGTATTTTAACTACTGTTGTTGCTGGGTGTTGGATTGTGGATGATTTTGATTTTTGTTTTGTTTTTTACATATTTTAAAATTTTTCTACAATCAACATAGATGAGTTGTGCTTATGTTAACAGTAAGAAGTTAAACCATAGTTTATTAGTAGCCAATAACTACTTTATTAGTAGCCAATAAATAGTAGCCAATATTAATTGCTACGCTAGATGGTGTTGTGGCTTGTATAAGATGAACATGGTATTGTCCTTGCTCTTAAGGAGCTTGTAGCCTAATGAGGAAGGTATGATATAAGCACATAATGCAAGCTGGAAGAAGGCTAGTTAAGTGCTAATAGAACATTACCAAGTGTATAGAAGGCACACATATAACCCTCATTCTAAGGAGCTCAGGAAAAGGTTTTATAAAAAGAATAGCCCTGCATCTAGGCTTAGAACAGTGGTTCTCAAGCAGGGGCTGTTTTGTTCTGAGAGGACATTCAGTGGTGTCTGGAGATGTTTTTGGTTGTCACACTTGGAGTGGGGTCATCTAATAGTTAGAGCCCAGGGATAATGCTGAGGACAGCCCCTCACAACAAAGAATTTTCTGGCCCCAAATGTCAGTAGTGCCAAGGCTTCTAGTCCAATGCATTAGAAGAATGCATAGGATTTTGGCAGACAGAGTTGGGGGCAGAGCACTGCAGGCCAAGAGAATGATGACTGAGCACAGTGGCAGAAATGCATGAGTAGACAGGAATTAGCAGAGGGCCCAAGAAGCTGGTGGGACATCTGCAGGTAGATGGCAGAGGCCCTTGATATCAACATAAGCAGCTTGGACATTTTTCTTTGGGCAGTAGGGAACAATGGCATCTTTTGAGCTCTATCAAGAATAGAGTCAGTTCTTAACAGCCCAGCTTTGCTTCATTGATTGGTCATCTGCACAGCCACAAAGATGAAAACACACCCGTTTTCCTGTTTTTCTACCCAGCCTGTCCACTCTTTGTTTTCCACCATCCAGAGGAAAGCTCAGTCAGCACTCTGCCTTGCTGACCCAGGATTCCCATCTGCTGGTGACAAAGGGATACAGCAAAAAGCCATCCCCTTTTGACCATTCTCCTTCCTGCTGCAGTTTCCAGGAATGTACCATGGCAAGGGTGACTGTCCGTGACTATTCTGCTGGCCTTATAGCAGCTTTGCTTTGCCCACCGTTGTTTGAGTGTTTACTAACATCCTCACACTATCTCCGGAAGCAGGGTGAGTGTAGAGGGCCCAGTTCATGCTCAGAGTGTCCACACGGTGGAAACAGCCCAGCAGAGGCCAGGGCTGGACCTGGGTCAGACTGAAGGCATGGGGATAAACAATGCTTGAGCTGTGGAAGGGGAGGGCACCCCAGAACTCAACATGGTGCTCTCTTCATGTGTTCACTCCTGCCTCACCAGTAATAGAACAGTGTTACACACCCATACTGGTAGGCACTAGGTGAATGTTTTCTGAATGAAAGAATGAAGAGACAGATCCAGGGAGGGGATGTGATGGCCTAAGATTACCCAGCCTGTTGGGATCAGAGCTGAACCTGGAACCAGGATTCCTGACCCCCAGTTGGGAGCCCATCCCTGTGCCACATCTCCCCTTCCATGCCCGGGGACCTGGTGCTATCATCCTGGGTCCTGGCCAGGCACCTTTAGCCAGCACCCTGTTCACCAAACTTCTCCCATTCCTTGAATTCCACCATTCCCCAAACCAACCAATCCATCAACCCAGGGAAACAGCCTAGCATGCCCTTCCCTACCTGCTGCCAGTGGCCACAGAGCTGTTAAACTACTCTACACTAAAATGTTGGAGACGTTAGTTAGTTACTGTGGTTATCCACTTCCCCCAGGGTGTCTCTGACGATGCCTCAGCCCAGGCATTTCTTAATGGACCAGTTGGGGTGGGACGTGGGGGATGGGACCCTATATGGTGCTGAAGTTTTTGCCAAACTATACCATTTATAGTAAGGCCTTCTTGGCTCAAACACATCTAGGGAAAGTGAACAGTGTGAACTTGTCAGTTGTTTTGTCTTTTTGAGAGGGACCCAGGCTGGACCTTAGGCATCCTCTGAGATCCCCCAGTCTTCTGGGAAGAGGCATTTCCCTCCCACCCAGAACCAGTGAATGAGGAGGTAGGTTGCTTTTATGATTCCACCGAGACAGTGACACTCCTCCCCCTGGCTTCAGAAAACATCCACCTTGGAAAAGTAAGTGTTCTCTTCCTCCCTCCAACCCCCAGGGAGAATCTCTCTTGCAGGTAGTGGCTGTTCTTGGTCTCCCAGCTAGGTGGCATCCCTGCATCTTTTAGGTACCAGGGCTTGTACCAACTCCACCCCAGTACTGGTTAAATGACTCCCATGATGGCTCCTATGTCAGCCCTTCCAGTGGTGGGACACCATAGTCCATGGTCCTCTGGTCAGAGCTTCCCCCGTAGGAAAAATATTTTTGCAAGTCTGTGCAGCATTTCCATTTTCAAGTATCATAATGTATATTATCCCATTTGACACCACATTTTGCAGAGGAGATAAAACAAGTGAGGCTTCTGGGCTCTTGTCCATGAACCCATGTCTAGTAAGTGGTATAGCAAAGACCAGCACCAAGGTCCCCAAGCTGCAAGCTCTCCTGGGTGGTCCCTCCTTCCATGGTGCAGCTTGTAGTGGCTTCACAGCCAGGCAGAACAGAGGCCACACTCCCGTCACATGTGCTGGCCAGCTCTCTGGGCAGGGGAAGCCTCTGGATGTTGAGTATGGAAGGAGACCATGTGGGTGGTTGGTAGCACAGTGCCTGCCTGGAGTAGGCCCTCAGCAAGGGGCACTGGGTCTGCACGCCTGACGTGCACGACGTGGCACATGCTCTGGTGGGAGATGCTGAGGGAGGGGGTAGATCCACGACATGGAGGGAGCAACACAGTCCCTCGCTGTTTTGATTGTTTTCAGCAGAACCCAAGTTGTGTTACAATTTTCATGAGGCTTGTTAAATGAACTTATGTATTAGACAATCTAATTTTTTTTCTTTTTCTTTTTTGAGATGGAGTTTCACTCTTGTTGCATAGGCTAGGGTGTAGTGGCGCGATCTCGGCTCACTGCAACCTCCGCCTCCCCGGTTCAAGCGATTCTCCTGCCTCAGCCTCCTGAGTAGCTGGGATTACAGGTGCCTGCCACCACTCCAGGCTAATTTTTGTATTTTTAGTAAAGACGGGGTTTCTCCACATTGGCCGGGCTGGTCTCAAACTCCTGACCTCAGGTGATCTGCCTGCCTCAGCCTCCCAAAGTGCTGGGATTATAGGCATGAGCCACTATGCCCGGCCTTAGACGATCCAATTTTAAACCGATCCTCATGATGACTTAAAAATATTTCCTCAGCAAAGCCAAGGACTTGTGGTAATACAAATACACGTGATCAAAATATTTTACTGATTTTGTGCAATCAAAGAAGTTGGGGCATCCATGGTTTAGTACCTAAGCTTTGAAATCTCACATTCTAGTTCTAGCTCTGCTACAAACCTGGTGTGTGACCTTAGTCCAACTATTTAACTTCTCTGATCCACATTTCCAGTCTGTGAAATGGAAATTATAATCATGTCTACTTCATAGAGTTTTTGTATGTGCAAATGGATATAAACTGCTAAAAGCTGTGTACAAAGCGTGCATTATATTGTAACCAGTGCTATTACTGAGGAGTGCTATACTAAGTTTTTTTTCCGCAAAGTGTGAACCTTTCCTTTTTAGTCTTGATTCCTGGATAATAGGACATTCTTCACTTGGACTCTCCCTTATGGTCACCTATGATTGTGGCCATTTGAGACTCACAAATGGAAAGAATGTATATTGTTTTCATTCTGAAGCAAATAAAATCTCTTACATTTCCATGCTCAGAGCTAACTCTTTCTGTTATTGTCTTGGAATTTTTTTCTCCTTAGTGACCTAGTTTTATCTATTCTCTTCAGATCTGCAAAAGCAAATGGCACAGTTATTAAAGAGGAATTCTCATTCCGTGGTAGTTGAGAGAAATATCTTTATTTTCTAAACAAAGCAGCTGTGGGCCGGGCACGGTGGCTCACGCCTGTAATCCTAGCACTTTGGGAGGCCAAGGCCGGCGGATCACGAGGTCAGGAGATCGAAACCATCCTGGCTAACATGGTGAAACCCCATCTCGTGGTGGTGGGCGCCTGTAGTCCCAGCTACTCGAGAGGCTGAGGCAGGAGAATTGCTTGAATCCGGGAGGCAGAGCTTGCAGAGGCGGAGCTTGCAGTGACTGGAGATCGCACCAAAGCGCTCCAGCCTGGGCGACAGTGCAAGACTCCATCTCAAAACAAAAACAAAAACAAAAAACAAAGTTTTAACTTTTTAACTATTATGCAGTATTCCACCATACTTTTTAGAGCATTACCGAGGATTGCCCTTCAAAGCATCAAACATAAAAAATTGTTATCCAAAGGAGGACCTCACCTTCCTTACACAGGGTCTGTATTGCACATGGTGGCCAGGGCCCTTGGAGCTGTGCAGCCAGCAGTGGCTCTCCTAAGTCATCTAAAGGGCAGGTGTGCAAGAGGTACATACAGTGGATTCCCGCCCCAGTCTCTCTGCTTCCTTCTTCCCCAGGTTGGCCAACTCAGGAGCGAGGTCCAGAACTTCCAGCCAGAAGCACACTTTAGCAGCTGTGAGCTGCATTTGTTCCCTGACTGTCCTGACTCACTCATAATTAAGACACGTGCTGAAAATTCTCTCAGAATTTAAATTTTGCTCATTGAAGTAAAGCTGCTGTTTTCCAGCTTGCCTTTTTTTTTTTTTTTTTTTTTTTGAGACGGAGTCTCGCTCTGTCGCCCAGGCTGGAGTGCAGTGGCGCAATCTCGGCTCACTGCAAGCTCCACCTCCCGGGTTCACGCCATTCTCCTGCCTCAGCCTCTCCGAGTAGCTGGGACTACAGGCGCCCGCCACCACGCCCGGCTAATTTTTTGTATTTTTTAGTAGAGACGGGGTTTCACCGTGGTCTCGATCTCCTGACCTCGTGATCTGCCCGCCTCGGCCTCCCAAAGTGCTGGGATTACAAGCGTGAGCCACCGCGCCCGGCCTTTTTTTTTCTTTTTAAATAGGTTTTGGGTTCTAATCAGGGTGCCATGCTGGACCTGAGCCAAACATCCTTCGTTTCACACAATCCTTGTTCTTCCGTGGGCAGGTGGGACGTAGTCCCATCCTCCCCTTCTAGTGAGGTGAAAACCGTGCTTTTGTTAGCAGTTCTGAGCCTTTCTGCTGCCAGACAAACCCAGTGGCCTGGAATCATGGTATTTTCTTATGAGCCATACAATTATTTATAACCAAGCCATCTCAGATCCTTTCTGGAACAAATCAGAAATCTATCTATCTATCATCTGTCTATCTATCTATCTATCTATCTATCTATCTATCTATCTATCTATCATCATCTATCTGGCTATCTATCTAAAATATCAATCTCAGAAACATTTTAATAGTGTAACTTCTTAATAGAACATAATATACAGCAATGTTTTTTCCTCTACAACCAGAACCAGTAAAAAACATATTTACTTGCATTATTTGTTAATTTTCACTCATCTTAAATGTCATTACAATGGATTGAATAAATTGAGATGTTTGAAAATTTTAGTAAATTTTACAAAATAGCATTGTTGCATGAAACAGATATAAATTGAAAGATTATATATTCTGTTTTCTTATAACTTTGTTAGAAGTAATCTTTTATGGATTAAATGAACTAATGACCTATACTAAGTAAATTCTGTTTTTATAAAATTTTTAAGTATGGATGATTTTGAACAAATATTCATGCAGAGATTTTTTTGGTTCATAAATGTCATAAATTTATTTTATTTTAATTGTGATAAAAGCACATGACATAAAATTTACCATCTTAACCTTTTTTTTTTTTTTTTTGAGACGGAGTCTTGCTCTGTCGCCCAGGCTGGAGTGCAGTGGCGCAATCTTGGCTCACTGCAAGCTCCGCCTCCCGGGTTCACGCCATTCTCCTGCTTCAGCCTCCCGCGTAGCTGGGACTACAGGCGCCCACCACCTCGCCCGGCTAATTTTTTGTATTTTTAGTAGAGACGGGGTTTCACCGTGTTAGCCAGGATGGTCCCGATCTCCTGATCTCGTGATCCACCCACCTCGGCCTCCCAAAGTGCTGGGATTACAGGCATGAGCCACCGCGCCCGGCTTAACCATTTTTAAGTGTACAGTTCAGTAGTGTATATTTATTGCACATTGTTGTATAACCAATCTCCAGAATCTTTTTCATCTTGCAAAACTGAAAATTGTAACTCCACACCCATTATCAACTCCCTATATCCCCCCAGCCTGTGGCAACCACCATTCTACTTTCTGTTTTCATGATTTTGACTTATCTAGTTAAGGAGTTGAGTTATCTAGAGCAGTCCACTATAAATGTAACTACTCAGTATTTGCCTTTTTGTGATTGGCCTATTTAACTTAGCATAAATACTCATAGTTCATCCATCTTTTAGCAAGTGTCAGCATTTTCTTCCTTTGAAAGGATGAATAATATTCATTATTTATTCATCTGTTGATGGTCACTTGGATTGCTTCCATCTTTTGGCTATTGTGAGTAATGCTGCTATGAACATGGGTGTGCAAATATCTTTTTGAGACATAACCACTTTAAGACTTAGCTACATTCTACTCTGTTAACTTGGCTGATTTTAACAGATGAGAAAATCAGTAACTAAATGTATAATACCAGCCTCATTTGGCAGTGTTTGTTCACATGGTATCACAGGACTATAAACAGAAGCAATGCAGCCACAGTACAGTTGAGTGAGGGGGCTGGAAAAACCTGAACTTTCCTGTATAATTTGAATTCAAATCCTGATTTTCCTGATTAAATTTCCTGTATAAATTCCTGATAATTTGCACACAGTGAAATTCACCCTTTTTACTGTATAGTTTTGTGAGCTTTGACAAGTGCATACAGTCATGTAATCACAACCACAGTGTAAACATAGAACAGGTTCATTGCCTCCAAAACTTCCTCCATGCCCCTTTGTAGTCATCATCTTCTTCTACCCCACTGCCAGCCTCTGGCAGCTCATCTGTTTTCTATCTCTGTAGTTTTGCCCATCATCATTTGTCTTTCCTTCCATACTTAGCACACACAGCTTTGCCTGCCACCTATCTTGTTCTGATACACCTGGCACCCCGGCCATGTTGTGACTTCCCTGAAGATAAAACCTCTGACCTTGAGGTATCAAGTTGGATTAGAAAGAGCAAAGAGTTTGAAGCCAGGTAGAGCGTTTGAATCCAGCTCATTCAGTTAGCAGCTCTGTGACCTTGTATTGGCCTCAGAATCTGACACAGAGTAGGGACTGAATAAATGTCTGTTGGATGAACGAATGAATGAATGAATGAATGAATGAATTTAACCTCTTAACATCCCAGGTCCCTCCTGTGTAAGAGGGGATGATGGTAGTCACCTCAGCTGACTTCTGTGGGGATCATTGGCTTCTACAGTGCCTGATGGGCATTAGTAAAGGTTCGTCCTGTTCCCATGGCCTTCCCCAGGGCTTTTGATACCCTCTGCCAGACAGACACATGCACTCAAAGTTGGCTGGGCCCTGGCAGAGGACATCAGTACCTGCTGTGTGAGAGCTAAGAGGGCACCAGCTGAGCAGACAAGTCCCCAGAAAACCCCACAGATACCCGCTGACCACCTGCCAGTCAATCTCAAAGAGCTCCTCACTCCTTCCCCCCACCCCTTTTTCATGGTGCACATAGGAAGGCCCAGCAGTCCTTTTCTCAGCCTAAATATATACCATGTAGGGGGCTTTAGATGAAGCCCACCAGGAGGAGAAAACCATAACCCTTTAGCACAGAACCCTCTGGCTGGGGGTCAGGTCTCTGGCTCTGAGGTCTTAGGAGGGGAGCATAAGCTGGGAAATAGGCAACCACAAGACAGTCATTGTAAATGAATCTTCTCTCTTCTTCAAAACAGACTCAGCAGGACTCATCACAGTTATTGTGATGACAATAACCACTTTTTTGTATAATTATCTGCTTGCTACCTGCCTTTCCTATCAGATGGCCCAGGGCACACAGTAGGTGCTCAGCACATATTTAATGATTGAATGAACAATATTTTGTGGTTAAAAAAACTGGCATTTGCAGTAACTGTTTCTGTAGAAGGGAGGGGAACTGATATTTGTCATTCATCTAGAGTGTCTCTGGTATGTTAAATTTGTACCTACAATCTCCTCATTTAATCTGCATAATGGCTGTTGAAAGTAGGTGTTCTTGGTCTCTATACTGGAGGAAACTGGTTCAGAGTAGTTAAGAAGCGTGCTTGCCACTCCACAGCGAGTCAGGGATGGAGCTGGATTCAAACTCAGGTCTGAAGTCAAAGCCCAGCCTCTTTCTACCACACACAATAAAGCTGGGTTTCTTAAGAATAGGAATCTCTACAATTAAGACTTAAAAACAAACAAAAACAACAGATTCAGGCAGACATTTGTGGTTGAGGGATTTGTGTGGATTGGATTGTGGAGTGGAATGGTATCAATTGGAAATTTACAGAATGTTTGTTCCTGCTTGCATCAGACTTTCTGTTTTGTGCTTTCCTAAGTTGGGTTTGGGAGCGTAAAAATCCAACTTAAAATGGGATTTTTGCAGCACACATTACAGACAGCTTTAAATAAGCAATGAAACTGCCTCTTCATGCTAAGAGAGGCAGTGTGGACCGGGGAATGCCCATGGACTTGGAGACAGGAGGCCTGGGTTTGCATCTTGTTGGATAGGAGAAGGGCTTTGGAATATCCCTCAACTACTCTGAGGCTCAGTTTTTTTTTATTTGTAAACTGGGAAAGTAATTCCATTATCTCGGAGGGATACAGTGCAGATCAGATGAGGAAATAAGCAAATGAGATGTTTGTGAGGTGGGTTACCCAAGGAAGAGTTGTGTATGTGTTCACTCTCTCAAATCTGCAGAGAGGAGCAGGGTCTGAAGCCAACTGGGAAAGGAAAGACTACAGAGAGGCTGGCAGAATCACATGCCAAGGTGAAAAAGAAGGACATGGCTCATTTCTGTTTTCCCAAGATCAGCTCAGGTTGGGAGAGAATCTTGTTTATGTGAAGTTTATGTGCTTGAAACCCTGTAATTATACTGTCACCTGTTGTCAGTAAATCTATAATTTAGGGCCAGAGTGGAATTCCATTAGGCAAGGAAGCAGGCAGCAGTCTTCCTCCCACTCTCCTACTCCTCATTCATTCATTCAGAGACCAGCTGCAGACTCTCAGCCATGTACTGCAGAGTCAGGAAGGCAGTGCATCATAGCAGTGAGGAGATGGGCAGTGGAGTTAGACATGGGTTTGACTTTGGCCTCCTCCCCTAATTGTGAGACTCAATTATTTATTTTCACTAAACTTCAGTTTTCTCATTATTATGAAGAAAATGATAATACCTGTCTCACATGAAGGTTAAAAGTGAGCACTCAAAAATAAAAGGCTTATAGTCACAATAATACAGTCTTCAGGGAACCAAAATGCATAGTGGGCCAGTTCTGCTGTTTTCCTGTTTCTCCCTCCAGCCCGTTAGAAAGTCACTGTGAGTAAGCAGAAGCCCAGGGGTTAGGACCCATGGCAGCCAAAGCCCTAGTGGTTTGCTGTGCTATGGGAACCTGAGCTGTGTGCTCAGACGGAGGATCTCTTTTCCCAGATTAAGCTTCTAGAGAACCATCGTGAGTGAGGATGTTCCCTGGGGCAGTATGGTAAAGGTCAGAGTTTCTCAAGCACTTAGATCCCAGGCCCACAGCGTATCTGAGACAGTCCTTTCAGTGCTAGAGGATCAGTGGGTGTTGGAGATGGGTTATGGTTTTGGGAAGGCTTGTTTTGCCACACATGGACCTTCTGACATCAGGAAGGTACTGGTTGTCTCAGAGCTTAGAGGCTGATGCTCAGGTCAACTTGATCCACTTTTGGAGACCCACGACACACCTCACTTGTGAGTGTGAATTCCTCTGAATGCTTTGGTTTTTTTAAAGGACAGGTGTATAGAGGTGAAATTGGTAAAATTCACTCTTTTTAGTGTGAGTTTTAATTCTGAGTTTGTGCAAACATATACAGTTGTGTAAACAGCACTACAGTCAGGTAGGCAGCAGCTCCATCCCTCCCTCAGATTCCTTCACATTCTTGGAGTCAACCTCCCATCTCCCCATCTAACCCTGGCAATGACTTATCTGGTTTTTGTCCCTATAAACTTCCCTTTTTCAGAAGAGCGTATACCAGCATGGCCAACATAGTGAATCCCCATCTCCACTAAAAATACAAAAATTAGCTGGGTGTGGTGGTGCACACCTGTAATCCCAGCTACTTAGGAGACTGAGGCAGGAAAATAGCTTGAACCCAGGAGGTGGAGGTTACAGTGAGCTGAGATTGTGCCACTGCACTCCAGCCTGGGTGACAGAGTGAGATCCCGTCTCAAAAAAACAAAAAAAGAAAGAAAGAGCATATAAATGGAGTCATAACACATGTTGCCCTTTGAGTTTGCTGCTTTCACTCACCGTAATGCATTTGAGACTCCAAATGCTTTTGACTACAGAAAAGTTAGTGGTTCTGAGAGCAGCCTGGAAAGTCAGTAGCATTCCTATATACCATGAGTAACCACTCGAAAATCTAATTTTAAAAATCCACAATGCCACCAAAAAAACCCCAAAACCTAAAGTGCCTAGCAGTAAGACAAAACATGTACAAGATCTTTATGGAGAAATTTACAACACATAATAAAAAGACATTAAAGAAGACATGAGGAAATGGAAGCCACCATGTTCACAAAGAGGAAACTTGAAACCATAAAGATGGTGATTCTTCTAGTAAATTTTATGAATACAGTGAAATTCCAACCAAAATCTAAATAAGGTTTTATGTGGGACTTGACAAACTATCATGAAATTTATATAGCAAAACAAAGGGTCAAGAATAGCCAAGATTCTACATTGAAATTTCTGATAAAAAAAAGAATGGCCAAGACAATTTTAAGAATATCAGGATTTATTATAAAGTCATGGTTGTTAATATTATGGTTATTATAAAGACACTGTGGTATAGGTGCATGGTTAGACAGTAGAAAAGTCAAATAGAGAGCTGAAAATAATACCTATGCATATTGGAAACTTTATATATGACGGGTAGCACTGCAAATCAGTGGGATGGGACAATTGGGATCCATGTAGAAGAGAATAAAATTGAATTCCTAACTCACATCATACATAAATATCAATTCCAAATGAATGAAAATCTAGTATTGAAAAAGCAAAAGTTTAAAACTCTTGTAAGAAAATATACGTGACCAGGATTTTCTCAACAAGATAGAAAAAAGCTGGAAAAGACTGATATATTTGTCTATATAAAATTTAAAGCTAGAAAGCAAGAAAATTCACCACAAGCCAAGTTAAAAGAGCTTATATCGAGGAAAAACATTTGTAACGCATATGTCCAAGAAAGGATTTATACCTAAAATTCATAAACTAAGAACAAGACAAACTAATATAAAAGGGTAGTTAAGCAGCCCAAATGGCCAACAGGCATAAAAAGTTGCTTAACTTCACCTGCCACTGAGGAAATGCAAATTGAAACAAACATGGGATACCATTTTACACCCATCGCAGTGGCAAAAATCTAACAGTCTGACTATGTAAGTTTGGCAAGAATGGGGAGTATTAAAATCTTTTACACATGCAGGAAGGAGTATAAATTGGTACAGTCATTCTGGCAAGTGGTTTTGCGTTATCTGGTGGAAGATGCTGTACCTTCTGACCCAGCAGTTCCACACTATGTAGATACCCTAGAGAAGGTCTCAAATGTGCCCAAGGAGACATGTATAATAATGTTCATCACAGCCCTGTTTGTAAAGGGGAAAAATAGGAAGGAACCTAAGTATGCATCAACAGAATAAACTATAATATGTTCATATAGTAAAGTGGTACACAGTAGTTAAAAAGGATCTAAAAAAACTGGATGCGGGTGGCACATACCTGTAATCCCAGCTACTTGGAAGGTTGAGGTGGGAAATCAGTGAATCCAGGAGTTCAGGACCAGCCTGGGCAACATAGCAAGACCCTGTGTCAATACAAATAAATAAATAATTTTAGGCTGGGTGCTGTGGCTCATGCCTGTAATCCTAGCATTCGGGAGGCCGAAGCGGGTGGATCACCTGAGGTCAGGAGTTCAAGACCAGCTTGGCCAACATGGTGAAACTCCATCTCTACTAAAAATACAAAAATTAGCCAGGTGTGGTGGCTTACGCCTGTAATCCCAGCCACTCAGAAGGTTGAGGAAGGAGAATCGCTTGAACCTGGGAGGTGGAGGTTGCAGTGAGCTGAGATTGCACCAGTGCACTCCAGCCTGCACAATGGGAGTGAGACTCCATCTCAAAAAAAAAAAATAAAAATAAAACAAATAATTTTTAAAAATGATCTAGAAAGACAAGTGTCAACATGGATTGAATTTCAAA
Organism: Hylobates moloch; assembly: GCF_009828535.3. Classification (NCBI taxonomy): domain Eukaryota; kingdom Metazoa; phylum Chordata; class Mammalia; order Primates; family Hylobatidae; genus Hylobates; species Hylobates moloch. The sequence continues at coordinate 28,688,305 of NW_026652290.1, read as the reverse complement.
AACATAAGTTTGCATGAAAAAACATATCACAGTGGAATACATCTAGTGTGATTCCATTTGTAGAATATGTAAACAGGTATAAACACTTTTTTTCTGTTTATGCATGGCTCATGTAGTTAATAAAAACATAGTGAGAATGATAAACACCAAATTCAGGATAGTGGTGAGTTTTGGGGAGGAGGAAAAGGATTGTATCAGGAAAGTACATATAGGGGACTTCAAATGTATCTGCTCTGTGTTACAGTTTTCTCCAGAATAAGAATTATAGCATATTTATTGGAATGCCAAAAGGAGCTGAAGAATCAAGGAGGATTCTTCTGTTAGAGTAGACAGCAAAAAGAGTCTTGGAGATTAATTCTCATAAAAAGTGATAAAAATGGATTTATATGTTTTTAGAAAGTATCTTCAGAAAACATAATTCAAAATTATATTTTTATTAAGAACAAAAGGCACAAAACAATCAGTGTAAATTTTAATACATTTTAATGCTCAGATGAAACAGTGTGCCTTCATGAATTGGAAGACTGCAAATTTATTTTCTTGGGTACTGTACGACATTTTTAAAAATTATGAAATAAGGCTGGGTGCAGTGGCTCACGTCTGTAATTCTAGCACTTTGAGAAGCTGAGGCGGGTGGATCACTTGAGGCCAGGAGTTCAAGACCAGCCTGGGCAATGTGGAGAAACCCCGGCTCTACTAAAAATACAAAAATTAGCCAGGTGTGGTGACGCATACCTGTAATCCCAGCTACTCGGGAGGCTGAGCAGGAGAATTGCTTGAACCTGGGAGGCAGAGGTTGCAGTGAGCAGAGCTCATGCCACTGCACCCTAGCCTGGGCAACAGAATGAGACTTTGTCTCAAAAAAAATTATGAAATAAGATGTGTACAGTTTTATATATATTTGTAATTATAAAGCAAGTGCTCAGGTCAAGAAACAGAGCATTCCAGAAGCCCTTGTGTGACATACAATTTCTTCAGTGTGATTTGTTTTTTACTGGTATAAACAGCTGTATAAATACGCTTGTTATTCCTCTTACATTTAAAAAAATTAATCTTAGAAAAATATATTGCCAGCATTGATTTTTAAATTTTTAGTACAATTTGGGATTGGGACATGTTGGTGCAACTCTGGGATGCCTGAGAAGACTGTGGAAAATACTAGTTTGTTTCATGGTTTGCAGAGGACTTGGCTACGGTCAGCAACAGCAGTGCCACAGCTTGTAGTTATGCCCTAGGTCAGCAATCTCTCTCTTCTGGCCAGAGCCCCAGGAAGTTGATAAGCAACTTCAGAGCTGTGTTTTCCCTGACATTGAACAGCAGGCTACGTATGTGGTCTTTACCATTTGTGGCCATCCCCCACTATCAGAGCATTTACAGTTTTTCTTGGGACACTGGACAGTTTTTGAACTCTTGGGGTTCAAAAAAATGACTCTTGGGGTTCAAAAAATGACCCTTGATGGTCTGGTGAAGATTCCATGGCCCAAGGACCAGGAAACAGCACACTAGTCTAGAAACTGGGGTTTCTCAGCAGTGGCACAATTGACACTTTGGACTGGATGATTCTTTGTTGGGAGGGGCTGTCCTGTGCATGGTAGGATGTTTAGCAGCATCCTGGCCTCTACTCACTGGCTGCCAGTAGCACCCTTTCAGACAACCAGAGTGTCTCCAGATATTGCCCAGATTACCCTGGGAAACGAGATCACCCCAGTGGGGAACAACTGCGTCAGAGTGTAGTATTCACATGAGGCTCATGCTCCCATCTCGATGCTGCAGCTGTGGAGGAGGTGGGTGGGGAGGCAACCTGGATAAAGACCCCTAACTTGGAGCAAGAGGAGGAGTGAAGGGCAAAGATAAAAGGGAAATGCTGCAGGCAGATCCATGGAGCCTTTACACAGAGTTGGGGCTTCAGGGTAACAGTTAATGACAGTGGGGGGAAGGGAGGGTGGGCGCAGAGCTGTGAGGTGCGAGTTCCATTCAGAGATAACCGAAAGGAGTGTGTTAGTGCAGAGCCTGGTCTCTCTGGAGGATGGCACTCCAGCCTTCCACCTTCCCTCGGCTTGAGCCCAGCTCGAGCATTAAAGGAGCTTTAGACCCTCTTATTTTACCACAGTTTTTCTGACTTCGTAGAAAGTTATGTGAGTCTATCAGTGGGCTGAGTTCCTTGGAGAGAGATTGAAATTGCTTGTTTGTTACTCAACAGAATTTCGAGCACCCACTTAAAGGGGGAGGTGCTGTGCCAGGCAGGAGGGACCCTCCTGATTGCCCAGGACTATATGATCTGACTAGGGAGACAGACTCAGCCAGCACAGGCAGCCCTGGGAGAAGGCAGGCTCTGTTGTCAGGCTGCCTGGGTTCAGATCCCAGCTCTGCACCTGGCTGTTGTGTCTCCTTGGGTGAGTGAGTAATGATGCTAAGCCTCAGTGTCCCAGTCTGTAAAATGGGGTAGTAAGAATTCTTTTTCCCTATGTATGTGAGAGGATTAATTGAAAGAGTGAGTACAGCTTGTAGAACAGTGCCTGGCATCAGTGAACACTCAACGATATAATATTATAATATTATTTTAAATGTTTTATTATTGCTGCTACTACATAAGGCCTGTCACAGGCTTAAACAGTATCAAGAAAACTGAAGGGGCAGTAACCAAAGGCTTCACAGAAGAGGTGGCATTTCTGAGATGGGTCTTAAAGGATTAGTGGCGCTTTATCAGGAAAAACAAGAGTTGTGGGATTGGGGAAGATCCTGTGCTAACATTCGGACAGAAGAAAGAGCAGCCAGAAAGTCACAGAATGCAAGTGAATGTGGCTTAATCAGGGGACAGCTGCTGGCTGCTGGCTCTGTGAACCCGAGGCTGAGGGAGAGGTGGGAAGCAAGGCCAGTGAGGCCGGTGGAGAAGGGCCACGTGGGGGTACTTGGTCTGAAGGGGCAGAAGTACCAAGCCCCTTTGGCTTGAGCCTGCTTCCTTCATTATTTCTTACCTCCAAAATAGGTTAAGAAGAACTGACCATTTTCATCCCATTTCCCCTTCCCCAGGGCAGTGAGATGCTAAGTGTTACTGAGCTTTTAGAAACTGAAAAGCAAACTCGTGTGTAGGGACCTTGTGCTGTCACACAGGAGCCAGGCGGACGATGCTGGCAACCAGCTCACTCCAGAAGAGTCCAGCCAACCTAGCACAGGCCTTCCTGTCTTGCCTTCCCTGCTCCGTGACCATTCAGAGGGTGTCACGACCCACTGGGGTTCACAGGGATCCCATCAATCGGCTGCTGGGTAGCGCTGTACTTCCCACCTGTCTCTCCTCTGCTGCTCACATGCTGTCCCAGGGCAGGGGCTGGAAACCATCCTGGCAGACATGGGTAATAACCATGGCACCTGTGCCCGAGGAGTGGTGTATTTATTTCCCCCCAGTCCATGGCGTGGTGCCCGGGGCTTTGCCAAATCAGCCTGGTGCTGTATGGCGTCCACCTTGCTACCGAGACCTCAGTCCCAAGGTCATGAGCGTTCCCTGGACGGTGCTGGCTTTGGCTTCCCCATTCTGATACTTCACACAGTGAACACTTACGGAGCCCTTCCTGCTGTGCAGGGCACAGGAGTGTGTTATGAATGAGGGACGCCATCTCTGGCTTTGTGGAACACACAGTCTTGTGGGAGAGACGCGCCCTGAGCTGACCAAGTAGATACGGTGGACAGGAGCTAAGAAAGGGGCAGGTACAGGAGCTAAAAAGGGAGAGGAGCCCAATCTTCAGGGGGTGACCAGGTCAGGAAAGGCCTCCCCGAGGAAGTGAGGCTCCTGGATAACTGAGAATGCTTAGGAGGGGGCAGGCAAGGAGGCAGTGTGGAGAAGTGTGGGTACCTTCCTCACCAAGGGGGCGATGACCAAACCCAGCAGGCTTCCCCAGCCACCTCTCCCTTGGCCTGCCTGCTGTCTTTGGCACTACCCTGTCTTAAATGTTTCCCCCTCACCTGCAGTCCTACTTTTTCCCCTTCCTTCCACTACTCTCTCGTCCCCCCAGTGGCTCATCCTGCTCTTCACACAGGTCATTTCAGCCTTCCTGGAGGGTGGGCGGCTCCCCAAGGTAGTGCACAGTGATCACAAGAAGCCAGGCTTGGAGGAGGCTGGCCTGGCTGGGCTCCAGCACCTGCCTTACCCTTCACTGGTCATGAGGCCTTAGACAAGTAAGTGACTGGCTGCTCTGTGCATTGGAGTCCTGTCTGTAAAAGGGGTTCCCTTGGACAAGGCAGTCTAAGAGGGATAAAGCTCTAAAGCACTTCGCGCAAGGTCTGTGTGAGTCAAGAGTTAACAGCCCTTTCCCTTTCAGTGCCAGAAACAGACTTGGTTCAGTTAACTTTGTTTTCCCTGGAAACCTGATGATTGTGGAATGTCAGGGTGTTCCCTGGCAACAGTGCTCATGGTAAAGCTGACCCCTGCTAGGTAAATTGCTTCTGGACTAGAAGTTCTCTGTACAGCCTCTCAATACCCAGTGAACCACAGCTTTGGGTTTCTTCAGTGTGGTGTCTTCTGTAACTAGGCTAGCTCTTTGCAGGGACTCTGAAAGCTCCATCTGTGGGGTTGTCACAGGAGATGTCAGCTCATATAGTGGCTGGGCCAGGCCCACTCCTGCACCCAGTCAGCTTGGCCCTGAGTTGGCACCTGGGGTGATCTCATCTGTCAAGTGAAAAGATTAAACCTCCAGCTCAATTCATTTATTTACAAATATCTGTTGAGGGCCTACTATGGGGTAGGTTCTGGGAACACAGTGTTTAGCAAAACAGATCCATTCTCTGCCCTCAAGGCACTTACAGTGCTGTGGAAAGAGGGCTGTCAATCAAAGCATCACACAAACAACAATAAAAGAACACCCTGATAATAGGTACATTGTGCTATGAGTGTAGTGGGGAGGTTTGAGCTAGTTAGGGAGGCCAGGGAAGAAGTCATACTGGAGCTGGGATATGATGGATGAACAGGCATTAACCAGACAAAGAAGGGGGAAGGAAGACTCCAGAAGGAGAGAACAGCACAGGCAAAGGCTTTCTGGGTGGGGGATAGTGCGTGGTGGAGAGAATGAGGGCAGGTGGAGATCTGCCGTGCAGGTCCTGAGAGGCAGGGCTGAGCACGAGATCATTTAATGACCCAAGGCAGCCCTGAGCATAGATCAGTGAGAGCTGCTGCCCAAACAGTGTCACGTTGTTGGTATTTTTGCTTCTTCATCTTAAGAGCAATGAGAAACAGGCTAATGCAAGATGGGGCTGTATTGGTAGGAGGAGGGCTTGGCCTGATTGGATTTACATTATGAAATGTGAAGAGTTTATTCTAGCTGCAGGATGCTGAGATCAAGTCCAAGGGGAGTGAAATTTGAGGGGAAAGGTTTTGATGGAGAAAGAAGCCTGAGGTGTTTGCAGGCTTAATAGAGCTTCAGAGGGGGGTTAGCAGCAGGAGAAGAAAGGCAGCCTTTAATTTCAGGGGTCTTGGTGCCTTCACATCCTCATTTTTGGCTTCCACGACCCCCAGCCACCCTTCCATGTTGCCAAACCACAGGTTGAAGGAAGATGGGTGTGGGCTTTAACAGAAGATAGAGGTGCCCAAGGATGCCCCAGCTACAAGCAGAACACCTTCAGGGTGTTCATAAAAATAAATCAAGCCCTACAGCAGCACTTTCTGTAGCTTAGAGAGCTGCTCTTGGCATTGAAGACAGACATTTTCCATTAAATAAGATAAATGAAAAATCGTATTTCTCTTTGTCTCTCTTCCCTCCAGGCTTATATTTGGCACCCTTTACCCTGCGTATTATTCCTACAAGGCTGTGAAATCAAAGGACATTAAGGAATATGTAAGTAGCACTGTGTATTTTGGAGGGGGTTGGCTGGAGTGAGGTTGGGTGTAAAATGTTGGGGGAAGCAGATGCCCTCCTTGCTATGGGCACTGGAAGCAGGGAAAAGGAGTCCCTTCATCACAGTTCTCATGAGACATCACAGGAGTCCTCTTTTCTGTCTAGACCTTCCCCTGCCTAGACCTAGAGCATTGAGGTGAGAAAAGCAGGGAAGTATGGCAAGAGGCTGTGTCATCTGGAATTGGAGGTTTCTCAGCTCTGCCACAAGCCACAGGTGACTTCACCTCTCTCAGCCTTGATTTATTTGTCTGGAAAACACTCTGTAGACCTTAAAGCACTCTGATGGAGAAACAGTCTAGCATTGCCGGCAGGAGCACGGGTTCCAGAGTCTGGCAGACCTGGGTTTGGTTCCTGGTTTTGCAGCTCTGTCCCCATTCCATTTCTTTCATTCCAACTCCACAATTCAGCACAATTCAGGCCGTGTTGCTCTGTAACCTTTTGAAGGCAGAGGATTTTTGTTATCCTATATCTGTTTTCATTGTTTTTTTTTGAGCCGGAGTCTCACTCTGTTGCCCAGGCTGGAGAGCAGTGGTGCAATCTCAGCTCGCTGCAACCTCCGCCTCCCAGGTTCAAGAGATTCTCCAGCCTCAGCCTCCCAAGTAGCTTGGATTACAGGTGTGTGCTACCACGCCCAGCTAATTTTTGTGTTTTTAGTAGAGACGGGGGTTTTGTCATGTTGGCCAGATTGGTCTCGAACTTCTGACCTCGTGATCTGCCTGCCTCAGCCTCCTAAAAGGCTGGGATTGTAGGTGTGAGCCACGGTGCCCGGCCCCTATATCTGTTTTCTGTAGCACATTGCAGAAGGTGAGCACATAGGAAGGGGATCTGGGAGGACTTACTGGTCAGAGGATAATATCAATTACTGTTGGATGATCTGGGTGCCCCAGTCACCAGCCCTGAATGTGTCGGACACCTTCAGGCAGGAGAACCATTAGACCACCACTGACTGAGAAAGACCTGCTGGGTGGGTGGTGAGGGAAGGGTGTCCTTCCCCACATAGGACACAAACTCAAAATGCAAAAGGTGTGGATTTTGGCATCAGAAGACCGAGGTCGGTCAAGTCCTGGCTCTGACATTTGAATGATGCAGTGCTAGGTAAGTAGCTTAAACTTCCGAGAGCCTAAGTGTCCTCATCTGAACAGTGGGGTGGGTAATAGCCATGCCTTTGCCTCTTTTACTCAGATGTCTCTTGGCAGGTTTGGCGTAGGTAAAGAAACAATTCAAGGTGGGCTTAGAAAGTCAGTATTTTCTTTCTCACATTTCCCAATAAGTCTTTATGATGAAACCGACCATCTCCAGATCAACTGCAACCAAAACTCACCCTCCCACCCCCCGCAATCTCGCACTTTCCCAGAACAACTTGCCTGGGCTTCTACCTTGCTGTTCGTAAGCAGGGAGTTCCAGAGGGGGGCGATTTTTCTTCTGGAGACCAGGTCTGTGGTATGTGTGAGGGAATCTCAGAATGCACGCTATAAATAGCTGTTAAATTGCAAGCACAGAACCTCCTGATTCTCAATTGACTTGGCACAGGGCAAAGCATTAGGCAGCCTCTTCTAGCCCTCCCTCTCCCAACCCTTTCCCGCCTGCAAACTGTGCCAGAGAAGGAGACCTTACCAGGATCACCGTGGTATAAGGTCTAATCCTTCACTTTGCAGGGGCAAAAACAACTCTGTCAGCTCTTCTGAGAGAGATCAAACCCTGGTAAATTGTTTTGCTCTGACTAAAATCAGAAGCCTGGTTTATGACTAGAATGGCAATTCATTAATTTAGAGTGAAAACCATAATTGATGAGCAGAGCAGCTGTTTGTGTTGGCTGCTGAGCACATGCTTTTCCCAGTAGGGAACGTGCAAGAGTTAAGATTAGAAGGTTTCTTGGTAAAAAAGGAATCTGAAGAAACGAGCTGAGTAGTATCAGGAGGGAACTGCCTTTCTCTGCACTCACGCTCCTGTGTTTCCTTCCTGCGGTCCTTTTGACTAATGGGCCCATTTTGTTCAAGAGAGAAACCTGTGAGTTTCCTTAACACACCCATACCCACACCCACACCCACCTGGTTGGTGACCATGTCCCTTCATCCCTATCTCTTGAATAATCTTCCAAACCAGGTCTGTCTTCCTTCTCTGCTGCCACTCTCAGAAATGAGATTCTCACTATTTTCCCTAGAAGGTTATAATAGCCTCCTATATTAGTTTTTTATTGTCACCATTACAAATTACCATGAACTTTGTGGCTTAAAACACCTGTGTGCTATTTTGTAATTCTGAAGGTCAGAAGTCCAACGAGTCCCTCTAGGTTAAAATCAAGCAGGGCTGTGCTCCATTTGGTGGCCCCAGGGGAGAGGCTGTGTTCTTGCCTTTTCCAGTTCCTAGAGGCCATTCCTGCATTCTTAGGCTTGTGCCCCTTCCTCCTCCTCCTTCAGAGCCAGCAACATTGCATCTCTCTGGCTATTCTTCCATAACCACATCTCCCTCAGGCTCACTGGGAAAGGTTCTCCACTTTAAGGATTCATGTGATTACATGGGGCCCACCTGGGTCATCCAGGCTACTCTTCCCATCTGAAGGTCCTTAACTTAATAATGCTACACAGTCCCATTTGCCATATGGGGATTAGGACATGGACATCTTTGGGGAGCCATTGTTGTACCTATCACACCTCCTAACTGGTTCTGCTGCCTCCTGTCCCTCCTTTCCCACTCTGTTGCCACATGACATCCAGTGCCATTTAAAAATGGAAGTCTATTTATTTCACTCCCCGTGGGTCATTTAATGGCTGCTTATCACCTGCAAGATCAAGCACAAACTTCATTACACGGCATTTAACACCCTTCTCGATCTTGCTCCTCCCTACTTCCCAGCCGCTTCTCTACAGGTCTTCAGTGCTGTAATCTCAACACCCAAGGTGTGGTTGGTGGCCAGCATTATCTGCATCACCTGGGAACTTGCTTGAATTGAAGACTCGGGCTTGTCTTTCTGTGGAAGGCACAGAAATGGTTATCATGAAGGAATTTTTGACTTGCATTCCCCTAGAAGTAGGAGGCATGGCATGCCATGTAGGGCCACACAGGGGAACCACCAGGGCTGGTCAGGAAGCAGAGGGAGCTCTCCTAAATAAAAATGGGCATTTTTCACAGGATCTCCAATTAGAAACATTGCTCAGGACATTTGTAACTGCTTATGTCTTTCCAACCAAATTTACTATACCTGGATTCAAGGTTTTGGGATGAAAACTTAAACAGAAAGGAATTTACAGGAATTTGTAGAATTAACTAGGTAGCAGGAGAAAGATACCCAGGAACTGGGGAGGATCCAAGGAGGCTGGGTGGTGCTGATGGCCCAGCTCATGCCATAGGAAAGGGTGTGATTAGGAAGCCTCTGCCAAAGTCACATCTTGGACACTGGCTGCTTGTGCTGTCGAGGCATCCCCTGACAGTGCAGAGTCCTGGATAGGGGCCCAAATAACAGGACTTTCCTCCCACAAAGATGCTCATGTTGGGAGATGTCTCCCAATTTAGAAGGCTTTGGATGCTGAGTAGTCATGGAAAAAAAATAAGCAATAATAGCTGCCTGTTAGGTTACCCCAAAACTACATCCACATCCTCATCCATTCCTTTACCTATATTTTGGCTTAAAAACAAGCTTCCAACAAGAATTCTATACAACTTACTCACTTGTCAAATCCAGATTCCATGAGTTGCTGAGTCCAGCTCCAGGCCCAGTATCCCTGGGCAAAGTCCTGTCCTCCTCTGGTTCTGACAAGACCCAACCTTAATATTCAGCATTCCGAACACTGAATTGTTAAGTGAACTGTCACCAATGCAGCTCACATACTATTTTATTCGGGAGAGAAAGAATTAAAATATAATTACTTAAAATATTAAAATCTATACTTAACACAGAAAGGAGGAAAATATGGATAGAAGATACAGTCCATGTTCATGCAGCTGGTCATGAGTTCATAGCTGTGTTTGTGTCTTTTGTTAAAAGAAAAAAGTTTTTAGAGGGTGGAATCACGACTCTTGAATGAATATAAAATGAACACATGTTGAAGATTTTGCTTAACTCATGAACTAATGAGGGAACCAGTAAGGTGTTCAAAGGAGACCCCAAATAACAGACATATGTAGGCAATCAGAAATGTTGAAATGGATTTGTTAATAAATATTAAACTGATTACTCGGAGAGTGGGATGGGGAGATCAGTTGTATCTCTGCTGGACAAAATTTATTTGCACCTCCGTGGGTGAAACTATATGCATTGCAATCAGTTTTAACTTATAAAGTTGTAAAATAGCTCAAAGACATTGAAAAGCAGGACACCTGCAGAATCAAGATAATTCAGAAGGACATGCGGGACACCTAGCATTCCACAGGATACTCATTCTGTAATCTTTCTCAGGTTTTCCTGAGGCTTTCCTCTTCCACCATCCAATTCATGCTCCCGTTGCCTTCAGCTAGAGCTTTAGTGGGATTGGTTCCTCATCCTGTGATGGGGCCCAAATCTTCATTCCTGAGGAATCTGAGGTCTTGGCAGTTTTGCCTCTGTAGGGCTGTAGTAATGACCCACTGATTTTTTTTTTTTTTTTTTTTTTGATACAGAGTCTCGCTCTGTCACCCAGGCTGGAGTGCAGTGGCACGATCTCGGCTCACTGCAACCTCTGCCTCCCGGGTTCAAGTGATTCTCCTGCCTCAGCCTCCCGAGTAGCAGGAATTACAGGCATGCACCACCATGCCTGGCTACTTTTTGCATTTTTGTAGAGATAGGGGTTTCACCATGTTGGCCAGGCTGGTCTTGAACTCCTGACCTCAGGCAATCCACACACCTTAGCCTGCCAAAATGCTGGGATTACAGGTGTGAGCCACCACGCCAGCCGACCCATTGACTTTTACCCCTGAATAAGACAGTACTAGCAGGCCCCCCCAAGGCTGTTTGACTTCCATCTGCTCTTCTTTCTGTCTCATTGTGTAGCAGCAGTCCTGGTTCCCCTTGATAATTAGGATCAGTTACCCCCTCAAAGCCCATAAGCCCCTTTATCATCTATTTCCTACTGGTGTGAGTATCGTGAAGCCACCAGGAGACAATATAAGTCTCTGCTTCTACTTCGTTGAAACCATTTTGCATCCCCTGTTGGAAGCATCCATCCCTCAAGTACTAAAATCATTAAGAAGCAGAGATCAGAGGTCTGGGGATGAGATGCAAAAATGTTGTGAGTGCGTTAGAGCAGTGATTCTCAAACTTTAACGTGCATATGAATGAACAGGGGATCTCCTTAAAAGCAGATTATGATCCAGTAGGTCTGGGATAGGGTCTGAGATTCTGCATTTCTAACAAGTTCCCAGATGATGCCAACAGTGCTGGTCCACGGACCTGACTTTGATTGCAAGGAGCTGGCATCAGGCTTAATCATAGATTAAGAAACCCTCATTTCCTCGGTTCCTGCACCTTTAGATTCTGGCTAAGAAGCACCACCATATGTTGGTCACTGGTTCAGAGGAGAAACCGCACCCTCCAGGAGTGCACACCAATCTCATAAAATGCCGACTCCCACCTTGCTTGCTTTTGGAACCCTCCAATGCCAGGTAGCACTGTATAAGGCCAGCCACCGCAGAGCATTGGGTGCGTAAGATCTGTGACTCCCCAAAGCATCAGCCTATTGCCTTATTTCTTTTGCTATAAAGGAGGGTCCTTGATGAGAAGCAGTATTGTGTGGGATGCATCAAAAGGAAAAGGGCAATCCCTGAGTCCACAGCTTGCTGTGTGGCTGCCAGAAGCAGAGCAGTAGGAAAAGCAAGTACACATGCAGAAAAAAATGAATATTCCAGAAAAGACCCTATGCCGCCCGCTCCATGAGGGAAGGGGCCTGGTGGAATGAACCTGCTTCCAGAAGGCTGGCTGGTGCCTTGTGATATGGTATCACCCTGGAGATGCTTGGTCACTGCTGCTGGCAACATGGTCTCTGAGCAGTGGTTGTGGCCAGGTCAGCCTTGGCGAGAGGGATTCCACATTGCTACCTCTGTCACTTCCACTTGGCTGCTTGGTACATGAGCCCATTGAACATGCACTATCAAGCCTGAGGAAAGAGGCTGGCTGACATCCACAGACCTGGCCATCTCATGCACTCGGTCACTAGGAGCCTCCTTTGCTGTGGGACCCATTGGTGAGCATAAGCGTTGGGCCACCAATATATTCATTCTCTGGGCCCATTCACCTCCTTCCCAGACCACCTCAACAGGAGTCTCTCAGCCTCACTTCTTCCAAGAACCTCATCCGCTAGACAGAGCCTTAGCTGGTGTTTGAAAATGTGCCCGGGATTTGTTTTACTCAGGCATGGAAAGACACAAAGACGTGGAAATGACTGCCATGAAAGAAGAAATCTAGAAGTAGGAGGGGCACGTGCTTTGTAGGGCCACATGGGGAAGCACTAGGCCGGTCAGGAGGCTGATGGAGAATGGGAAATGTGGGCAGTGGCCTTCGTTGTGGTTTCTATGAGAAAGGTAAGGCAAGACAGGGTAAACAGATTTCAGATTGGCTAGGTGGAATCATTTCAGCAGGCTCCAAGTTGTGGGCGCTGCCTCTAGTTGTCTGGGACCTGGCCTGGGGTGGTTATGGTTGGGGAATATTGCTCAACCTGTGGCAGCTCCATAAAGGAAGTAATTTAGAGTATAGGCTCTGGATTGGTTAGTTTGCATATGAAAGGTGTGCTGGGGCAAGGCTAGCCCTGGAAGGGCAGTCCCTCTGTAATCAGTGAGGCCCCAGATGCCAGAGCATCAAGAATACAGAAAATAAGAAAATGGAATTCATATACTCGGTGACAGTGCGTGAACATTAACTTAGGGCATTTCTCCCTCCAGGCTAAGTGCCCTGCTCAAAGTCCTGCCTGCAGGGAAATTTCATTTTCCCGCTCCCCCAGGGTCACCCCTGACTATATAGCCATCCACGGTGCGCTCATACTAGCAGATGGTGCAGAGTCATCTGTAAAGCAGGCTTGAATTTTTTCTTTCTGTCATATGGCACAGGGAATTCCCTGTGAGGCTGAAGCGCAGGGCCCAGATGCAAGAGGGATGTGAAAGGCTTGAGAAATTGAATGTGCCTGGTTAGAGGAGAGACCAAAGGTGAGGTGAGGCTAAAGAAGTGGCTAAGCCTGCTCCTCTGCAGCCCATAGGGAGGCCTTTGGCAGGCTGCCAGAAGCTCTGGCCGTGGAGTAGAATGGACCACGGAATTTCAGCCAGCTGCTGTGGCTCATGGAAAGTCTCCAGGCCGCTTCCTACCCTGAGCTGTGGAGCTTCTTGCTGTGGCTGAGGGTCACAGCATCTTTCCCATCTCTTCACTCCTAGATCCTGCTCCTGACCAGTTTAGAGAGACTCCCCAGTCATACTGTCAATGTTCCATTTGTCCAGGAGAGTTACTCCTGAATATTACCTCTCAAATTGGCCATAGCTCCCTCTCTCTATTCTGACTGAAGGCCCACCCAGGCTACCCATCCCTATCTTGAAGGGAGGTTTGGATAGAATCTTTCAAACGTGAAAAATTATATTTCAAACCTTGGGGAAAATAACTGTCATTTGATTTCCACGAGGAATGATGGGGAAGATAATTTCCTAGTAATTTTAGATGGATATGGTTTCCATCTCTGAGTCACCAGTGTTCCGTTGACCTTGTTAGCCTCAATGAGTCATTCTCAGATCTTTCTTTCTGCATGAAAGTATTTCAAAGGAGTGCATCATGGGAACTTCTTCAGGAGAATGCATTAAGTCCCCTCTCTGCCATGGCTGCAGTATCTCTGTCCATAGCCTCAACCTCCTACCTGAGCTTTGGTCATGCCTTTCTAGGAATCTGTTGGGCATTCTTCTTGGCTGCCCTGAGCCGCATAAAGCTCAAACTCTTCTGCCTAAATTGGCTCTTTCTTTACTTTCTTGTTGGTGCAAATGGCCCGATAATTATCAGTCACTGATGCCCTGACTTCAACAGGTGCCTTTCTTCCCATGTTTATGCAGTCATCTACTCAGTAGGCACTCATAGGGAGCATCTGTTGCCTCACAAGTTGTCTAATTCTGTCTTTTCTTCTCAAAAAGCCATCTAGACAGTATTTCTCAAAGTATACTCCTTCTTAACCTTTTGAAACCATTCTTTCTGTCCCATTCACAGTGCCAGCATTCTAATCCGGTCATTTGAAACATACTCGTTCAGTACCTATTATATGTCAGGAACTGTTTTGGGCACTAGAGATACAATGATGTGTAAGAAGAACTGGTCTCCACCCTCAGGGAGCTTACAATGTATTAGGAAAAGCAGGGGAATAAACAGGTACTTTCAAAGCAATGTGATAAATGTTATGACAGGGAATGTGTGTGGTACCATAGAGAAAGACAAGGAGAGGGTATTTACCCAAACTTCGGGTATGTCCTAGAGGCTGTCACATTTTTGCTGAGATCTGAGGGCTGAAATCAGAGGCAAAAAAGATGCTCTGTTGAGAACTGAAAGACTCATATGGTTGGAGTGGAAAATGTGAGAGGGTAGGGGTGTGGATGAGCTTTTGATGAAAATAATTAGGGGCCAGCTTGCAGGTGTGGTGGATCACGCCTGTAATCCCAGCACTTTGGGAGACTGAGGCAGGTGGATTGCTTGAGCTCAAGAGTTCAAGGCCAGCCTGGGCAATATGGTGAGACCCTGTCTCTACAAAAAATACAAAAAAACTAGCCAGCCTTGGTGGCATGCACCTATAGTCCCAGCTACTCAAGACGCTGAGTGGGAGAATCATTTGAGCTCAGCAGGTCGAGACTGCAGTGAGCTGTGTTTGCACCACTGCACTTCAGCCTGGATGACAGAGCGAGACCCTGTCCCCCCTCAAAAAAAAAAAAAAGATAGGGGCCAGTTCATGCTAGGCCTCATAAGCCAATGTAAGGAATTTGGGCTTTATCTTAACAACAGTAAGGAACTATTGAAGGCTTTAAACTAGGAAAGAAAGTCACCCACTTTAGGTTTAAGAATTTTTTTTTTTTTTTTGAGACAGGGTCTTGCTCTGTTGCCAAGGCTGGAGTACAGTGGTATAACCACAGCTCACAGCAGCCTTGACCTCCCCAAGTTCAGGTAATCCTCCTGCCTCAGCCACCCTAGTAGCTGTGACTACAGGTGTACGTCACCATGTCCAGCTAATTTTTGTGTTTTTTTAGAGACAGGGTTTCACCACATTGCCCAGGCTGGTCTCAAACTCCTGGGCTCAAGTGATCCACCTGCCTCAGCCTCCCAAAGTGCAGGGATTACTGGCATGAGCCACTATGCCTGGCCTTAAGAAAATCATTTTGGCTGGAATTTGGAGGATGGATTGTGAAGAGGACAGAGGTGTAAAGACCAGCATAGAGTTGTAACTATTCTAAACAGGAGATGGTGGTGGTCTGAAGTAAGGAAATGGCAGAGGAGAATGGAGAAAATAAAATAGGTTCAAGAAAAAAACAAGAGGGTAGAAGTGACAGAACTTGGGGATTGGTTACCTGTGTTAGGTGAGGAATGTACAGTTTTCCCTAGGGACAGTGTCTAGTCTAGAGTTAGAAGCAGATGTCTAGAACAGAGCTCTAGGGAGGAAATGAAGACACTGGGAAGAAGTAGCAAGAAAAGCAAGTGGGAAACCAGGACAGTTGTAGTGTTGGGAGAGCTTTTCAGTATGTGATTGTTTCACTACCAGCCAAAAAGTCAAGCAAGTCAAGTAAAAACTGAAAAGAGGTTTCTTACACTTCCTTGAAGTATGTTACAAAGTGGAGGCCCCAGTGAGAGCAATTTTGATGTAATGGATGCACTGCAGTGAGCAAGTGAGGAATGAGAAAGTAGATCTTGCAAGTGTAGATGACTCACTGGAGAAGTTTGTAGCTAAGGGTTGCATCAAGAAAAGGGATTTTTAAAAGATTTTCTGAGATGGAGTTTCGCTCTTTTTGCCCAGGCTGGAGTGCAGTGGCGCGATCTTGGCTCACTGCAACCTCCACTTCCCAGATTCAAGCAATTCTCCTGCCTCAGCCTCCTGAGAAGCTAGGATTACAAGTGCATACACCACACCTGGCTGTTTTTTGCATTTTTAGTAGAGATGGGGTTTCATCACGTTGGTCAGGCTGGTCTCAAACTCCTGACCTCAGGTGATCTGCCCACCCCGGGGTCCCAAAGTGCTGGGATTACAGGCATGACCCACCACGCCTGGCCAAGGAAAGGGATTTTTTAAATTGTTATCATTGTCCTTTTGCTCTAATTGAAGACCCAAAACATGAATTGACTACTAAAAAGAAAAAGCCTATAGAGAAGGAATTCAGGCTCCTGACAATGTGTCTGGATACTGCTGTTGAGAATTCCCAGGGCCTGAGCCCCAGCAGGCTATAGACTTTACAGCTGGACAAAACCTCTTTTGCCCCCTGCTAAGGAGTCAATCCTGCTACAGACAACCTTGGTAGTGTGTGGTGTCTCAGACAGTAGTTATTTGATGGACTAAACCTACCTTGTTTTTCTGATAGAGAAGATCTGTAAGTAATCCATTGAGAAACATGTTTTAGAGTCACAAAGACAGCAGGGATTCACCAGAACAGCTTTCATTTTTGAAAGATATTTTTGCTGGGTATAGAATTCTAGGTTGACATTTTTTTTTCCTTTTAGCACTTTAAAGATGTTATTCCATTTTCTCTGATAGTCATTTTTTCCAATGAAAAGTCAGCTATCATTCTTATTCTCATTCTCCTGTGTGTAATGTATCTTTCCATCCTCTCTGCTTTTAAGATTTTCTATATGGTAATGATTTTCCTTTTTTTCTCTTCTTTTCTTTCTTTTTTTTTTTTTTAAGCAGTTTTACTATGACTTGCCTAGGTATGGTTTTCTTTTTCTTTGTATTTATCTTGCTTGGGATTCACTGAGCTTCCTGGTTCTTTGGGTTTGTTTGTTTGTTTGTTTGTTTGAGACAGAATCTCGCTCTGTTGCCTAGGCTGGAGTACAGTGGCATGATCTCGGCTCACTGCAACCTTTGCCTCCTGGGTTCAAGCAATTCTTGTGCCTCAGCCTCCCAAGTAACTGGGACTACAGGCACTCACCACCATGCCCAGCTAATTCTTATATTTTTAGTAGAGACAGGGTTTTGCCATGTTGCCCAGTCTGGTCTAGAACTCCTGGCCTCAAGTGATCCACCTGCCTCAGCCTCCCAAAGTGTTCCCATCATGCCTGATCAGGGTTTGTTATTTTTTTAATCAAATTTTAGAACTTTGTAGCCAGTATTCTTCAAGTGTTTTTTTTTTTTGGTTCCATTCTCATGTTTCTTTCCTTCTGGAATTCTTATTACATGAATGTTAGACTGCCTGATGCAGTCCAACAGATATTGAGCCTCTCGGTGTTGTTTTCCAATCTAGGCTTTAGTCTGCAGGGCTTTAGTCTGGATTTGTCTTCAAATACACAGATCTTTTCTTTTGTTGTATCCAATATGCTGTTAATTCTGTCATACTGTTTCATTTCAGATATTGTGCTTTTGAATTCTAGGATATCATTTGTTTCTTTTTTAAGAGTTTCCTTCTTTCTCTTGAAATCCCCCATCTCTCCACTCATTGTATTTATATTTTCTTTTAGATTCTTTAACATATTTATACTTTTTAAAGAAAGACATGGCTGGGCACAGTGGCTCACACCTGTAGTCCCAGCACTTTGGGAGGCCAAGGTGGGCAGATCACCTGAGGTCACCAGTTTGAGACCAGCCTGACCAACATGGAGAAACCCTGTCTCTACTAAAAATACAAAATTAGCCGGGCGTGGTGGCGCATGCCTGTAGTCCCAGCTACTTGGGAGGCTGAGGCAGGAGAATCACTTGAGTTTGGGAGGTGGAGGTTACGGTGAGCTGAGATCGTGCCATTGCACTCCAGCCTGGGCAACAAGAGCGAAACTCCATCTCAACAAGCAAACAAACAAACAAACAAACAAACAAAAAATCAAAAGAAAAATAGTACTGAACACATCCTTTTCATCCTAGGATAAGTATCTTGTTATGTGGTGACAAAACAAAAGTTTAGTTTTCATAATAAAAGTTTTGTTAAGAAGTTGCTGTATATCTGTATATCTTCTTTGTGGAGTGTCTGTTCAGATCTTTTGCCCATTTTTTAATTGGGTTGTTTGTTTTCTTATTGTTGAGTTTGAAGAGTTCTTTGTATATGTTGACTACAAGTCCCGTATCAGATATATATCTTGCAAAATATTTTCTCCCAATCTGTGGGAGTAAATTGAGTTATTTTCTTATTGTTGAGGTTTAAGAGTTTTTTGTTTATTTTAAATATAAGTGCTTTATTAGATATGTGTTTTATAAATATTTTCTCCCAGTCTCCTTGTTCTCTAAATGTTATCTGTGCAGAGCAGAAGTTTTAAATTTTATTATTTTTTTTTCATGATCACCTATTACCATCATGTCCTGCACTAGTGTTTCAGGTTTATTTTTAAATGTCCTTTGCTGGGAGGAAGGGTCCATTCAGTTGGTTTGGAGCTTAGAATTCTATTTTTGGCTTACAATCCAGTATGTAGATGGTTTGCTGGTAGCCTAAGAATCAAAAGAGCAATGCAAAATTGATACTTTGGCTTTGTTAGAATTCCTCACCTCACAGGGACTTCAGACCTCACTGGACAAATTGTAATATTGTCAAACCGAGGTAAAATATTTAGGACATTTGTCACTGAGTGTCATAAAATGTTATAATCTAGGAGTTAGCTAATTTTGCAGATGAAATGGCAACAACAAATATAACTTAGACAATTTGGGGGACTAGTAGGATATTTTCCACAGTGGAGTCCAGGGTCAAAGGCAAAATTACAACAAATTTAGTTTAAATACCTCAGTTGGCTTTATTATGAGCCTAGAATTGGGCAACACTTCATTCTATAAAACAGAACAAGTGTTCTAACAAGCTGAGCTGAAGGGATTGGCTTTATAGAGAGAAGGGATGAAGAAAAAATGTTTTGAATTTTAATGAAGTCCAACTTAACGATTTTTTTCTTTCATAGATCATACCATTGATATTGTATCCAAAAACTCAGTGCCAAAGCCCAAGGTCTTTAGATTTTCTTATATGTTGTCTTCTAGAAGTTTTTTAGTCTTATGTTTTGCATTTAGACCTATGATCCATTTTGAGTTAATTTTTGTGAAAGATATAAGGTCAGTGCCTAGATCCATTTTTCATTGTTGTTATTGCATGTGAATGTCCAGTTTTCCCAGCATCATTTGTTAAAAAGACCATCTTTTCTCTACTGAATTGCTTTTGCTCCTTTGTCAAGGATCAAATCACTATACTTGCGTGGGTCTGTTTCTGGGATCTGTGTTCTGTTCCATTGATCTATTTGTTTATTTTTTCACCAATTGCACATGGTCTTGATTATTTTAGCTTTACATTAGGTCTTGAAGTCTGATAGTTTTAGTCTTTCAATGTTGTTCTTCTTTGGTATTATATTAATTGTTCTGGCCTTTTACCTTTCCATATAAACTTTAGAATCAGTTTGTTGATACCCATAAAAAACTTGCTGGGATTGTGATTGGGGTTGCATTGAATCTATAGATCAAGTTGGGAAGAACTGACATCTTGACATTATTGAGTTCTCCTATATATGAACATGAAATATTTCTCCATTTATTTAGATCTTTGATTTCTCTTCTTTATATAGACTTTTTACATATCCTGTTAGATACATTTCTAAGTTATTCATTTTTAGATGGTACTAACATAAGTAGTATTTGTGTTTTAGTTTCAAGTTCCAGTTATTATGTAGGAAAGCAATGGACTTTTATATATTAACCTTGTATCCTGCAACCTTGCTATAATCACTTATTAATCCCAGGAGGATTTTTTTGGTGAGTTCCTTGGGATTTTCTACATAGACAGTTACACCATCTATGAGGAAAAGTGGTTTTATCTCTTTCTTCCCAGTCGCTATATGTTTTCTGTTTCTTGTCTTATTGCATTATCTAGGACTTCCATTATGATATAAGAGTGATGGAAGAGAATATCTTTGCCCTTTTTCTGATCTTAGGAGGAAATCATCTATTTTCTCACCAGTAAGTCTAATGTTAGCTGTAGGGTTTTTAAAAAAATATGTTCTTTATCAAGTTGAGGAGCTTCCCTTCTATTTCTACTTTGCTAAGGTTTTTTTTTTTTTTTTAAGTCACAAATGAGTGTTGGATTTTTTTCATTACTGATTCAGTTTCTTAAGTAGACTATGGGCCCTTTGCACGTTTTTAACTGGGTTATGTACCCTTTTATTGTTGAGTTGTAAGAGTTTTTTATGTATTTAGATATAAGTACCTTATCAGATGAATGATGTGCAAATATTTTCTACCATTTTGTGGGTTGTCTTTTTACTTTCTTGATGGTGTCCTTTGAAGCAAAAAAGTTTTTAATTTTGATGAAGTCTCATTTGTCTTCTTTTTGAGGTAGGATCTTGCTCTGTTGCCCTGGCTGAAAGGCAGTGACATGATCATAGCTTACTGCAGCCTTGAACTCCTGGGCTTAAGCCATCCTCCTCCCTCAGCCTCCCAAATAGCTAGCTAGGACTACAGGTGTGTGACACCATTCCTGGTTACTTTTTGAGTTTTTTATTGGAGACAGTGTGTAGTAGTCTGTTTTCACACTGCTATGAAGAACTTCCCTGAGACTGGGTAATTTATAAATGAGGTTTAATTGACTCACAGTTCTGCATGGCTAGGGAGGCCTCAGGGAACTTACAATCATGGTGGAAGGTGAAGGGGAAGCAGGCACCTTCTTCACAAGGTGGCGGGACAGAGAGAGACAGCAGAGGAAACTACCTGTTATAAAACCATCAGATCTTGTGAGAACTCACTCACCATCATGAGAACCACATGGGGGAAACCGCACCCATGAACCAATCACCTCCCACCAGGTCCCTCCTCTGACATGTGGGGATAAAATTGGATTACAATTTGAGATGAGATTTAAGTGGGGACACAGCCACACAGCCAAACCATATCATGGGGTCTCACTATTTTGCCCTGGCTGATCTCAAATTCCTGGCCTCAAGCAATTCTCTCATCTTGGCCTCCCAAGATAAGTTGATTTTTAGTTTGTTTGTTTTTTTCCTCCAAAACAGAGGCTTGCTCTGTCACCCAGGCTGGAGTGCAGTGGCCCAATTTCAGCTCACTGCAGCCTCCTCCCGCTGGGCTCACACCATTCTCCTGCCTCGGCCTCCTGAGTAGCTGGGACTGCAGGCGCCCACCACCATGCCTGTCTAATTTTTTGTATTTTTAGTGGAGACGGGGTTTCACCGTGTTAGTCAGGATGGTCTCGATCTCCTGACCTCGTGATCCACCTGCCTTGGCCTCCCAAAGTGTTGGGATTACAGGCGTGAGCCACTGCACCCAGCCTTTTAGTTTGTTTGTTTTGTGTGTGTGTGTGTGTGTGCTTTTGGTGGCATATCTAAGAAAGCATTGCCTGATCCAAGGTCAGAAATATTTAATTGTATGTTTTTCTTGTAAGTGTTTTATGGTTTTAACTCTTACATTTAGGACTCTGATCCATTTGAAGTTAATTTTTGTATATGGTATGAAGTTGTTCAACTTTATTCTTTTACATGTGGATGTCTAGTTAACTCAAAACATATTGATACCTTTTAAAGCCCTTGTCTACTAATTCTAATATTGAAATCATCTGTGGATCTGTTTGTATTGACCAATTTTTCTCCTAACCATGGATTATATTTTCCTATTCCCTCACATGTGTAGTATTTTATTGTAAACAGAACCTTGTGTGTGATTCATTGTGGAAACCCCAGATATTTTATACATTTTTCTTTTTTTTTATGTTTATAGCTTTAGGGGGTACAAGTGCAGGTTTGTTACATGGATATATTACATAGTGATGAAGTCTGGGCTTTTAGTGTAACCATCACCCAAGTAGTCTAAATTGTACCCATTCGGTAGTTTCCCTCATCCCCTCCTACCTTCCCACCTTTTCAAGTCTCCAAAGTCTATTATTCCACTCTCTATGTCCATGTGTACACATTATTTAGCTCCTATTTATAAGCGAGAACATGCAGTATTTAACTTTCTGTTTCTGAGTTATTCCACTTATGATAATGGACTCCAGTTCCATCTATATTGCTGCAAAATACATGATTTTTTATGATGGTTGAGTAGTATTCCATTGTGCGTATATATATACATATATACGTGTATATATACACGTATATATGTATATATGTGTGTATGTGTGTGTGTGTATATATATATATATATACACACCCCATTTTCTTTATTCAGTCTTCCATTGATAGACACTTAGGTTGTAGATTTTTTTTTGCCTTCTTGTGAAGAATATTTAGTGTTGTTCTAGCAGGCAGTTAAATTCAGGCAGATCACCTTGACCCTGTGGCAGCTAGATAAGTTTTGTTTGGGCAGGTATATTTAAATTTTGCTCTTAGTCATAGAGTTAATCTCTTAGTGTTAGGATGTAATTTTTACTGCTAAGATGTGGTCTTCCAGGTGTTTCACTGGAAATTCCAGATGCTTACCAAACCCCTCTAACTTTGCATGACTTGAGTTCCAAACTTTGTTTCCCCAACAGTGGGCAGGAGCTGAATCTCTGCTCAACTCTGAGCTTTTCAGCTTTCCAGCTGTTTATATTTACATTTATATCTATATGTATTTATATCTATATTATTATACAGACTTCTTTGCTTGGAGTCTTACCTGCTTCTCTGCATTTCAGTGACCTGCCAAGTTTTTGAAGGGAATTTATATGTAGATTTTTGGGGCTGCCCCTTTATGGCTTCCCTAATTCTGAGATTTTTCTCTGTCCACTTCCGGCATCTCTGGCAGTCTCAAACTCCACTCTCCATTTCTTTGGACAAATAAGACTCTGGATTTGAGCTCGAGTTCTCTCTGCCCCATGATGTGCAGAGTGAGAACTGTCCTCGGCCACACTGACTTGTACTAACCCAGTACCCAGTGTGGTTCCCGTACTCCAAAGCTTGAATCCCTTCCAGTCTCTGTCTGCTTTTTATATTGCTCTCCAGTGCCTTCAAACAGTTGTTTTGAAATATTTTGTTTGGTGTTTATTATCATTATTAGCAGGAGCCTTAGTTCAATATAAGCTACCCTACTTTTGTCAGAAGCCAGAAGGAGTAGACTAAGGAATCTGGACTTGATTCTGCAGGCTGGGATATTTTAAATGGGGTGATAGTCTGATGAGTTTATACTTTTGGGAGAATAGTACAGGGGTGGCTTGGTATTAGGATGGGTTGCTGAGGGGAAAGTCAGGAAGCAAGGGAAGTAGGAGTAGTTCAAGAGAGAGGGGACAAAGGCCTTAGTTAGGGGAGAAAGGCAGTAGAAATTGAAAAGGATGGTCACATGGGAGAAATAAAAAGGAAGATCAGAATTCTTAGATTACTACCACGCCATCCCAGAGAATGTGGCCCAATTACACTTCATTCCAGGGTGTGTCTGTGTGGAGGCCTAGAGCATTTTCTCCCCTGATGTTCTGAAGAATGACCTGATTGAATCCTGGGTCACTCTTGATCTGCAGGTCTCCCCGGCTCACTTGAGGGCAATTTGACCTTCAGCCTGAGTCAGTTGTGGAACAGCCCATTTGCTTCCAGCTTCAAGATCTGGAGCAGAACTGGACATAAGCTGGGGAAGGATAGGGAGAAGGCTACAAATGCAGGCTGTACCACCTGGACATGCCACCGGGGCCTATTCTTCCTGTGTTGGGCGGTGTTTTTCCTGGACCTTTTCTACCATCTGTGTTGCTTTCTGCTTCAACAGGTCAAATGGATGATGTACTGGATTATATTTGCACTTTTCACCACAGCAGAGACATTCACAGACATCTTCCTTTCTTGGTAAGTACTCCAGGAGTTGGGATGTTTCTGAGGACGATTTTGCTTAGTGTCACTCAGGGGGAGGTGGGAAAGGGCTGAACCTAGCCTCAAACCTCACCTCAGGTCAGAGACGCAAGTGCAGGAATGTTAACTGGAGCATTTTCAATAGATTAGTCTACAAAGTTGTTCTACAAGTAAATATTTATTGAATGACCTTATAAAGAGCAGTTATTGTTCTAAGCCCTGGGGATATAGTCATGGACAGGACAGATATACATCCTCAATTAATGGAGTTGGTAAAGAAGCATTCATATGTTAAAAAAGAAAAGGAACGAAAGAAACAACGCACAAAAATGCACAGGAAAAACTGAGTTTCCTTCTCACTCAATTAATTGTCAACTAATCACTATTCACAGTTGTGTATCCTCTTAAACTAATATATGGCCTGGGCGTGGTGGCTCATGCCTATAATCCCAGCACTTTGGGAGGCTGAGGCGGGTGGATCACCTGAGGTCAGGATTTTGAGACCAGCCTGGCTAACATGGCTAAACCCCATTTCTACTAAAAAAAATACAAAAAAATAATTAGCTGGGCATGGTGGTACGTGCCTGTAGTCCCAGCTACTTGGGAGGCTGAGGCAGGAGAATCACTTGAACCTGGGAGGTGGAGGTTGCAGTGAGCTAAGATTGCATCATTACACTCCAGCCTGGGTGACAGAGCAAGACTCTGTCTCGAAAAAAAAAAAAACACAAAAAACAAAAAACTAATATATGTGTGTGTGTGTGTATACACACATTTTACACACACTTCTTGTTTAAAAAAGCAGTATTATAGTATACATAAGAGTTCTCACTTTGCTTATTAAATTTATTTTGGAAATAGTTTTATATGAGCATAAATACATCTGCCTATTTTTTAATGGCCACATAATATTTCATGGCATAGATGGAGCATAATTTATTTAAGTCATCCCCTTTTGACGGGCATTTAAGTTGATACCCATTTTTTTCTCTTAAAAGCAATGCAGCTATTTCCAGCAATGAAGCAATTAAAAGCAAGCTAGATATTTGTATTGCTATATTGTGCCTTTTTAGGTGAAAGAAGCTGTAAATAATATATCGATTTCTGTTTGTATTTAAAGAGTTGAGTGTGTGCACATGTGAATGTGAATGTGTATTAAAAGTAGTGTGGAAAATATAGTTAACGAGGGTTATTTCTACGACTTGGGATCATAGGGTTGGTTTTGCATTTGCTGTATTGTGCGAGTGTTTTAACCATGGTGAAGTGTCATCAGAGAAAGTAATAAAGATATTCCCACTTTGGAGAAAACAGGTTCTTACCCAAAAAGGATCAGTATGAAATTACCCTCTGGGATGTCCTAGGCGAAGGAATAGACCTGAATAGCACTCTCTGAAACCTGTTTTGAGTCAATGGCCTTAATTATCTTAGTATGTACTTTCCCCCACAACATAGCTTTCACCTCCACTGAGAGAAATAGATGTCCCAGCCATTGTGGCCTCAAGCTGCAGTGAAGGAGTCTGGATTTCCTAATTCAATATGCTTGTGCCTTCGTGCCCTGCACTGTGCACAGATAATGCAGCAGACTCTGGATGGAGCTGAGTCTCCTTAAGTGGAGATAGAGCTTTCTGCTGAGCCATCCATTGTCTTCCCGAGGCCTTGAGGCTGGCCCTGGAAGTCAGGCCATTTTGTACAGAGCTACGTCAGGAAACTCCTGTCTGATTCACAAAGATGAGAGTAGAGGCCGGCCCAGTCAAGACTGTGTAGTCAATTAAATAGTACCTCCTGCCATCCAGCCTTTCCTCCTTAACCAGGCCCTCTGTCTGGTGCTAGGGGCCTCTTCTGTCCCCCCTGTGTTAGTCTCACAAGCTCATCCCTGGGGATATTAGCATTTCAGCTTCACTGCTTTTTGCTGGGTGGAAATCCTATCTAATGATGGCTGTGTTCCTCCTGGGTAGCTGGAATATGCCCTTACCTGTGGCCCTGGAATTTTAAAGTTTCATATCTAGTAAGTGCTCAACAACTATTTCTGGAATTGATTTCATTTTGATTTTGGGAGGCATATTAGTTTTCTATTGCTGCCATAACAAATTACCACAAATTTAACAGCTTAAAACAGTACAAATGTATGATTCCACAGCTTCTGTAAGTTGGAAGTTCAAGTGGAATCATCCTCTGCTTAGAATCTCACAAGACCAGAATCAAGCTGTGGGCCAGCCTTGTCTCTTATCTGAAGGTTCTGGAGAAGATTCCCCTTCCAGGCCCATTCAAGCTGTTGGCAGAATTCAGTTCCTTATGATTGTAGGACTGAGGTCTCCATTTTCTTGACACATGCCACCACCTTCATCTTCAAGCCAATGATGGCATGTCGAGTCCTGCCCGTGCTTTGACTCTCTGTCTGCTTCTGCCACTAGTTAGGGAGGATCTCTGCTTTTGTTTTAAGGGCTCTTGTGATTAGATTAGGCCTACCCCAATAATCCCGTATAATCTCCCTATCTTAAAGTCATCTGATCAGTAACCTTCATTACATCTGCAAAGTCACATTTGCCATGCAAAGTAACGTATTCATGGGAGTTACACCAGGGAAGAAGAACTTGGCCCAAACTCTGCCGACCACAGGAGGACGTTTGCTACCTGGTGTGTTTGGAGCATGTATGCAGGTATGGGTAGAATCCCCCTCTCTTCCTGACGCATGTGGAGGTTTCTTCTGCTCCCTTATTTGGTCTCTTAGCTGGGGGTGTCCATGCAGTTTGTGGGTGGGAAGTGAGAGTCCTTTGCTCTTCTCCTGGTGGTCTGAGCTCTGCTTCTGCAGGAAAGAGGCTCCTTAGGAACCTTTCTGCCTGCTTTATCCCACAGCCTGATCATGCCCTCACCCTGCTTTCTCTTTTTCTCCCAACCTCCAGGTATCATAGATCCTAGTCTTCTTCTGGGAGGTTCCTCTCTCCTTCTTTCCTCTCACCCTGAGAACAGGCACAGGATGGGCCCATCAGGGAATGTAGGAATTTTGCTTCACTTCCAAGGACATGGGCACCATCTCCACAGCTCTGAGCATTCTTTACTATTCAAAAAGGTTAGGGGGAGAGTTTCTGTCATAAAATATGTCTTCTGTCTTCCTAGAAGCACCTTTAACTTCTGTTCTCTTCCAGAATTGGAGCCCCTTGTATGGACCCTCTTTTCCTCACTCTTCACTCACCCCCATTCCCCTCTTCCCACTTCTTCCCTATGGCAGATCCCTTTTCATGGTTAACTTTGTAAAACTTTCCATCTTGATGAAAACAAAAATTATTTATGGTCCCAGAATAGATAAGATGGTGCCTTGTTTCACAGGTTGTAGAGGTGATTTCATTTAGTTTTTTTTTTTAATTATAAAATAATACAGGCTGGGCGTGGTGGCTCATGCCTGTAATCTCAGCACTTTGGGAGGCCGAGGCGGGCAGATCACTTGAGGCCAGGAGTTCGAGACCAGCCTGGCAAACATGGTGAAACCCCATTTCTACTAAAAAATACAAAAATTAGCCGGACGTGGTGGCGCAGCACCTGTTGTCCCAGCTATTCAGGAGGCTGAGGCAGGAGAATCGCTTGAACCTGGGAGGCGGAGGTTGCAGTGAGCCTAGATCGCACCACTGCACTCCAGCCTAGCGACAGAGCGAAACTCTGTCTCAAAAAAATAAAAATAAAAATAAAATAATACATACATCAGGAAAAATGAAATAGAAACAATACACTGAAGAGTAAGTGTCTCACCTCTCCCAGACCCACAGTCTCCCTCCCTAGAAGTACCACTGTTTTTTTTTTTTTTTTTAGACGGAGTGCAGTGATGTGATCTTGGCTCACTGCAATTTCTGCCTCCCAGGTTCAAGTGATTCTCCTGGCTCAGCATCCTGCATAGCTGGGACTACAGGCATGTGCTACCATGCCTGGCTGATTTTTTGTATTTTCACCATGTTAGCCAGGATGGTCTCAATCTCCTGACCTTGTGACCCGCTCACCTCGGCCTCCCAAAGTGCTGAGATTACAAGCGTGAACCACCGTGCCTGGCAAGTAACACTGTTAAAAGTTACTTGTGTTTTCTTTTCTTTCAGAAATGCTCTATACACATTTATTGCGTGTATTTTGGACAGTTTCATCCCATGTCTAACCCTCTTAGAACACATCTGCCCCTCTAGAGTGTCTGGGTGTTATATGGGGAGAGTGGGGAGAGGACAACTGCCCTGTGCTCCAGTGCTGTGCATATGCCTTGGAAAAGATGGAGGAAATGTGGTGGGTGCCTCTGGCCTTTTCAAATACATCTCAGAGGTCAGGGCTCTTCAAGGAGTTCTCATTATAAAATGAGTAAGGCCTTTCTCTGCCTCTCGAGGTAGGCTGGAAGAAGACTTGGTGGTGATTGTGTTGGTAGAGCCAAGGGACCCCAAGGCCTCTAGGAAACACTGGGTGTGAGTGGATCAGCCTATATTATCTTGTGATGCCTGGCAAGGACCTGGTTTTGTATGTGATGATTCCAGAGGCAGCAGGACTGTTCCCCTCCATCCCACGCCCCCGCCCTTCAGTGACAGAGATTTTAAGGCTTTATGTGGGGAGGGCCTGGCTTTAAATCTGGAGTCAGCATACTTTTCTTTGTAAAGGGTCAGATAGTAAATGTTTTGAGCTTTCAGGCCGTATGATCTTTATTGCAACTACTCAACTCTGCCATTAGCATGAAAGGAACCATAGACAATTAATAAATCATTGTGCATAACAGTGTTCTAATAAAACTTTATTTATAAAAACAGATGACAGGCTGGATTTGGCCCATGGGCCATGGGTTGTTGGGACCCCTGGATCCATTCTAGCAAGCAACAGAGACCCCTCTGACAGACTCAAGGAAAAGAAAACAATGACGCTCTGTTGGTAGATGCTGAAGTAACTCACAGAATAAAAGGAAAAGCAGAAACACTAAGACTCGGGGAAGGGAGGAGCCAGAGTGCCTCAGGAACCCTAGCACTGAAGCACTGATAGTTACTCCCCTCGGCACTGTTCACAAAGAGGTTCCCTTGTAGCTGGGCTGAAGCAGCTAAAGATCATAACCATCGTAAACATCCATTCATGGGGGCCTGAACCGGTGCTCATACACTCGTATGCAGCCGTTAAGATGAGTGAGATAGGCCAGGCCTGGTGGCTCATGCTTGTAATCCCAGGTGGGCGGATCACCTGAGGTCAGGAGTTCAAGACCAGCCTGGCCAACATGGTGAAACCCCCGTCTCTACTAAAAATACAAAAATTAGCTGGGCATTGTGGTGCACGCCTGTAATCCCAGCTACTTGGGAGGCCAAGGCAGGAGAATTGCTTGAACCCAGAAGGTGGAGGTTTCAGTGAGCTGAGACCGCGCCATCGCATTTGCAGCCTGCGCAGCAGAGTGAAACTGTCTTAAAAAAAAAAAAAAAAAAAAGATGAGTGAGGTAGCTATCCCTGTAGTGGTATGAGATAGTCCCCAAGGCATACTGTTGATTGTGTGTACGTGCTGGGAGAAGCAAGATGTAGTAATGGGTGTATAGAATGCTTCTGTGTGTTGGGGGCAACTCAGGGAGTCAAATATACCTGCATGATGTATCCCTGGCCCTAGTCTACCTCTGGAAGGATATGCAAGTAACTGATAATGTTTTTGCTTTTAGAAAAGGGACCAGGGGTCAGGCGGGGGAAGGAGACTCTTTGTTGTATACTCCTTTGGACTTTTAGAATTTTTAACTATATGCATGCATGACCTATTTTTTTTAAAAAGACATCTTTTATGTAATAAATAAAAGAGCCGCAGTGCGACAGATTATCTATGTGTCTTGTGTTCGTGTCTGAGCTTGCTGGATTCATTTCCTTTCCCCTTGGGGCTGGTGAATACTTGTTTTCAAAACAAAATTTCCTGTGTTATTAATCACCAGAGTGTTCAAATGTGGGAGAATCATACCTCTGTTCTTCAGCCTCTCTCTTTTCTGGCTGTGAAACATTAAACAATCTTGCCACGAAAGTGCCCACTAATTGCTGAGGGAATATTCAGGAAGCACCCACCAGAGGCAGAAGGCAGGGGGCCAGGAGACCTTGGTGAGGAAAGGAGGCGTGGGTGGGGCTGCTGACTGGGGAATGAGGGTGTCTGTGTGAGAGTTAAGGGCCCTCCAATGACTTGCTGGTTTTGATTTTCTGACCGCTTATCTGGGGAGGATGGCTGGAAAGGACTTTCTGATCTCTAAGACTAGGACAGGTGACTGTCTCATCTCATAGCATCAGGTTTTAAGGATACCTGGGATTTGTTCTAAGTGAGTGTGGGTAAGACACAGACATGGAAATAATGTCACGAAGGGAGAAGTTTCTTTGCTCACAGATTCCTAGAAACAGAAGGCACAGCACACCATGCAGAGCCACAATGGGGGCCACTCAGGGTCTGTCAGGAGAAGAGGGAGGAACCAGGGTGAGGGCCTTTATTGTGTTCCACATTAAAGGAAGGAAAGGGCAAAGCAGAGTGGGCAGGCTCGGGCTCAGCTGGTTTGAATAATCTCAGTGGGCTCTGGGGTGTATGG
The DNA here is from genome assembly GCF_009828535.3 of Hylobates moloch. Lineage (NCBI taxonomy): Eukaryota > Metazoa > Chordata > Mammalia > Primates > Hylobatidae > Hylobates > Hylobates moloch. The sequence goes on along the minus strand of NW_026652290.1, from coordinate 28,658,048 downwards.
GGCTGTCTCTGGTTGTCTAGCCCTGGCCCTGGGGTGATTGAGGCAGATGGATGGTGTCCTGGAATGTGAGAGTCCATTAGAGGCAGTGGCTGGAGCCTGGGCCCATGGATTGGTTGGTTTGCATATGAAAGGTGTGTTGCAGGTGAGTTCTTTACTGTCTCTAGCAATTGGCTCACCTTGGGAGGGGCAGTTCCTCCAGAGTCAGCAAGGCCCCAAAGTACATCAGAATACAGAAAATAAAAAATAAACCATAAACGCATGGTTACTACACCTCTGGACTGCCAAATATGGTTGCTCAGGTTGTTCACAGCAAAAGATATCTGGCCAAGCAGGTGAATTGGGCTGAAATCCAGACCAAGCTCTGTGGTTCATGTGGCCACAGAACTGCTTCCAGTTGAAGAGGCCAGTTTTCTTCTAATACATTCAAAGGCACCATGTGGGCTAGCACTATGGCGCTTGTCTCAGATTTCTGGTCTATATTATTTGTGATTATTTTATAAATCTCTGTTTCCCTGACTGGACCCTTAATTGCAAGGATGCCAGAATCTTGTCTGTGTTTCCCACTGGACCAGAAGCTCCATGAGGGCAGGAATCAGGTCTTCTTTGCTCACCGTTGCCTCTCTGTACCTCCTTGTACCTGGTGCTTGGTACAAGCTGGCACATACAGGGAATGGGTGCCTGTTGGGGGACAAATAAATGAGCAGGCTTGAGGGTATACAGGACCGCAAACTCCAGAATTACGTGTTATCTGCACCGTGGACTCTTCTGTTTCTTGGCACTAAGAAGATCAAAACCTGTTTGCCTGCCATTGACTTGAGTAGGGTGAGTAGCATTCTCCTTCCTGCCAAGAGCTGGGCTCTTGTCCCTGCCTCTATTTGGGCCAAGAAGGCAGCCAAGAAAGAGAGGCTTTCATTCTCAGTCTAGAGATTTTTTGTCAACTCTTCCCTGCTGTAATTCCCCCTGGTGTTTGTCCCTTCTTGGATGTGACTGAAGAGTGAGTGACTGGGTGTACAGCATAGAAGAGATCCTCTGAGCCTGTAGGCTGTGGCTGGAGCCCTGGCTCCAATCTAAATGAGCACAGCCCAGCAGGAAGCTCCAGCCTATGCCAGGCAGGCCATGGGGGTGATTGCTGGAGAGAACCTGTGTTCCTGGTTTGCTTTGGCAACAAAAGAAAACATGAACTGGTTTTCAAAGAGAGGCGTTGGGGTTGTACTGTGTGTGTGCAAGTGTGTGCCCTCGCCTTCATAGGTGGAGGACAGAGGAATCTGGGAAACTTGCAGCCACATGCAAGCAGGAGAGGCGTCCTTGCCGCCCACCGGGTCTCATCCTTCAAAAGGGCAGTGTTGCTGAGAACCTAACAGAACTTGTGTTTTCATCTCTCTTTCCAGGTTTCCATTCTATTATGAACTAAAAATAGCATTTGTAGCCTGGCTGCTGTCTCCCTACACAAAAGGCTCCAGCCTCCTGTACAGGAAGTTTGTACATCCCACACTATCTTCAAAAGAAAAGGTAATATATGCTGCTGTGTCTTTCATTCTTTCTAGCAAGTGAGAAAATAAGTAATAAATAAAAAGGGATGATCTTATTGCAGGAGACTTCTCATTTGGCTCTCATTTGCCTCCAGCAAGTCATTCCTCCTAATCGTTTTTTTTAAATGTATTTCTGAGACGTGTTTAGAAATAGTGGTGAAGTTCTCTAAAAGATGTTATTTGTCATTATGTACTAGAAAACATTTCATAAATTGAAACAAAAGAAAGAAAAAATTCACTCACAATTTAACCATGCAAACTGAATTTCCTTTCTTTTGTCATGCTTAGCCCCTGTCCTTTTATAGACATGATTTTTACATAGACTATTTTAAATCTTACCTGGAAGCCAGGTGTGGTGGTGCATGCCTGTAATCCCAGCTACTCAGGGGTATAAGGTGGGAGAATCACTTGAGCCCAGAAGTTCAAAGCCAGCCTGGGCAACCTAGAGAGTCCCCATCTCTTAAAAAAAGAAAGAAAGATTAAAATTTTATGTAGAATTTTTTTTTAAAAAAATGACTTAACATAAATAAAATATTTGTATCCTGAGATCTTAAATGTGTTTGCACACAAATCCATTTCTACTTGGTCTTCGTAATACCCATGATGATGTTCCCTTACTGCTAGATATTTAGACTGTCTCTACTTTTTCCTGATATAGATAGTTCTGCAGTGAGCACTACCATTCCTGGAGTTTAGTTGCTTCCTTTGATTGTCTTAGAATTAATTCCCAAGAGCAGGATTATTGAGTCAAACGATTCCAACATTGTATCATTTGTTAACTATATTACTTACTAAGCTGATTGTGTAGTGGGGTTTCTTAACATAAAATAGGAGCATCATAGGTGGCTTGATAGATTAATGTCTGTTGTTTCTGAAAGTTGAATTCTTTGGACTAGAAAGGGGAAGGCTTTGGGAAACATGTCAGTTGAATGAGCAGGCTACTGTACAAGTTTCTGAAAATCTCTTTAGGAACTAGGACCGCAGCACTTCCTGTCTCAGAAGGGTGGATTTTGAGGAACGGATCCCTGTCTTGACCTGGTTATCAAATCTCTACTCGTCCTACTTCCCTTTCCCCAAATGCTGGGCTTCCCCTGAAGCTGCCAATGTAACTTCCATTGAAGTGAAGGTGACTGACTCTTAAGAGTTGCCAAGAATCACTTCCAAAGGGGTGGTGGTGGGGGACAGGCGGGTCACAGTTAGAGGGCCTGCTGCTGTGACTTCCTGGGGAAGCCTTCCACAGGGAATCCAGCAGGAGGTTGCTGACCCACTTGCACACCTCAAAGCAATGGAAATACACTAATGCATGGAACTTGACTAAGGCCGAATGTCATTGTCTTTATCAAACTCTGAAATGAGCAGCTGTGATGAAAAACAGCTTATTTTTTTGGGACGGAGTCTTGCTCTATTGCCCAGGCTGGAGTGCGGTGGCACAATCTCGGCTCACTGCAACCTCCGCCTCCCGGGTTCCAGCAATTCTGCTGCCTCAGCCTCCCGGGTAGCTGGGACTATACGCACGTGCCACCATGCCCGGCTCATTTTGTATTTTTAGTAGAGATGGGGTTTTACCATGTTGGCCAGGCTGGTCTCGAATTCTTGACCTCAGGTGATACACCCACCTCGGTCTCCCAAAGTGTTGGGGTTACAGGCGTGAGCCACCACACCCAGCTGACAAACAGCCATTTTCTTAAAACAATGACAACAACAAAACACTCCCAAACAAACAAAAAGAATACACCAAAGTTAATCCAAATTTGAACTAAACCAATATTGTACTTCGCTTTGGTCCCTGAAGAAGACCTCAATCCTGTTTTCCATCCCACCTTTACCTTGTTGCATGACACTGGATGACTTCTAATTTCTGATTTTATTTGAATATCTGTAAAACAATCTCCCTTATCCAGTAATACTCATTTCTTTCGGCTTTGTAATACCTCCCATCAATATACAAATGGGGTGATATTTGATTTTAGAATTAAATAACTATAGAATAACAGAATTTTAGAACTGCAAGGGATCAACCCTGTCAAGATAAGGAAGATGACATGGCTATCATTTATTGAAACTAGCCACTGTGTTAGATGTTTTACTGGAATTACCTCATTTAATCCTCACCACGCTCCGCAAGTTGGGTATTATCATTATCCTCGTTTTATCCTAAAACTGTGTGTAGAGAGGCTAAGTACTTGCCAAGGTCTGACAGTCAGGTGGGGCAGGTCTGAGGCTAGAAGCTCGGTCCTGGGCATTGTCTCTACCCTGGGTGCTTTCAGTGTCTGGTGAGTGGCTGTGTGTAGAACGGCAGGCAGGGCTGTCCACATCCAGAACCTCCTAGAGCTCCCTGGAAGGTTAGAGGGCTTTAGAAACAATCTCAGGGCATCGCTGGATCCATAAGTTGCAGTGTTTTCAGAGTTCCGTTTTCTACCCTCCTGTATCTCTGCTCTCCACTCTGCACACACACCCTCAAAGTGCCTACAGCTTTTCAGGCCCAGCAACAACAAGGATTGGGCAAGCTGCCAAGCCCAATGCTCAGAGGAAAGGAAAGAAAACAGAGATGTATTTGAACCTTCCAACTCAGTGTGCCTCTGTTTTTCCTTTGACAGGAAATCGATGATTGTCTGGTCCAAGCAAAAGACCGAAGTTATGATGCCCTTGTACACTTTGGGAAGCGGGGCTTGAACGTGGCCGCCACAGCGGCTGTGATGGCTGCTTCCAAGGTACTGTGCTGGAAGTACCACAACTACACGAGTCTCAGTCCCTCTAGTTTGCCCTGCTCATCACCTGTGCAACCACACAAAACAGGCTAAGGACCAATCAGTGGTTTTTCACCTTTTGGGGGTCCTTTTGAAGATCTGATGGAAAAAAATCTTGCCCCAGAAAATTCTCACCCCCAACACACATGTCCACACACTTGCAATATCAAGAGTTTCCCAGAGCCCCTGAAGCTCATCTGTGGGTCCCAGGTTAAGAATTTCTAACTTATTCAACCCCACTGGAAACAAGAAAATAATAGGATTTCTAACTTACTTGGCACTTAGGCCTGGGAGAAACAGAAGAGGGCAGGGGAGAGAGGGAGAGAGTGCTTCTCTGCAGTTTCCTAGGGTGCACTGGAAGAGTCAGCTAAATGCAATGGACAGGTGGAGAGACTACCTGAGCAAGCGGGTGGACTCACTCACGCCCATGTGGCCCAGCAGATCCAGGGGAAGGAACCCAGGTCCCAGAATAAGTTGAGTGGTCTAGACATAGTGGTCCAGACATGGAGGTCAGTAATGTGCCAAGCCATAACAACTGAGGCGGAGGAGGTTTGAAATAAACATCGGTCTGTGGGATGTTGCGGTGTGAGCATTACTTCTTTCTCTATTCTCTCCAGCCCTTTTCAAAACTGTGTTTCTTCCTAGCATCTTCTCACATCACCTTCTCGTTGTTGTCGTCAATTTATCATTATTTATGTAGGCCCGAAAAGTTAAATTGGTCAGATATTTGCTCTCATGTGAAATCAGCAGATCACCCTAGTGTTCCCCAGGGACAAGCCCAACAGCCATATGTGAAGTAGAGACCTACATTCGGCTGGTGGTGGAGGGAAGGCAGTTATGCTGATGTTTGGAAAGACAGTGGTTGGGAGGTGAGTTGTATTAGCATAATGAAGTTAGTCCCTTGTGGTGATGTGAGGGTTTTGGGAAAGGAGGCGATGGGGCTGTAAAAGGTTTGCAAGAAGATGATTAGTACAGATCTTGGTGCTCTATGAGCATTGCACGGATGGCAGGATGGAGGGTGCTGAGAGCCAGTTTCAAGAGACTGAGCTGGGTTTTCCTTGCCCTGAACCAAAGAGAAGCACGTTAGGATCATATCTGGAAGAGACTCAGCACACTGGGCCGGGTGGTTGCTTGAAAAGTACCTTTCAGGAAGCCAAGGAATTCTGCAGACAAAGCCTGGGCAAGAGGGAAGGGGAACCCAAAATGAATGATTCCTCTTTCAGACAAGACCAGCTCCGTCTATAACACAGAATTGTAGCTAGGTGTCCCGCCACTCCATATGGCAGATTTCGGGGTTGGGGGTCCAGGGGGTCTCTGCCCCCATTACTATAATAGCTGCTGGCAAAATGAGGGATCCCGGTGAGTATCTTTGGAAGGGAAATTCTGCTTTGGTTTCCCAAGATCAATCAGGATTTATGAACAGCAATAAATTCCAAGAACCTTTTATTTGAGATGCAACCATTTTATGCTTTAATATTTAAGCTGAAACTGAAACAAAAGAGAACTCAGAATTGCTAAATTCTGAATTCATCAGGCCAACCTGGCAACGTAAAGCTACGGAAACCCTGTCTCAGCCTCTCTCTACCCCATCTGTTCTGCCTCTGAAGCCTAAGGAAAACAGGCTGCTGCTCTTTCCTCCGTTCGTCCATGGAGTGTAAACGTGCTGTATCTGTCAGGGTGGTTCAGTGTGGGTCACCTGGTGGCACAGCTGCGTGCGTGTAGATTTCATTCTGACAGTAACTTCCACAGGCCATCCTTTTCTGGGTCTGCCTCAAGATGGAGCCTCCAGAGTCTTCCTATCATCCTGGCCAGTCACTGCCTGTCCCCTAACCACCTGGGACGCCCGTGAGCCTGTCTTCTGCATCCAGGCACCTTATAGCAGCTGAAACCTAAAAGAAGCGCCAGACAGTCTGAAAGTTGCCTCAGGAAATAACTGCTCATTAGTTCTTTCCAGCTGGACTAACGTAGTGAGGGACATCTGCTTTCTGTTGAATTCGGTTTCAGATAGAAAATTTTCTGCCTTGTGGGGCTTTGCTTTTTCTCTCTAAATATAAATATCTGAAGAGAGAAAACACATATTCTCTTCTAAAAATAATGCCCTCTATTTTTGAAACAGATGTGTACTTAAAAAAAAAAAAAGAAGAAGAAGTAAAATCCAAAAATCCAATCTAGCTGAAGTGTACATCAGTGTTTTCCATAGCAGCAGTGGATCACTTCAGGCCTTGGTCAAAGGATGATGACTCACCAGTGGGTCCAAATCTGGCTTGCATGCCCAAGCCACCTGGAGAGCTTTGCTTTTTATTTTTTTTAATAGATTCTCAGATGTGCTGAATCAGAATCTCAGGCAGTGGGCCCATGAATCTCTATTTTTAACAAGTTCCCCAGATGATTTTTAAACAGCCAGCTCTGTGCAAGTCACTGCCTGAGGCCTCATACAGAACCATAGGGGGCACAGGTGATTAGGGTTAAAGCAGTTAACTTCTGTAACATTCCTGGAATGCAGATTCACCTCCTTGGAAGCCTTAACCTTGAGAATGAGGAAAGCAGTGGCGTGTGTGTGGGAACCGGGCAGCGGGGAGGGGGAGGCTGGTGTTTATTTCTCCAAAACTTACTGCCAATTGAGAAATACTATAATGGGACTACAAATTCTCCCACTTTTTTTTTTTTTTTTTTGAGACGTAGTCTCGCTCTGTTGCCTAGGCTGGAGTGCAGTGGTACAACCTCAGCTCACTGCAACATCCGCCTCCCGGGTTCAAGCAGTTCTGCCTCAGCCTCCTGAGTAGCTGGGATTACAAGCGCCTGCCACCATGCCTGTCTAATTTTTATATTTTTAGTAGAGACTGGGCCTCGCCATGTTGGCCAGGCTAGTCTTGAACTCCTGACCTCAGGTGATCTGCCCGCCTCGGCCTCCCAAAGTGCTGGGAATACAGGCATCCCACCTCTTTTGTAGTGCTCCCGAGAGCCTAGCACAGTGCCTTGCACCTGGCTGAGCCCTTATCAACCTTGTTGATTACCCAAGGGGAATAATTAGAGCAACTGCCTGAGAAAAAGACACCCTGCAAAGTCACCCATGGCTGAGATGACTATTTAATTTATTGTTCAAACCAGGACACATTTGAGAATGTAAAGGATGCTTATAATAATTACTCTGAAACAACAGGTCTAAACTAGGCCTGTTTGGCCAGTCATGGTGGCTCACACCTGTAATCCCAGCACTTTGGGAGGCCGAGGTGGGAGAACTGCTTGAGCTCAGGAGTTAAAGACCAGCCTGGGTAACATAGTGAGACCCTGCCTCTACAAAAAATTAAAAATTAGCCAGGCATGGTGGCATGTGCCTATAGTCCCAGCTACCTGGGAGGCAGAGGCAGGAGGATCATCGCTTGAGCCCAGGAGGTAGAGACTGCAGTGAGCCATGATCATGCCACTGCACTCTAGCCTAGGTGACAGAGTAAGACCTTGTCTCAATAAATAAATAAAAAATAAATAAATAAGTAAAATAAAATAAATAAAATAAACTAGGCCTGTCCCAAGGAAACCTGATTTATGATCAGGTGACTCCTGGCTTCATTTTAAATTTCTTGGACCTGCCTGTCTTCTCCTCCCACAAAACACCCTCAACTTACAAATCAGTTCTCACTCTCAGTATCTGCTGCATTTAGTGAAAGGGATGCAAGAGAGAGTGTTGCATGGTGAGAATACTCTTCCTTAGGATCATTCCTGGAAGAGACTCAGCACACTGGGCTGGAATTACAGGCCAGGAAACAGATTAGTTCTGACGCATTAAATGGAGGCTGGGATAAAATGATGGGATGAAAGAGTAATTCCTCCTTCCGTCTTCTTTTTTCCATACTTCAGTGACTTTCTAGGAGGAAACTATGGAGCTTAAACTGAAGAATGAAAAATCTTTTGACTACACTTTTAGTTAATCCTTTGCTGGCCGGGCGCGGTGGCTCACGCTTGTAATCCCAGCACTTTGGGAGGCCGAGGCGGGTGGATCACGAGGTCAGGAGATCGAGACCATGGTGAAACCCCGTCTCTACTAAAAATACAAAAAAATTAGCCGGGCGTAGTGGCGGGCGCCTGTAGTCCCAGCTACTCGGGAGGCTGAGGCAGGAGAATGGCGTGAACCTGGGAGGCGGAGCTTGCAGTGAGCCGAGATTGCGCCACTGCACTCCAGCCTGGGCGACAGAGCGAGACTCCGTCTCAAAAAAAAAATAAAATAAAATAATAATGTTGAGCCCTGTGTCCTTTCTCTAATAAAATTGATATTTGCAGGAGTGTTTTTTTGTATCATCATGAATTGTGGAAAAAATTTCTAAACCACATTATTATATAAATAGAAGTCCTGGCCAGGCACGGTGGCTTATTCCTATAATCCCAACACTTTGAGAGGTCGAGGCGGGCAGATCACTTGAAGCCAGGAGTTCGAGACTAGCCTGGGCAACATGATGAAACCTCCTCTCTACTAAAAATACAAAAATTATCCGAGGTGGTGGCAGGCATCTGTAATCCCAGCTACTCGGAAGGCTGAGGCAGGAGAATCGCTTGAACCCGGGAGGTGAAGGTTGCAATGAGCCACTGCACTCCAGCCTGGGCGACAGAGTGTGAGACTCCATCTAAATAAAAAAAAAATAAAAATAAATAAAAAAAAATGGAGGTTCTTAATTTTTTTTTTATATAAGGTCTTTCTATGTTGCTTAGGCTGACCTTGTATTCCCTGGTTCAAGTGATCCTCCCACCTCAGCATTCCAAGTAGCTGGGACTACAGGTGTGCACCACCATGCCCAGCTTATTAATGTTAATGTTACTGTTTTTGTCTTAGAACTGGAAGAGCTAAAACAAACAGAAAAAATCAGGCATGAGAAATTTCTTCCTGGGAAGTTAACCCCTATCCCACCCTCAAATTCCCTACAAGGCTAACCCCTATCCCCAGGAAGTGTTGATGCATCTTTCTTTGAGTGAAAACTGCTGTGCGTCCTTCCTGAGGAGACACTTCTCAAGTACCCTCTGTCTCAGCATTCCTAGTCTCTGCTGGCTCTGCTACATGGTACCTGTCACCTAACCCATAATTCCATCCAGAGGGAAAATTGAACCCCAGGTCTTTTTAAGACTAGAAATGAAAAAATCTCTCTCTTTAAAAAAAAAAAAAATAGTGCTCTAGAAATTTATTTGTTAAGCAAAACATATTCTCACATGAAAAATAAACCATAGGCTGTCCGCGGTGGCTCACGCCTGTAATCCCAGCACTTTGGGAGGCCGAGATGGGCGGATCACCTGAGGTCAGGTGTTCGAAACCAGCCTACCAACATGGAAAAACTGTCTCTACTAAAAATACAAGATTAGCCGGGCGTAGTGGTGCATGCCTGTAATCCCAGCTACTCGGGAGGCTGAGGCAGGAGAATCTCTTGAACTCGGGAGGTGGAGGTTGCGGTAAGCTGAGATCACACCATTGCACTCCAGCCTGGGCAACAAGAGCGAAACTCTGTCAAAAAAAAAAAAAAAAAAAGAAAGAAAAAAAAGAAAAGAAGAGAAGAGAAAGAGAAACCATAGTGAGACGAACCACTGAACAAAAGTTTTAAAACCATGGGGTCTCCAGGCTACCTTACTTCCCTTGCAGTTTGAACCACATACAGGTTTCTTCTGCCTGCTGAATTCTCGGACCTGGTAAACTAACATTCGTTTTTCACTTGTCTCATAACTCAAGAAATAACATTTTAGTTTCCCTGGTGATCTTGTCTCCAGAACATTTCCAGTAGTACCAATACTATTACTATAGTCCATCTATTGAAGAAAGCTGCTCTAAGTAAAACCAGCATTCTGTGAATTAGAGATTCTCTGGCAGTTTGTTTTCAGAGTTGTGTTTGTGTGTATAGTGCTCCATCCTCCACCATCCCCAAATCTGGTATTGTAAGCTTCTTGAGATGAGGGGCTCTGGCTTCTTTTCCTTTGTTTCCTGCTTAAAAAAATAAACAACAACAGAACAATGTTTTGTTGTTTAGTGCTTTGCACTCATAGCTGTTCATTAAGCCTTGTTGATTGATTTGAAGTATATACCTTTTTGATTCCTCCAAACCTGCCCTGTCTAATATAGTAGCCACTTGCCACATGTAGCTGTTTAAATTTAAATTAATTAAAATTGAGTATACCAGCTGAGCGCAATGGTTCATGCCTGTAATCCCAGCACTTTGGGAGGCCAAGGCAGGCGGATCACGAGGTCAGGAGATCAAGACCATCCTGACTAACACGGTGAAACCCCGTCTCTACTAAAAATACAAAAAATTAGCCGGGCGTGGTGGTGGGCACCTGTAGTCCCAGCTACTCGGGAGACTGAGGCAGGAGAATGGCGTGAACCAGGAAGGCGGAGCTTGCAGTGAGCCGAGATAGTGCCACTGCACTCCAGCCTGGGGCGACGGAGTGAGACTCTGTCTCAAAAAAAAAAAAAAAAAAAAAAAATTGAGTATATGTTGGGGACCAGCCTCAACACCACCCATAGGGTACCTGAGGTCCGGTGGCGACAAAGGAATGAGAAGAGACAGGTTAAGAGTTCCTAAAGGTGGGAGCCAGGGGGCCAGTTGCAAAATGGAGGCTGCAAAAGGCCCAGAGTTCTGGTCTCCACACTATTTATTGAGTACAATCCCTTAGATCTAAGAAGCAGATGTTCAAGGCAAAACAGTGAAAAGGAGGCAGTACACCATGGGCGCAATCTATAGCAATAGTGGTTTAAATGAATCTCCTTTGTGCTCAAACAGCATATCTTTAACTTATCAGAGAGTAGCTAGTGGGAGTGGGCTTAACTAGGAGCCTGCATGTCTGTCCATATTCCAGTGTTTCAAAGGAGTGTCTTTCTCCGTGAACACAGTGTTTACAGATAAGAGAGCAGGTCTTGCTCTGAGCAGGGGAACATGATGGCAATTAGGAGGCTTTCCTCCACAGAGGCCTCTTGTGGCTTTCCACAACTTATTGTCCCATATTTTTATGGCCAGTTTATACAGGCACCTGACAGGCCCTTTTCCCAACAGTATACCTAAAATTGAATTCCTCAGTCGTACTAGCCTCCCACCCCCTTTTTTTTGAGACGGTGTCTCACTCTTGCCCAGGCTGGAGTACAGTGGCACAATCTCAGCTCACTGCAACCTCTGCCTCCCAGGTTCAAGCAATTGTCCCTGCCTCAGCCTCCCGAGTAGCTGGGATTACAGGTGCCTGCCCCCATGCCTGGCTAATTTTTGTATTTTTTAGTAGAGACAGAGTTTCGCCATGTTGGCCAGGCTGGTCTTGAACTCTTGACCTCAGGTGGTCTGCCAGCCTCAGCCTCCCAAAGTGCTGGGATAACACGCATGAGCCACCGCACCTGGCTGTACTAGCCCCATTTCAAGTCCTCATTCACCAGTATGGCTGATAGCACATTTCCATTATTGAAGAAAGCTCTTTTGGACAGCACTGCCCTAAGCCCTCTGTTAACCCTCCAGGGTTCTCCTTTGCCTCTTTTTCACCCCTTTGCCCACAGTTGCTCTGGCTTCGACAGGACACCCACCTCTCCTTACCTACTCAACTCCTTGGGGCCTCTGTATATAAGGTTCACCAGGAGCTGGAAACTTAGCCTATAGCAGCACCCATGCTGTAGCTCTTATTTCTTCTTCCTCTTTACTGATCTGGCCCTGCTTTCACACCATGACTTCTGCTTTCCTGACTTGCTCTCTAAAACTCAGGCACTTGGCCTGCAATTATAGTCAGCGGCCAACAGGGGATAGCCAAGCCTTGGTTATAGCCCTTAGCATCTGCACACCCAGGCGCAATCCACTGAGAGTTAAATTATTTTGTTTTTCCACTTAAAAAAAATTTTCCCACTCTTTCCTTAAAAAGAAAAAGAAGCTCTATAAAACAGTTCAGCACAATAGAAAAAAAAAAAAAAAGCCCTCTCCCACATATCCTTATCTTTTATCCATCAATGCTCTATCTAAATGTCTAGCTTGAATAAAATACTGCTGTAAAATCACCATGAAACTATTTTTGGAATCAAAAGCTCATTTGAGGAAGTTCATAAGCCCAGTGATTTGGGGTTTCTGACCTGACTGGAGTCAGTTGCCATGCCTTTGTTTTGCTTTCTAGCAAAAAAAAAAACTACCTGTTTACAATTAGTCAGAGGGCAGGCATTGATTTTCTTTTTATAAAACCTCCCTGTGTCAGCTCATACTTAGGAGATATTTCCAAGGATGGAGAAGAGATGACTGCTGTCCCCTACCCAGATCCGTATGTTTCACCTCTCTGGCTTTAGTCTCTACCATCTATTGAATCAAAGAGGGTAAGGATTCCAGAAAGCCCTGTGTTTGTCTCTTCATCCCTCAGAGGAGCATTTCCTGGCCACTGTGCTAGCTCACATCAAGTTAGCCTTCTTTCTTCGTTTTTTAGCCAAGGACTATGTGACATGAAGTTAATATTTAGAATTCACCACAGCAACCATTTTTAAACACCAAGATTATCTAAACTGTTACAGACAAACTGCTGAAAAAGTTTGGAAGTATTGCCTACCCTCCAGTCTCCCAAATATTAGTCAACTCGTACCCAAGTTTCACCCAAAATGTGTTGAAGCAGAACCAAGTAAGACTGTTTACCAGTGTGCTGGATTCCAGCTCTCCCAGTGTTTCTACCTGGAGTGTTACCTCACCTCACACTGCTCCATGCATAGTGAAGTGCATTCAAATGAATGAAACACCCACATCACACTCTGCTGAAGAGGAAGGGCCAGGAATTCACACGGAGTTGGTGGTCCGACATTACTTACCTACTGTGTTCTGTGGCTACCTGTGGAGACTGTGCAGCCTGATGCCTCAAGGGTGCAAGAGGAAAGAGGGACGCCTGCCTGCCTGACCTCACAGGGCCCGGTGGAACCTAGAGGTCTGAGGAAATATTTGAGGATCATGCGTGAGTGGGAAGGGCTGTCTCTTGGCTGTGGTGACATGGCACCTCCTCATTCTCCTTTTCTCTCTGATTCCCCTCTCATGTTTGCCTCCTCCCTCCTTTCCTCACGCCTCAGTGCTAGATGAATTTCTCTGGGCCCCACCTTTCTCTCTCTCCTAGCACCATCTCATCCTGTCCTTGACCTTCTGCTGTCATCTGATGACCTGGTTCCCAGATGGGCTTCTCTGCCCAGGGCTCAATCCAAGTGTTCCCGGTTCTCTGCTGAACATCTCCCTTGTTTCCTTCGTACTTTAGTCGATAGTCCTGTAACTCCAAATCTGCCCTTCCATGTGTCCCACCATTCTGATGATAATGAAATTACCATCTTGTCAGGCACCCAAGCTCCAAATCTCTGTCACCTTTGATGCCCCACCTTCCTCCCACTTACCCTTCAAGTCCTGACCATTTGACATCCCTTCTCTGCATTTGGGCCTTCCTCCACACCCTTTCTTCTAGCTTGGACTGTTGCAGTAGCTACCCAAATGTCGACTGCTCTCTCCCTTCCTGTTGAAGTCCTGTGCAGTCCAACCCTGGTCCTAGCCTTTCAGTCTTGTCTCTCCTTACCTCTCTGGCTCTTGTGGTACTGCATTCACAGAACTGCCTTCTGTACTATTCTGGAAATAGCAACTCTGAGCGCTGTTTTCAAAATTTTCTCTTTCTTGCCTCTGCCTTTGCTCATGTTGGTGCTTCATCTGCCTCTGTTTCTACTTCTTTGAAATCCTCCCCACTCTTCCAGGTTAATGCCATCTCCTCCGTGAAGCCTCCTCTGATCCCAGGTAGAACTGGCCTCTCACTCCTGGGTCCTCTGCACTAATGTCATCATGTATATTTGTGTCTTACCTGCATCTCCATAGGTGCTCAGTAAATGTTAAAGGAATGAAAGACTGTTGTGCATATTTTTAGCTGCCATGACCAACAGAGCAATACTTAGTATCAAGGATATCCAAAGTTGGGCTTTGGAGATAAGCAGGCCAGGTTTAAAAGTCCCAGCTTCCTACTTACTGCTGCACCTCTGTGAACCTCGCTTCTTCACCTGCAAACAGGGATGATCATAGTACCTGCCACAGGAGTTATGAGGCAGTGTAAAGACTTCACAGAATGCAGAGCTCATAATAAATGTTTAATAAAGGTTGCCTGTTATTTGCTCATATGTCAGTTTGATCTCAGGCTGATTATGATCTTCTTTTTCTTCACTGTTTAACAGAATAAAAAAAAAAGTCGGGCCCTGGCATTGAGACGTTATTTACAAGGCAGGCTCTTCTGCACAGGAGGCTGACTTTCCTACCTTGTCCTGGCCCACCTCGCATGTGCTGTGTCTTCCTGTGCAAGCCACACTCCCGTGGACTCAGGGTTCCCCACTGTTCTGGGCCTGACTTTTCATAGGGGTGCTTCTTCCTCCTCTTCCACCCTGAGGTGTGTGGGCCCGTGAGGGGCAGCTTATGATACGTGAGCACCTGCCACCCGCCAAGACAGGAGGAAGGTCAAACGTGGGCTGCTGGAGCAGCTGGAACCCTCACTTCAGGGAGGAAACCAAGCAGGGGTTTGAGTGACTTGCCCAAGGTCATGCAGCTGTTAATTGTTGAGCCGTGATCAGCACCAGGGTCTCTAGTTCCTCCAGTGTCCTTGCATCACTCCAAGCACTCCCCACCCTAACACACACACCCTAAACTGATACTTCCTGGCCATTTTGTGCTTGGATTACACTACCAGGCCCTGGTGGCTGAGTACCTGGACTGTCCCTCACTGAGGATTTTAGAGTCTGTCACACCCCAGGGTACTGCTCTTCTGACGATCGATCAGCTCTCTCTTGGCCTTGCAGCAAGGCTGGGAAACACTTAATGCAGGGTGAAAGAATGAGGATCACAAGTACATGTCACCGTAAGTCACAGTTTCTGTAAAACTCGATCAGGTGCGATAGCATGGGCATGTTTGCACACCAGTATAATTAGAGCTCACTTTGCACCAGTGGCTGGGCAGATTTGTCCTGTGGGTCCCCCTTCCCACCCTTAGTCCTTCCTGCCTTCTCATTGTCCCTTTCCAGCAGGGCCTTTGCCTCTGAAGGAGGAAGCATAGACGAGGCAAAGCTTCCAGCTGAGACTTCCACAGGCAAGGCCGGGGCAGCTGCTGTATGTGGAGGGTCCTTCCTGGTGGCCCTGACTCCCCATCACTGGGCAAGGGCCTGGCTCAGATGGCCGGGCTTGGTCTGACTACAGAGACCTGACTCGCCTGAGCACTGTCATTGGTCAGCACAGGCCTGTCTCACCTCCCAGGCTTCCACTCCTCACCTCCCATCCAGCCTGCTCTGAACCAGAAGCACCAAGCCCACCTCCCTCACCAGTTAATGCTTGTTCTTGCATGCTGTCTCTTTTTAAGGGCACTTCCCAGAAAGGAGACTAGAAAATACCATCTGTATTCCAGACAACCACATGCCTGCTGCAAAGTGAGAGAAAAGGAGAGAACAGATACTGGGGGCAAGTTCTTGGTGTGTGCCACATGGCATATCTAGGATGTTCTCATCATTCTAACATCCTGCCTCCTTCACTGCTCACCTCTCAAAAACCTTCAGTGGAGTGCTCAGTTTATTGTCAAAAACCAAGTTTAGGCAGCTGAAGCCCAGTTCTCCCAGGCTGGTCTCCTTTTACTCACTGGCACCAAAGCCTTTTCTCCCCAGGTGGGTTCACTCACCGTTTTCCAGGTGCACCTTGGGTTTTCATCCACTCTCACGCCCTGGCCCAAAGCACTTCCCCCCCAGCACGCGCCTTCCCCCGCCTGCTTCAGAGGATGCAGCCCTCACCTCACTCCTCACTCGGGTTTGACTCCTTGTGTAAGAGGACGAGGCCTCTGCGCGTGCTCAGCCACGGTGACGGTGCTGTCCCCTGCCCTGTACTCTGGCATGATGTTGGTCATCTTTGTCACTTGTGGCCCTGTATGCACTTTTGTGTCTTGGTGCCCCAGCTAGACTGTGAGCTCCATGGGAGCAGGGACCATACCATCCTCGTCTTTGTTCCTCTGCGGTGCTTCACGCAGAGCTTCGTGGACACTCCAGCAGCGTCTGTTGCGAGTGAGTGAATAAATGGGTGAGCGAGCGAGGGAGTGGTGGGGGGAAAGAGGTGAGGACATGGCTCCCTTCCACCCCGTTTTGTTGCCTTGGTGCCCATGGCTTTTTTCTCCTTTTCCCCTTTATCAGGTGGCTCGACTCTTTCATTTTATCTTCTCTTTGGACCTGAGAGAAGGGCAGGTAACCCTGTTGAGAGGTGTGACTAACTCCAAACTGATCCACTCGGGCAGCGAGGCCAGGTCGCCGGCTCTGCTCACCAGCACGTGGTCTGGATCAGAGGCAGGTGTCCCCCCCTGCCTCGGCACCTGTGTGTGAGTGTGTGTTAATCCATGTGGGGCACACGGAGCCGGGCCCCACTTCATCGTATTTCCAGAGACTCTTATGGTGTGAATTTGGTAGCATCTAACATGTGATTAACTTACTTGGGTTTTTTTTTTTTTTCTTTGTTTAATGCCTGGAGAATGGATTGAATTTGATGATGGATGCTATTGCAGTAGAAATTCTCCTTCTCTGTTTGGTTTGTTAATCCCATTTTGTGTCACAGACAAGGGCCTGGTCCTCGTGCAGCATGTCATTGGGAGCCTGCTTGGCTTGGATGTGGCGCATGTATGGCTGTGGAGGCTCACTCCACCAGTGAGGTGGGCACCCCATGGGGTTTGGAAGGAAGTACTAACTCCTGAATTACCGGTGGGAAATGCGGTTGTGCTGGTGGCTTTGTTATCAATTTCCTGACTCACTAAAACCCTTTGTCTTTATTGTTGTTGTCCTCAGTAGCAGGCATTAGATATTGTGTCAAGTGAGATGAGCTAAACTTCGTGCTTTGCTGGAGCCTTCCCCTGTGACTTGGTGTGTCCCTCTGGAAAAGAGGGCCTCATTAAAGGCTCAACACTCATTCAGTTTCTGGAGATACCATGTACTCCTTCTTAGTTCTGTGTTGCCGTTATTGCTGTTTTAATTACTCCTATGTCTTTTTTTTTTTTTGGTCTAGATGGCATTGGTCAGCATCATGCACACTGTATATTCACAAAATGAGGTCCTCAGGGTGACCTTGAGTGAGTGCTGTGGGTGTTACTGAAAATTAAATTGTACTGATTTTTTAAAGGTAATGCATGTTCTTGGTGCAGAATTATAAAAGGACAAAAGAGAGTGTCCAGTGAAGAGTAAGTCTTACTCTTACCCCTGCCTTCCACTGGCATAGTTGTTTACAAAGAAACCACGTAGTCTTTCTGCAGGCATTTCCGCTATTCAGACACATCCCTGGCCGTGAACAAGGTATAAGTGGACCCCCATCTCCTTAGCACACAAAACTACAAAGACCTCACTTGGAGTGGATTGAAGTGGCCACTCTCAGCGGTGACAAATACTAACACATATTCCTTCTTTTTCTACCTGGTCTCCATCTTCACCTACCCAAGTCCTCCACCCACCCAAGTTCAAGTGCAGTCTCCTCTGGGACGCCTTGCCTCTCCGATGTGTGCCCTCTGCCCTGTGCACCCACAGCCCTCTGACACTTCTTATACACTCCTTGCAGACACATCTCAAGGCTTGTTCAGCAGGATCCTCTTTCAGGTCTGGGACCCTGGCTGATGCATCAGGCTGAAGTGGGGATTTCCCACTGTCACGCTTCACCCAGGCGGCAGCTCCATAAATGGTCATACGTTCATTCACGCAACTCCTTAACCCCAAATGTGTATCAAGTAGAGTGGCAGATGCCAAGGCTGCAATAGTGAATAAAACAGACAATAGCAATACTTAAATATCATTGTGTGGAGTACAAGAGAGAAGTACAGCTGAAAGGCTGTAGTGACAGCATATTACAGGGAACTGGGATGAGTAGAGAAAGCTGCTCTGAGAAGTGCAACGATATTTCATTGAATCTAAAAAGCTGTGGTTTCTGAGACACATCATTATCTTATGTTCCACTAAGAAAGATAATATTGCCAATTAAATTAGGACACAATGTTTTTCACTTTGAATGTTTATTTATTTATTTATTATTACTATTTTTGAGACAGAGTTTTGCTCTTGTTGTCCAGGCTGGAGTACCATGGCACAATCTCGGCTCACCGCAACCTCTGCCTCCCGGGTTCAAGCGATTCTCCTGCCTCAGCGTCCCGAGTAGCTGGGATTGCAGGCATGCACCACCATGCCCGGCTAATTTTGTATTTTTAGTAGAGATGGAGTTTCTCCATGTTGGTCAGGCTGGTCTCAAACTCCCGACCTCAGGTGATCCACTCGCCTTGGCCTTCCAAAGTGCTGGGATTACAGGCGTGAGCCACTGCGCCCAGCCAGAATGTTTATTTCTTCTTATTAAAAAGACTCTTAGACATCTTTTTTGTCACTTTTATAAATACATTAAAAGGAACACAGCTGGGCACGGTGGCTCACCTCTGTCCCAGCACTTTGGGAGGCTGAGGTGGGTGGATCACCTGAGGTCAGGAGTTCGAGACCAGCCTGGCCAATATGGCGAAACCCCATCTCTACTAAAAATACAAAAATTAGCCAGGCATGGTGGTGGGTGCCTGTGATCCCAGCTACTCAGGAGGCTGAGACAGGAGAATCTTTTGAACCTGGGAGGCAGAGGTTGCAGTGAGCCGAGATTGTGCCACTGCACTCCAGCCTGGCTGACAAGAGCAAAACTCCATCTCAAACAAACAACAACAACGACAAAAAAAACAGAGAGAAAAAAAGAATACATTAGCACAATAAGTGATTAAGATCTCTCTAACCTCACTTTTTCACTTTCAGAGTCTCCTAAATCACTTTTCACCTCAGCGTGTCAGTATCCACTTATGACCATGCCATATCATTCTCTGTTCCTTCCAGTGTGTTGGGTGATGTTGAGCTTTTGTTTCTGGGATTTTCATTCATGCCAGTTGTGATGCTGCCACTTTCTTGATCATACCAGAAAGTGTCAGTGAGATATGTGTTAGACAACTGAGATTCATATTCCTTTCTCAAACAGTTCTTAAATGGTTTGTTAATTAAACACTCAGGGGCTTCAGTTGTCCAGTTATGCCAGGGAGAATAACAACCAAGTATATCTATGTGTAGGCATTGACAATGATGTCAGGGCAGCAGCAATTGTAAGACCTACCCCAATTTCAGAGATGAAAAATATGTCTTAAAATTGATGAAAACCATTTTCAAGAAGTCTAGGAGTAGGTGGGTGCTGTCATTATTATTCTGGTGACTTAGTGATGTCTATTTTAAATTTTAAAAATAGAGACGGGGTCTACCTATGTTGCCCGGGCTGGTCTTGAACTCCTGGGCTCCAGCAATCCTCCCGCTTCATCCTCCAAAGTGCTGGGATTGCAGGCATGCACCACCAGATGGGCCTTCTCAGAGCTTTTAGTATGATAATGTGGCTCATGGAATTATGGGGAATATGGTATTAACGCTTTCCAAATTTAGAGAATCCAAATTTATTTCCCCAAAGTAGGGAAACCAATTTTGCAGAATACCAATGAACAACTCGTGGTTCTTCCCAGAAGACAATGGTCTAGAATAACAAAGATTCTGCAGAGTGGAGCTGAACTGACACTGTGGAATGGGGTTTGTGGAAAGTGAATAGGAATGAGATTTTGTGTAGAGACTCAGAAGGGCTGAAAGGTTTACAAATGAGAGAGGCATGTTGATTTTTTTTTTTTTTTTTTGAGACAAAGTTTTTGCTCTTGTTGCCCAGGCTGGAGTGCAATGGTGTGATCTTGGCTCACTGAAACCTCCACCTCCCGGGTTCAAGAGATTCTCCTGCCTCAGCCTCCCGAGTAGCTGGGATTACAGGCGTGCACCACCACGCCTGGCTAATTTTGTATTTTTAGTAGAGACGGGGTTTCACCATGTTGGTCAGGCTGGTCTCAATCTCCTGACCTCAAGTGATCCACCTGCCTCGGCCTCCCAAAGTGCTGGGATTACAGGCGTGAACCACTGTGCCCGGTCAGGCATATTGATTTTAACCGTCTCAGAGTGTTTCGATGGGCAAGGGCTAATTTGTTTTCAGGAGTCTTGTATCTATGCCACTATAATTTCCTCTGACACAGGCCTAGGTTGATACTGAGCTATTATTATCTCTCTCTCTTTCCTAACCTCTGCCCACTGCCAGTGTGATATTGGAGCTAGACTGGCTGGCTTCTGGGAGTTGAATGGAGCACTTTGCTAAAATGAACGTGTACAATGCCTGCTGTTGCTTTCTCTCACATATGTTGCTGAGCAACAATGAGCAAGAACTGGCAAACTGTTGAGGGAATTCGTCCCTGGCCGTTTATTTGGGCTTGGGGTCATGAAGCTCAGGAAGTGACCTTTTCCACCTCTGCTTTCAATAGCAACCTTTGTGTCTTAGGCAGCTTTCAATAGCAACCTTTGTATCTTAGGCAGTAGCCACAGCATCAACATCATTATCATCATAGTTGACATTTTTGAAGACTAAAGATGCAATGGGCTATGTGATGGGTATCTTAAGGATGTAATCGCATTGAATCTGCACCAGCAGCCGGCCATTTGGATCCTCTTCTGCAAATGAAGGTCTTCAGGTGGAGAGAGGTTAAGATCACTCAGCTGTTGAATGACAGGGCTGGAATTTGAATCAAGGCCTAACTCAGAAACTACTGTTCTCAATCTTCACTTTCCGTAGCTTCTGCTAGGGCACTTCTGTGTTGTATCTGTACATTTGTGGTTTTATGCTTTCTCAGAAATCAAACTGTATTTTTGGTGTTTCATGTTAACACCTAGCACCATGTTCTTGCCCATAAAAAGTACTTGGTAATTGTTGAACAAGTAAAGTAAATGAAGAAATGAGAGGATGAATGAAAGAGTGAGTCAGTGAATAGTTTGCTTGAACACTAACCTAACATTGAGTTACTCACTTATAATTAGCAGAATATTTTCTCACTCATTTCAGAATCAAGTTTTGTTCCTTAGTCATCAAATTTCTTCTAGATTCTAGATGCTGCCTAGAATGTTTCTGAGTAAAATGATCATGGATCATTGGCTGTTATATTTGAAGGGGTTATATAATGGGTGTCTGGCTGGTCCAGCCTCCATTTTGTTGGCAAAGACCACCCAGCTGTTCCTGCCAAGGACGTGAGGCCTCGGACCCTTGCCCACCATCACTCTAGAGCGGTGTCTGAGGCAACCAGGGTGATTTCTGTCTTTTTTCACATAATATCCTCCAAATACTTCTTGGCCTGGACTTAGAATTCTATTTAAATAGTTTTCTTTGTGTTATTGTTGTTGGTTTCCTGGCGACATGGTTTTTATATCTTTGGTAGGTTGGGAACAGATCTAGTTCATATTTTAGTGCATCTTTTAGTCTGACACTTCTTTCTTTCTTTTTATTTTTTTGAGACAGGGTCTCACTCTGTTGCCCAGACTAGAGTGCAGTGGTATGATCCCGGCTCACTGCAGGCTCTACCTCTTGGGCTCAGGCAGTCCTCCCACCTCAGTGTCCCGAGTAGCTGGAACTACAGACATATACCAACATGCCCAGCTAGTTTTAAAAATTTTTTGTAGATACAGGGTCTCGCTATGTTGCCCAGGCTGGTCTCGAACTCCTGGACTCAAGAAATCCTGCCTCAGCCTCCCAAAGTACTGGGATTACAGGCATGAGCCACCATGCCTGGCCTCTTCTGGCATTTCTTCTAAACCTGCCTGCAAGCCCCTTTTGTTTCCCCCTCCCCTCTAATGAACTCATTTTGCGTCTGCTCCTTGATCCTATCTGGATTTTTCACTTCAGCGAATTGCTGTGCTTTGTTGGTTCATTTTCATTATTTTTTATAGTAAGTAAAACGAAAAAATCTTCCAAACCCTTCTCTCACCCCTGAAAACCTCTTACTCAACTGTTTTGGCCCTTGCTTGTTTCATCAATCCCACCAGCAGCCCTCTTGTCAGCAGCGTGAATGTGCTGATTTGTTGGTTCTGTTATGTCTGTTGTGCAGTATTGTCCCCAAGTCCCCCAGATCTCTGGGACCACTCTTTCCTTCATTATCCAAGTGGCATAGAATACCTCTCCCATGCCACTGCAGTGCCATGCACCCGAGGGAAGCCTGCACACCCTCCAGGCTTTCTTCTTTCTGAAGATGTCTGAGTTCATTCATTTGCCTGGTAGTTACTTGCCTGTCATTTCTTGCTCCAAATCCTAGCCGATTCTCAATTTCCCCAGTCTCCTCCCACTCTCAGGTTTCCATAGCCTCTCTCTGCAGCCCCTGAGGCACACTTAAAGCAATGCCACCATCCCTCAGCCTTCACTGTGATCATTTTCACTCTGACACATTCTCTCATCCAGACAGTGAGGAGCTGCTCTTTCATAAGTAAAATGCATTGATCTTGCTTTCTAAACCAAAGAACAATTCCCCCCGAAATTAATTCTCTGTCTCTCTCAGAATATGAAATGGTTACAGTCAGCAGGGTTTTTTTAAGTCATTTTTTTCCTTCCTGATTCATTACCTTTTGGGTATTTTATGAAGCTGAAATGCACCAGCAGAAGTAAACATGCCTCGTAGACAGTAATATGCTATACAAATAAAAGAAATTTCTGTTGTCAAATATTTAGAAAAGTATTGTCTGTATTTTGTGTCCTTTGAAAATAATAAGAACTAAGCACATAGAATATTAGGTTTTGATTGCCTGACCAGATTCTCATGTACTGAGAAAAACATAGATACATGTGGATTTTTATTTATGCAAAGCAAGAGAAGCAGCAGGTGGCCTGGAGGGAGTAGGAGCTGCAGGCAGTAGTCATGTCCTTGGCCCTGGGTCTGTCTGAGGCTCCGGATCATCATTGTATCATCGTAGTGGTGTCTGAGGGTAGGGAGGGAGCCTGGAGCCAAAGGAGCAATTGCTGAGCCCCAGAAGAGGCCCTGGAAAATTCCAGGATTTGACCCTCTCTGTGTTTCCAGCAGCTATGTCTGGGCACCTGCACCTCAGAGTTGATCCAGGTCTTGACTTCCAACTTGCTGACCATCAGAGCTCCCTCTTGGCCTTTGTCGAGTCTGACCTGTGGAGCAGGACCTCTGATGTGTGCCCCTCCTGTGTTGTATCCAGGGACAGGGTGCCTTATCGGAGAGACTGCGGAGCTTCAGCATGCAGGACCTCACCACCATCAGGGGAGACGGCGCCCCTACTCCCTCGGGCCCCCCACCACCGGGGTCTGGGCGGGCCAGCGGCAAACACGGCCAGCCCAAGATGTCCAGGAGTGCTTCTGAGAGCGCTAGCAGCTCAGGTAAGTGTCACTTTACTTCCCCTCTTTTCGCATTCCTTGGGCCTTGCTTTCATTGAGAGAGGCCCAGTCCACAGCGTGGCATGCAGCCTGGCCCTGGCCCCACGGACATGCCACCAACAGAGGTGTCCATCAGATCATGCCAGGTCAGCCAAGGGGCGGAGCAACCCTCAGGCCATGCCAGGAAACTGGCCTGGTGACTCTGATCAGGGACAGGGCTAGATCACCTGCACCAAAGGGTCCCCCTTCCTCCATGTGATTGTCTGGGGAATTGGGGGTAGTTGGGCGCTAGTGTCCAGGCAAAGCCTGGAGGCAGCAGGCACAACTGGACCTGGGCCCCGGGAGCCTTCTGTGTTATCTTCTCAGACTCTGGGGAGGTGTACTTGTTGACACCTGAACGTTGTCTTCTCACCCGGGGCTTACTGCTCTCCCGGCCCTCTTCCCTGCCTGAATATTGCCTGTCCTCTCTCTCACTCTGCTGTCTCCTTCTCATCTCTGACCTCTCATGTACCTCACACCACCCCCAGCCTCTGCATACCAAGGGCTATGCTAGCTCTGAGTTCTCGTTCCTATGGTGACCGGGACCTTACAGTAACCACACCTCTGCCTCCAATGTCTGACTCTGGTGTCACATGCCCATCGTGGGATTGCCGGTATTGGGACTGACCTGGGGACCTCGTTAAACATGCAAAGTCCTGGGCCTATCGGCAGAGGCTTCAGTAGGTCTGGGGTGAGACCCAGAAGTGTGATTTCATTGAGATGCAGCCACGTGTGGACCCCTCTGGCATTGGATCCACCAGCGAAGGTTTCAGGCTCATGGAGGGTGGGGGCAGGGGCTAGAGGCACACAGTTTCCCAGGCTGCTCCTTGGGAGGATGCCAGGGGCCTTGGCTCTCAGGGGCTGAGCACAGCAGCTGCCCAGGACTGATGGTGGGGTATGGGGGACAGTTCTGGATCACCACTTCTGCCTCCCTGTGGTGAGAGGGGTGGGAATCTATGTCCACAACATATGTCTGGTGGCTGCCTGGCCCTTAAATCTACAAACGGAGATGTCTGGCCACTTGTGACCATGTGCTGTAAGGTGCAGCCTGCAGGGGACACCTTGGCCATAAGCCCCACGTCCTGACAGACCCCATCTGATGCTCGGGGGTCTTAGCCATCGACAGGAAGGCATGAGGCCTGCTGCTGCCTGGGAATGGCAACTCATGCTCAGAGCCAAGTGCAGCTCGGGGCTCTGTCCATCTCCTCCCACTCAGCAGTGTGCCCTTGGCCCTTTGCAGGTCTTAAGACTTTGGCTTTTCTGTTGGGAGATGTTTTAACCCTGTCACTGCTGGAAGCAGGGCAGGGTTGGGAAGGTGGAGGCTCGGCTGTGGGGGTGACGGCCACTTCAGGGAGGGGTTACCCCCTGAAGGACCCCCCCCCCCCCAGGAATGGAATCCTAAAAGGCCAGACAGGAAATGACCTCAGGGATCTTTCAGTCAAACCCAGTGATTTTACCGGTGAAGAGACAGAGGTCCAGAGAAGGGGACTGTGCAGGGTCACCCATGCTGGGCTTCAGTAGAGCGTGGCCTCCTGACTCTGGGGCCAGTGCCCTTGGTCACTCACTCATCAACCATCCAGGCTTTGTCAAGCATCTACAGCTTCTGATCTGCCGGACACTGCCCCAGAAATAGGGATACACAACGGAGTTAGGTCTCATCTCCACACTGCATCAGCTCATCGTCTACCAAGCCTCAGATGAAAGCTGCCCCTTAGATGGAAAAGGGGCCTCAATTCAGTGAAACCCAGAGAGCAGAGAGCAAGAACCAATGGGGTGAAGTTCGAAGGGGGTAGCCACTTGCTCGCTACATGACCCAGGCAAGCTGTTTACTCTCTCTGCACCCTAGATTTCTTGTCTACACAAGGAATGACACCCCTTTGTAGAGTTGTTGTGAGGCTTCAAATGAAACAAGCCACATAAAAGTGCTTATGGTCATGCCTGGCACCAGTACATAGTAGCTGTTATCATTGTTCTTTTTGTAATTTGTCTCTCCTGAGAAGGCGCATTGTCATGCTGAAAGTGTCCAGGAGCAAAATGGGCCATCTTGGGAGGTAGTGAGATCCCTGACATTGGAAGGACACAAGCCAAAGCTGGATGGTCAGGTTCGAGGGAGGGATTCCTGCTTTGGCTAGGAAGCAGGCCTAGGTGGCCCTGGTGTCCCTTTGCCTCTAAGAGTCTGTGTTGCCATTTTAGAGGTGAGCCCAGTGGAGGAAGCAGGCTCAGAGAGGTTGTGCACTGAGCTGAGGCCCCCAGGCCCAGAATCCAGGCCTACTGCCTAGACCTCCCCTGGTGAATTATTCAGGGCAGCCTCAGACCTGGGAATGCAAGAAGCTGGCAGGGTCTGCAGGGAGATGGCAGTGTCTTCTGGGCCTGGAGCATCTTCCCAGCCCAGCACCAGGTAGAAAAGCGTCTGGGATGATTTGCTTTGGCACTGGCTCTGCCACTCTCCATGAGCAGAGGTGATGACGTCCCCTGCCATGCCCCAGGGAGGCAGTGGGGAGTGTTCCGGCTGTCCCAGGCTGAGAGGACCAGCTGGGCTGCATCATGCCCCAGCCCTCCTCACTGCTGGCCTCCTTGGCCTCAGCACCTATGACCACAGGGGGCAAAGAGGAAAGGTGTAACCCAGCAGGGAGGCCAGGGACAGTGTGGTGCTCTTTCCAGCTGTTCTGGAGCCTAAAATAAAAGCCATCTCAAAAAGGAAGACAGGAGCCGGGTGCAGTGGTTCACGCCTGTAATCCCAGCACTTTGGGAGGCTGAGGAGGGTGGATCACCGGAAGTCGGGAGTTCAAGACCAGCCTGACCAACATGGAGAAACCCCATCTCTACTAGAAATACAAAATTAGCCAGGCGTGGTGGCGTGTGCCTGTAATCCCAGCTACTCATGGAGTAGCTGAGGCAGGAGAATTGCTTGAATCCAGGAGGCGGAGGTTGCAGTGAGATGAGATCGCGCCATTGCATTCCAGTCTGGGCAACAAGAGTGAAACTCGGTCTTAAAAAAAAAAAAAAGGAAGACAGGTGAAAGATGGCCTGGGGCCTGGATATGGGGCAGAATTTCCTGGGTCAGAGGCTCTTGGGCTATCATACCCTGAAGTAAGGTCAACATGCCTGGGAGGAAGTCTGGCAGAGGAAGCCAATTTATATCAGGCTGGTGTACTCTTCCCAGCTCTGCCCCCAGTGTGGGCCTCAGATGCCAGGCCAGATCAGGTAGCAGAAAGGGCCCCAGAAGAGGGGAAGAGGCTAGACTTCAACCTGGCTGGGTGATGCCGGGCCTGTGCAGACACAGCAAATGCAGCACAGCAAGGCATGCTCGTTCCTCCTGAGCCTCAATTCAGCCTCAGAACTTCTCTCAGAACAACCCAGGCAGTCGCTACCATAGATTTGACCTTGGCACAGAGGACAGACTTGATTCCCTTAGGTTTTCTTCTTTGTAAAAATGGCCCAATAGTCCCTATTCAGCCTATGTCTTAGGGTTGTGAGGAGAGCAAACCAGAGAATTTGCAAACCCTGGACAGGTGGCAGGAGTTGAAGACAACCTGGAGAGAGGTGGGAGCTGCACCTTGTGGAATTCTCTGCAGCCGCTGGAAGCAACAGATTAAATGTGCACACAATGGAACTTGAAAGCATGATGCCAGGTGAAGAAAAGTGCAAAACAGAATGAGATTTTATCTAACAATTTACGTAAAAAATATATGCCTATCATGCAAAGTAACAATACGGAGTTTATATGAAGAACATGTTCAAACAAAAAGTTGCACATTAAAATATTAAAAGTGACACTCCTTGAGGAGGAAGGAGAATGTGAGTGGGGTGTGGGAATAAAAGTCATGTAAAGGCACATAAAAAGGGTTGCCAGGCATGGTGGCTCACACCTGTAATCCCAGCACTTTGGGAGGCCAAGGCGGGTGGATCACCTGAGGTAGAGAGTTTGAGACCAGCCTGACCAACATAGAGAAACCCTGTCTCTACTAAAAATACAAAATTAGCTGGGCGTGAAGGCAGGTGCCTGTAATCCCAGCTACTCGGGAGGCTGAGGCTGGAGAATTGCTTGAACACGGGAGGCAGAGGTTGCGGTGAGCTGAGATCACGCCATTGCACTCCAGCCTGGGCGACAAGAGCGAAACTCTGTCTCATTAAAAAAAAAAAAAAAAAAGTGAGGGGGATCCCATGAACCAGTGTGGACCATTTGCTGTGAGCCAAGAAGGGACATCCATGCGACCTCCTGCATCTTGAGAAAAGGAAGGAAGATGCACACAAACAAGGAAGGGAGGAAGGGGCACAAAGACTGTCCCTGCACGGTCACTCAGCGCTGCAAGCTCCTGGCAGGCAGACAAGGGTTCTGTGCTTCCCTCTGTGAATGCCTACCCAACATACCCACCACATGCCTGGCACACAGAGACCTCTGCATGTGCGCTGAGGACACAGGGTCTAGGCGTTGGAGAAGGGGAAGGAGAGTTCTTTCCTGCTGCTTTTAGCACCCAGAATGGGGCTGGGCAGTGTACTTGGCCTGACCCTCTCTCTTGCCTGGAGTTTTCCTCTTTGCTTAAAGGGTCAGGGCAGGCAGGGACTGACATGGCCCTCCCTGCAGAATGAGCTGGGAGGTGTGTAGTCAGATACCATATGCTGAATGCCTAGCACTGGACACCAGGAAGTGTACAAGAAATGTTGAAAGAATGATCCTGGCCTTCCATGGACTTGGAGTCACTCAGTGAGCATGTATTTAGTGGGCACCTACTCTATGCCAAGGCCCAGATGTGCGTGTACGAGACAGCAACCAGTTAGGCCTTTGCAAATGCCCAGATACGAAGCACTTTAGGGTTCAGAGGTAAGTCTGAGGAGGTTTCCTGGAGGACATTCTGAACTGGAAAGCAAAGAGAGGAGGAGGCTCTAGGCAGGGGTGCTTGGAGTTATTTCCCAGAGGGAACTTTGACTCTGTCTCCTGCCTTCCCTAGGGCTGCAGGGTGCAAGGACTGACTTTGTGTGCCAGGTGAGGGTATCTTCTGTACCTGAGCGGAAACTGAATCTGAGATGACTCTTTCCCCACTTTGGTGTCTCTACAGAGACCCACCTTCCTGGGATCCCTATATTGTACACACTGGGATCCCCACACCTCTCCGGGGCCTCCCTGTTTGCCTGGGGCTGGTTCCTGTCCAGTGGGGGATGTCACTGATGGTGCCCCCACCCCATTCCCACAGTGTGTACCTGCTGCTCCACCTGCAGGACCTGGAAAGGTGAGTAAGCAGCCAGCCTCTCTGCAGCGTGCTGGACTCTCACTCGGGAAGAGCTTCTAAGCAGGAGCGGGCACCTGACCCTGGGGCTCCCTTTCAGCCGCATGGTCATAGGGAGGGGTCAGGAGATTAACCCTTTATAACAGCAAACACAGTAGCTTACAGTTCCTGTGGGCTAGAAACCTGGGAGCAGCTTAACTGGGTGGTTCTAGCTCAGGGTCTCTCAAGAGGCTGCAGTCAAGATGTCCGCCTGGGCTGAGTTATCAGAGGGCTTGACGAAACTGGAGGGTCCACTTTCAAGATGGCGCTCTTATGGCTGTTGGCTGGAAGCTCCTTACCTCATGGGCCTCTCCAAGGCTGCTTAAGAGTCCTTACAACATGGCAGGTGGCCTGGCCTAGAGTGAGCCTTTAAAGAGAGAGAGGGCAGGCAGGAAGCCAGGGTACCTTTTCTGTCCTAGGTTTTGAAGTCACACTCATCACTTCTGCCTTATTCTATTTGTTGGAGGCAGATCATTAAGCCCAGCCCACATTCAAGGGGGGGAGAATTAATCTCCACCTCTTGAAGGGAGGAGCATCAAAGAATGTGTGGAGATATCTTAAAACCACCACAGGGTCACTGGGCACGATGGCTCATGCCTGTAATCCCAGAACTTTGGGAGGCAGAAGTGGGAGGATTTCTTGAGCCCAGGAGTTCGAGACCAACCTGGGCAACATAGCAAGAATTAATCTCTACAATTAAAAAAAAAAAAAAGCCAGGTGTGGTGGTGTGCACCTGTAGTCCCAACTACTTGAGAGGCTGAGGCAGGAGAATTGCTTGAGCCTGGGAAGTCAAGGTTGCAGTGAGCCATGATCGTGCCATTGCACTCAAGCTGGGTGACAGAGCAAGACCCTGTCTCAAAAAAAAAAAAAAAAAAGCCACAACAGGGTCATACTTCCTTGTGCTCCAGGTAAGGATGCGGGAACTTCAGAGGACTAAGGTCCTCTGAAATGATGAAGTCCTGAAGTTCCAGGGGTTTCTGGTCCTGGGGCAGCCAAGGGAGCCCTGGTCCTGCTTTGCCACTTACTAGCTGTGCAACTTTGCGTGAATCACCTAACTGCTGTGAGCTTCAGTTCCTCCCTCTTAAAACGGAGATGAGATCCCTGCTTCCCGGCCTCACTGTGCTGTTGTGAAAGTGGCTGTGAAAGGGCCATAATAATCCTGGGAAAGTTGATGATGATGATGATGATGATGATGGTGGTGGTGGTGGTGGTAGTGATGGTGATGATGGTGGTGGTGATGGTGGTGGTGGTAGTGATGGTGATGGTGATGGTGGTGGTGGTGGTGGTGGTAGTGATGGTGATGGTGGTGGTGATGGTGGTGGTGGTGGTGGTAGTGATGGTGATGGTGATGGTGGTGGTGGTGGTGGTGATAGCCTGGAACAGCCAGGAGACCCCAGGGAGAGTGGAGGTCTCCCAGTTCTGGACAGAGACTCCTGTTGCTGCCCTCCCAGTGTGTGAGTGATGCCTCGTTGGAGCCACAGCCACCTGGTGGTTGCCATGACCTGCTTCTCCAGTTGCCTAACCTTAAGTAGACACATTAGGGACTAATGAGGGTCCTGGACTAATCCAGTGCCCCTTTCACGCTGCCTGGCTCCGCATGGAGAAGCTGCCTTAGGCTCGGAAGGCAAGAGGGGCCGTGCCTGGCCTGCAGCCTGCTGGCTGGTGTCAGAGGAGGAAGGAAGGCACGCAAGGTGCCTAATATAGCTTTTGCTCCAGCCCTGGTGCTGTGGAGGCATGACATGCCCCTCCCACATCAGCAGTGAGCAAGACAGGAAACTGCATTATGTGATGTGTCCTGTTTCCCTGCATTGCTTTATTTTTAAGGCTCTCAGTGCTCAGCTTTTTAAGTCCTTTATAGAAGAGCTGGGGATTAGGACGAGCGCAGTGGCTCACGCCTGTAATCCCAGCACTTTGGGAGACCGAGGCAGGCAGATCACCTGAGGTCGGGAGTTTGAGACCAGCCTGACCAACATGGAGAAACCCCGTCTCTACTAAAAATATAAAATTAGCCAGGTTGAGGTGGCACTTGCCTGTAATCCCAGCTACTCAAGAGGCTGAGGCAGGACAATCGCTTGAACCTGGGAGGCGGAGGTTGTGGTGAGCCGATATCACGCCATTGCACTCCAGCCTGGGCAACAAGAGCAAAACTCCATCTAAAAAAAAAAAAAAGCTGGGGATTCTGGAGGCCATAAGGCCAAACTGAACTGACAGAGGAGTCTGAGCAGGGCTGCAGGTGGAGACAAGCGTCCCAGCCCATCTCTGACTCTAACCCTGTGTCCCTGTGGGGCCTCCTGGTCCAAGTTGGAAATGAAGGGGCTGCGTTCAGCTGTTTCCAGCACTGGGCACTAGACGCTGGCCTGGTGGACACACTAGTTCACGGGAAACGACCCTGCGGTGCCAGTGGCTCCAGGCAGTCGCAGGGATTTCTGTCTATTCACACTGTAGTTTTGAGTCTGCAAATTCTGTGAGCCATTCCAAAAGCCTCTAATTCTGGGAGACTGGCACTTGGGGGTCGGGGAGAGTGGCTGCCCCCCTCCTCCATTCTTCCCCTGACACTGCTCTGTGCTGCTCTCAGAAGCCCTTCCCTGCCATGACACCTGGTGGTTTCATGATCAGACACAGTGTTTCCAGTGCATTTCAATAGAGCTGTGGTTGATTGTAGGAATTGAATAGTTCTGGAAGGCTGCGTGTGCATAAGAGTGTGTCCAGGATTCAGTGTCCAAGTTCTGGTTCCTCATCCCTGAGCAGGCTGGGAGCTCTGGGATGGGGGTTGCTGGACAGTGGGAAGCAGGTGAGGCCTGGTGGTGGCCTCAAGACCTGGAAGCCATTGCCCTAGCCCTTCCTTTCTCGGGCCTCTGCCTCTCCAAGGGCCTCTTAACACCTGTGCCCTGGCTTTCAGGTCTTCATGCAAGGAACCCTTTAATGATTGGCCTACACCATTCCCTCTGAGGCCTTGGGAAAGCCCCTCCACTCTGCAGGCCTCAGTCTCCCCCTCCATAAGGTGTCCCTTGGTCCTCCCAGCTCTGACAGTCCCTACTGGGTTATGCAGTGGTGGCAGACGGTGTTGGGGGAGGTCTGTCTTGCACCTGGGGCTATAGGCTGACTCTTAAGCAGTAAGAGGATTTCACAGGTGTCGGGGACCCTTTCCTCCTGGTCCCCTGAAGTGTTGTCACAGGAGGCGCTCACTCAGGCCAAAGCCTGGGAAGATTCAAATTACCTCTGGGGCCATGCAGAGCCCCAGGATCCCTCAGCAGACAGGAACGTTTTCTAGGAGTTGTAAATTCAGGTCTTAATTCATGATGGGGGTAGGGAAAGGAGGCATTTCGGAGGCTGCTAAGTGCCTTTTAGGGCAGTGACAGAGCTTAGAGGCCCCAGAGGGCAGCAGCCTCTATTCTAAGCTGCACATCTCAGATGCCAGAACATTCTCTTCCCATCTTTGCTCTGTTCCTGCCCCATTTGTCAACCGATTCCCTATTGTTTTCTGCATGTCTTTGTCTCTCTTTTTCTGTGTGTCTATTATTATCTCTCTTTTTTTTTCTCTGCCTACCTCTATGTAATATAGAACTGAACTCTGGATTACTGCCTGTGTGGTTAGTCATAGAGGTGTCCCTCTCCCCCTTTTAAAATCAAGCGTGTAGGACATAATTTTTAAAAGCAGTCATCCTTTTTGTCCTCTCAGAGAGAGAGAATTGCATTTTGAGTGTGGCCTCTAGGCAGTGTCCTTCCGATTATAGCAGGAGGAGCTGCCTGAGGTTTAGAGCATGGGAAGTGAGTGAGCATGTGTGTGTCTACATGTGTGCATGTGAGTGTGTGTGTGGGTGTGTCTGTGTGGATGGGGATGTGTGCATGGTGCACACATGTGTGAGTTTCAGTGCCAAAGACCCTTCTCTAACAGAATGTTCTTTTCTCTCTCCTCGGTGCTGTTGGGGACGTGGATGTAAGTGTTCCAGACAGGCGTGCTCTTCTGCAGACATTTGCTGCCTTCCATTAATACTCCCGCTACTGTGTGCTGTGTGGGATGTTTTTGCTAACCTGGGGGAGGTTCTGCTGCACTGCAGGGGTGGGGCAGCCCTGGGCCCAGTGCAGGCTACACAGGCCTTTAAAGGGCTGAGAGGCTCTGCCAGTTTCTCCCTCCCTCCCTTCCCCACAGAGAGAAGAGGTGGAGCCTGCAGCCCTGGCTGCTGTAGCCCTGCTGACACATTTGCTAGTACAGAAACATCAGCCAAGGCCACACACCCATTCCCCTGCTGTGGTAGACAGCAGAGACCCTGCCCTTTCCTAGAAGCAACCCAGCTTTGGGCATCATAGTGGCAGCTCTGCAGGCTCAAGGCCGTGGCCACCATCACCTGAGGTTTGCAAGTTGTTATGGCCATGACCTTGGGCGGGAGACCCTCCTCCCATACACGTTGTCTCTGGGAGCCAATTAGAGTACTAAGATATGGATAGCAATACTCTTTCAGGCCTGTTGCCAGGGGTAAGGACCTGTTGGGTCACCAATCTTTAGATCTTCAGGGACAAGAACACGGAGAAGGCAGAGCATGGGATTTTCTACCCAGCCACTCACTCTCATGCTCCTCCTGGTGCCCCTCTTTTGGGACTGTGTTCTGTGAGGTTCATTTCTCCATGTATACTCCTTCCTGATATAAAAAGGAGTTAGGTCTACTTGTGGAAATATATCTAAGGTAGCAAATCAAAGTAAGAAAATTGAAGCCTGGGGAAAAGGGAATGGGCAAGTAAGATGGAATCAGTGGGGCGAAGGACATTTTAAATGCATGCCATCAAGGTGTAGACTGTCGAGGCATCTGACTTCCTTGAAACCACTGCAAAGAGGGAAATACAATTATTAAGAGATTCAGTCCACTGTGCAACAGCCAGCCAGAGGTGTGGAAGCTTGTCTTATTTAGAATGTTTATTCTCACTGGTTCTGAGAGTAAGGCAAATATTATAGACAACACTCTTGGCAGAAATGCCCAGCGGACACAGTGACTAGGAGAGGGCTTCTCTTCTTAGGAGGTTCTCTCCGTAGCTTCTTCCTGAGGCTACTTCTGGCTCCCTCACTGCCCACACTGGCCTCTTTTGCTCCCAGCCTCTGCTGAGCTGAGCACTTGTTTCTATTCCTGCTTGGATATCTGGGTTGTCCTTGAACCATCACTCCTACTGGGCTGGAGGGTCATTTCTTTTCTACCCTGCAATCCTTGCAGTGGAGAACATACACAAAGCCATTTCAGTTTTATTACTGAGATTATAGTGATGGTGGTGATTTTGGTAATGTGTGAGTTCATTGCTCCACCTCAGTGAATCCAGACTGGATGACTGGCCTGGGTTGTTCGATGCCTGAGGATCTCACGGTGACTTCGGGCCACCTTCTGACACGCACATCCATCAGTACAGGGAAAGCCTTGGACCTGGATGTGGAGGGTACAGCATATGCAGAGGCACAGTCTCGAACCGGTACCCACCCCACTTCCATGTCATGGAGTTTGCTGCTGGGGTGGAGCTGGCCAGGCTGCTTCTGCAGTTTTTGCCTTGGTCTGAGGGCTTTTGGTCTTTTTTCCCTCCTGCCAGGCAGGAGGTACCTGTGTCCAGAAGGAATTTCCTGGTTTGGTTAATGGGGGTGTCAAGCTCTGACTTGGGACTAGAACTGAGCTCTCTGAGATGACTTCAGGATTCTATTTAGTTTAGTTTATGAGTGGCCACTGTGTGCCCAGCCCTGGGTCAGGTGCTCAGAGGGACTGAGGGAGGATCAGCCATGGCCCCCCAACCTCAGGATGCCTTCTGTTGGCTGAGGCAATGAGACTGACATGAGGACCAGGGCACCCAACACAAGCTGTGTGGCATAGCCTCCAAGCACTGTCGGGTCTCAGAGTGGGGAGGCCAGGGAGGGTCAGAGTATTCAGTGAGGGCTCCCTGGAGTCACTGGTCTTTGTGCTCAACGGGAAGCAGCTGATTAGGACAGAGGAAGGGAGCAGAGGACAAACTAAGCCCAGAGTAAATAAGCTGAGGGAAGTGCAGAGTAGAAATAAAATAATAATAATAATAATATAAAAAATCAAAGGAACATCAATGATCTCAGGACTTTATACTTCCTAAGGCCCAGTCTGAACCAATCACACCCCAGCCTAAAATTCAGCTTTGGGTGTTGTGCTGCCCCCTGCTGGCTGTTGGGGAGCACAGCAGTGGTAACTGGTAAAGCTGCCCAAGATTAGGGTTCAGTTGTCTGTTTTTACTCCACGCCTGGTGGTGTTATAGTCTAGCAAGTCCACTGTTGATGGAGAGAGAGCACATTCGGTGGCTGAATATGTTCTTAGGAGCAGGGTGTCTCAGGAAGAGCTCTGGTTTCTATCTGGAGTCCTCACGGTGATTGGACAAGATGACTTGAGAACCCCTTAGTCTTGCATTCTATGATTCTAGGTAAAAACAATAGATGAAGCATAGAAAAATGTGTGTGTGTGATACCAGATAAGCTGGGTAGGGGCAGAAGATATTTTACATCTCAACTAAGAACCGCCCAGCCAGATGACATGGAATATGTATTAGCATTTAACATTTAAAAAATACTGTGCATTCAATGAGATGAATTAATTCTGAAGCTTTTCCTGCAGATGTATTCAAGGCAGACTGAAACAGGAATCTTGCTATCATATTTTTTGGCAGAGGCTTCTGTCAGATTCTCCTTCCTTAGGTTTCTCTGCTTCTCTAGTACTGGGCCTTCACAAAACAAACAAACAAAAAAAAAAACTATATAGCTTTGTTTAAGGTTATCCCTTAAGGCCTCCTGGCATTTTATATCCTGTCTCTTACAGAATGCTTGGAATTGAATATGCAAGTATAATATACAATGTCAACATGGCTTGGATGTGTAACATAGAAATTGCTCCCCCACCCCACCCCACATCACTGCTGCCATCCTCTCTAGAGGAGATTCTTTCCCTGAGCATTCACCTGGTGTGGGATCACAGGACTGAGCTGCAGGGATTGATGTGTCTCAGTTAAAGCTGCTTCTTTCTTCACCCAGGGAAGTGGTGCCCCCTTAGTAAATCTACTGAATTACTCAGAATTCATTAGATTCTGAGTCTGTGGTTGTTTCTGTGCACAGTGCCTGGAGATTCATACAACTGCACTTTCACAATCCCAGATCCCCTGTAAGGAGGCCCCCAGAACATCAGTGCTTCCTCAGACCCAGGGGCCTCAGCTGTCCTCACAGGCCTGGTTTGCTGTGCTGTGTGCCTAACCTTGCCCTTCCCTGCTCCTTGCACTGATGCCTCCTTGCTATACTTTGTCTCCTCTGTGTAGATTGTAAATGGACATTAAGTGGTTGAGGGAGATGTGAATGAGGGTGGTGTGAAGGCATGGGAGCCCCACCAGGTCCAAAACCCATTGGCGTTTTCTGACGAGGAGGAGGAAGACCTGCTGGATTTCATGTACAAGTATAAAGCACCTCGAAGGACGGAATTGCCCCTGGAGGTACACAGTGTCTGGGGCTGTGGGTTGGAGTGTGTTTGTCCAAAGGCTGTGCCCTGGAGATTGGGGGTCCTGGGAGCAGCATCTCTTGGGGCACCAACATCTCCTCAGTACCTGGGGTGGAAAGATCTCCCTCCATCAAACGAGCAGAACCAGCCACTGGATAGCATCCAGCTACTTGCCAAGGAGAGGAAATCCTATTAATTTCATTTAGAAATAGGAGCGTGAGCCGGGTGCAGTGGCTTACACCTGTAATCCCAGCACTTTGGGAGGCCGAGGCAGGTGGATCACCTCAGGTCAGGAGTTCGAGACCAGCCTGGCCAACATGGCAAAACCCCTTATCTACTGAAAATATAAAAATTAGCTGAGCGTAGTGGCGCGCACCTCTAGTCCCAGCTACTTGGGAAGCTGAGGCAGGAGAATCACTTGAACCCGGGAGGAGGAGGTTGCAGTGAGACTGCACTGCTGCACTCCAGGCTGGATGACACAGCGAGACTCCTTTTCAAAAAAAAAGAAAAAGTAATAGGAGAGTGGTAAAGTATCTAGGTCTTTATTGTTTTGTTTTGGTTTTTCCAGGTATTAACAACTACCACTCTAAGTTGATGTACAAGTGGAAAGCAACCCAAGTTGACTGTTTTGGGGGAAGAAAACTCAGAATGTGTTATTTGAAAAGTTTTTATAAATAAGAACAAGGCTTGTTCATCGCTGTATCTCCAAGACACAGCATGGTGCCTGGTACAAAGTAGCTATTCATGAAATTGTCAGTGAAGGGGTATAGCCCTTTAGAGTTACCAAAACCAATACCCTTGACATATATGCTATTGTCAGTTGTAGGATGTGGATGGAGTTCTGGCAGCAGGAGGGCTGAGCCTGGAGCCTCCTGGGCCTTGCTCTGTGATGTCGGTAGGGAGTCACCAGTCATGAGCGCAGGTGCAGGGACCCCAGTCTTTCTCTCTGCTTCCTAAGGTCTCCTCTCCTATTCCCCATCTGCTGAGTATCACGGTCTGAGAGGCCATCTGAAGCAAATAGGAAGTCTTCATACAGACCCTTGTGAGACTTATATGGGGAGATGCCTTGAAATGTTCCCTTCCACAGACACTGAGCAGCCTAGCATTCTTATTCGTTAGGACTGTAATTATGACCACCTCCATGTGCAGTTCATCAGGTTCCTTTGCAAGCTGAGGCACACATGCATCCCTTTTAAATTTAGAGGGTTTGGGAAAGGATGTTCTGGGCTTGGACACTGCTGGTTGAGTCCGGCCTGGGGGCCTGGGCAGCCTCCTGATGGGGAGAGGAGTCCAGCCTAAAGAATTCTAAGGCCGAAGGGTTTGTGCTGTTTTGCTTTTGTTTATTGAAGCTGCACAAACTTCTTTACTGTTTACTGTTCACCAGCCTGCCAAGAGGCAGATTACTGTAAAGGTGGGTTCCTTTGTTTCTGTTTTCAGTCTCTGTCCAGAGGTGGCTGGTAAGCATTTCCTAGTGGTAAGGCTGTAGCATGAGGACTCTATGAGAGGGCCTGAGTCTTGTTTTCTGGCTCATTCACTTCCTCCCTTCTATGTGCCTGCCCAGCACTGAGCCACTCACCAGGAAATGGTGGTGAATGCGACATAGGCCTGCCCTCAGGAAGTCCCCAGTCTGGTGGGGAGAGAGTGAGCAGGGCCCCCACACACCCCCTTCCCACTGGGTGCAAAGTCCTCTGCTGTGGGACATGTACAAAACATGAGAGAACAAAGGAGGTGACGATGCCTGGTTGTGCGTGGCTGGGCAGTGGCAGGAGGGGCTCCGGGAAACCTTTGCAGAAGTGACTTTTGAGCTGGGTCCTCAGGAGGCCTAGAAATATGCCAGACAGAGGAGGGAGGGAAGGGCTTCCAGTCAGAAGGAATAGAGGTATGAATGGGCACAGTGTAGAGAAAGAAGTTCTCTGTGTATACGGAGAAGTGGACAGACACGGGGGCCGAGGGTAGGTTGGGGCCAGTTGTGTGAACCCCCTTGAGTGGTGTGCCAGAAAATGTTCCCTTCACTTTCATTGAAATAGGAATTCCTCCTGTGATCTATGTATCCCATGGAAGAGGGGTCCCTTGAGAGTCATTTGTGGGAGAGATGAGGTGGAGCCCTTTATATAAGTTGAGCATCCCTAATCGAAAAATCTGAAATTCCTTTGAGTGTGGACAAGATGCACAAAGATCATGTTCATAGGAGCATTTTGAATCTCAGATTTTCAGATTGGAGTGCTTAATTGGAATGTATATGCAAACATCCCAAAATCTGGAAAAAAAAAAAATCTGAAATCCAAAACACTTCTGACCCCAAGCATTTCCAGATAAGGGATATTCAACCTGTACTTCAAGGTGGTGTTTGCCTTTGTGGTGTGGTGTGCTGTACATTAAGAGGTTTCACATCCAGAAAGGGGACTGGAAATTTGAGGCATGTACCAAAAAACATTAGGCTGGTTCCCAAAGGAAATAACAAAAGCAAAGGAAGCGATGCAGAGGTGTCTCTTTCTGCTGAATCATTTAAGATAATTTTGCTCCTCGGGCGGAAACAAGAAAGATGTGTCATTCTGCACAACCGTTCCCTTGGTTGATTGAGGAGCATAATTTAAGAGGGAGGCATCAGCCTCTCAAAGGGCTCAGCTTCATGGCATATGTGGGATGGGACTCTGACGATTGCTTCCTGTTGCGGAGATTCAGGGAGACCCCAGCCCTAGCCAGCTGCATTTGGCCAAAGGAGCTGGAAGTCTCAACACAATGCCTTCCAGGTGCTGACCTCAAAAAGATTCCACATTTACACCAAACTGAGAGACACCTTTCTGTTTTCTCTACCAGGCACCGCCTAGAATCCTTCGATCTCGCTTCAGGAAGAAAAGTACCTCATCCTCGGCCACCGAAACCACGTGAGTGAGATGAGCCAACAGCACCGGATCCACAGAATGTTTCTTCTCTGCCTTAAAGAGCTATTCACTAATAACATAGAAATCCGCAAGCTGGGTGTGCTTTGAGTGTGCAGCCTCACAAACATGGCCTTTTCTCTCTCCCCTTCCACTTTTAAGGATTTATTTTTCCCCCCTTTTCTTTATTTTGCTGGGGAGAGGCTAAAGGGAAAGGTAGTAGGGGCGGGGGTGGTGACCTTTAAGTCTTCTGAGGTTGGTAATTTTCCACAATTGGATCGTCATTATAGACAGCAGTGTGTTTTTTAGAAAGATAAGAGAATCACCCCTATGCTGCTGAGATGTACATTTGTAATTTATCTGTTGCATACTTAGTTTTTAGTCCTGTAAATGCAAACAAAGCATTTTTTAAAACTTTCTTTGTTCTTGGTACTAATACTTTGAACTATGATGTACATATTTATGGCTTTTGGCTTTTAATATAATGGACTTGCAAGGGCTGCCAGAGGTTCTGATATGTAAGAAAACTGCAAAAACAAATATAGAAAAATATTTTGATTCTAGAGAACGTCTCAGATGTGCTTATAAAGCTTCCAAATACAACTCCAGTAAGACATCCCTTTCCCTGCAGGAATGTGGTCTATATTCTTTAGATAGTTGTTTAGTCAAAAGACCAGACAAGTTACAAACTAAGAGAAACAATATTTCACAACACAGTAAAGTGTGATAAGAGGCCAGGAGAACATCCCAGTAAAAGAGAAGGGTCACAGGAAGCTCATCTCCTCCCTGGATTCTGGATTAGGAGCTTCTGAATCTTTTCCAGGGATAGGCAGGTAGCTCACTCTTGGTGCAATTTCTTGAGGATGCGAACATGTAGAGCTGTTGGAAGGAGTAATTCTGTGCTTGACAAAGGACGATTTCTCCTTTATCGTGACCAGTGCTGCTGATTTCCCCACAGAGGAGCTTACACTCTGAGCACCTTGTTTTAGCGAACTCTAGCGAAACTTGTTTAGCTTAGCAAAAACAAACACACAAACTGAGAACTCTGCTGTTTCAGATATGCCATAGCATACATCTGAAACACATGTGTAACAATCAAAATGGTGGGCTCTAGAATGGTTTTAGAGCTTGAGATCTTTAGGGGTTAGACTTGCTGGTCAGACCCAGGAGCACCTGTGGCTCACACCTTCTGTTCCCCTCCTGGCCTGTGCAGAATGTAAACAGCAGACTCACACTCAATGGGCACTACAGGCCTTATCAGACGTTTTATACAAGCCTGGATTGCTTAGTAGGGGAATAAGGCACTCTCTGAGGGGCTTTCCACTTAGATTGAGAATTTTATTTGAAAAGAATCTGGTTTAAATGGCACTGTGGTCCGAGGTAGCTGCTCTCCCCGCTGAGAGCTGAGCCGAAATATAAGAATAATATATTTGTGCTTCGAGTTGGTGTTTCTTTCAGTGTAATGCATGCAGTGGTCACAACCCAGTTACTCATAATATTTGGATTGTATTTGTTCGTAGATATGCCCAGAAGACTAGAGAATTAGTGTTATATACCATATAGAACTTACTGTCAATCAACTATAAACAGGCCCAATTAAAAACTGTTCCATTACTACGCAAACACATATTAGAGGCCTTTGCTGATGACACATTAGCTGGATCTTAGCCACCCCAGAAAGGGTTTGATTTGAAGCTGATTGTTGCCAGATACGCATATTGGAATCCCGTCTACCCATAGTTCCTCTGAAGGTGATTTTGTAGTTTGCAAAAGGGTATAGGAAAATATACCTAAAAGCAAATTTGTGGCTGAGAGGATAAACAGAAGCTGTTTGCTCATGTTCTGTGCCCCACACCCACCAATACCTAAATCTGTTAAGGAAGACAGAAAATGTTTTCTTTGTGCTCATTGAGTAGTTCCAGACAGAAGAATATACTCTTTAAAATGTATTTACCTGTTAGTTGGAAGTACCCAGAATTATCAGAAATGAATGCAAAAAAAAAAAAAAAAAAAGCTTACACAGCTTCTTAGCAATTTTTTTTTTTTTGCCAAAACAATAAATTGCCTTTAGCAGCAGTTTAAAATCCTATTGTGAACAAGCTATATTTTCACCATTTTACAATGGAAAGTTGTGACAAGTACAGGTTATCAAGTTTGCACTTAACTATGCCAAAAAAAGCTTGAAGCGCTCTATTCTCAGACATGCTGTATTATTACTTCTCATTCAAGATTGAAAAATATAAAGATATCCAAACTGCTGTCTTAATGTAAATGTAACTATTTTTCCTTCAAGTGTTGACTAGGGAGTCGGTTTCTCTCTTAAAGACACTCACTGTACAACTGAAAGCAGCTGTCATATTTCCGGCAAAATGTGTTTACGTATCTGACAAGCTGTACATTTGTGTATGAACTGACATAAAATGTGAAAGCCTGTAAGTGTACATGTAGTGGTGTGGTGTTGTCTAGAGGATACAACTGAATGTTTTTAATTTGCTGACTTACAGACACAGGCTGTTTACAAAATGCTAGCTGGAAAGTCTGTAATGTTCATGTCATAAACTTTTAGTTAATTGCCATTGAGCACCTGTTCTGAGGAGGTGGGATGTGGACTTGTGCTTATAAACTGGAGAGTTTAGTCATAATCCCTCCTGGCTTTGTGTGAATAGCTTGCTCACTTTGCTGGCCTTTGAAATGTGTTCTCCGTGATAAGCTGTCCATGTGTTTGTGATAAGAGTGCTTGTCAACCATGACCATCTTTGAGCCTTCCCAGTCCTCCACCTGGCACAGTATTTGAAATGGCAAAGGATGTGCTTCATCCTCTAACAGTGTACACTCCCAGAGCTGATATTCTGGATTGTGGCTGTGCACATTTCCTCTAATTCATTTCTGTAGTCCCTATAGAACGATCTGTAATAAAATAGTATACTGGACTGTGCATCAAAGGGATGTAAAATTATAGTATTCCAAAGGTTGAAGTTCTGCTGTTTTGTTATAATGCCTGATACACATCTTGAATAAAGTCTTAACATTTTTCTTTTAAAAAACATCTTTGTAATGTTGGGCTTAAAAGGAAAAAGGAAATACTTTTATTCAAATATGGGAGGTAGCAAAGATTAGAAGCTGAGTGTGCAGCCACCGACTGGCCTGGTGACTTGGCCCCGTGCCTGTTGCATAAGATGTTGAGAGGGAAAGAAGATATAAAAGTGTTTTGAAAACCAGTTCATCACACAACTACAAACCTGAAAGTATCACTGTTTATTTCACATTTAAAAAAATCATCAGCAGAAACTAGGTAGCTGTGAAAATATAATAGTCCACTGGTGGAGTTTCAATTGTGCAAACAGACCTTTGGTCCATCATTTTTCTTCTCTGAACATTTCTTCATCTGCAAATGGGGGAGTGCCTGTGCAGGTGACAACAGGGTGGTGAAGGGCCACTGTGGGTGGAAGGGATGCCCTTAAACCTGCTGCAGCCCTTACCTTTCACATCTGAACAGGCAGACTCAAACTTCACTGGGTGGCCACAAAGACTTCGAAGCTCAAAATTTGAAACATCAAAATCAAACACAGACCCAATTTCTTTGCATTTTTAGTCCTGTATTCTATGTTTGACAAAACCACTGTAAAATAAAGCAGCAGTAAGAAAAGAAGCAGATTCAGAGGACTAAAAGCAGGAAGAGATGGTGAAAAAAAAGGCTGGAAATCCATTCATTTGTTTATTTACTGAGCCTGGTCCAATGTTGACAGAACTGGGATTAACCAGGTTAAGAGTTGGCAAAGGACAGGAAAGCAAAGTAATAAAATTTAAAAGCTGAATTGGTACAGTATTATGAAGAAGTGTTTATTTAGTATTTATAGTACCAGATTACAGTCACTTGTTGATTTAGATATGAATTTTCTTATGTTGTTAGAAGACTCGGGGAAATACACAGGACCCCAAGGAGGGCGATTGAGATTCTGGGTCTTATTAGCTGTACTTTGGGTAATTTACTTAACCCTCTCTCAGCTTCAGTTTCCTCAAATCTAAATTAGGGCTTAACTAATCATTATGTCCTTTGTAAGACTGGAAATGTGGATTAGCAGTTAGATAGTATGTATGTACCCAGTTTTGTAGATATGCTGGGACATAGTAGGTGTTCAATAAATTATACATATACCTGAATAAACAAACTATACATAAATATTTTATAAGTTATACATATAATCGAACATCATTTAGGTAAACTCTTTAATGAAAGATACTTATTGTCAGATTATAAAATCAGTGTTGATGATAAGCCCTCCTACCCACAAAACAGAAATCGTATGTATGAAATTCCCTTTCCCCTAAGTTAT
Source organism: Hylobates moloch (assembly GCF_009828535.3). Lineage (NCBI taxonomy): Eukaryota > Metazoa > Chordata > Mammalia > Primates > Hylobatidae > Hylobates > Hylobates moloch. The sequence goes on along the minus strand of NW_026652290.1, from coordinate 28,614,561 downwards.
GTGCCTGTCAGCTGTCCCACTTCAGTCCGTCTTTGGATGCTGAGGCTCTGGTTGCCAGTCCTTATCTCTATACCTCCTGTCCCTGGTCTAGAGGAGAAACGAAGGTGCTCTGAGGCCCCTGTAACCGAGACCCTTGTCACCATATTTGCGTTAAAGACATCATGGAGGCTGTGCAAAAGTGTCCTTCTCCCCAGCTTCTGCAGGTACCATTTCCATCTCACTACCCAGAGGTACATCAGAGGGCAGGAGCCAGGCAGGTGACAAAGATGTGCAAGACTTCTAAGTGGTTGGCTTTGCCGTCTCAGAAGTGCGAAGAAATGAATATCCATCAAAACAGAATGCCATTCCATGTTTCAGGCTTTTACTTCACCTCGAATCAAATGTCTGTTCTTTATTTATTTGTCCCATAAGTAGACACGCACTTGGACTTTTGGTTTTAGAACATTCTATTGTTATCCTTTCTCCTTTTAATAAACACACACTAGTTTCGAGGAATCCCCCTAATAATCCTGGCCTGACATGCTGCAGAACTTCAATTTCATAATTTTACTAACAGAGGAATTTCATCTTATCACCAACTACCACATTAAAGGCTCTGAAACAGTAATTCATGCATAATTCTATTTCATAATGGTTTTCAAAGTACTTTGCTGTTTGAAAATGCTTCCCAGATGATTCTGATCAGAGAGTTGGGAACCACTGCCCTAGACTGTAACCACTCAATTGAATTTTACTCAGTGCTGCCTCCCTGCCCACTTCAAGTAAACAATGCTTAACTTTTTCATCGTTTCTAAAACAACTGAGATTACTTTCTCCCCCTTAGTTTCTACAATGATTGTTGAAAATTTGTGGGAAAAGTTTATCCTTACAAATGAAAACATGAAATCTGAAGTGGATAAACTAACTTTTAAGAAATACATATCCTTACTCAGGAAGATGAGGCAGGAGGACCACTTGAGCCCAGGAGTGCGAGGCTTCAATGAGCTATGATTGCACCACTGCACTCCAGCCTGGGCAACAGAGCAAAACTCCTGTCTCTAGAAAATATAAATACCTATCTCTCAAAACTTCCATAAAAAGCCCTTGTCTTCACTTGTACAGCCTCTTCTGTTTCATGAATGAGCATGCTGAAGGGCTATTTACTCTCCTCTCTATGAAAAAATGTTGTTACAATAAATGACAAGTGTTATGAACACAATGAACCTGGTGTGTTAGACGTTAAGCGTGCTGCCACCCCATGTGAACCTCCAAGTGAAACTGCTCGCATAACTGTTTTTTTGCTGCATGCAAACCTGCTAATACAAAGCGGGCTCCTGACTTAAGAACAGCCAATCCCTACTCTAGACAATGACCCAACCAGACCTAGTATAAAAAGGTAGTCTGGCCCAGTTAAATTCCCTTGGCAATTGGAGACTAGTGACAGGAGCTGAAGGTCATGATGTAGAAAAGAACCTCAAAGGTGCAAGTTAAAGTTATTACAAAGGAACAGAAACTCTAAGTATGCAAAAGCTGTGTAGAGAAGTTGGTGAATACAGAGAGAATGGAGTTAACAATGCAAAAAGAAGCAAGTCACATGCGTGCAGAGCCCACGCCTAAACATCCACCTTCCCCTGCTGAGGAGCACCACCCAATTTCTGCTCTTCCTGAGGCTGGGGGGTGATTTCTGGGTGGGAGATGGGGTTGGTGAGGTGGTTCCTGAATTGCCAGGCACATGTCCTTGAAATAATGTCACACTGCTTGAGCTAACTTGTAGCTTTTGAATCTTTTTATGTTTGTCCCACTTGAGATTCCTTGCAACTAAAAGAGCATAATTGAAACAACTAGTTAAGCCAAAACCATTTGTTAAAAATAATGCACCATTCTAAATTTGTTTCCCTAACCAAATCTGGCAAAGTCTGATCCATTAAGTTTTAAAACTTTTATAAGTTTAATGTTGTCACTGTATGTTTACATATTCATTGGTACAATTTACATCAAGTTTTGTACTTATCCATTTTTGCAAAGATATCATGTACACAAAGATACATATCCAATAACTGAGAAACAAGTGAAACTTCTGATCTATACTTTCAGGTTTGTTCGATCATGATACTTCTGATAAGGATCATCAACATACCAGTTTCGCCTCTTCCAGAAGGACGTTGTCATTTTATCTAAGAGTTTACTCTGGGTTTTATTGCAGAATACAAATTCCCTCAATCGCTTCTTCCTTGCAGGTGTCTTTTTCCATAATTTTTTCTTATAGCCAGCCTGTCAGATATTACAAAGAAATGTAAAACATCATATTATGTATGAAACAACAGGTATCTTCACAACTCAAGGTTTATAGACCCAGTAAGAACAAAAAACAGACTTGCATAGGGGCTGGAATAGTTCTTGGAAAGATGTGATTCTCAATGGCCGGGGGAGGGGAGAGTGGGAGGGGGTGTGGAGAAAGCATGTGTAGTTTGAAAAAGAATTAGTAATAAATAATATTTTAGAAAAAAATGTTATTTAAATTAAACTCACAGAAAATAAAACTAAATGTGTGTGGCTGGGAAAGTACAAGATAATGACATAGAATTATAATCACTAACTTCACAGGTATGATCTTACTATCTCTTCAGCAATCTTTAACAACATACTATTCTATTTTACATCTAAAAAAAGAAACCATTGATTAGAGAAGTAGCAGACAGAGGTCTGAGGGCTAACAAGGGTTCTTTTTTTGTTTTGTTTTGAGACAGGGTCTCACTCTGTCACCCAGGCTGGAGTGCAGTGGCGTGATCACGGTCACTGCCGCCTCTACCTCCTGGGCTCAAGTGATCCTCCTGCCTCAGCCTCTCGTATAGCTGGGACCACAAGTGTGCACCACCATACCCAGCTAATTTTTTAAATTTTTGTAGAGATAAGGTCTCACCATCTCGCGCAGGCCAATAGAAGTTCTTAACCACTGTCTTTCCTAATGTAGAGGAGGATGGAGTGCGGGCTAGGTAACAACATTAATATTTATTAAGGAGGCTGAGTATTACAAGGGCTGAGAAGCACAGTTCTCAAATATATTGCTTAATTTATTCTTTTCACACACAAGCGACCAATTTTTATAGGAAGTACTTTTCTAAGGAATTATGAATATGGTAAGACTATTATTAGGAGTGGTGAAGGAAGAGTTAACCCATATATTTAACCCAGAATTTTCATATACACCCATACAGGTATTATTCATTTTGAAGAATTTATTTTTAAAGACGGGAAAGGAAAATTTGATTGAATATAAAAACTGTAACATAGCCTGTTTAAACTAGAAGGGATCTTAGGTGCCACCCAGCTTAACATCTGGCTAAAACCACACAGCCCTTGGGTCCTTTCGTGCCAAGGGCTCTTTATGGCACAATACCAACTTAACAAAACCATGGCTCTTTGCTGAGTATGTGCCTTGAATTTCTGACATGTCTTAGTATCATCATTGTGACCATCAACTTCTAGAAGGACAGTGATGAAATAAGGAAAGGTTATTTAAGAGTTCTGGTTTTAAAATGCTAGAGGTTAGATTTTTGCTACTCACTGCTTAGAATTTTAAATGCAAACATTTAAAGCCAAATCTCCCCATTTGTGTAATAATTTCATAGTTTGCAGGCCAAACTGGGTTACTATGGATCTCTGATGTACAAACACATAATTTGCTGCCCTGCTCATTACCACCAGTATCCTTTAAAGATTATTCACGGAATGGAACCACTATGAAAATGCTTGGAATTTTTTAGACAATCTCTAGATTCAAAAATGGAAGGAGGGAATAAACAATAAATACCAAGGACTGCTGGATGAAACCGTGTCATGGAAAATACTTTGTTTTACACATTAGTATGAATTCATCTACCCAGATTTTTTGTTTTTCTCTGAAAATTAGATTTTGAAGAGGCAGGGCATTCTATACAGGGTATGCTTTCGGGAGCCCTGAATTAGGTATTATGACTGGAGAGTATGATCAGGTCCTTTACAGTAACATGAGGGCTCCAGAGCCCAGTAAGAGGGACATGGAAAGGAAGGCAAGGAAACCCACCCATTTCATTTTACCTAGGGCTAGAAGAGGACCTGGAAATAACTGGTATAAAAACCAAAGGGGGGACTATGCGCCATGGCTCATGCCTGTAATCCCAGCACTTTGGGAGTTTGAGGCAGGTGGATCACTTAAGGTCAGGAGTTCAAGACCAGCCTGGCCAACATGGTGAAAACCCGTCTCTGCTAAAAATACAAAAATTAGCCTGGCATGGTGGTTCATGCCTGTAATCTCAGCTACTTGGAAGGCTGAGGCAGGAGAATGGCCTGAACCCGTGAGGCAGAGGTCACAGTGAGCCAAGATTGCACCACTGCACTCCAGCCTGGGCGATAGAGTGACACTCTGTCTCAAAAAAAGAAAAAAAAAACACACACACAAAAGGGAAGAAATGTTTCCAGTGGTCCCAAATTCACAAAACTCAGAACATTAGAACTTTAGTTTAGCTGCTTATGGATTATATGAGCTTCTGCTGACTGGTGTAGGAAACTACCCACCACAGTATTTCAATAGAGAAATGAGCTGAGAGTTCCAACCAACCCATTTATCTATTAATTTACTACTGTTTATAAAACAGGGGAGAATCCTTTCAACCTTTCAAACATCAAGAAAGTTCTACCAACTATTTTATTTTTACAGGGAACCAAATTTTGATTTTTAAAGATTTAATTTCCAAGTAATGAAAGGGAATTAGGATTTGGGCAGTTACTAAATCTCAAAAATGGTTTTGCAAAACTGGTCTTAAGCTGCTTTCTTTTCATTTTTTGAGATGAAGTCTTGCTCTGTCACCTAGGCTGGAGTGCAGTGGTGTGATCTTGGCTCACTGCAGCCTCCGCCTTCCAGGTTCAAGTGATTCTCCTGCCTCAGCTTCCCAAGCAGACGGGATTATAAGCACCTGCCACAACGCCTGGCTAATTTTTCTATTTTTAGTAGAGATGGGGTTTTACCATTTTGGCCAGGCTGGTCTTGAACTCCTGACCTCAAGTGATCCGCCCGCCTTGGCCTCCCAAAGTGCTGGGATTACAGGCATGAGCTACAGTGCCTGGCTGAATTCTGAATTCTGTTTGATTTTAATCTGCTCACACTCCTTTTTTTTTTTTTCCTTTCCTTTTTTTTGAGACAGAGTCTCGCTCTGTCGCCGAGGCTGGAGTGCAGTGGTTCGATCTTGGCTCACTACAACCTCCACCTCCTGGGTTCAAGCAATTATCTGCCTCAGCCTCCCGAGTAGCTGGAATTACAGGTGCCTGCCACCATGCCTAATTTTTGTATTTTTAGTAGAGATGGAGTTTCACCATGTTGGTCAGGCTGGTCTTGAACTCCTGACCTTGTGATCCACCCACCTCGGCCTCCCAAAGTGCTGGGATTATAGGCGTGAGCCACCATGCTTGGCCTCACATTTCTTTTTCAATTTAGTAACAGTGTGAAGACTCACCTTTCTCCTCACCCAAAGGCCACAATGAAGTCGAAGAAACCTATAGATGACAGCTTTCACGGTCTTTCTCTTGCCTTTTCTTGCACTGAAGTATGTTAGAGATCTGACTGGCAGCTTCACGACACTTGGAAGCACGGGGGCCACTCTAAAAATATATTTTAAAATTTTTAGCTTGTAATCAGACTGATAAAAGGATTAAAATTCATATCTATACTGAGAAATGAGAAAAGCTGCTCCAATGGAATGGAACTAACTTTTCATATACAATATTACTTCCAATGACCCATGACATTAAGCATAAATTAGAATAGCAACCATCACCAACTCGCAATCTTCTAAAACCTACCCCCTCAATCCCTGTAAAATAATTCATTCTATTATCATTGCTTGATTTCTTATCCATCTTCCCACCAGATTGCAAACTCCTTGAGGACTTCAATTTGTTTACCCTTGTGTCCTTTTTGCCAAGTACAGTGCTAGGCACCCAGGGGTGTTTAACTATTTGCTGACTGAATGACCAACACATGCAGCCCATCCTTATAAGCTGAGCATCTTGTGCACCCTCCACTTTGGATGACAGCTTCCATGCAGGAAAGCACACATACAACATCAGAAGCATGCTGTGTTTGGCATTTTCCTGCTGCAGGCGCCTAGATACATGGATGTCAGTCAGAGTCTCCCACTCAATCAAGCAGACGTCTACATAATTAACTGCAGGTAGGCAAAGAATACCACCTACTTCTAGGATACCCCTGCAGGCATGAATATCTTGCAAAGTTTGTCTAAGCATCATGTTTATTGTAATATACTCTACCAGCCAGGCACAGTGGCTCACACCTGTAATCCCAGAACTTTCCAGCTACTCAGGAGGCAGAGGCAGGAGAATCGCTTGAACCCCAGAGGTGGAGGTTGCAGTGAGCTGAGAATGCACCATTGCACTCTGGCCTGGGCAACAGAGTGAGACTCTGTTTCAAAAAAAAAAAAACAAACAAAAAACAAAAAACAACAACAACAAAAAAAACCAAATAAACCCCACAAAGAAATATACTCTACCTATTAAGGATCGCTGAGGTATGCCCACATGTCAGGTTTCTCTCAGACGTGGTAAGTCTGGGAGTAGAGGAAACAACTGGTGTCTGAATATGACTAAAACGTCCAGTGGACCATGCAGAAATAAGAGAGGCATTCTTGACAGAGTTGCGGTAGGCTGAAGATGCCAAAATATTCAGGGGCCGTAGGATTCCTGTAAAGATAGGAGCATATATATTTAATACTCCGAAATATGCATCCAGATATTAAAAATTAAGAGATGTATCACTGCCACCAAGTATTAAACATAATTAACATGCCCTGAGCATCAGACTCACCTGTGAAGCTTTTACCACCTTACTAAGGTATAACCATAAATTAATTACTGATTTTATGTATACAATTCAACAATTTTTGGAAAATTTAGAGAGCTGTGCAACCATCATCACAACCAAGTCGGATGTTTGCTAGCTCTATGTCCAGTACTAAGAAAAAAGATGTGTGTAACATTTATTCCCACCTCCCAGATCTTATACTCTGGTGAGACAGAGTTCCCACACACAGTACAATGGCAGGTCAGGGATGCAAGAGCGTGGACCCTTCCTGGAGAGACAAGAGTGGCGAGAGAAAGATTCTCAAAGAAAAGAGAAGAGGCACTTGAGTTCTCTAGAAAGTGAACAGGCCCTTAGAGGAGGAGGAACACATTTCAGGTAGGACGAACAACGTAAGCAAAGGCATGGGGACTGAAACAAATACAGGTGACCCTTGAACAACATGGGTTTGAACTGCACAGGGCCACTTATGCACAGATTGTTTTCAAAAAAACTTACACCGAGTGTGCCTGCCTTTCCAGCCTCCCCTTCTACCTCCTCCACCTCTTCTTTCTCTGCAATCGCAGAGACAGCAAAACCAACTCCCCCTCAGCCTACTCAATGTAAAGATGATGAAGACCTTTATGACGATCCACTTCCACTTAATGAACAGTAACCTATTTCTCTTTCTTATGACTTTTTCTCTAGCTTGTTTTATTGTTAAGAATACAGTGTATAATACATATAACATGCAGGATATATGTTTTTTAAATTCTTTTTTTGAGGCAGGGTCTTACTCTGTGGCCCAGGCTGGAGTGCAGCGGCACAATCATAGCTCACTGCAGCCTTGACCTCCTGGGCTCAATCTATCTTCCCACCTCAGCCTCCCAAGTAGCTGAGACTACAGCATGTGCCACCATGCCTGACTAATTTTTGTAGAGACAGAATTTTGCCATGTTGCCCAGCCCAATCTTGAACTCCTGGGCTCAAGTGATCCACCTGCTTCAGCCTCCCGAAGTGTCAGGATTACAGGTGTTGTAATCTGTAATTACAGGTGAGCCACCATGCCCAGCCTCAGAATATATGTTAATCAAAGGTTTATGTTATTGGTAAGGCTTCTGGCCAACAGTAGGCTATTGGTAATTAAGTTTTGGAGGAGCCAAAAGTTATACTTGATTTTCAACTGCTTGGGGGTTGACACCCCACCTGCTGTGTTGTTCCAGGGTCAACTGTACATGTATGGGTTGAGGACCAGACCTGCCTCAGAGGCTGAGACTGTTTGCCTGACTATCAGAGACGCCTGGGGAGAAGTAGTGGGCAGTGGGGTGGAATAGGTCAGAAGGCAGATTTCAGAGAACCTAGACGTGTGGTCTGGATGCAGTCCTCTTATCAGTCCTTCCCACTATGGCCAGACTAATAGTTCATGGCTGCAAACCGGAATCACTCGTGGAGCTCTGGCTCCACCCATAAATTCTGACTGAAGTCCAGTTTGGGACTCAAAATTGTGTGTTAAAAAAGTTCCACAGGATGATGAAAATGTCCTCAGAACTTAAAGTATAAAAAAAAAAAAAATGCACTAATACAAAACTAAAAAAAAAAAAAAAAGTCCTAAAGCTGGAATGTGGTATTGGTTGTACAGCTTGCTAAATTAATAAAAAAATCATAAAACTGTACACATAAAATGGGTAATTTTATGGCATGTAAATTCTACCTCAATAAAGTTGGTTAAGAATAATACTCCAGCTAGGCATGGTGTCTCACGCCTGTAATCCCAGCACTTTGGGAGGCCGAGGCAGGCGGATCACCTGAGATCAGGAGTTCAAGACCAGCCTGACCATGTTCAAGACCAACATGGAGAAACCCCATCTCTACTGAAAATACAAAATTAGCCGGGTGTGGTGGTGTGCGCCTATAATCCCAGCTACTCGGGAGGCTGAGGCAGGAGGATCACTTGAACCTGGGAGGAAGAGGTTGCAGTGAGCCGAGACCGCAACATTGCACTTCAGCCTGAGCAACAAGAGTGAAACTCCATCTCAAAAAAAAAAAAAAAAAAAAGCGAAAAATACTCCACCTGAGTCTGATGCTTGGCTGGGACTTAGAACTACTCTCCTATTTTCTACCGCACTGATTTCAGATAACAAATGAGGGGGCCATGTTGATATAGAAGTGCTAGGATTTGAATCAGATGATTTGGGCTCATATTCTAGCTCTATGACTCCCTTGCTGTGTAACCAGGGGCAAGTTACTTAACCTCTCTGTGCCCCAGTTTCCTCAAATTTAAATGAAGTTAATTATGGAGAGGTAATGAGACTTGAATGAGATGAAGCATGTATAGTGCTTGGAAGCGTAGCACAGAGAAAACATTTAATTAATGCTAACGGCAGATAATAAAGAAGAGGGATACTTAGCAAAGACGATACAGGTTGAATATTATCTGAAATGCTTGTGACCAGAAGTATTTTAGATTTTTTAAAATTTTGCATAAAGGAGATATCTTGGAGATGGGACTCAAGTCCAAACACGAAATTCATTTGTTTCATTTAAATCTTACACATATAGCTTAAAGTAAATTTTATACAATATTTTAAATAATTTTGTACATGAAACAAAGTTTTGACTGCCACCCATCACGTGAGGTCAGGTAAAGAATTTTCCACTTGTGGGCCGGGCGCGGTGGCTCACGCCTGTAATCCCAGCACTTTGGGAGGCCGAGGCAGGCGGATCATGAGGAGATCAGGAGATCGACACCATCCTGGCTAACACAGTGAAACCCCGTCTCTACTAAAAATACAAAAAAAATTAGCCGGGCATGGTGGCAGGTGCCTGTAGTCCCAGCTACTTGGTAGGCTGAGGTAGGAGAATGGCGTGAACCCGGGAGGCAGAGCTTGCAGTGAGCTGAGATTGTGCCATTGCACTCCACCTTAGGCGACAGAGCAGGACCCCGTCTCAAAAAAAAAAAAAGAATTTTCCACTTGTGGTGTCATGTTGGTACTCAAAAAGTTTCAGATTAGAAATGCCTAACCTGTATATTAATATGTGGCCATCAGTGATAACAGGGCCGGGTGTGGTGGCTCATCCCTGCAATCCCAACACTTTGGGAGGCCAAGGCGGGAGGATCACCTGAGGTCAAGAGTTCGGGACCAGCTTGGCCAAAATGTGAAACCCCGTCTCTACTAAAAATAGAAATGTTAGCTGAGCAGAGTGACACGCGCCTGTAGTCCCAGCTCCTCAGAGGCTGAGGTAGGAGAACTGCTTGAACTGAGGAGGCAGAGGTTGCAGTGAGCTGAGATCTTGCCACGGCACTCCAGGAGACAGAACAAGACCCTGTCTCCACAAAAGAAAAAGAGATAACAATTTGCAACTGAAAAGGGTAGTATAAACATTGGTGCAGAAAACTGATGAGAGAGCCCTTACATAGGGCCTTGGAAATCAAATAAATAAGTTAAATCTCAAAGAACTGAAAAGATGTGCAGATGTAATAAGGCAGGAGGTAATCTTTGGAAGATTAAGTGCATTGGAGGACTGTAGACAAGAAAATGTTCCAATTTTCACAGGTCATCAGATTTTGGTATCTCTCAGTTAAAAAATTAAAAAACTAAGAAATTCTTTTGTTCTCAATTTTTATGAAGATCCTGAGGCTGCATAAGACATATTTATCAATTTTCCCAAAAAGCAAGCTGGGAACGATGGCTTGTTAATGTATTTGTGAAGAGACAGAGTATCAGAACTCCAAGTGATCTTAGAGAGAAAAACATATCAAAACCAACAAGATGAAATCAGGAATAAATACACTGAAGTTAGAAAAAATGGTTACGGGAACAATAGGAACTGGGAACTTGGTTGAGAGCAGTTCATGGGAAAATATGTGGGGAGGCTCTATCTACTGCGCCTTCTGGTGGATCAATCATGTGATTAAGCCTGTGAGGGAAACCTAACAGTCTAGCTTTGTTAACAAAAGTGCAGTATATCAAGGGAAGTAACTAATTTCCTTCAGTCCTCTGCCCCGTCTGGGCATTTTCATACAGACTAGTCTACTCTAAACACACTGTTATATAGAGAACACAGATGTTTTCACAAAAGAGGTAACACAAAACCAGAGTTTTGAAAGAGTACGAAGAGACAGAGGGAACAGGACGTACAAAGGGGATGATGTACATTTGGGGAATTACAATGGCCCTATGTGGCATGAATCAAAGGAATGAATGGGGCACATGAACTGCACTGGATGGGAGTGGAGGAGAGTGTGACAGTATCGAAACCAGGAGTCTTCAAGATTTCTGATGCTATGTTTCCTAAAAGAATTTTGAAAAACCACCCTTTCACAAATTCTTAATATCTAAAATATCAAATAGCTTAAATTGTTAAAAAGGCTATAATTTCCAGCATATTTAAAATACTGACATTTAAAAATAAGCTGTCACATCACTCTTTAAATTGTTTTCAGTAGAATCTAAATTAATAGTAAGTTGATAACTACCTACATCATCTATTTAAAAATTACAAGAACTATAAATTCAAGTAGATGAAAAATAAATTTTCGTCAAAGGGCACTCCAAAATAGTGTAAAAAAGACAAGCCTGAGTGGGAGAAGATAAAGGACACACATAAATGAAAAACAAAAACAAAAACAAAACAAAAAAATACTCTAAATAAATAAGACAAACGATCCAATAGGAAAATGGGCAAAATATTTAAGTGGATATTGCATAAAGGAAATTCAAAAGGCCAATAAAAATGTGTAAACACACTATAGCTTGTTACTAATCAGAGAAATGCTTATTTAAATCTCAATGAGATACCATTACAAAGCCACCAGATTAACAAAAATTTGTAGGTCTGACAATATCAGGTGTTGGTGAGGATGTGGAGCCTCAACGGTTTGGCAGTATCAGGCAATGCTGAATATATACATATTCTCTGACCAGGCAGTTCCACAGTGAGTTTCACACGTACCCACATCCTTAGAAACAATTAAGACTCATATGCCAGGACAAGATCAATCAGCTTTGTACATAATTGCCCCAAACTGGAAATGGAGAATTGTGGAACAGTCATATAATATTATATAGCAGGCCGGGCACGGTGGCTCCACCCGTAATCCCAGCACTTTGGGAGGTCGAGGCGAGCGGATCACCTGAGGTCAGGAGTTCGAGACCAGCCTGACCAACATGGAGAAATCCTATCTCTACTAAAAATACAAAATTAGCTGGGCGTGGTGGCGCATGCCTGTAATCCCAGCTACTCCAGGGGAATCACTTAAACCTGGGAGGAGGAGGTTGCAGTGAGCCAAGATCGTGCCATTGCACTCCAGCCTGGGCAACAAGAGAGAAACTCCGTCTCAAAAAAAAAAAAAATTAAATAGCAATGAGAAAGCATTAGAGCTACGCAAAATGAATGAATCTCACAATGTAAAAGAAGATACTAAAGCATATATACTGTATGAACCAATTCATGTGAAGTTCAAAACCAGGCAAAACTATGTTCTTGAGAGATGCACATATAGATGCTAAAACTACTATAGGAAAAATAGGCAACCTAATAGTAATTATAAAAATGAGAACAGTGTTTATATTTGGGGGGGAAGTAGAGAATTTTGATACACAGGGGAGAGGAGGCTTCTGGTGGTGCACTGTTTTGACCTGAGTGTTAAACAGGTGTTTGCTTTAAACTGTTAAACCGTTCATGCATACTATATAAAATTTTCTTCATATGTATTATATTTCGCGAACACAAAAAATACTCCACATAAAAAAAGCTTTTCTCTAACGGGAAAATTTACATTGTTGCATTTTCTTGACTGATCTCGTATATTCTCCCATAAAATGTTATCCTAACAATATATTTTGTGTTAAAGTAACTTACTGAGCATCTTATGGTATTTAGATGATTTTTAACTTTTTGCAAAAAGTACTTAACGTGACGGTAACTTAATTTAGTCGCCTTTACTTCTGCTATCTCTCAGTCAAGAAGTCCTCATACCAGCCCTTGTGCCGGGGGCTGTAGTTAAAAATTAAATTAGCCTTCAAGCTTATCATGTGTCAGACAGACACTGCCCAAGACGCTTTACGTGCATTATCTCATTTAATCCCCAGGTAGGCGGTATGACCCCCATTTTAGAGGTGTAGAATCTTAAGTTAGGAGAAATTAATTCTGAAGGTTAAAGGTCGTGAATGGCAGGTCGTAGCCTCTAAATCAGAAAGTTAGGTGAGACTTTTTGGTCTCCCTCGCCCCCTCCGTTCCAGTTTCTCTGGCTTGTTTTCTAGGGAAAAAAAGCTAGTAAGGAAGCGGCAAATGCGTGACACACAGGCCCGCGTGAGTCCGAGTCGGGGGACTTGGTACGGGCTGCCGGTCACACCGCCCCAGAGAAAATTGGGCGCAATCTTCTTATCTTAAATAATGACCCTTTTTGCTTGTTAACCTCCAGTCTAAACGCCCATTCCATCCCGCACCAGTTTCCCCTTCTGTGAAGGCATGCATGGAGTATGTCGCTCTCTACTGACCTGAAGCTGCTCTCACTGCACCAGCAAAGGCAGAGGCAGCCATCTTCACCTTCGCCTACGGCGGCCGCTTTGGGTTTAAAAGCACAAGAGCAAAAGAGAATGAAGGGAAAACAAGGAGGCGGAGTCAAGGAAGAGGAAAAGAACAAAGGAGTTGTCCACTCAACCTTTATTCAATGTCATCTGCCGGGTTCCGCTCTTCGCCGCTGTAAAACGACTGCCTATAGAAGGTTCTACAAAATTTCTTATTTAAAAAAAATATTGGGGCTGGGCACGGTGGCTCACGCCTGTAATCCCAGCACTTTGGGAGGCCGCGGCGGGCGGATCACAAGGTCAGGAGTTCGAGACCAGCCTGGCCAACATGATGAAACCCAGTCTCTACTAAAAATACAAAAAGTAGCCGGGCGCGGTGGCAAGCGCCTGTAATCTCAGCTACTCGGGAGGCTGAGGCAGGAGAATCGCTCGAAACCGGAAGGCGGAGGTTGCAGTGAGCAGAGATCGTGCCACTGAACTCCAGTCTGGGCAAAAGAGCGAAACTCCGTCTCAAAAAAAAAAAAAAAATTCTTGCCGGCGCCATCACGCCTGTAATCCCAGAACTTTGAGCGGCCGAGGCGGGCAGATCACGAGGTCAGGAGATTGAGACCATCCTGGCTAACACGGTGAAACCCCGTCTCTACTAAGGGGTACAAAAAATTAGCCGGGCGTGCTGGCGCGCGCCTGTAGTCCCAGCTATTCGGGAGGCTGAGGCAGGAGAATCGCTTGAACCTGGGAGGCGGATGTTGCAGTGAGCCGAGATCCAGCCCACTGCACTGCAGCCTGGGGTACAGAGCAGATATAGGGTGTATTACCTTGGAATACTATTGTTGCCAACTTGATCTCCCACCTATGGTGGCCACTTTGAGTCCAAAAACAGGCACATACGCTAGACAAGTATATTGAAACATTCATAAAAGCTCTTTGAATTGGCAACAGGAGTCGTTGCACACTTTTTTTTTTGAGACTAGGTTTTGGTCTGTTGCGAAGGCTTGAGTGCAGTGGTGCGATCACAGCTCACTGCAGCCTCGACCTCCTAGGCTCAAGCAATCCTCCCACCTAAGCCTCCTGAGTAGCTGAGACTACAGGCACACACCTGGCTAATTTTTAAATTTTTTGTAGAGACCTAGGTCTCACTATGTTGCCCAGGGTGGTCTCAATTGTTTGGTATGGAATCAAACAGGTATCCCACATTGGCCTCCCAAAGTGCTGGGATTACAGGTGTGAGCCACTGAGCCTGGCCTCACTGCACATTTTTGAACAAGTGAGTGACTTGATTTAAATTTTGTTTTTTAGAGACAGGGTCTGAGTGCAGTGGTGCAATCACTGCAGCCTGGAATTCCTGGGCTCAAGGGATCCTCCCGCCACAGCCTTCCAAGTAGCTGGCACCACAGGCATGCATAATTATCCCCTGCTAATTTAAAAAAAATTGTTTATAGAGATGAGGTCTCAGTTTTTGTTTTTTTTTTTTGGAGACAGAGTCTTGCTCTGTCGCCCAGGCTGGAGTGCAGTGGCACCATCTCGGCTCACTGCAAGCTCTGCCTCCCGGGTTCACACCATTCTCCTGCCTCAGCCTCCCGAGTAGCTGGGACTACAGGCGGCCGCCACCACGCCCGGCTAATTTTTTGTATTATTATTATTTTTTTTTTAGTAGAGACGGGGTTTCACCGTGTTAGCCAGGATGGTCTCCATCTTCCTACCTCGTGATCTGCCCGCCTCGGCCTCCCAAAATGCTGGGAGAGGTCTTGCTCTTTTGCTCAGGCAGGTCTCAAACTCCTGGGCTCAAGTGATCCTCCCACCTCAGTCTGCCAAAATGCCGGGATGTGAGCCACCATACCCAGCCCCTGATAACTTTTTTTTTTTTTTTTTTTTTTTGAGACGGACTTTCGCTCTGTCCACCAGGCTGGAGTGCAGTGGTGTGATCTTGGCTCACTGCAGCCTCTGCCTCCCGGGTTCAAGCGATTCTCCTTCTTCAGCTTCCCAAGCAGCTGGGATTACAGGCGCGCACCACCAAGCCCAGCTAATTTTTGTATTTTTAGTAGAGACGGGGTTTCACCATGTTGGCCAGGCTGGTCTCGAATTCCTGACCTCAGGTGATCCACCCACGTCGGCCTCCCAAAGTGCTGGGATGACAGGTGTGAGCCACAGCGCCTGGCCTGCCTGATAACATTTTAAAGCAAAAATATTGACAACTTCCGCCGGGCGCGGTGGCTCACGCTTGTAATCCCAGCACTTTGGGAGGCCGAGGCGGGCGGATCACGAGGTCAGGAGATCGAGACCACGGTGAGACCCCGTCTCTACTAAAAATACAAAAAATTAGCCGGGCGTGGTGGCGGGCGCCTGTAGTCCCAGCTACTCGGAGAGGCTGAGGCAGGAGAATGGCGTGAACCCGGGAGGCGGAGCTTGCAGTGAGCCGAGATCGCGCCACTGCACTCCAGCCTGGGTGACAAAGCGAGACTCTGTCTCAAAAAAAAAAAAATATTGACAACTTCCATGTGGAAAGTGAGGACTCTCCACATAGGTTATGAGGGGTTGGGAGGCTAATTTTGAGGTTTGAGATCTTGAAGCTAGAGAGGTTGCTAATGATGTTCAGGCGCAAGTTGTGGCTGTGACGTACATGACTGAAGCAGAATGAAAACATTCACTGGCACTGAGAAATTCAAAGCCAAGGGTGTTAGAAAAGTCATCACACTGGCACCACATGACTGAAGCAGGATGAAAGCGTTCACTGGCATTGAGAAGTTCAAAGCCAAGGGTGTTAGAAAAGTCATCACACTGGCACCACTGTGCATGACAGCAGTGGGCATGGAGGCAGCAATTCAATTGCTAAAATTACTAAAGAAAACGGGAGACTGCTCTGGAAGCTAAGTGAAAGAGATACGAAACATATGTAATTACTGTAGTCTCCTAAAAACCATAGAACATAGAACATATACAAACATAACCATTGATTTCAGGTAATTTTCAAGTCCATCTCTCCATGCTCCAAGTCATAGCGCAGTCTACCTCTAGAGAGAATACATATTGTAATAAATTACCCAGTTAAGACTTGGAATACTTTGCAAACTCAATAGAAGATAGAAAAGTTAGTTTCCACGATATTGCACTAAGATGCTAATAGTATTAATACTAACATATTAATTCTGGAGTATACATGGAGTATTAATACCATGCTTAATATTTAACGTTTTATTTTGATTACAGAATCAATGGAATACTTTTTTTGTTTTTTGAGACAGAGTTTCGCTCTTGTTGCCCAGGCTGGAGTGCAATGCCGTGATCTCGGCTCACTGCAACCTCCGCCTCCCGGGCTCAAGCAATTCTCCTGCCTCAGCCTCCCGAGTAGCTGGGATTACAGGTGCCTGCCCCCATGCCTGGCTAATTTTTTGTATTTTTAGTAAAGACGGGGTTTCACTATTTTGGCCAGGCTGGTCTCGAATTCCTGACCTCAGGCGATCCACCCGCCTCGGCCTCCCAAAGTGCTGGGATTACAGGCGTGAGCCATCGCTCCTGGCCCTACTTTTCTTTTTAAATTTTTTTTGTTTTGTTTTTCTATATAGAGACGAGGTCTCACTGTGTTGCTCAGCCTGGTATCGAACCTCTGGGCTCAAGCGATCCTCCAGCTTCGGCCTCCCGAAGTGCTGGGATTACAGGCGTGAGCCACCGCGCCCGGCCCAGTGGAATACTTTCAACGGTGCTTCTGCACTGACTTCCCATCTTCCAACCCATCCACAAACTGCAGCCAAAATGATGTTACTACAGTAACAACTTGGAGAAAGCAGTGTGGTTTAATCTGGAAGGAGCAGAAGCTGTGGAGTCCGAAGGACCCGTGTTCCTATCCTTGTTGTGCCACTTGACACGTTCCGCACAAGGGTCCCCACAGTGTTAGTTCACCGTCTCCAGCAATCAGGATGACTCCCTGAAAGGCTGTCAAACGAAACAAACGCGCAAACTGAGACAATTCCATTGTTTACGTAACTTTCGCCAAACAGGCTCCTTCCTACGAAATATCCAGCTCATAGAGCAGGCTGAGATGCTTTGTTGCTTTAATTCTCTTAAGAGTCACAGCTGTCCATTTTCCACGTGCAGCTGAAGAATGGATTTCAGAACGCTCTCCCTCCGGCCCTGTTCACCTAGTAACCCCAGCTTGGGGATAAGGACCCGCAGCCCGGGCGCGACCCGGAAAGGGAATCCGCCCTTTTCGCCTCCTTCGCACCAATCGCCTGGAGTTGGCGTTTCCGCAGCCGGGACACAGCCCACCCTCTAAGAGCCGCGGAGTCAGGGACCGTAGAAGGGGCCGCGCGTGCGCAGTGGCGTCGGCTGTGCTTCCGGTGCGCCGGGCGCGGACGCGGGCACGCATACACGCAAGCACGCCTCCACTTAACTGGCGCCGCCGCGGCAGCTCGAGTCCACCAGCAGCGCCGTCCGCTTGACCGAGATGCTGCGGGCCTGTCAGTTATCGGGTGTGACCGCCGCCGCCCAGGTGAGCACTGGGGCTCCCGAGGGCGCGTGAGGAGGCTGACCTAGGACCGTCAGCGAAAAACGGGGGAGCCTTGGTCGCTGCCTAGCCTCCAGGACAAACGCGAGTCTCAGGGCCACCCTCGTCGGGAGAGGCCCGGGCTGGCAGTGAGGCAGCCACCAGGGAGTTCGCCGGACTGGGATGATATGAGGTTATTGCAGCAGCGGGGTGGGGTGTGGGAGAGTAGCGGGAGGCGCGGCTTCGCGGGGATGTAGTCCAATCAGCGCCGCGCTGCCCTCGTCCGGGACCAATCCTGGCTGCTGGCGTCTGGGTCGCCGGTTGGGCGCGCGATAGGTTTTCATTGCTGAAGGTCGACGGGGGAGAACTACAGTTCCCGGCAGGACGAGCGGAGCCGCGGCTTGTTGCATCCTTAATAAGGAGGTGCCTGGACTTCTAGCGAGAGTACACATTTTAGGGGTCAAGGTTGTAGTTATCTGGGAGGGAATGCCTTTCTTTTCGCAGCTGAAAACACTTCTGAACTATTCTTAATCCAAACAAAAGCGAAAGATTTTCATTTGTGGAGCTGAAACTCCTGGTCTTCAAGGGAAGACAGGAGTCATGACCTTGTGGCTCATTTCTGAGATTAGCACAGGGATGTGTGTCTCCAGGCGCTGGCACTACTTTGACATTCAAAGAGCCTAAATACCCAGTTACTTTTAGTTTTGCGTAATTGCCAAAGTTACTTTCTAAAATTGAAAATTAAAAAGCCTGTTTCCACTGCTCATGATTTTCAGAAAGTTGATATTTGGCAAAATGTAGATAGCAAAACAAGTACTGTGACTCAAGCGGTAATTGAGCAGAATCCCTAGGAATAGTGAGTTAGAGACCATAAAAAGTCAAGCTTTGTTTTTTCAAGTTCGCTTCTCTTCATATTTGCTGCTAGGTAACAGAAGCAGCCCCTTCCATAGGAAATGGAACGAATCTGTGTTAGTTTTCTATTGCTGCGTAACAAATAACACAAATTTAGCAGCTTAAAACAACACCCATGAATGACCTTACGGGTTCTGTAG
The DNA here is from genome assembly GCF_009828535.3 of Hylobates moloch. Classification (NCBI taxonomy): domain Eukaryota; kingdom Metazoa; phylum Chordata; class Mammalia; order Primates; family Hylobatidae; genus Hylobates; species Hylobates moloch. The sequence goes on along the minus strand of NW_026652290.1, from coordinate 28,595,694 downwards.
GATAGAAGTCTGGGCACGGATGATCTGTGTTCTCCACTCCAGGTCACACAAGGCTGCAAAGTATTAGCCATGCTGTGGTTCTCATTTGGAGATCAGGGTCCTCTTCCAGGCTCATGCAGTTTGTTGGCAGAATTCAGTCCCTTGCAGTTACAGGACTGAAGTCCTTCTTTTCTTGCTGCCTCTTGCCAGCCACTGCTCCCAGCTTCTACAGCCTGCCTACAGTTCCTTGCCTCAAGGCCTCCAGAGGCCATTCATAACATGGATGTTTGCTTTCGTGCAGGCTACCAGGACTTGTCTCTCTGACTTCCAAATTTCTTTTACTTTGGTCTTTCCGCTCTAGACCCAGATTTAAAAGGCTTATGTGATTAGACCAGGCCCACCTGGATGACCTCCTTTTCAGTTAATTCAGAGTCAACTTTTTGGGATCCCATTTGGGAAATAAGAAAACTAATTAAAACTTGGTAATAAAAAAGAACCCTTTTATAGCTCTGAATCAGGATGTCTAAGCTTCTTGAAATTGCTATCTTGTAAAATTCTTTGGTTTATTCTCACCATCTCCTCAATCATTCTGTAGCATTTGACATTGCTGCTTTATGAGGCTCTTTGCAATTTTGGCTTCTATCAAGTAATATATTGGGTCCCATCTCTCTTGTTTACTGAGTCTGCTTCTTCTTTGTACCTCGAAATATACACCTTCTCATCTCTTCCTGTCTCTTTATAGACTCTCTAATTTGAGATTACATCAACTCTCAGAACTTTAATCCCCAAGCAGGTGACTCTTTAGCCTCGTCGTATTTGATTGTGTCAACTTATCCAGAATATCTCACTTGTCAAGATCCTTTCCACTTTATTAAACCCCATTTTCTTTCTTTTCTTTTTTTGGATACGGAGTCTCACTTTGTCACCCAGGCTGGAGTGCAGTGGCACAATCATGGCTCACTGCAGCCTTGACCTCCTGAGCACAAGCAATCCTCTTAGCTCAGCCTCCTGAGTAGCTGGGACCACAGGCATGTGCCATCATCCCTGGCTAATTTTTAAAAAAATTTTTGTAGCCAGGGATGATGCAGTTGCAGTCCTCTGTGTTGCCCAGGCTGGTCTCGAACTCCTGGGCTCAAATGGTCCTCCCACTTCTGCCTCCCAAAATGCTGGGCGTATAGGCGTGAGCCACTGTGCCCAGCCAACCCCATCTTCTTAAATTTCTTATTGCTTTTACTGTTCCCTCCTAGAATCCATTCTTTACTCTAGGAGGGAATAGTAAAAGCAGTAAGACATTTAGTAAAAGGCTTTTTAAAAGGCAAACATGAGGTCATGCTCTTTAGAGACATCCTATCACATTCAGAATAAAATCTAAACTGCTTACCATGGGCTCTTGATCTGACTCTTCTCGTATTTCATTTTTCTACTGCCTCAGATTCTCCTGGTAATCTCCAGCATGTGCCTCACTGCCTTTGCATCAGGTGTTTCTTTTGCCCTGAACTCTTCTCACACGTTTGCTTGGCTTATTCCCTTCAGTTATTTTCTCAAATGTCACCTTCCCTTCAGAGAGGGCATCCTGATCCAAAATAGAATTCTGACTACTCTTGCCTTCCTTGTGTCACTATATCTTTACCCCATCCTACTTTGTTATACTTTGTAGCTCCTAGCACTACCTGATGTTATAATGTGTATTTATTACACAGTTTCCACCTTTAAAAAGTAAGCTCCACAATGGAACTGTGTCCATATTTACTGCTGTATTTCCGGTATTGACAATAGTCCCTGGCTCTGAGTAGATGCTCAGTGAATGTTTATGACATATATAAATGAAAGAATGAATGTGTTCATGAATTTTTTTTTACTTTTAAAAAATTTTTTAGAGACAGGCTCTCGTTATGTTTCCCAGGCTGGTCTTCAGCTTCTGGGCTCAAGTGATATGCCCACCTCAGCCTCCCAAAGTGGAGTTTTTCTTAATCTCTGTAAGTGGATGTGACCCCCCCCCCCTTTAAACATCCCATAGATTTTCAAACCTCTGGTTATATATTCAGGTTCTCCAGAGAAACAGAAACAATAAGGGTGTGTGTGTGTGTGTGTGTGTGTGTGTGTGTGTGTGTGTGTGTGTGTAGATAGGGTCTCATTCTGTTGCCCAGGCCGGAGTACAGCACTGTGATATCATAACTCATTGCAGTGTCAGTCTCCTGGGCTTAAGCGATCCTCCCACCTCACCTCCTGAGTAGCTGGGACTACAGGCTCATGCCACCATGCCTAGCCAATATTTTGGACTTTTAATAGAGATGGGATCTCGCAATGTTGTTCCAGCTCATCTTGAATTTCTGAGCTCAAGCAATCTCCCTACCTTCTCCTCCCCAAAGTGCTGGGATTACAGGCATGAGCCATAGTGCCCAGCCTAGGAAGATTATTTATTTATTAATTTTTTTTGAGATGGAGTCTTGCTCTGTCGCCCAGGCTGGAGTGCAGTGGCGCGATTTCAGCACACTGCAAGGTCCGCCTCCCGGGTTCACGCCATTCTCCTGCCTCAGCCTCCCAAGTAGCTGGGACTACAGGCGCCTGCCACCACGCCTGTCTAATTTTTTTTTTTTTTCTGTATTTTTAGTTGAAACGGGGTTTCACGGTGTTAGGCAGTATAGTCTCGATCTCCTGACCTTGTGATCCGCCCACCTTGGCCTCCCAAAGTGCTGGGATTACAGGTGTGAGCCACCGCGCCTGGCCGGAAGATTTATTATAAGGACTCTACTCACACAGTTATGGAGGCTGGCAAGTCCAGAATCTGCTGTGTGGTTTGGCAGACTGGAGACCTAGGAGAGCCAATATTGCAGTCCACTGGCCAGCAACCTGGAAACCCAGGAGAGTGGATGGTGCAGTTTCAGTCTGGAGGCAGTCTGCTAGAGAATTGCCTCTTGCTTTTTGTTGTTTTTGAGCCCTCAACTGATTGAAGGAAGCTTACCCATGTTATAGGGCAGTGTTTTTTTTGTTTGTTTGTTTGTTTGTTTTTTTTTTTTTGAGACAGGGTCTTGCTCTGTCACCCAGGCTGGAGTGCATTGGTGCAGTCTCAGCTCACTGCAACCTTCATCCACCAGGCTCAAGCCATCCTCCCACCTCAGCCTCCTGAGTAGCTAGGACTGCAGGCATGCACCACCACACCAAGCTAATTTTTGTATTTTTTTTTTTCTGTAGAGACAGGGTTTCGCTATATTACCCAGGCTGGTCTCAAACTCCTGGGCTCAAGCAATCCACCTGCCTTTGCCTCCCAAAGTGCTGGGATTACAGGAGTGAGCCACCATGCCTGGCCACTAGTTCACCAATTAAAATGTTACTCATCCAAAAACACAATCCAAGTTGACACATAAAATGAACCATCACAGGTAGTATCTACCTTATTCTTTGCCCAGGCTGGAATGCAGTGGTGCGATCTCGGCTCACTGCAACCTCTGCCTCCTGGGTTCTAGCAATTCTCCTGCCTCAGTCTCTCGAGTAACTGGGACTGCAGGCGCGTGCCACCATGCCTGGCTAATATTTTGTATTTTTAGTAGAGACAGGGTTTCACCATATTAGCCGGGATGGTCTCGATCTCCTGACGTCGTGATCTGCCCGCCTTGGGCTCCCAAAGTGCTGGGATTACTGGCTTAAGCCACTGCACCCGGCACAGTATCTGCCTTATTCTTTTTTTTTTTTTTTTTAATTAATTTTTTTTTTGCACACAAAACAATAAACATTTTCTAAAAATACATACAAACAAAAAGATGCATATCAAACATATTAGGAAGGTTGCACATGGGAAGACGGGGAATAGAAATGGGGGGTGGGAATTAAAATAAATGAGAGAGGGACTTTGTATGGATCAATGATAATAACTCAATCCTCTATTTGACAAAAAAGAAGGAGCAGGAAGAGGAAGAAAAAGAAAGTGGGATAAAGGATCAGAAAGGGAGGAAAATAGAAAAAATTAGAGTATGGCTCCAGGGTAGACCTGTTTTATTGTTGCTGGGTTGGTTGGTTGGTCTGTTGTATTTTTCATATGTTTCGCCATGTTGGCCAGGCTGGTCTCGAACTCCTAGCCTCAAGTGATCAACCCGCCTCAGCCTCCCAGAGTGCTGGGACTACAGGCGTGAGCCACCACGTCCAGCCCCCACATTGCGTCTGGCCTGCGTAGTAGACCACCCAGACGGGGCAGCCAGGCAGAGGCGCTCCCCACATCCCAGACGGGACGGCCGGGCAGAGGCGCTCCTCACTTCCCAGACGGGGCGGCTGGGCAGAGACGCTCCTCACTTCCCAGACGGGGCGGCGGCCGGGCAGAGGCGCTCCTCACTTCTTCCCAGACGGGCGGCCAGGCAGAGGCGCTCCTCACATCCCAGACAATGGGTGGCCCGGCAGAGGCGCTCCTCACTTCTTCCCAGACAGGGTGGCCGGGCAGAGGCGCTCCTCACTTCTTCCCAGACGGGGCGGCCAGGCAGAGGCGCTCCTCACTTCCCAGACGGGGCGGCCAGGCAGAGGCGCTCCTCACATCCCAGACGATGGGTGGCCGGGCAGAGGCGCTCCTCACATCCCAGACGATGGGCAGCCAGGCAGAGGCGCTCCTCATTTCCCAGACGAGGCGGCCGGGCAGAGGCGCTCCTCACATCCCAGATGATGGGCGGCCGGGCAGAGGGGCTCCTCACTTCCCAGACGATGGGTGGCCGGGCAGAGGCGCTCCTCACTTCCCAGACAGGGCGGCCGGTCAGAGACGCTCCTCACTTCTTCCCAGACGGAGTGGCCGGGCAGAGGTGCTCCTCACTTCCCAGACGGTGCCTTATTCTTTTTTGGGCTTATCATCCTTGCATTCCTTAGATGTGGGTATTCAGTAAATGTGCTTTAGAATTCTGCTCCCTCTGTTTTTGTTTTCTTTTTTTATTCCTCAGACTAACACCATCTTTCTTCTCTTAGTCTCAATACTGCATCACTAGGCCCAGCCTTTTTTGAAGTGGTCATTGAGTTTGGAGGACATGGGCTTTCTGCCTAGCCTAGCCTTTTCTCAAACTACAAACCTGGAAGTGGTCATTTACATATGGAGTAGTCTTTCCTGCTTATAACTTGAAAGAAGAAGAAGAAACATTATTCTTGAGGATCAACGGCACTAGCTTACTTAAGACCAAGTTTGATAACCCAGCTAGTTTAGGATTGAACTTGTGTGTGGACATGAGCGATCATCTTCTAGAATTCCTTCTTTCTGTTAGGATTATGAAACATGATGTTACTCAGTGATAGAGATAGGCAGCCAACCACAGGTGCTAGAAAGTAGTTTAGCAGATCATGCGGCCAGGTGTTTGCTTCTACCCATGCTAGAATCCTCTTCATTATTCCTTTTTTCATATCTGTAGACCAGTAGCCTTCAAACCATTTTGAAATACATCTTACGCCGTAACTTACTACACCCAAGTGATAACATATAAAATATATTCACATATATGCAGGGAAAACTAAAGTGTCAAGTTCCTGCCTTTGTCATACTGATAAGTATCTGCCATTTCTATAACTAAAGAGCACGTGTTCTCCTAGAATACAATATGTTTATACTGAAATGTAATGCTGCTTCAATGTAAAATTGTAATGTAAAATGTAAAATTTCAATGTAAAAACTTACTGGATTTTTTTATGGGATGTACTTTTTAACCTTAATGCATGATTCGTATAAACTATTTTAAATTAACAGTAGAAAAAGTTAATTTGTTGTATATCAATCTATATTTCAAATGTAGAACTGCCCATTAACTTATGAGTGCCTTTTCCGTTTGTGTGGGAGGAGTCCTTATGACAAGATCCACAAAAACGTTATCAGTTGACAGCAACCAGCAGTCTGTGGAGGAAACCTGGAACCTCTAGTTAGAGTTCACATGAGGCAGCTCATACTACAGGCTCCATGTCCAGGTTGTCATGCTAGATTGTGGTTTCTTTATGTCTTCACTTTAGTTTGGTAGAGCTAAGGAACAGATGGTCTTTGTAACAACATTAATCATGGGGTGGAACACTTGAGGTCAGGAGTTCAAGACCAGCCTGGCCAATATGGTGAAACCCCTTCTCTACTAAAAATACAAAAATTAGCCTGGTGTGGTGGCGGGTGCCTGTAATCCCAGCTGCTCGGGAGGCTGAGGCAGGAGAATCTCTTAAACCCAGGAGGTGGAGGTTGCAGTGAGCTGAGATCATACCATTGCACTCCAGCCTGGGTGTCACAGCGAGATTCCATCTCAAAAAAAAAAAAAAAAAAAATTACATGGGAATTGTATGTTTCCTCTTTTTTTTAATATCACGTTTCTGCGGGTTAGAAGCAGCAAGGCTAGCCTTATAACATATGTCTAGACAGATTGCTTTGAAACAGTGTTGTCCTTTCTATGTCATAGGTCTTTATTAATAAAAAGGAATTCCAGGACAAAAAAGTAGCCAATATTTTGTGCGTTAATGTAGGATATTTAGTTTATGTTAACAGTTTAGTACTTAAGAGAGCTCTGGAGACAGACCTTATGTTTGGCAATGGTTTCTTAGCTATAATACCAAAAGCACAAGCAACAAAAGAAACTAAAGATAAATTGGACTTCATTAAAATTTTAAATTTTTGTGCATCAAAGGGATACTTGAGAGTGAAAAGGATGAAAGTATTCTAATGGATAATAGGTATTTTGGATACTAGACCCTCATCGTATCTGATGAGGTGTTTCTTTTTAGTTAAGGAACTCCTGCAACTCAGTAACAAAAAAGACTACCCAAATAAAAAATAGGCAAAGGGCCCAGGCTCTGTGGCTCATGCCTGTCATCCCAGCACTTTGGGAGGCTGAGGCAGGCAGAACGCTTGAGCACAGGAGTTCAAGACTAGCCTGGACAACATGGTGAAACTCTGTCTCTACAAAAAATACAAACATTAGCTGGGTGTGGTGACATGCACCTGTAGTCTTAGCTACTCGGGAGGCTGAGAGGTGGGAGGATTGCTTGAGCCTGTGAGGTCGAGGCTGCAGTGAACCATGATGGTGCCACAGCACTCCAGTCTGGGTGACAGAGTGAGACGCTGTCTCCAAATATATACATATATGCATTTGTGTGTGTGTGTGCGTGCGTGCGTGTGTGTGTATGCATGCGCAAAGGACTTGAATAGACTTTCATCCAAAGCAGATATACAGATGGCCAAGAAGCACATGGAAAGATGCTCAACATCCTTTGACACTAGGGAAATGCAAATTAAAACCGTGAGATACTCAGTTCACAACCACTAAGATGGTTGTAGTAAAAATGGAAAATAACAAATTAGCCGGGCATGGTGGTACACACCTGTAATCCCAGCTATTTGGGAGGCTGAGGCAGGAGAATCACTTGAACCCGGGAGGCAAAGGTTGCAGGGAGCCAAGATTGCGCCATTGCACTCCAGTCTGGGCGACAAGAGCAAAACTCCATCTCAAAACAAAAATGGAAAGTAACAAATGTTGGTGAGGGTATAGAGAAATTGGAACCCTCCTACATTGCTAGTGGGAATGTAAAATGGTACAGCTGCTATGAAAAAATAGTTTAGTGGTGTCTCAGTAACTTTTTTTTTTTTTTTGGAGACAGAGTTTCACTCCTGTTGCCCAGGGTGGAGTGCAGTGGCGCAATCTCGGCTCACCGCAACCTCTACCTCCTGGGTTCAAGGGATTCTCCTGCTTCAGCCTCCCAAGTAGCTGGGATTACAGGCATGCGCCACCACGCCCAGCTAATTTTGTATTTTTACTAGAGACTGGGCTTCTCCATGTTGGTCAGGCTGGTCTTGAATTCCCAACCTCAGGTGATCTGCCTGCCTCGGCCTCCCAAAGTGCTGGGATTATAGGCATGAGCGACTGAGCCTGGCTGTGTCTCAGTAATTTAAACATAGAATTACCATATGACCCTGAAGTTCCCTGCCAAAAGAATAAAAAACAGGTGTTCAAACAAAAACTTTTAGATGAATATTCATAGCAACATTATTCACAATTCACAGCCAAAAGGTGAGGCAACCCAAATGTCCATTAACTGATGACTGGTTAAACAAAATATGGTATATTTATGTGATAAAATATTAGATTCAGCCATAAAAGGGAATGAAGTACAAGCTACATATGTGATACATGTTACAATGTGGATGAATTGTGAAAACATTATACCAAGTGAAAGAAGCTGGACGAAAAGATGTACATTGTATGATTCCATTTATACAAAATATCTCAAATAGGCAGATTCATAGAAACAGAAAGTACATGGTGGTTGCCAGGGGCCAGAGAGAGAGGAAAATGGGGGATGACTGCTTAATGGATATAGGATTTCCTTTTGGGGTAATGAAAATGTTCTAAGATTAGATAGTGGTGATGGTTGTTGTACAACATTGTGGATGTACTAAATACCGTGGAATTGTACATTTTAAAATGGTTAGAATGGTGAATTTTATGTTAAGGGAATTTTGTCACATAGAGGAAAAAAAAAATACCTGCCACCAGGTATTTGCAGATGGCCTGAAGTATAGAGGCAGAGCTAGATACACACATACACACCCTAAACTTGAAGAGGCTTCCATTGACCCAAGATAGGAAAATTTGAGCAAAAAGACAGTAATTGCAAATGGTTGAAATCCATCAAAAGTGTTTAAATCTATGAATTTAAAAGTTCTTATGACTTACAGCTGCATAACAGGCCACCTTGAGCTTGGGGTAAAATAACAGTATTTATTGCCCTACTCAGTTCTGGAAAATTTTTGCTCAGAGACCCTCATGAAGTTGCAGTCAGATAGTTACTAGGTCTACAGTCATCCCCAAGTCTTCTTTACTGTCATGTGTGGCAGTAAATACTGGCTGCAGCTGACACCTCAGCAGGGACTGTTGGCTGGATCACCCATCTGTGGCATCTTTAAGTGTCTGGACTTCCATACACTTTGGTGGCTGGGTTCCAAGGGCAAGTGTGACAAGAGGCAGAGCCAGGTGGAAGCTGTATCCTTTTTATGTCTTAGTCTCAGGAGTTACAGAGCATCACTTTCACTGCCTTCTATTAGTGCATTAGTAACAAAGGCCTGCCCTTGTTTAAGGGAAGTGTACATAAAACTTGTTATTGTTGGGAGAGGGGCACGTTTCTGGAACAGCATGTGGTATAGGAAGTATTGCAGTCAGTTTTGGATATTATCCTCAGCCTTCTGGACACAACTGACATCCCTCCCACATGCAAATACACTCACAACCTTCTCCAAGACCCTCCAGAGTCTAATGCCATCAAAACATCAGCATTAGGAACAAGATCTTGTCATCTAAATCAGATCCTACTATGGATAAGACATCTTGAATGTGGTCCCTAGGGTATAGCTTCCTAAACACTTTTCTTGGTGATCTAAAGCCCTGTAAACTAAAGAGACAAATTATCTGCTCGCCATACATTCAGCATATGGTGGTATGACAGGCACAGAATAACCACTCTAGACACTCCTATTCAAAAAGGCAGAAACTAAGAGGCACACAGCAGTCACCATTCCATAACAAGTGTAAAATTCAGCTGGCCCTATGTTTCTAATTCTGTAATGAGAGCTTAGTCCTACTGCTTGGGAATGATTCTCCTCAGCTCTTGGTTCTACCCTTTGGGCTCCTGGTTTTACACTTGAATTATTCTTCCGTTTCCAGAATATGTTGCCTGTTGCAGCTAAATTGTTTCACAGCCTACTTCCTGTCTGTAGAAGTTTAAGAGTCCAGAAGCTTCTTTTCATTTTGTCCTCTTTTTCACTTTAAGCCAGCATGTTTTTTATTGACAATTCTCAACAAGTTTGTGGGTTTCCTGTGACTCTTAATGGGATTTTCTTCATTAGATGCATGATACTCACACATCTTATCAAGATAAGCCCTTCTCCATTTTGGGCTTCCTGTGAGGCTGCTGTAGGTAACACCTTTAACGTTCTGAGTAACCTTATTGTTTTAATAGAATTTGGGAAACACATCCTTATGATTCTTAGAGGGCCTTTTCCTCAAGGTAAAAAAAAGACTCTGAGGGGCACCTCCTTAGATCTTTTTGAGATCTCAAAGTATCTTTTGGTCACACACTAGATTTGTTCTTCGGCTTGAAGCCCTTCTCTATTTGAGAATCTATTTGAAAACAATAAGCAGTTTTATTTTTGAACCTACCAAATCCTGACTCTTATATTTCCTTTAAATTTTGCTTGAAAGCGAAACAGATTTTTGTTTTGTTTTTTAATGCTCATCTCTGTCATTATACTCAGCTAAAAGAAACCAGTTAGCACTTGTGATGAACACTATACTTGGAACTCTTTTTTTTTTTTTTTAAAGACAGAGTCTGGCTCTGTCACCCAGGCTGGTGCGATCTCGGCTTACTGCAAGCTCTGCCTCCCGGGTTCACGCCATCCTCCTGCCTCAGCCTCCCGAGTAGCTGGGACTAGAAGCGCACACCGCCACGCCTGGCTAATTTTCTGTATTTTTAGTAGAGACGGGGTTTCCCCATGTTCACCAGGATGGTCTCAATATCATGACCTTGTGATCCGCCCGCCTTGGCCTCCCAAAGTGCTGGGATTACAGGTGTAAGCCACTGCGCCTGGCCTACTTGGAACTCTTTAGCCAAGTACATCAGTTCATTACATGTAGCTATAGCTATGCTTAATTTTCTATTTTCCATGTCTGTCATTACAGATGACAGTTTTGATAAACTTCTGTCACTACGTAACAAGAATATCTTTTCCTCCAGGTTCCAAAAACTTTTTTTTCCTCGCTTTTCTTTAAGCCCTCACCAACAGGCTCTGTGAAGGCCATTAGGCTTCTGCTAACAGTCTCTTCAAGGTTCTTCCAGCTTCTGCCGCCCCCAACACCAGTCCCAAAGTCATGACCTCGTGTTTGTTTTGTTGCAGTAGCACCCCTCTTCGAGGTATAAACATATGTTTGGTTATCTGTAGCTGTGTAACAGACCACCCTAAACTTAGTGGTATTAAATAGCAGTGTAATTATAATTATTATATTAACAGTAATAAACATGTGTTAATATATAAATTATGTAAATAAAAATTACTCAGTGCTTTGAGAGGCCAAGGTAGGAGGATTGCTTGAGGCCAGGAGTTCAAAACCAGCTTGGGTAACATAGCAGACCTGGCTCTATAAAAAACAAGAACAAAAATATTAGCTGGGTATGGTGGGCATGTGCCTGTAGTCCCAGCTACTCAGGGGCCTGAGGCTGGAGGATCACTTGAGCCGAGGAGTTAGAGGTTACAGTGAGCTATGATCATACCACTGCATTCCACAACCTTGGCAACAGAGCAAGACTCAGTCTCTTAAAAAAAATTATTTATGTGCTTGAAACACTCTATTTCTGTATTTTCACCCCTCAGATTGTCAATGATTAAAAAAAATGATAAATACAGTGTGTTGGAGAAAATGTGGGAAAACATACTTTCATATTACTAGAGGGCAGTTTGGCTAATTTGGCAGTATTAATCAACATGGCAAATTTTACTTTTAAGAATAAACCCAAAATTGTGTATACAGTGTTACTCAGGTAGCATTATTTATTTTAACAAAAATTTAGAAAAAACCTCAGTGTCCCTCAATAGGGGCTGGTTAACAATTAAATATTAAGTAACAATGGAATACCAAATCATGAAATCCCTTGGGAAGCTTTTCACGTACTGATATACAGTGATTTAAAATATATATCCTTGAACTTTAATAGAGAACTGCATGTATATTATGGTATCATTTATGTAAAGGTGGGGAAAGTCAGGAAAATATGCACATTTGAATAAATATACATAAAATGTCTCTGGATAAATAAGACACTGACAGTGTCAGTTGCCTATGGCAAGCATGGGGTGGCTGGGGAAAGAAGTATGAGGGAGATTTTACTCTATGCATATTTAAACTTTTAAAATTATTATTTAAAACCTCAGATTTTAAATTTATTTAGTATTAGGAAGTTTTAACTTATAGTCAAAATACATTCTGTCAAAGGGAAGATGGAGAATCAAGATAAAAGAAAATAGAAGGTAGATAAAGAAACATTTAAAAATACTGATGCTGGGCGTGGTTGTTGATGCCTGTAATTCCAACACTTTGGGAGGCCGTGGCAGGAGAATAGGTTGAGACCAGGAGTTGGAGACCAGCCTGGTCAACATAGCAAGACCCGGTCCACCTCCCAGGCTCAAGTGATTCTCATGCCTCAGCCTCCCAAGTAGCTGGGACTATAGGTGCATACCACCAAACCCGGCTAATTTTTGTATTTGTAGTAGAGATGGAGTTTTGCTGTGTTGCCAAGGCTGGTTTTGACGTCCTGGGTTCAAGCAATCCCCCCCGCACCGCCCACCCTCGCCAGCCTCCCAAAGTGCTGGGATTACAGGCATGAGCCACCATGTCAATAATTGAAATACTTTTTAATACCAGTTGTATCTGCTTTACATATTTTAAAACATCTTTTTTTTTTTTTTTCTTTTCAAAATGTATTACTGCATTAGTTAGCTGTTTACCTCTAGGCTTTGGCCAGTAGAGTGTAAATTATAACTCTAATTTCATGTGTCCTATGATCATGTGATATATTTTCCTAAAACTATAGAAACTTTTAAAAGGAAGTTTGTGTTATTCTGATATTCGTTAAATACAATTTCATTAAAGAACCTAGAAAAAGCATTTTTCCTCTTGCAGTTTGATTTTTCCTAGTATTTTTTAAAAAGATACTTTTGTGGATTTGATAAGTGTAAATTTTCAAATTGATAGGTATGAATGGTTTAAAGTTTATGAAAACCTTCCCCAATAGTATTTAGATGCTTGTTCATTTGCTTAATTTAGGGGATGCACATATTATTAAGAAATATTTAGGTGTATTTTACTCTTACTAAAACCAATCATAAACCATATAGCCCTGATCATTTGTTTTTATGTAAGGATAGATTAGTTATATGGGGACAGGTGTACTTGAGCATTTACAACATTAATTAAAATGTTTTTCTTAAAATGGTTGGCTTTTAGACTAACAATATGCTAAGATAAACCAAAAATCAGCTTTTAAATGAATGCCTCTAGGAGTTGACCAGCTGCATAGTTAGCTTAGAGATGAGAAACCTGGTTTTCTGGATCAGTTAGCTGAGGTTAGATCTGTCCCTTGAGTGTGTATCCTTTAACGCCATGTTTTTAGCTAGACTTTGTGGGTGATTTTTCAGATGTCTAAACTAAGCTTATAAAGTAAAAATAGATTTTTTTTTGCCAATTAAGAAAACATATAGCAAATACCAATTGTATTCAAGAAATAATTAGCATACTTAAGACTTATTTAAAGGTGCTAATTGATCATAGTCTGATAATTTTTTTAATATTATTATTTTTTAATATCACATAAAAGTAATTTTATGTGAGCCTTGGGGTGTAAGAAGCATCACTGCTTTTAGGAATCTATAAATATGGTTCATGATAAATTGACTTCTAAAAAAAGTAATTTTTTGTTTAATGAAGACATTTTTAATGAAAGTGTTATTTCTGTATTACCAACCCTAAAAGCTTACCAGTTTCCTTTAACTGTATTGGTTGTGATCTGTTTTCCTTCTTTAGAGTTGCCTCTGTGGAAAGTTTGTCCTCCGTCCATTGCGACCATGCCGCAGATACTCTACTTCAGGCAGCTCTGGGTATGTAGTATGTCTCACTATAACCAGGCTTGTCACCGTGTGCTGCTAAAGGAGTGTGTGTTTTCCTTGAATATGGGAATAGCTGTCTAAACCTTTTTTTTTTAAAGGGGTACATACACCGAAGCTTTGCTGTAACATTGTTGGGGTACCTTCTGGAGCATTGTTTGTAGGTAAAAATTTGTTAATAATGTACTTTTTGGCTGTTTGGCAATTGGATGGCATCCGAGGCAGAGCCCTCCTTGCATGTGCAATCTACCATTCTACGGCAAATAGATTTATATCTAGAACTCAGCATGTTGTAACTTAAATAAGTGTTAAATTTATTTGGCATTTTGTTAGCTTTTCATGTTGTGACTTAAGCTAGTGTTAAATTTTTTTGGCATTTTATTATCTATTTTTTTTTCTTTTTTTTAAAGACAGAGTCTCGCTCTGTTGCCTAGGCTGGAGTGCAGTGGCTCGATCTTGGCTCACTGCAACCTCCACCTCCCAGGTTCAAGCGATTTTTCTGCCTCAGCCTCCCCTGTAGCTGGGACTACAGGCGCATGTCACCATGCCCAACTAATTTTTGTATTTTTAGTAGAGATGGGGTTTTGCCATGTTGTCCAGGCTGGTCTCGAACTCCTGACCTCAGGTGATCCGTCCGCCTCGGCCTCTCAAAGTGCTGGCATTACAGGTGTGAGCCACCATACCTGGCTGGTATTTTATTATCTTTTGTAAAGAGTTTATTGTGTTTAGGCCGGGCATGGTGGCTCACACTTGTAATCCCAGCACTTTGGGAGGCCGAGGAGGGCGGATCACCTGAGGTCAGGAGTTTGAGACTAGCCTGGCCAACATGGCGAAACCCCGTCTCTACTAAAAATAAAAACATTAGCCAGGCGTAGTGGCACATGCCTGTAATCCCAGCTACTTGGGAGGCTGAGGCAGGAGAATCACTTGAACCCAGGAGGTGGAGGTTGCAGTGAGCCAAGATCATGCCATTGCACTCCAGCCTGAGGGACAAGAGCAAGACTTTGTCTCAAGAAAAAGTAAAATAAAAAAAAGAGTTTATTGTGTTTATAGAAATGTTTGATTGAGGAAGAGGAGCCTTGAAAGTTAGTGGTAGTTCTTGTTTGGGTTCAGAGAGAATCTCATGATTGCGAACATGTTGAGTTAAAGGGTGGATTCCTAGATATTGTATTAAAAAAAATTTTTAGTTATTCATACTTTTTTTTATTTCCTTTTTTTTTTTTTTTGAGACAAGGTCTTGTTCTGTTGCTCCAGGCTGGAGTGCAGTGGCATGATCACGGCTCACTGCAGCCTTGATCTCCAAGTCTTAAGCATTCCTCCTACCTCGGCCTCCTGAGTAGCTGGGGCACGTGCTACTACACCTGGCTAATTTTTTTTGGCAGGGGGTGGTGGGTAGAGATGGGGCCTTACTATGGTGCCTAGGGTGGTTTTGAACTCCTGGGCTCAAGCAACCCTTCCACCGAGGCCTCCTAAAATGAATAAATACAATTTTTGGTGGCAACATGTTATAAACAAATCAGGAAAAGGTGATGTGCAGATATGGTGGTAAACTTGGCTGCTATGATCTGAATTAGTGGTAGATAAGTAGAGGCTAGAGGTCTTTGAGATGGTTACCTTGGTATAGGAAAATAGGTGTAGGAGAACCAAGAAATATAAATGTATTTCCTGTTTCTTTCACTTAGGTTGACTACTGGCAAAATTGCTGGAGCTGGCCTTTTGTTTGTTGGTGGAGGTATTGGTGGCACTATCCTATATGCCAAATGGGATTCCCATTTCCGGGAAAGTGTAGAGAAAACCATACCTTACTCAGACAAACTCTTCGAGATGGTTCTTGGTCCTGCAGCTTATGTTCCATTGCCAAAGAAATCGGTAAGAGTTTTAAACTATTTCAATTTATCCAATGAAATACTTTAAAAGCAAGTTGTTTTCATGTTGAAAATACAGTTGTCTTTTGGTATTCTTGAAGGAGAGGTTCAGGACCTCCCGTGGAGGTCAAATCCCGTGGATGCTCAAGTCTCAGATACAAAATGTTACAGTGTTTGCATATAACCTATGTATACCCTCCCATATACTTTAAATCATCTCTAGATTAGATGTAATATCTAATACAATGTAAATGCTGTCTAAATTTTTGTTATATCGTGTTATTTAGGGAATGATGGCAAGAAAAAAAAGTCTGTCCATGTTCAGTACAGGTGCAGTTTTTTTGTTTTTTTTGAGACAGAGTTTCACTCTTGTTAACCAGGCTGGAGTGTAGTGGTATGATCTCGGCTCACTGCAACCTCTGCCTCCTGGGTTCAAGCGATTCTCCTGCCTCAGCCTCCTGAGTAGCTGGGATTACAGGCAACTGCCACCATGCCCGGGTAATTGTTTGTATTTTTAGTAGAGATGGGGTTCACCATGTTGGCCAGACTGGTCTCGAACTCCTGACCTCAGGTGATCTGCCCGCCTCAGCCTCCCAAAGTGCTGGGATTACAGGCATAAGCCACCATGCCTGGCCTCAGGTGCAATTTTTAAAAAAATATATTTTTTCAATCTGTGGTTGGTTGAATCTATGGATGTAGAACCTACAGATATGGAGAGCCAGTTGTGTTTTGTATGTATGCAGTGCAACTTGCCAGATGTATATGTTTTCTTTTTTTTTACAAGACGGAGTCTTGCTCTGTCGCCCAGGCTGGAATACAGTGGTGTGATCTCGGCTCACTGCAACTTCCGCCTCCTGGGTTCAAGTGATTCTCCTGCCTCAGCCTTCCAAGTAGCTGGGATTATAGGTGTGCGCCACCACACCCGGCTAATTTTTGGTATTTTTAGTAGAGACGGAGTTTTACCATGTTGGCCAGGCTGGTCTTGAACTCCTGACCTGTGATCCGCCTGCCTTGGCCTCCCAAAGTGCTGGGATTACAGGTGTGAGCCACCGTGCCTGGCCGAGATGGAGTCTTGCTCTGTCACGCAGGCTGGAGTGCAGTGGCCCTCCTAGGTTCACGCCATTCTCCTGCCTCAGCCTCCTGAGTAGCTGGGCTTACAGGACCTCATGATCCACCCGCCTCTGCCTCCCAAAGTGCTGGGATTACAGGCATGAGCCACCGTGCCTGGCCGCCAGTTTTCTTCAAATTGAACTAATAGTAGCTGGTACAGATGGATAATTATTCTTTTGGAGTCCCATAAGTGCTCTCAGTACATATCACATAGAAAATAACTGCTGCACACAAGGGTAGATGGAGGAGATACTTGGGCAGAGGTAACCATGGTTTCCCTATGGACTGAGGGGGACATCTATATATTATCCCATACTGTTGCAGCTATCAAGCTCTTACTTAGAACACTATAAAAACAAGTGCAGAATGGTCATGACATAAAACCACATATTATGGTTAGTAATGGTTCCTTTTAGACCATAACACAAAGTCACAGAATTTTCATCTAGATGCTGATTAGTTGACAGGATATCTTGTACTATTCCTGTAACTTTGTGTGTATTCCTTTTTTTCTCACCAGCCTTAAAATTTTTTTCTTTTCTTTTTCTTTTGAGACAGAGTCTCGCTCTGTCGCCCAGGCTGGAGTGCAGTGGTGCGATCTCGGATCACTGCAACTTCTGCCTCCTGGGTTCTGGCAATTCTCCTGCTTCAGCCTCCCAAGTAGCTGGGACTACAGGCGTGCGCCACCATGCCTAGCTAATTTTTGCATTTTTTAGTAGAGATGGAGTTTCACTATGCTGGCCAGGCTGGTCTTAAACTCCTGACCTCAGGTGATCCGCCCGCCTCAGCCTCCCAAAGTGCTGGGATTACAGGCGTGAGCCACTGTGCCCAGCCTAAAAATATTTTTAAACTCTAATCTTAAATATTTCTTCATTCACACACAGCTTCTCATAAAAAAAAAAAATTCTGTAAAAGAGCATGGATTTTTGGCTCTTTGGTATTGGGCATTTCTTTACGCTAGGAGGCTGGACATGGCTGATCAGTTTATTCTTAGAAACTGGGTGGACTTACTGTCCAGTATCTAACATGATCTAGACACCCATCCTATAGCAAAGTTAATGTTTGGAAAAATAAATGTCATCTAATTTCCTCCCTGTAACCCACCCCAACCATACTTTTTCACAATGTTTTTGACTAGTCTTCTACATCATTTATTCTTCCCTATGGACTTTAAAATGTCCATACTGGCTGAGAGAGAGAATTTTGTAGCTTCATAAGTCAAGGAGCAGAACCCTGTGGATTTATTCTAAAATCTTGAATCTATTTTAAGCTGCATGACCCAGGAGAAATAGCTGGAAGCTATTCTAGGAGCATGGAGTAAGGTTGAAAAATTCAGAGCAGTGTTCTTTTCTCAGTTGATGTGACTTCAGATGTCATTCTTTGTAGATGAATCCTTTATCTCTCCAAATAGCCTTGGCCTCTCCTCACTCCACTTTAGCTACCTTGGAGAACATTTCTACTTAATAACTCAGCATGTTTGTACTACACTACCTCCACACTTACACTACTCCTTATTTGCTTTTTTGTATTAAAGATAGTACCAAGTTGTCAGGTGTAGCTAGGCCAGAATTCGTAGATTCTTCACAGGTTGCCCATATTTTGTTAGCTATCCTATCTTGTTTAATCTTCTTCTTGCATTACCACTATCTGTACCCCATTCTGACCTTTATCACTTCATATGCAGATTGTCTTCTGAACTAGGCCTGTTGCTCTCCATGCACACAGTCTTTCCCATCTTCCTCCCAGTCTCTACCCACCTGGATCTCTCCTCTTAACAGAATCTGGGTCATCCTTATATTAATACCAGAGAATCTTCTAAAAGAAGTGCTATGATATTTTCATGATAACACCTATTAATGTACTTCCAGATATTTCGTATTGTTTAAAAGATGGAAGACCACGGGATGTAAAAACTAGAGAAATCTTTCTTACCTTCTGAATAAGTATGAAGCCAGGAGTGCTTAAATGTCAGCCTAGGAACTGGCCATTGGGCTCCTTTATTTCTGTAGTTTGTGGTCTTTGCTAGCTTTTAAGTTGACATTCAATACCCTTGGCAATCTGGCACTTGTTTACCTTTGCAGCCTTATCTCTGGGTCCTGCACATAAGCCCTTAGCTGTACACCAGTTGCCCTTCATTACAAATATGTCTTTGCTTTCCATTTATTCATTTATTCAACCAATGTTAATCAAGTGATTATTGTGTTGCAGGCACTGTTCCAAGGGCCATGCTTAAAAAGAGAACTCATGTAAGATCCCTTCCATTTGTACAACTTTTTTCAGGATGGTCTCCTACCCAGAATGACTTCCTTTCCTTTGCTCATTAATGTTCTCTTCAAGGGCTGCATCCTTCACTGTATAGATCTAAGTTAATTTTCTCACCTCTGAATTACAATAGCAGTTAGTATTTCTATTTTTTTTTTTTTTTTTTACCATTTATTCAAGCGCTCTCTACTGTTAAACATCCTGTCAGCTTGTTGCTGTGCATTTTATTTCATAGTAACCTTTTTAGTGGCAACATGATTTGTTATAACATTGTCTCTATGTTTACTGTCCATGCATAAAATCTTTTTGATGGACATGGAATAACACCTGCCTAAATGGTTACAACTGTTAACATTCCTGGATAGAACTTCCTATCATAAAAATGTCATTTCTCTCAAATATATATGTATGTCATTAAAGATAGTACCAAGATAGTACCAAATTACATTAAGATAGTACCAAATATATATGACATACATATATATATATTTGAGAGAAATGTATATGTATATATTAGAGAGAAATGATGTTTTTATGGTGTGTCTATGCACACAAATCTAGTAAGAATTTGAATGAATTTTTCTAGATGGTGAGGAACCAGATAATACAGTTTTAACATTTATATGGAGGAATTAATGATGTACAAGACTACTCAAGAGCATTTTGAAAAAGGGATGAGGAGGGGTGCTTTTCTAGATAGACTTTTTTATACTGCTACTTTAATAAAATAAGGTTGTGACACAGGAAAAGAAATTAGAGGAATAGAACAACTGAATTTGGAAATAGATCACGCACACACTTTAATTTTGGGAATGTGAATCACTAGAACCTTAAGTGAAAGTGATCTGTTAACATCTGTTAAAAATATACAACCCCTTTGACCCAGCAATTCCTCTTCTGAAAACTATCCCATAGATGTCACACTACGGTGCTTTTCATTTAAATGGACAGGGATGGATGTTCGTTGCTTTGTTTGTAGCAGCAAAACAAAACAAAACAGGAAACAATTTGACTTTAGAGGAGAAGTTGACCAAATTATGGGAAATTGTTATATGAGGATATTATGCAACTAAAAAGAATTTCTTGACCTGAAAGAGAATGTCCATGATATAGTGTTAAATGAAAAAAAGAGCAAGTTACAAGGTAATTTGTATAATATAACCCTATTTTGGTTTGTTGAAGGAAGTGAAACATTGTTTATGTGTATATACTTGAGCTTTTGCTCAGGAGTGGAAGGATAGATTCCAGGCTATTAGCAGTGGCTACCTAAGAGAGTGGAAAGGGAAAGGAGCAGTGAAGAGGCAAGTTAAAGCCACTGATATATCTTGGTATTATTTTGCTTGTTACAGTAAACAGTCTTCATCATTCAAAAATAATATTTTAATGAAAATGGAAATAATTCTGGTTTCTGGTAGTGACTAAGTTCAGAACCATCTCTGTTGTGTTTAAGTAGTCATGTTAGGGATATCTGAGTCCTACTGCCAAGTTAGGGCAAAAAGTGGAATAATATAAGTGGAAATAAAAATAAAAGTAATTTTCTCTGGCACATATCTGGCAGCCCTCTTAAATGAACAGTGTCTTAAACTTAGAGCAGGCAATAATTAGGAAAGAGGAAGGCAAGCCTTGCTTACAAATTGATCATATATCTTATTGTGCAATTGCATGAATCCTGGAGATCAAAGAAACAAAATTCATTTGTATTTTTACTCAGAGCCTTTAATAATCATTTGCTTCTAACTGAATGTATACAGAAGACATCATAATTTGATTTAGAAAGGAAATGATAATAGTCTTCTTAATACTGTATAAGTACAAGGAATGGTGTTTAATGAGAAGATCATATGTCATGGACTTTATTGGTCACCCTAATAGAAACCTTTGTTACTATTAAAATATGGGCTGGTCATTTGGAATGAAATTTTTGAACTGCACTTTTCTAGTAATGGTGGTTTCTCTCAACTATGTTTAATAAAATATATATGTTAGAAAGTGTTGATAACTTTATGTTAAAAGCCTGAAAGACTTGGCATTTGAAATACTGCAAATTACTGTACCCTTTTAAAAAACAGTAGTGTATCTGAAATGTTAAATGTTTTTTATTTCCAAGATTCAGTCGGGTCCACTAAAAATCTCTAGTGTATCTGAAGTAATGAAAGAATCTAAACAGCCTGCCTCACAACTCCAAAAACAAAAGGGAGATACTCCAGCTTCAGCAACAGGTACTTACATTTTGAACCATCTTTTTAAAATTATAGGTAAATCTCTTCACCAAATCTTTTTTTTTTGAGATGGAGTTTTGCTCTTGTTGCCCAGGCTGGAGTGCAATGGCACAATCTCGGCTTACCGCAGCCTCCACCTCCCAGGTTCAAGCGATTCTCCTGCCTCAGACTCTCAAGTAGCTGGGATTACAGGAATGTGCCAGCACGCCTGGCTAATTTTCTATTTTTAGTAGAGGCGGAGTTTCTCCATGTCGGTCAGGCTGGTCTCAAACTCCCGCTCTCAGGTGATCTGCCCGCCTCGGCCTCCCAAAGTGCTGGGATTACAGGCGTGAGCCACCATGCCCGGCCTCTTCACCAATTCTTTATCCTCTCTTCTTTCTTAGTGATGAAAGTGTCTTGCTCTAGTCCCTGCAGATATTTTTTGACTTCAGAAACTACCAGTCACCCCACCCTAATTTACAGCACTTGCCTATTGAACTCTAACCTGTTCAGTATACATTTGAACTTCTTATGTTTCTCCTTTGTTGCGTCTGTCCTTGATTAAATCACCTGACTTTTTTTAATTCAGCAGATATTTACTGTCTTTTCTGTGCTAGACATTCTTGTAAGCGCTGGGGAAATAGCCATGAACAAAACAGTTAGAAAAATTTTTCAGCTAATATTTCTTGATTGGGTGAGGAGAGGGAATAAACAAGTAAAACGTATAGGATGTCAGACATTGTGGGAGGGAATACTGCAGTTTTAAATGGAATGTGTAAGGAATACCTTATGTGGAAGGGGTTATCTGAGCAAAGATTAGAAAGAGATAAGGGGGGTAAGTCATGTAAAAGAGTGGTGGGGAAAAGCATCCCAGGCATCAGGATTAGCTGGTGTAGAGGCTTGACATATTCAAGCAAAGGGCAGATGAGGCTAGAGTGAATTGAGTAAGGGGAGAACAGGAGCAAATGAGGTCAGAGAGGGAGGAAAAAGTTTATTGTGGCAGTCCTTGGAAGCCATTGTAAGAATTTTATTTTAGGCCAGGTACATGGGCTCATGCCTGTAATCCCGCACTTTGGGAAGCCAAGGCAGGAGGATCACCTAAGCCCAGGAGTTTGAAAGTAGCCTGGGAAACTTAGCAAGATCCTGTTTCTATAAAAAATTAAAAATTAGCTGGGGATGATGGTGCATGCCTGTAGTCCCAGCACTCGGGAGGGAGGACCACTTGAGCCCAGGAGGTTGAGGCTGCAGTGAGCTGTGATTGCACCCCTACACTCCAGCCTGGGTGACAGGGCAAGACTGTCTCAAACAAAAAAAAAATTGTTTCATATTCTGGGTGGGATGGGAAGAGAATGCTGAGCCAGGGGATTGATAATTGACTGTTACTTTAAAGCCAAGGCCGGGCACAGTGGCTCACACCTGTAATCCCAGCACTTTGGGAGGCCGAGGAGGGAGGATCACTTGAGCCTAGGAGTTTGAGACCAGCCTGGGCAAGAGAGGGGAGACCCTGTCTCTACAAAAAAATTTAAAAATTAGCCAGGTATGATGATGGTACACACGTATAATCCCAGCTATGTGCCAGAGGCTGAGGTGGGAGTATTGCTGGTTCCTGGGAGGTCGAGGTTACAGTGAGCCATGATAGTGCCACTATACTCCAGCCTGGGCAAGAGTGAGACCTTGTCTCAAAAAAAAAAAAAAAAAAAAACCACACACACAAAAGATTGATTGAGTGATTGATAGAGATGGGGTCTTGCTGTGTTGGCCAGGTTGGTCTTGGCCTCCCAAAGTGTGCAAAAAAAAAAAAAAAATATATATATATATATATATATATATGTATTTTAACTCAGTTCTGTTCTTGATCACTGTGACCTTTCATCTTTTTGTTTAAAACTGTAATCTTTTTCCTGCTCACATGTCTTCCACTCTTCAAAGCAATTAAAAAATATTCTTTGTTTAGTTGCTTTCCTTTGTCTGTCTTCATCATTAACAGGCTTTTTCCTTTGTTACTCTTTTTCCATGTTGTGTAAATGTCCCCTTCTTGTGTGTTAATATTATTATTAGAAACCTTGCCTGGAATAATGATGGTTAAAATGCAGGTGGATAGAGACAAGACTTCTTTCTTTTGTTCTTTCCCAACCATTGTCCATTTTGTATGAGTTTATATATGCAGTGGATAGTGCCCCTGTTTGTGTGTTATTCAACCATGTGGCAGTACAAATATTGTGTCTTAAAGACACAGTGGGTGCTGGTGGTAGTAAATCTCTGTGTGTTTCTCTGTTAACCCAGGAAAGTATAAATACCATGAGTAACATATATTTATAGCACCTACAGAAGCGGCTCAAATTATTTCTGCAGCAGGTGATACCCTGTCGGTCCCAGCCCCTGCGGTTCAGCCTGAGGAATCTTTAAAAACTGATCACCCTGAAATTGGTGAAGGAAAACCCACACCTGCGCTTTCAGGTAATTTATTTGTTCTTTTATACATGATATGCTCATCAGAACTATTTAATGCCTAGGCAACACGTAGACACTATGTATATATACATTTACACTAGGTTCAGGTCTTCAGAGTTTCTTAGGAAATTTTTAAAATTTAAATGTCCGAATGCATCTTTTTAAACAATAAGATTAAAGGCTGACTTCTATTTCTTCATTTTGGAATCATTAAGAGTAATGATATGGTTTTAGAATTCTTACCACAAAAATGCCCTGCATTGATATAACTGGCCAGTACAAACGATGCTTTTTTTATATCCCTGTTAGCTATTAAAATTCTATGCTGAAATTTGATTTCCTCTTATTTACTTTTGCTGCAAGAAGAAGCATCCTCATCTTCTATAAGGGAGCGACCACCTGAAGAAGTTGCAGCTCGCCTTGCACAACAGGAAAAACAAGAACAAGTTAAAATTGAGTGTATGTAAACCAGACAGCTTCTTAAGGATTTTGGGTCATCTCCCAGTTGCTCTCTTCTTAAACTATCAGCACAAGTTTGTCATCTATCAGCTAGTTGTGGTTTCTTTTGTTGCTGCTGTTGTTTTTTAGTGGCATTGCTTTATTCATTACCTTCATTTCATCTAAACTTCTTTTACCTAAGTGACAAAGGCTATTCTTAGTGTACACTTGGTGAAAACTCCAAATAATACTAAAGATTATGTTAGCGCTAACGATTCTTTATACTCTGGGAAACAGAAATTGATTATTTACGTTTTAGCAGCTTGCCTAAAAGTCCTTTATTTTTTGAGACAGGCTCTTTTCTGTCACCCAGACTGGAGTGCGGTGGCACTGTCCACTGCAGCCTCAACCTCCCAGGCCAAAGCCATCCTCCCACCTCAGCCTCCTCTGTAGCTGGGACTACAGGCGTGTACCACCATACCCAGCTAATTTTTAAAAAATTTTTTATAGACACAGGCATCTCACTATGTTGCCTAGACTGGTTTCCTACTCCTGGGCTCAAGTGATCCTCCCACCTTGGACTCCCAAAGTGCTGGGATTACAGGCCTGAGCCCTTGTACCCAGCCCTAAGAGTCTTTTATTAATAATTGTTAATTTATGCTTGTAAATAATTGTTTATTAATAATTGTAAATTTATTTGTTGGAGTCAGAATGGCTTACACTGCCTTATCATCTAGCCTCTGGACTCTAGTAGTGCTTTTATCTGACACTGGTGGGGCATGGAATGTTCTACACATCGCTGGTTTCCAGCTAACAAGCATATTCCTTTTTAAGTTTCAGTTTTCTGGTTTTTTTTGTTTGTTTGTTTTTAAGAGATGGGCTCTTACTGTGTTGGTCAGGGTAGTGTTGGACTCTTAGCCTCAAGAAATCCTCCCACCTTGGCCTCCCAAAGTGCTGGGATTACAGGCATGAGCTACCACACCTGGCCAAGTTTTTTTTTTATCATTATTACTATTTTTGCTGTCCTCGGTAAGTCAGGATTCTTAAATTTTTCGATGGTTTAAAAAAGATAATAGATACTTATCAATTTATTTTTCTGTCTTAAAGCACATGTAACATAATTTTTTGTACTGTGCTATAATATGTTGATGTCTCTGGAGGTCATGGGATGTAGCTTTTTGCTGGACAGAGAGTTAAGTACTCATGGCAGCTGTTTATAGTTTTTTGATCTCCTCGTCATTTGTTTTGTTCCTGTTTCCCTTGTAATGTGCTTGTTCTGCCCTACCCTGAGGAACTAAGTTTCTTAGAATAGCATAGGTGTCATTCTGTGCATATGGCATTAGTTTTGCTACTTGGATTTGGATTTTTGATTTTTTGTATTCTTCTGATTGTGTTACAAATATTTGAGAATATTTAATAAATGACTTCTAACTAAGTGAAATATTTCTTTTTTCCTACTTCTTTTTTCTTTTAGTCCTATTTTTTCTTTACTTTTCACTTTTCTCTCTTTATCACTTGGGCACCTTGAAATTAAGTTATACATGTAAGATGGAGATGTCTGCTGTTCCAGCTGTTCTTTTCCTTGCCTGGTTCCTCTCATCTTTCATTTTGGGCAAAGTGAAAACTTTCAGAATTTTATCTGTCACCTCTTAATTCCTCCTCAAACTTGACTTTAAAAATGTACACATATGCGTTTGCATGTGAAATATTTATCAAGGATCAAAGGACAGTAACTAGACCTCTGAAGAGGGCTGGAAGCAGCAGATGCCTCCCAGCAGCCCACTTTCTGTGGCCTCCATAAAGTGGTTCACAACTACCTGTACTTGATGTCCACTGTTGACTCACGCATGTCATGGGATCCAAATACCACGGTTTCTCTCCCTTGCCCCTTTCTCTCTTTGTATTCCCTGCTCTCGTTTCACTTCTATCACTTCTGTCAATTTCTTTTTATTTTCTCCTTATTAGTTTTCTTCTTTTATCTTTCTTGCAGAGGTACCATTTGTAGTCCATCAGGTTCCATTTGTTCATTGCTAGTTTATGCTTCTTTTGCTCAAAATCATCTTTTTTTCTCTTGTCAAATACATTTTTAATTTTTTGTCATGTGGTATCATTTATTTAATTAATTTATTTGTTTTGAGACAGTCTCACTCTGTCACCCAGGCTGGAGTGCAGTGGTGCAATATCGGCTCACTACAATCTCCGACTCCCAGGTTCAAGCGATTTTCCTGCCTCAGCCTCCTGAGTAGCTGGGACTATCGGCACCCGCCACCAGGCCTGGATAATTTTTGTATTTTTAGTAGAGACGGGGTTTCACAATGTTGGCCAGCCTGGTCTCGAACTCCTGACCTCAGGTGATAGGCCTGCCTCGGCCTCCCAAAGTGCTGGGATTACAGGCATGAGCCACTGTGCCGGCCCATTTATTATTAAATTAGTATTCTTACTAGCCTTCTTTCTTCAGATGACCATTTATTTTTGCATTTTAGTAAATTATCTAAAATTGTTGTTTGCTTTACTTTTTGGTATTCCCGAAACAGCATATAGAAATGTGATCTTAATAGGTGGAAGCCTCTTGAACATTGGTGTCTGCTATTTCTTGAGTCTTTTTGTGGAAGAACACTGTCCATTTCAAGTTGCCTTTGGGTTTTGTTTTGTATTTTTTGACTTGTTTTCTTATTTGTCTTTTTCTTTCTCTTGTCTGTTTTCTTGTATCTTGTCAATATAAGTGTTTTGCTAGGAGTATTCCTTCTTGCTAAGGGGATGAAATGGGCACCTCTTTTTCCCTGTTATGATTGTTGTTTAAAATGAAGAAAGCTGATGGATTTGTTGAGTTTATAGCCACAATATGTAAAAGGGGCTATAGTGTCCTAAACCTTGTTTCTCCCATTTGAAATACATTACCCTTCTTTAAATAATTTTGAAAAAAAAAAAACAAAACAAAACACTTTTTATATTGAAAAAGTTTAGATAATATAGAAAAGAAAAAGTAGGCTGGGCACAGTGGCTCATGCCTGTAATCCCAGCACTTTGAGAGGCTGAGGTGGGCGGATCACGAGGTCAGGAGATAGAGACCATCCTGGCTAACACGGTGAAACCCCGTCTGTACTAAAAATACAAAAAAATTAGCCGAGTGTGGTCGCAGGCACCTGTAGTCCCAGCTACTCAGGAGACTGAGGCAGGAGAATCGCCTGAACCCGGGAGGCGGAGGTTGCAGTGAACTGAGATGGTGCCACTGCACTCCAGCCTGGGCGATAGAGTGGGACTCCCTCTCCAACAAAAAAAAAAAACAAAAAACCGGGCACGGTGGCTCACGCCTGTAATCCCAGCACTTTGGGAGGCCAAGGAGGGCAGATCACGAGGTCAGTAGATCGAGACTATCCTGGCTAACATGGTGAAACCCTGTCTCTACTAAAAAATACAAAAAAATTAGCTGGGTGTGGTGGTAGGTGCCTGTAGTCCCATCTACTCGGAAGGCCTCGAGGCAGGAGAATGGCGTGAACCCTGAAGGCGGAGCTTGCAGTGAGCCGAGATCGCGCCACTGCACTCCAGCCTGGGCGACAGAGCGAGACTCTGTCAAAAAAAAAAAAAAAGAAGTGTAATAAAGCTTCATAGATTTATCATCCAGACTAAATTATCAGTATTTTACCATACTTTTTTTTTTTTTTTTTTTTTGAGAGACTCTCGCTCTGTCGCCCGGGCTAGAGTGCAGTGGCGTGATCTCGGCTCACTGCAAGCTCCGCCTCCCGGGTTCAAGCGATTCTCCTGCCTCAGCCTCCCGAGTAGCTGGAACTACAGGCACCCGTCACTATGCCCGGCTAATTTTTGTATTTTTAGTAGAGACGGGGTTTCACCACATTGGTCAGGTTGGTCTCAAACTCCTGACCTTGTGATCCGCCCGCCTCGGCCTGCCAAAGTGCTGGGATTACAGGCGTGAGCCACCGCGCCCGGCCTTTACCATACTTTTAAGTAAAACTTTGATTCCCTAAATTTGAGTCTCATGTATTTTGTTCCTTTTTAAATTTTTTGGGAAATGCAATGGAAGACTAAATAGGAGAACAGCAAAAGTTTAAAGTCATTTATGGGGGTAGGGATTTGTTTTTTAACTGTTCATTTTTTTTTTTTTTTTTTTAAGCTCTAGCCAAGAGCTTAGAAGATGCTCTGAGGCAAACTGCAAGTGTCACTCTGCAGACTATTGCAGCCCAGAATGCTGCGGTCCAGGCTGTCAATGCACACTCCAACATATTGAAAGCCGCCATGGACAATTCTGAGGTGAGCCCAATGAATGATTAGAAGTGTTTTGGCTGTCATGACTTGGAGGACAAAAAGAAAAATCGAGGGTGGAGAGAAGTGTAATATTTAACAGACTGCCTTCTTTCATATGATATAGGCTTTCTCTCACTGGGGGAAGATAGTCTGGAATAATTAATCTTTTTTTGTTATTGTTTTGAGCTGGAGTCTTGCTCTGTCGCCCGGGCTGGAGTCCAGTGTTGCGATCTCGGCTCATTGCAACCTCCACCTCCCAGGTTCAAGCGATTCTCCTGGCTTAGCCTCCCAAGTAGCTGGGATTACAGGCTCCTGCCACCATGCCTGGCTAATTTTTGTACTTTTGGTAAAGACAGGGTTTGCCATTTTGGCCAGGCAGGACTGGAACTCTTGACCTCAAGTGATCCGCCTGCTTCGGCCTCCCAAAATGTTGGGATTACAGGCGTGAGCCACTGTGCTTGGCCTTAGAGTAATTATCTTTAAAAAACGAACTGAAAAAAGCCTTTAAATTTTTTAGAATGAATTTTATACGTTGTGCTTTACTATATCTTACAACACTGATGCAGCACAAGAATTAGTTCAGATTTGCTTTCATATTTTAATAGTGCTTAAATATTTTTGTTTGCTTTAAAATTGCTATTTCCGTAGGTAAACTTTTTAAGATATTTTTCAAACTTGACATGCAGTTTTAAGAAATAATAGAGAGATCTCATGTTCCCTGAAACACCTGCTATTTTAAATGTTTATTATTATTTAATTTATGCTAAACACTTCAAAGAATGAAGTAGTAACATTGATTTTTCAAAATTTAATACTGGGACCTAATAAATTATTTTATAATTACATTAAGTTACTCAGTATATATAAATGTATTTCTATTCCAAGTCATTTAAGGAGTAAATTAAAGTAAAATACATAAATTATTAATCTTAAGGATCAGTATCATACATGGTCAGTAAAGTTATTTTGCCATCATAACTGTAGTTTTAAAAAAAATTTTACACACACTTTACATTGTTTCAGTCATATGTACTTATATGACAAGAGTTTAATTAGACCCCTGATGTTAGTAGCAAGAAACTATAACCTTTGAAAATTTAAGGAAACTTCCATTTTATTCAAAGTCCAAGAAAAATACTTAAATATCAGAGTTCAGTCAGCAAAGTGGAAACCACCCAGGAAATTTAATTTGCTGGTTACCGATATGGGAAGGCTAGAAGTTGCGTGATGTAAGGGTGTTGGGTTCAAACCCAAGTAGACCAGTATCCCTCAGAAGGACACAGATTAGAAGCTTTAAATGCCATGTTACTACTTGGGTATAAGGGTACACAAGTGGTATTTCATCTTCCCAGCGCACATAATGTGTAGCACATGGTGATTAGACAGTGTAAAATCTATTGCAGTCAAGATTTTATAATTCAGTGGTAGCAGTTAACAGATGAGAGTATTAGCTAATGTACAAAATAATTAGAAAAATGTATGAACACATTTTGAAATGTTAAGAATGAATTCCAGCTTTTGTTTTTTTCTAGTACAAGAAGCTACAGGTGCACATGTAATTTCTAATATATACTGAATAACTTTCACAAATCTGTGTTTGTGAAGAGTTGGATTTGGTAATACCAGGATTTAGTTTGATTGTAGGGGAATCTGTGTCTGTTACAGGGTAGGTTTTCCTTGGACCTCTGTAAGCAGGAGTACCTTCAACAAGGGTGATAAATTTTGGCCCCCAGATATGTCATTGACATTTACATGCTTTGTAATTCTATTTGGGTCAGTTCATGTGGCCCAAATCAGCATCCATTCTATTTTTTTTTTGAGACAGAGTCTCGCTCTGTCACCAGGCTGGAGTGCAGTGGCATGATCTCTGCTCACTGCAACCTCTGCCTCCCAGGTTCAAGAAATTCTCCTGCCTTAGCCTCTCAAGTAGCTGAAATTACAGGTGCCCACCACCACACCTGGCTAATTTTTCTATTTTTCGTACAGAGAGGGTTTAACTATGTTGGCCAGGCTGGTCTCAAACTCATGACCTCAAGTGGTCTACCTGCCTCTGCCTCCCAAAAGCTGGGATTATAGGCGTAAGTCACCATGCCTGGCCCCAAATCAGTATACATTCTTGATGTATTTTATTTTCAAGATGACTAAAGCGGGCCAGGCGTGGTGGCTCATGCCTATAATCCCAGCACTGTAGGAGGCTGAGGTTGGTGGATCATTTGAGGTCAGGAGTTCAAGACCATCCTGACCAGCATGGAGAAACCCCGTTTCTACTAAAAATATAAAAC
The DNA here is from genome assembly GCF_009828535.3 of Hylobates moloch. Taxonomy (NCBI): domain Eukaryota; kingdom Metazoa; phylum Chordata; class Mammalia; order Primates; family Hylobatidae; genus Hylobates; species Hylobates moloch. The sequence goes on along the minus strand of NW_026652290.1, from coordinate 28,565,216 downwards.
TAGCTGGGCACGGTGGCCCATGCCTGTAATCCCAGCTACTCGGGAGACTGACGCAGGAGAATCGCTTGAACCTGGGAGGTGGAGGTTGTGGTGAGCCAAGATCGAGCCATTGCACTCCAGCCTGGGCAACAAGAATGAAACTCCATCTCAAAAAAGAAAAAAAAAAAAAAAAGACTAAAGTGGGAATTCACTGAAACATCAACTTCATTTTTCACATCATAAGATATACTTTGCAAAATTTTACATAGAATATTCTTTTTTTTGGAGATGGAGTCTTGCTTTGTTGCCCAGGCTGGAGTGCAATAGCGTGATCTCGGCTCACTGCAACCTCTGCCTCCCAGGTTCAAGCGATTCTCCTACCTCAGCCTCCCGAGTAGCTGGGATTACAGGCGCCCATCACCACACCCATCTTAGTAGAGACAGGGTTTCACCATATTGGCCAGGCTGGTCTTGAACTCCTGACCTCAGGTGATCTGCTCACCTCAGCCTCCCCAATTGCTGGGATTACAGTTGTGAGCCACTGCACCCGGCTACATAGAACATTTAAAAAGCGATACATGAAGAAAAGTACAAATATTTCTTCTAAATGTATGGACTCTTAACCTGGAGTTGAGTCTGTAGATAGAATTCAGGGACTCATTGAACTTGAAGGAGGGAAACATCTTTATTTTCCCTAGCCTCAAGTTGAAATTTAAAACCATTTTCTTCAACTATGAATATTGGCAACAAACCACAGTAATTTTAGCAGTACTGTGACCATGTCACCAATAGAAAGCACAGATGTTTTCAGATCACATTATAGTTACTTGCAGATCTCTTGAATATTATGTATGCTCATCACTACTTCTAAATAGGGTATTTATTAGTTCTCCACTAGATCTTGTTTATTATTTCACATAATTTTTTTGTTTTTGAGACAGAGTCTTGCTCTATCACCCAGGCTGGAGTGTAGTGCTGTGATTACAGCTCACTGTGGCCTCATCCCAGGCTCAAATGATCCTCCCACATCAGCCCCTCAAGTAGCTGGGACCACAGGCATGAGCCACTACGCCTGGCTATTTTTTTTATTTTGTTGAAATGGAGTCTCACTATGTTGTTCAGGCTGGTCTCAAACAACTGGGCTTAAGTGATCCTGCTACAGTGCTGGGATTACAGGCATGAGCCACTGCACCCTGTCTAGGCCCTGAGTGTTCTGGGTACCTTGCACCCCCTCATAGTGTGAGACTCTTGCTGCACTTAGTGGTATTAGAGTGTTAGAGGGTTTTCTTCTTAAGATTATATATTCCCTAAATATGAGCCAGTTCTGCTCAAAAAAGTGGCAATCATTTCCATAGCTGGAGAAAAAGATGTTGGTTCTGCCTAAGATTTTCAAGGAAAACTTTTTTGAGAAGTAGTCTTTCTCTGTCGTCAGGCTGGAATGCAGTGGCGTGATCTCAGCTCACTGCAACCTCCACCTCCTGTATTCAAGCAATTCTCCTGCCTCAGCCTCCCAAGTAGCTGAGATTACAGGCACCCACCACCATGCCCAGCTAATTTTTGTATTTTTAGTAGAGACGGGGTTTCACCATGTTGGCCAGGATGGTCTCGATCTCTTGACCTCGTGATCCGCCCGTCTCAGCCTCCCAAAGTGCTGGGATTATAGGCATGAGCCACTGCACCCGGCCAAAACTTTTTTTGTTTTTTAATACACAATTCACATACCGTAAGAGTCACCTCAAGGGAGGTTTTTGACAATAGTTGACTTATATGTGACAAATTAAGAAGAGTAATTCTTTAGGGTAACATTTAGGAGGAATAAGGACCCTACAAATATGTAAACCTCCTGTTTATCCTTAAACTCTGATTTTGGTTTGTCCATCCTTTTGAGAATCTCAAAAACAAACAAACAAACAAAAAAAAAAACAAAAAAAACTCTCCTTAGAAAATGCTTATATGGCCGGGCAGTGGCTCATGCCTATAATCCCAGCACTTTGAGGGGCCGACGTGGGCAGATCATAAGCCTTAAATTAAGAACATAAGCCTTAAATTAAGAGTTCTTACTCTGGAGAAACATTGCATATAAATTTTTACCTTTGAATTTAATGTCACATATTTCTGTGTTCAATCTTGTTGGCCTATCATATGACAATAATAGCAGTTATTTATTATATAATTAAAATTTTTTGTTTAGATTGCAGGCGAGAAGAAATCTGCTCAGTGGCGCACAGTGGAGGGTGCATTGAAGGAACGCAGAAAGGCAGTAGATGAAGCTGCCGATGCCCTTCTCAAAGCCAAGTAATTACTCATGGACTTTAACAAGTAATTAGGGCCTCCTGGTGGCTTTCTTTGGGCTGGGTGTTCTTTGTATTGTCTGTATAGAATAAAGAGGAGGTAGAGAAACCTTTCTCTCACTTTTCCACCTGTGCTTGTTCTGAATTGGCATTAGGAATTTGTACAGGCCGGGCACGGTGGCTCACGCCTGTAATCCCAGCACTTTGGGAGGCTGAGGCGGGCAGATCACGAGGTCAAGAGATCGAAACCATCCTGGCCAACATGGTGAAACCCCGTCCCTATTAAAAATACAAAAAAATTAGCTGGGCGTGGTGGCGGGCGCCTGCAGTCCCAGCTACTCGGGAGGCTGAGGCAGGAGAATCGCTTCAACCCAGGAGGCAGAGGTTGCAGTGAGCCGAGATCATGCCATTGCACCCCAGCCTGGGCGACAGAGCGAGACACCGTCTCAAAAAAAAAAAAAAAGAAAAAAGGAATTTGTACAAAGGTGTAAAAAGAGAGCAGGAATAAAATATAATTAGTCTAGCCTGAGTACATTGGCTCACACCTGTAATCCCAGTACTTTGGGAGGCCTAGGAGGCAGATCACCTGAGACCAAGAGTTTGAGCCATCCTGGCCAACATGTTGAGACCCTGTCTCTACTAAAAATGAAAATGTTAGCCAGGCGTGGTGGCGTGTGCCTGTAGTCCCAGCGACTCAGGAGGCTGAGATAGGAGAATCACTTGAACCCCGGAGGCGGAGGTTGCAGTGAGCTGAGATTGTGCCACTGCACTCCAGCCTGAGCCTGGGCGACAGAGCGAGACTCCATCTCAAAATGTATATATATATAAAACTAGGCCAGAATAAATTTGGCAGAAACTTATATAAAGGATTTTTTTTATTTTTTTATTCATGGTCTTGCTCTGTCGCCCATGCCGTAGTGCAGGGGCATGATCAGGGCTCACTATAGCCTCAACCTCCCGGGCTCAAGCCATCCTCCCGCCTCAGCCCCCTGAGTAGCTGGGACTGGCATGAGCCACCACACCCAGACATATAAAGGATCTTATATAAAAGTCAGTTTTGCTTTGGATTATTGCTTAGATGATGTATCTCTATAGATGTACTGAGATTCTGCTGTAGTTTTAAGATTTTACTGGGACAGTTTGGGCAGTTTATCAGAATGTAGAAAGTATGTCACAATATTTGCCTTAACCAAAATAGTGAGTATGTAATAGGTATGCCACGTTGACCTTGATTCCTGGAAGTTGGCTAAAACTAGGATTGAGCAAGCATACCCAGATATAAGATCAACCTCTGTTGATGGAAACCTACATTTGACTAAAGATCTTCATCAGCAGTATGGAATAGTTGTCACTCAAAATTTTGCTGTCTTTTTTAAGAAAATATTTATTATTAGTAGAGAAGTCTTCTGATAAAACTAGCATATCTTTTAGGAGATTTAAGGCATTATGCTCATATCACTTTGAGTTCTGTGTTTTATGGTGGGTAGACCACAGTCTGTCTGACTTATGAAACATTCTGAATCGTGAGGGCTCCCTGAGACCCAGTTAAGTATTCGCCCAGTGAGGTTTTTGCCTTCTCCTGTGCCTTTGCCTTCCTTAGCTCTCTCTCATTGGTTGGTGAGTCAGGTTGATCTTTGCAAGAGCTGCTCTTTATTGTGTGCTCATGATTCAGCGAGGCACTAAGTACTTCTCATGAATTACTTCTGTTCCTTACACGAAAGCGTGTAGGAAATGAGAGGCTGATATGGGAGCTGAATCTGGGGCTGTCTTACTCTGAAGTCTGGGTCACTCCATATACCATGCTACCTCTCTGGTTCACTCTAGTAAATCTAGCTTCTAACCAAGGTGTTTTCAGTTGTTGATGAGAAAAGCCTCTCTGTTTATTGACTCCAGAAAAGCATTGATGCGTGTCCAAAGGTAGTGAGTTCGCTCAGTTGATTGTTCACAGTCAGTTACGGATCGAACTCTCTCGTTCTAGTCTTTCCTCTCTTCTTACTATTGCACTTGACTAGTCTTTAAAAAAAGAAAAAAAAAGAACAATTACATTTCTTACATTGACTTTTCTTTTAGTTTTTTTAAAATAAAATAGAGACATGGTTTCCCTATGTTGCCCAGGCTGGTCTTGAACTCCTGGGCTCAAGTGATCCTCCTGCCTTGGCCTCCACAGTGCTGGGATTACAGGTATCAGCCACTGCTCCCAGCCTCTTTCATAGACTTTTAACAATTATATACTGTACTGACATCAAAACTTTTTAATACAGTTGACAAGAAGTTATATTAAATCTTTGTTTTGTTGGTTTCCAGAGAAGAGTTAGAGAAGATGAAAAGTGTGATTGAAAATGCCAAGAAAAAAGAGGTTGCTGGGGCCAAGCCTCATATAACTGCGGCAGAGGGTAAACTTCACAACATGATAGTTGATCTGGATAATGTGGTCAAAAAGGTATGTTTCCTAAGTCTTATATATTTTATATTTTAAAATATAATCTCTTAAAGGATTTTAAGGATTTAGGAAAACAGCAAATTCCTACCATCTCCCCCTCTTTTCTCCTGCAAAGTATATTAGTTGTTACTGTTTTAAAAAATTTGCCTTGGCTGGGTGTAGTGGTTCACACCTGTAATACACATACGATTTATGAGAGAGAATAATGTGGTGAAATACAAAGTTCAGTCTGGGACCAGTGACTTTTGTTTAGACACTGGATAGCTACCATCGAGCAAAGAGGGCATCGTGGACAGTTTATCCTTGAGAAGGATAAACCAGAGCCACGTTGGCACTGCTCCCCTCACTTTGGCAGGCCAAGGTGGGCAGATAACTTGAGCCCAGGAGTTTGAGACCAGCCTGGGCAACATGGTAAAACTCTGTTTCTACAAAAAATGCAAAAATTAAGTGGACATGGTGGTGTGTGCCTGTAGTCCTAGCTACTCAGGAGACTGAGGTGAGAGGATGGCTTGGGCCTTTGAGGTTGAGGCTGCAGTGAGCTGAGATGGTGCCACTGCACTCCATCCTGGGTGACAGAGTGAGACCTTGTCAAAAAAAAAAAAAAATTTGTTTTTTTGCCTTGGACACCAACCAAGTGGATTGTTCCGTATTGTTGATACTTTCTATAATAGGTAACATTTTTGGTTAAGATTATTGTCACTTATGAAAATGTCCATTTTGTAGCAGATCTTCTGCCTGCACTTATATCATCTATATGCAGGGAGGGGGCATAGTAAGATGGGACAGGGCCTGTCCATGGTATTTGAATAGGAATTAGAAGGAAACAAATAAGGCTTATGTTCTGTTTCTGAGCTTCAGATTTCCTTACACATTTCCAACAAAATGTAAACAAATGAAGGAATACTACTTCTGTTTCTTGGAATGTTTATGGTACTTTTTGTTCAATTTAATCACATACCCTGTGTATTTGCTCAGGTCCAAGCAGCTCAGTCTGAGGCTAAGGTTGTATCTCAGTATCATGAGCTGGTGGTCCAAGCTCGGGATGACTTTAAACGAGAGCTGGACAGTATTACTCCAGAAGTCCTTCCTGGGTGGAAAGGAATGAGTGAGTACAACTGAAGTAATGTTTTTTTTTCAATGTTTTAACCACTAATCAATGAATCTAAACTTGCTTAATCTCCATTGTAGTCCAAATCCCTCTGGCATGCATGCATATCTCTTTTTGTGTACATTACACTGTTACAGCGTTTTATTTTAACCACAATCATTACAGATGACACAGCCGCAACAATACTCTTGTAGTTTTAGCTGTGGTGAACATGCGTTCCAGCTAGTATTTAATTCCATAATCCGTGATTGGTTCTGTTCTGATCTGCTACTCAAAAAAAAAAAAAAAAAGTTTGGAATTTGAGTGAACAAAAGTGACATTATAACCTTGATGCTACCGAAATATTATTGTATATGTATAAGTATTAAAAAACCTTATTACTTGAAAAGTATTTGTAGTGAATTATTTAAAGCACACTTTATGTCTGCTCTGTGACAAAACAACACTTTGTTGAGAATTTACCTAGGGACCCTGCATTGAGAAAGGAACCAGCTGTCTGGCGATCCACTTCCTCAAGCTGAGACTACAGAGAACTTTGATGCTGAAGTCGTTACATGGTGTAACCATAGTCACATTTCCCTGAAGTTCCGTGACAGTACTAAGAATCACAGAGATCACCTGTCTCAGCAAAATTAAAATACCGTTTATTTTTATTTTTAGTTTTTTTTTGTTGTTGCCCAGGCTGGAGTGTAGTCCTCCACCTCCCGGGTTCAAGCGATCCTCTTGCCTCAGCTTCCCAAATAGCTGGGATTACAAGCATGCGACACCACACCAGGCTAATTTTTTGTACCTTTTTTTTTTCTTTTTTTTTTTTTTTTTGAGACAGAGTTTTACTCTTGTTGCCCAGGCCGGAGTGCAATGGCGCGATCTTGGCTCACTGCAACCTCCGCCTCCCAGGTTCAAGCAATTCTTCTGCCTCAGCCTCCTGAGTAGCTGGGATTACAGGTGTGAGCCATTGCGCCCAACCAATTTTTTTGTACTTTTGCTAGAGACAGGGTTTCGCCATTTTGGCCAGGCTGGTTTTGAACCCCTGACCTCAAGTGATTCGCCCACCTTGGCCTCTCAAAATGCTGGGATTACAGGTGTGAGCCACCACACCTGGCTTAAAACGCTGTTTAAATGCTAGCATTTGTTAGAAAGCAGACTTCTCATGTTGTAGGCCTCTCCGGGCTGAAGGTGTCAGGATTGCATCACAGAACCACGGCGGGTCTAAGGAGTGAAGGTAATAAACACCAGTGCAGGGATTTATAATCATTCTGCATGATGACCACCCAGGGAGACTGAATGTCAAGAAGTGGAGTTAAGGCTGTCAAAAGATAACTCAGACATTGAGCTCTTTGAATGCAGTTGACTCAGGAGGCAGATATCAGTTAGACTGTTGTCAAATAAAAAAGTGACAGTACGATTTATGAGAGAGAATAATGTGGAGAAATACAAAGTTCAGTCTGGGACCAGTGACTTTTGTTTAGACACTGGATAGCTACCATCGAGCAAAGAGGGCATCGTGGACAGTTTATCCTTGAGAAGGATAAACCAGAGCCACGTTGGCACTGCTTCCCTCATCAGAATTTCTCAAGGGGTTGTCTGTGCTTCATTGAGGTTACAATTGAAACAGATGTGAGCACCTCAGAGACCTTCCCTGATTATATTCCTCCACAAACCACTGTACCATATTACCTTATTTTATCTTCTTGAAATTCTTATTCATTGGCTTGTTTGTTGTCTCTTTGCATTAGATATATATAAGCTCCTTGGCATAAATTTGACATTGGTAGGTAGTAGGGAGTCTCCAGTGGCTCAAATAAAATGAAATTAGGTTGACAGGGCAGGACAAATTTTATTTGTGGAGAGTTAGATACGAGCATCAACCCTAAGAATTTGCATTCTGTCTTTGGTCTTCCCAGTAGACTAAATCCTACTAATTTTTCCAAGCCAGCTCTCACGTTTTTAACTTGCTTTTTTTCTGCTTTTGAAAGTGCCTATCTCAAAACTTTTTTTTTTTTTTTTTTTGAGATGGAGTCTTGCTGTGTCACCCAGGCTGGAGTGCAGTGGTGCGATCTTGGCTCACTGCAACCTCCGCCTCATGGGTTCAAGCGATTCTCCTGCCTCAGCCTCCCGAGTAGCTGGGATTACAGGCGTGTGCTACCACACCCAGCTAATTTTTTTGTATTTTTAGTAAAGACTCGGTTTCACCATGTTGGTCAGGCTGGTCTCAAACTCCTGACCTCAAATTATCCATCTACCTCGGCCTCCCAAAGTGCTGGGATTACAGGCGTGAGACACCACGCCCGGCTGCCTGTCGTAAAACATGAAAATGTTAAACAGTGGTTCTCAACTGAGGGCATTTTGTCCCCCACATGACATTTGGCAACACTGGGAGACATTTTTGTTTGCCCCACCTGTAGGGAGCTACTGGCATGTGGTGGGTGGAGGCCAGACGTGCTGCTAAACATCCTATAGTACACAGAAAAGCCCCTTACAGCAGAGAACTGTCTGGACCAGAAGGTCAGTAGCACCAAGGTTGAGAAGCCTGTGCTAAAGAAAGGGGCCGTGTAGAAAATGAAGGTCCCTTGTGAAGCAATCTCTATGTTGTTTCTTTTTTGAGTGACCTCCATTTAAATCTTTATTAATTTATAAAATAGAGTATATATTCACAATACAAAATTTGAAAGATACAAATGGCATTTGAAGTTTCCCTCTCACACTGTTTTCCTCCTCAGGGACAACCGGTATTACTCATTTCTTGTGTATTTCTAGAGATAGTAATTATTCCATGATTACCCTAGCCCTCAGTGGATGTCCTCACCTCTGAAATCAGAATACACTAAGACCTAAACCAAATTTGTTAGTACTGGTTTGTGTTATGAGGCATTTTGCTCTTATTATCATTTTTTTTTATTATACTTTAAGTTCTGGGATTGCTCTTATTATTTCCCTAAACAACAAATGTCCTGATGATGTTCACTACGTCCAGTACTCTTTCTGTGTTATCTGTAGCTGCGCAAGTTTCCAAACGTAGTAATAGCTAGTGGTATTGAGCATTATTTTGTACTGGGCACTGAGTTCTAAGTGTTTCACATATATTAACTTATTTGAAATTCATAATAGCCTTACAAGGCAAATTTTGTTATTATCCCAATTACATAGATGAAAAAACTGAGACAGAAAAGTAATTTGCCCAAGGTTGGGGTAAGAGCCGGGATTTCATTCTCCCCCACTAGCCTCACTATTCTCTGCCTAAATGATTTGTATCAGCAGCACAGGACTCCCTTTTGGCCTTTTGAGAAGAGGAATGATGTAACCATAGTAAGGAGGAAATTTTATTTTTATGAGATTGACGGTGTAGGAGGGAGTGATGTTTAGTCAGTTGATGTTCAGAGCCCCTTGGATGAAAAATACCTGTCTTTGGACTTGTTGAATGCAAAGGTTATTAAGAAGGTCAGGACTGGCCAGGTGCAGTGGCTCACACCTATAATCCTAGCACTTTGGGAGGCTGAGGTGGGTGGATTGCCTGAGGTTAGGAGTTCAAGACTGGCCTGGCCGATATGGTGAAACCCCATCTCTACGAAAAATACAAAAATTAGTCAAGCATGGTGGTGTGCACCTGTGGTCCTAGCTACTTCGGGAGGCTGAGGCAAGAGAATCACTTGAACCCGGGAGGTGGAGGTTACAGTGAGCCGAGATCGTGCTGCTACACTCCAGCCTGGGCAATGGGAGACTCTGTCTCAAAAAAAAGGACAGTCATACCAGGATGTTCATTAGCTCATCCTGAGAGGCAGTAGCTGCGACTGGCTGCATTCCCCTTCTCCTGTTATGTGTTCACACTGGGTACTTGTGATACTTGGGATCGTGGTGGGGGACATCATTCAAACTATACAGAATGCCATTTTTTCCTTTACTCTCAAATCAGGCCATTGTAGTTCTTTAATTTGCACAGGTTAAATGAAAATTTAGTATGAGTTCATTGTTTTAAAAATTTCAAAGAAGAACTGAATTTGTTAAGTATCTGAAATGTTAAGAGAGGCCTGGTACTGAGAACAGAGAGTCAAAACTGATTTAGTAAAGTACTGTATGGACTAATGAAAATGCGAGGGATAAAAGAAAATTATAGTTTCTATGAAATGCTTAAGTTGAGGCCGGGCATGGTGGCTCACACCTGTAATCCCAGCACTTTGGGAGGCTGAGGCGGGCAGATCATTTGAGGTCAGGAGTTCGAGACCAGCCTGGCCAACATAGTGAAACCCTGTCTACTAAAAATATGAAAATTAGCCAGGCGTGGTGGGAGGCGCCTGTAGTCCCAGCTACTTGGGAGGCTGAGGCAGGAGAATCCCTTGAGCCCAAGAGGCAGAGGTTGCAGTGAGCTGAGATTGCGCCACTGCACTCCAGCCTGGGTGACAGAGCGAGACTCTGTCTCAAAAAAAAAAAAAAAGAAATGTTTAGGTTGCTGGGCGCAGTGGCTCATGCCTGTAATCCCAGCACTTTGGGAGGCTGAGGAAGGTGGATCGCTTGAGCCTGGGAGTTTGAGACCAGCCTGGGCAACATGGCAAAACCCCATCTCTACAAAAAAGTGCAAAAATTAGCCCGGTATGGTGGCACACACCTCTAGTCCAAGTTACTTGGGAGGCTGAGGTGGGAGGATTGCTTGAGCCCAGCAGGTGGAGGTTGCAGTGACCTGAGATTGCACCACTGCACTCTAGGCTAGGCAACAGAGGAAGGCTCTGTCTCAAAACAAAAAAAAAAAACAAACAAAAAATTTAAGTTGATTACTGTGAAACAAGATGAGTCCTTTGAAACCAAAACCACAATTAATATCAATGATTCTTTTATTTTCTAAAATGTTATTTACCTTGATTTGTCTTGTTTTACAGTTTAAATTTTAGAAAATAGCTGTATCATTTCATTTTCCAGTATTAAAATAGCTTTTCCTGGTACTAGTCTCCGATTCCTTCTTGTTTCCTTTTAGATATTTCTGTTTAATGATCAATAACTAAAGTATGTGCATTCTTTTTTTTTTCAAACTGTTCTATTTTTTCCTTTGTAGGTGTTTCAGACTTAGGTGAGTGTTATGTATATTTCATCTTTAAAGTCTTTTGTTTTGGGTATTAAGAGACTAAAGTCTTTTTGTTGTGCCTATAATTCTTACACAAAGCCGTCTAAATAGATACAAAGTAGAATTATGTCACATGATAAATCTGAATTGGATATTTTTGGCATCTGAATGCTCTCAGGAATGAAAATGTTTCATCAAGTGATTGGAATCCTATAGATGTGAAGTGTGTGTGTGTGTGTGTGTGTGTGTGTGTGTGTGTGTGTGTGTGTGTTGTGTGTGTGTGTGTGTGTGTGTGTGTGTGTGTGTGTGTGTGTGTGTAATATGGATTGTAACTGATTACTTTGGAGAATTTCAAACATTAAAAAGTAAGAAGAAAACTAAAGAACTTCCAGGACCCATCACTCAGTTTTGTAGCCATCAGTACATGACCAGTTTTGTCTCATCTATTCCCACTCCTCCTCAGCTTATATAGAAGCAGACTCAAATATCACATTGTTTCACTTGTAAATACTTTCAGTATGTTTCAAAAACATCACCATACTATTATCACACCTAAAACTTAGTAACAATTCCCTAGTCACCAAATGTCCATTCAGTGTTGAAATATCCCCTATTATTTCATACAATGAGTTTTTACAGTTTTTTATTCGAATCGATACCCGTAGACGTTCCACATGTTGAGTTTAGTCAATAAATCTCTTGCCCCTTTTTGTTTTTTGCTTTACAGTGTATTTATTAAGAAATTGAGTCATTAGTCATATAGAATTTCCTGCATTCCATATTTTGCTGTTGGAGCCATAATTCTTTACTTCATCTTAGCCAAAAGACTAAGAAGCGATGGAGTCATAATTCTTTTTTTTTTTTTTTGAGACAAGGTCTTGCTCTGTCACCAGGCTGGAGTGCAGTGGCACAATTTCAGTTCACTGCAATCTCTGCCTCCTGGATTCAAGCAATTCTCATGCCTCAGCCTCCTGAGTAGCTGGGATTACAGGCATGTGCTCCCACACCTGGCTAATTTTTGTATTTTTAGTAGAGTCAGGGTTTCACCATGATGGCCAGGCTAGTCTCAAACTCCTGGCCTAAAGTGATCCACCTGTCTCGGCCTCTTAAAGTGCTGGGATTATTGGCATCAGCCACTGCATCTGGCCAGTGGAGCCATAATTCTTTTTTTTTTTTTTTTTTTTTTTGAGATGGAGTCTTGCTCTGTTGCCCAGGCTAGAGTACAGTGGCGCAATTTCGGCTCACTGCAACCTCTGTCTCCTGGGCTCAAGTAATTCTCCTACCTCAGCCTCCCAAGTAGCTGGGATTACAGGTGTCCACCATCATGCCCAGCTAATTTTTGCATTTTTAGTAGAGACGGAGTTTCACCAGGTTGGCCAAGCTGGTCTCGAACTCCTGACCTCAGGTGATCTGCCCGCCTTGGCCTCCCAAAGTGCTGAGATTACAGGTGTGAGCCACTGTGCCTGCTGGCTGGAGCCATAATTCTTAATCTGTGTGTGTTGCTACATTTTTGGATTGAGATTTTGAAAAAACACAAACATTGGTTTAAGCCTAGATGCGAATCTTTAGGTGATTTTAAAAAGCTTTGCAGTGATTCTGATGGACAGCTCTGGTTGCTGTGTTGGGATTTAATCTAGATCATATGTGTTTAAGAAAAGTAAAAAAACTTATTAAGGAAAAGTCTGAGAGAATTTGAATTTGATTTTTAGTTTCAGCAGAAAAGAATCTTCAATTGGATGCCTGTTATAACTAATCAGAGTTATGCCTGAAAGAAAATATAGAAGTGATGGTATATATAAGTTTTGTCTTTATAGGCAAAGTTACAGTAAATGAGTAAGTCCATTTATAATTAGTTCAGATTAAAAGAGGGTTCCTGGAAAACAACTGATCATCTGACGGCCTACCTGAATTTTGCCAGGGATTGAAAATACCTTATTGGACACTAGCCAGTTTCTGATTGAACTGGGGAATCTAAATCTCTTTTCATGTTAGCTAAGTTTTACTTTTGTTTACTGCTCTTAAATTATAATCAGTTGATGCAGATTACCTTGTAATGAGGTATAATTTCATTGACATCATTAATATTTTAACATGCTCTTTTGCTTAGCTGACAAGCTCTCTACTGATGATCTGAACTCCCTGATTGCTCACGCACATCGTCGTATCGATCAGTTGAACAGAGAGCTGGCAGAACAGAAGGCCACTGAAAAGCAGCACATCACGTTAGCCTTGGAGAAACAAAAGCTGGAAGAAAAGCGGGCATTTGACTCTGCGGTAGCAAAAGCATTAGAACATCACAGAAGTGAAATACAGGCTGAACAGGACAGAAAGGTAAAAGAAATGAGAATTGTTGCCTAACATTTAAAGTGACTCTAACTTGATTGTTTACTTGTAGAAATAATACTGGCTCAGCCGGGTGCAGTGGTTCATGCCTGTAAATCGCAGCACTTTGGGAGGCCGAGGTGGGTGGATCACTTGTGGTCAGGAGTTCGAGACCAGGCTGGCCAATATGGTGAAACCCCCATCTCTTCTAAAAATACAAAAATTAGCTGGGCGTGGTGGCTCGCACCTGTAATCCTAGCTACTCGGAAGGCTGAGGCAGGAGAACCACTTGAACCAGGGAGGTGGATGTTGCAGTGAGCTAAGATCGTGCCACTGCACTCCAGCTTGGGTGATGGAGCAAGACTGTCTCAAAAAAAAAAAAAAGAAAGAAAAAATACTGACAGTCATTGGCTTTAGGATATTGAATATAAGTCATGCCAGCTGACCTTTAGAATGGAGCTTAGTCTTCATTCTCCTCATCAGAACTTCTAGGAAAGGAGTGATCGAGCAGAGTTCCTTTATGTTGAGCAGATGCAGAAGTTTAAGAAAGTAATAAGCTACTGGTATCCAGGATTATCTAGCTCATCTTTCCAGTGGAGCTGAGCCTCTGTCCCTTAAAGCAGTGCTGAATGAATCTTTGTTGGAGTCTGAGTATATTTTTCTCTGCTATTGTTGTTAAGTGGTTGGTGGTTAAAAAACAGGTGAAATAGCTTCTTTAGCCCTCTTATCTGGGCACACCATTTATTAAATGGGTGTCCACAGGCTGATTTGGGAACCTAACTACTCATCCCACCTTTGTGTCTTCTTAGTAGTACTATTGGCCACTCCCTCCTTTTTGAAACTATTTCTTCCCTAGGCTCCCTGACAGCATACTCTTCTAGCCTTTCTCCTACCTTGCTGGCCACTCCTTAACCTTTTCTGCTCAGCCTCTCAAATAGTGGCATACCTGGCATTAGTTCTGAAACGTTTTCTCCATCTAAACCGTCTCTAAGTGTTCTTGTTGAGTCCCGTGACTTGGAAGTTTAAATACCATCTATACCTGATAAATGTCTATCTCCAGCTCTGACCTCTGCCTTGGCTTCAGGTTCCTATCCAGCAGCCTACCGGGTATCTCCGCTGGATTTTCAGTAGTCATTTCATGCTTATCATGTTCCAAACAGATTTATTTATTCTCTCCAACCTGTCTTCCAGCCCCTCAACTTGTTTCTCTCTAAATAAACTGAGTTGAACAATCTACTCAGTTATTCCAGCCCAAATCATGCTTTGTTGTTCTTCCATCAATTCATATTCAGTTGCCCCACAGATCCCACCAGTTCTGCATTCAACATAAATCCCAAATCTGTCCACTCCATTCCTACCACCTTAGCCCAAGCTTCCACTATTTTTTCTTTTTCTTTTTCTTTTCTTTTTTTTTTTTTTGAGACAGTCTGTCTTTGTGGCCCAGGGTAGAGTGCAGTAGTGCAATCTTGGCTCATTGCAACCTCTGCCTCCCAGGTTCAAGTGATTCTTGTGCCTCTCAGCCTCCTGAGTAGCTAGACTTACAGGTGCATGCCACCACACGTGGCTAATTTTTGTATTTTTAGTAGAGACGGGGTTTTGCCATGTTGGCCAGGCTGGTCTCGAACTCCTGACCTCAAGTGATCCACCTGCCTTGGCCTCCCACGGTGCCAGGATTACAGGCATGAGGCACCATGCCCGGCCTTCACCAAGGAATTTAAACACCAAAGTGCTGGGATTACAGGTGTGAGCCACCATGCCCAGCCAATTTCCCCTTTCTTCATACCCTTCTTTCTGTGTCTATTTACGCAGGCAAATAAAACATAGTCGGATGAGACACTATACTGCCGGAAATCCTCCATGGACTACCCATTTCATTTAATATAATTCCAAATTCTTAACCAATACCCAAAAGGCTTCTTGATCGCTGCATGCCATGAGCCATTTCACTGCTCCAGGCACCCTGGTATTTTTTGTCTGTACCTTGACTATATCTTTCGTTTTGGGACCTTTATGTTTTCTCTGCCTAGTACATTGTTCTATCTTCTCTGTTTAAACCTTGAGCTCTAAGCTTAAGTTTTAAGCCTAGATGTCACTTTCTTAGCAAGACTGAGATTTCCTATCCCTTCAGTCCAAAGTGGAGCCTCTGTATTACTTTCTGTTATGTTGCCCTGTTTATTTTAAATGTAAGGTGGGGGAAAAGGAGGTTGAAGGGGTGTTGATGCTTCACAACAGGTCCTTGTCTGCTCAAAGTCATACGTAGAAATATGTATCACAATCTGAGATGTCTTTTTTGTTTACTTGTTTACTGTCTGCTGCCTCCATTGAGATATACACTGTGTGAGAGCAAGAAGTTCGTCTGCCCTAAGCACCACTGGATCCATACAGATAGTAGGCACTGCCTGGCACACAGGGCTGGCACTTCATAAATACTTATGCACTGACTGAATGGATTCATTGATTTATTATATTGTTTCTGAGAAAAAATAAGTTCTGGATTTCAGGTAATCAGTGTTAAGTAATTTGTAAAGTGACCTATGGCTATTTGTTAGGCAAGGTATATTTTTTTGTGTTTTTTTTTTTGGCCCATGTTGAATTTAAATTCATTTAAAAATAAGCAGTTTTCTTTGTTTAGGAGACTATGTCAATAACTACCAGATACTTACTAATTTTCTTTTCTTTTTTTTTTTTTTGAGACGGAGTCTTGCTCTATCGCCCAGGCTGGAGTGCAGTGGCGCAGTCTTGGCTCACAGCAAGCGCTGCCTCCTGGGTTCACGCCATTCTCCTACCTCAGTCTCCCGAGTAGCTAGGACTACAGGCGCCCGCCACCATGCCCGGCTAATTTTTTTTTGTATTTTTAGTAGAGACGGGGTTTCACCATTGTTAGCCAGGATGGTCTTGATCTCCTGACCTCGTGATCTGCCCGCCTCAACCTCCCAGAGTGCTGGGATTACAGGCGTGAGCCACCATGCCCAGCCAACTAATTTTCTTAATGATTCTTCAAAGTAGGCATTATTACTCACAAATGAGAAAGTGGAGATTTGAGAAGATAAATCATTTCCCCAAGGTCACACAGATGGTTGTAGTAAAGCTACGCTTGATTCCAAGTGTATAGTTACTTTTCTTCATATCCTGGATTTAGTTATTTCTCAGAGGAGCATGTGATTCAGGAAATGACAGTGTTTTATATGAGAGGCAGCCTGGTGATGTAGAAAAACCACAAGTTTGGGGGTGAGAGAGACCTTTGTTTGAAATCTGGTTTTTGCCACAGCCGTGTGATCTTGTTTGAGTCACCTCCAGGGTTTAGCTTTCCGTTTCACATAAGAAGTAGAAGTGTACACATGCCTGGCACATTAGACGGGTTCAGGATGTGGAAGCTGCTGTTGTCATGGTTGATAGTGGTCTTTCTGTTTTCCTAAAAGTATATATGGAGAATCGAAAACGAATAATTATTTTGTTTGGTTTCACAGATAGAAGAAGTCAGAGATGCCATGGAGAATGAAATGAGAACCCAGCTTCGCCGACAGGCAGCCGCCCACACAGATCACTTGCGAGATGTCCTTAGGGTACAAGAACAGGAATTGAAGTCTGAATTTGAGCAGGTGAGGACCTGGACTCCCTTCAGCCACACCCCTCTTCCTGACAGGATTAACAGACTCTCCTTTTCTTTTAATGTACTCTGAGGATGTCGAAGATTTGGAAATCTCCTTGTATGTCTACAAAACTGCTTCTTTTTACATAATGGTGTACCTGTGTGTTCATGATCAGATGTGTTTTTAAAATATATATTCTAGTCATTTGGAATCTTCAGAACTTTAAGGAGAGTTGGTAAAGGGGAATTCAGGAATGCAGACAGTAATATTTGACGTGTGTATCTTCCTCCTATAGATGGCATGGTAGTGCTTAGATTTTTATAACTGAGGTAATTTCCCAGAGAAGTTTTGAAATCCCAGTAAATTATCAGGATGCCTGTAATCATAGTTTCTATTCAAGAAATCATTTACAGTAATATTAACTTGTTACTTTGTCTTGCAAGAAGATACTGAGGTTTTCTAAGTAAATTCTTCCAGAGAATCGCAATGTATGTCAGTATGAAAAGGTATTTTAAATTCTATTTGATGGATATTTTTCTGAGAAAAATTAATGTATAAGCTCTTAAATATAAGATATTGGAATATAATTTAATCTAATTATTATGTTTAGGTTTGCAATACAGATAATTTACTTTCTAAAGCTGACAATTTGTGGCTGAGCATGGTGGCTCACACCTATAATCCCAGCAGTTTGGGAGGCTGAGGCAGGTGGATCACTTGAGGCCAAGAGTTCAAGACCAGCCTGACCAACATGGCGAAACCCTGTCTCTATTAAAAATAGAAAAACTAGCTGGGTGTGGTGGTGCATGCCTGTAATCCCAGCCACTCTGGAAGCTAAGGCATGAGAATTGTTTGAATCTGGGAGGTGGAGGTTGCAGTGAGCTGAGGTTGTGCCACTGCACTCCAGCCTGGGTGACAGAGCAAGATTCTGTCTCAAAAATAAAATACAGTTGGCAGTTTGTTTCTGACTTTAACAGCCTTCTCTCTTCTCTTGGTATGCCTCCTCTAATATTAGGTTCCATCAGTAAACCTGTAAAGAATTATATACATCGGCCGGGCATGGTGGCTCACGCCTGTAATCCCAGCACTTTGGGAGGCTGAGGTGGGCGGATCACGAGGTTAAGAAATCGAGACCATCCTGGCCAACATGGTGAAACCCGTCTCTGCTAAAAATACAATAATTGGCATAGTGATGCATGCCTGTAATCCCAGCTACTTGGGAGGCTGAGGCAGGAGAATCACTTGAACCTGGGAGGCGGAGGTTGCAGTGAGCCAAGATTGTGCCACTGCACTCCAACCTGGCAATAGAGCAAGATTCCATCTCAAAAAAAAAAAAAAAAAATTATATACATTAAATATGAGTCAGGACATTTTTGAAACTTTACACAAAATGTAGGAATTTCATGACAACTCTAAGGCCCTCTTTGCTTCAGCAAGTAGTTGCTGGAAGATTACACAGTTACGTGACATGCATTGAGTATCACTTTTTTCTGGAACTATTTGTTTTATTTCAGAACCTGTCTGAGAAACTCTCTGAACAAGAATTACAGTTTCGTCGTCTCAGTCAAGAGCAAGTTGACAACTTTACTCTGGATATAAATACTGCCTATGCCAGACTCAGAGGAATCGAACAGGCTGTTCAGAGTAAGCATAAGCTATGTTATTACAGATAATTTTCCTCAGCATAATTTATTAAAATAATTTTATAGGGAAAATGGGGTACATGTATTGACATCAGGACATAAAAATACTAATCACTCTACTTAATTGCAGTTTTTGCCATTAAAAGTAATGGCAAAATCTATATAACTAGAAATTTTATACCTTGTATGACAAACACAAAATCACCATTTACAAGGCTATTTACCCAGTACCCTTTGGCTATGTCGCATGTGCCTGGGTGGTAAGGGCTAGGGGTCAGTGTGGTCCCATGCTTGCCTTCCACAGGCTTGGTGGGTTATCTGGAGGTGGTGATTTGCCGAGTCCAACTACCAAATGGACAGTATTTATGCTGAGGCCTCCATGTGCCACATTGAAAGAGAAATGTCCTGACAATGAGGGTATTAATAAAATGGGGTTTTTTAAGGATGTTATGGAATCTTTTTTTGTTGCATAACAAAAAAAATAAATTGAATACTCACAGAATTTCAAGATCCAGTAGTCTGTTAAGTTCATTTGAAGTCTCCCGTTTCGTTTTTTTTTTTTTTTTTTTGAGACAGAGTCTTGCTCTGTCGCCCAGGGTAGAGTGCAGTGGTGTGATATCGAGTCACTGCAGCCTCTGCCTCCTGGGTTCAAGCGATTCTCCTGCCTCAGCTTCCTGAGTAGCTGGGAATACAGGTGCGTGCCACCACGCCTGGCTAGGTTTTGTATTTTTTAGTAGACACAGGGTTTCACCATGTTGGCCAGGCTAGTCCTGAACTCCTGACCACAAGTGATCCACCCACCTTGGCCTCCCAAAGTGCTGGGATTACAGGCGTGAGCCATTGTGCCTGGCCCTGAAGTCTCCCATTTCTTTGCAGAAAATTTCTGATGGCCTTGGCGTAAGTCTTAGCCTAATTTAAATAATGTTTCTTTCTCAACTAGTAAAGGTAAATATGTGGATTAGATATCATGCAGATGTGAATGACTTCTGACTTTACTGCCTGATATGAAGAGGCCAGCTAGGAAAATACACCAGAAATAAGTGGTGGGGGTGGGGTTGTAAGAAACTCTGGCCTCATCTTCCACATGTGTAGATGTAGCTTGTTGAATGTGCATCAGTTCTGTGGATGTATGTTGTCAGATGGAGAGAAAAATGTTTGGCTTTGACTTTTTTTCTTTGTAGGTCATGCAGTTGCTGAAGAGGAAGCCAGAAAAGCCCACCAACTCTGGCTTTCAGTGGAGGCATTAAAGTACAGCATGAAGACCTCATCTGCAGAAACACCTACTATCCCGCTGGGTGGTGCAGTTGAGGCCATCAAAGCCAACTGTTCTGATAATGAATTTACCCAAGCTTTAACCGCAGCTATCCCTCCAGAGTCCCTGACCCGTGGGGTGTACAGTGAAGAGACCCTTAGAGCCCGTTTCTATGCTGTTCAAAAACTGGCCCGAAGGGTAGCAATGATTGATGAAACCAGAAATAGCTTGTACCAGTACTTCCTCTCCTACCTACAGTCCCTGCTCCTATTCCCACCTCAGCAACTGAAGCCGCCCCCGGAGCTCTGCCCTGAGGATATAAACACATTTAAATTACTGTCATATGCTTCCTATTGCATTGAGCATGGTGATCTGGAGCTAGCAGCAAAGTTTGTCAATCAGCTGAAGGGGGAATCCAGACGAGTGGCACAGGACTGGCTGAAGGAAGCCCGAATGACCCTAGAAACAAAACAGATAGTGGAAATCCTGACAGCGTATGCCAGTGCTGTAGGAATAGGAACCACTCAAGTGCAGCCAGAGTAAGGTTTAGGAAGATTTTCATAAAGTCATATTTCATGTCAAAGGAAATCAGCAGTGATAGATGAAGGGTTCGCAACAAGGGTCCCAGAATTGTCTAGAAATGAGTGGGTTTACAAGTACTGTTCTAAATGTTAACACCTGTTGCATTTTATATTCTTTCCATTTGCTATCATGTCTGAACTCCAGGAGTGCTTTCTTTGCAACTTGTGTAACATTTTCTGTTTTTTCAGGTTTTACTGATGAGGCTTGTGAGGCCAATCAAAATAATGTTTGTGATCTCTACTACTGTTGATTTTGCCCTCGGAGCAAACTGAATAAAACAACAAGATGAAAACTGAGTATCTTATCTCTTTTCAAAAAGTACATTTCTGGCCAGGTGCGGTGGCTCACGCCTGTAATCCCAGCACTTTGGGAGGCTGAGGCGGGTGGATCACCTGAGGTTGGGAGTTCGAGACCAGCCTGACCAACATGGAGAAACCCATCTCTACTAAAAATACAAAATTAAGCTGGGCGTGGTGGCGCATGCCTGTAATCCCAGCTACTTGGGAGGCTGAGGCAGGAGAACCGCTTGAACCTGGGAGGTGGAGGTTGCAGTGAGTCAGGATCGCGCCATCGCACTCCAGCCTGGGAAACAAAAGCAAAACTCCGTCTCAAAAAAAAAAAAAAAAAAAAAAAATTCTAGTTTGTTGTATGTACAGAAAATATCCTTGAGAAACAACAGCAGCAGAAGTAGGAACTTCTAGCTCAGAGTTTCCAGGCTGTGAATTGCGTCACCAGAAGTCCACAGCCTGCTTTTTGGCTTTGAAGGTTTTGGTGAATTGATTCCTGCTGCTCAGACTCAAGAGTAATATACAAGCCAAAGTGCCACATGTATTTATAATTGGGGATATATCGTTCTAGTGACTTGTTAAAATGTTGGTCTCTACCCACAAGTTAATTCAGCAGCCCTATATGGGTCACAGCTGACAGTTCTAAAACACTGGTAATGGAGCTTAGTTCTTTCTAGTACCTGGGCTGTGAATCCCTTCAAAGTGGGGGGATGGGGAGCCTGGAATCTTAATGAAGAGATTAAATAGTTTTGTTGTGTATTTGATTTAGATTGCTGTAAAACCCAGAGAACTTTCTCAGTTCATCTAATAGTACAATTGTCATATTGCATAAGCACTAACAAATTTTTTTTTACTCCATGAAGACCACCATCTCTACATAAAAATATGTCAACTTTCTTCAAAATTACAACTGTTTGTTGGGGATTGTGTGTTTACAAAGAATTTGAAGAGGGACTTTTATCTGAGCAACACATCTAGAATCACAAAAGGGGCAGGTTCTGCATCTGTAGGTGTATGCCAGCCCCTGCATTTGGGTAATTACTTTCTAGTGTCTGTATGGCACTGGCCTTGTCCTTTGATTTTGGGATATATTGGTCCACCTTTGGCTTGTGTTAATGTTGTCAATAGTCCTTATATTCCCTAAGTGGATTTACTTAATTCAACAAAATATATCTAGTTTCTGATTGGAACACATGCTTTGTGTTCCTTCCTGAGATTAATGCCTGTAATCTCAAAGGCAGAGGCACTCTGTGCACCTACCTAGGGGATACTAAGTTTTTATTAGGAGATAATAGGACTGTTCTAAATTCAGTTTTCCCTTTTGGAATGGCACAAAATTGCAAAATACATTACTTGTAAAGCTAAACTTCCCTATTTGTCGTATTAGAAATGCTTATAATTTCAATTCCACTTGTATATGTAAAATATTATAGGTTATAAGAAAATCTAAGTTTCTCTTGGAGCCCTGAAATAACTTCCTTCAGATGTGATTATCTGTCTGAACTTAGAAGAAGCAATACTGTGTGGTTTATTTTTTATTATTCTTTTTTGAGACAGACTCTCGCACTGTCGCCCAGGCTGGAGTGCAGTGGCGCGATCTTCTGCCTCTGCAACCTCTGCCTCCCAGGTTCAAGCAATTGTCCTGCCTCAGCCTCCCGAGTAGCTGGGATTACAGGTACCCATCACCATGCCCGGCTAATTTTTTTGTATTTTTAGTAGAGATGGGGTTTCAGTGCGTTGGCCAGGCTTGTCTCGAACTCCCAACTTCGTGATCTGCCCACCCCGGCCTCCCAAAGTGCTGGGATTACAGGTGTGAGCCACCGCGCCCAGCCAAGTGGTTTATTTTAACCTGTAAAACAAAATAAGACTACAGGCTTCTGAATCTTAGTAGTTCCTTTAACAGCCAACACACCCACCCCCTTGATTGCTTATTAGGAACAAAGAAAGACGATACTGAAAAGGGGACCCTGCTTGGCCAGGCCTTTATTTTCCTTCCTCGTGCTTAAAAATATTCCTGAGATGTAACTCAGTAACCATGTGCAAAAAGCAGCGGAGCCTCTTCTTGGATTCTCAGTGCTACTTAAAGGAGATGGAGTCCCAAGGGCCAGGGTTATCCGGGAGGTGGATATAGCCCTGAGCCATTAGGGCAGGTCGGCTTCACTTCACCCTTTCATTTAAACTGCAAGTGAAAAGTCACACGACTGCCATTTCCACAGCAAAAAATCATAAAAAGTCAAATCATCACTTCTATCTTGGTTTCATCCTCAATCTGTTTTAGTTTGAAATTACCTTATTGCCTCCCTCCTCACTGATGTAGGACAGTGTTCAACATCTTAAAACTCACGCATCCTGATTTAACATTTTCATGTTGTTTAATATTTCAAAATAATGTAACAAACTAAAACCTAATTTTAGACAGTCTTTAAGGCACACTACCTTCGTATTCCTTTGTATTAATTTAAATCCCCTGCTCTCTTAACAGGTTCTGGATAAAAGTAGTCTCCAAGTCCCAAATGAGTTGTGCCACCAGTTTTAAAAGTAACTTGCTTGGCTCAGTGCAGAACAGATCATTTGATTTAACACAGAAGGGAAATAAAAAGGCGTATTAAATGTCAGGCAGATTTGCTTCATCAGGTCCAGCGGTCACTACACCCCTATTGTACTATATAGGTCTATGCTTCCCTGGTTTCCTTCCCATTGATGTATCCACGGGCCCTGAGGTTGGCAGGGAGCTTGAGGAAGCAAAGGATGGGGGCAGGGAGGAGGGTCACCTGCCCACTGCAGCTCTTACCCATGTGAGGAGTAGGTTTCACTAGCCTATTAGTTTTGTTGAAGGGCTTCTGCAGGGGTTGTGAGGCAAGAGCTTGTGAAGGGGCCATTGTTGTGGGAACAGACACCACGGGTACTTGTGGCAGAACTTAGATTTTCCTGGGAGTAAATTCTGTCATGACCTTTACTCCTCTTGGACACTCTTACTTTTTGAGCATCTTAAATCACAGAGCTCTGAAAAACGTTCTTGGGCTTGATCCCCAGCAGTCCTGAATTCTAAAAGTCCACAGCCGGACAGTTTTTTTGTTTTTTTTTTTTTTTGAGATAGGTTCTCACTGTGTAAGAACTCAAGCAATCCTCCAGCCTCAGCCTCCCGAAGTCCTGGGCTTACAGGCGTGAGCCACTGTGCCTGGCCTGGACAGCATTTTTTAATAGGCTATTTCCTAGGCCAGGATTAAGACTTGTTCACTGCCTAGATTTTGTGTAATCTGATTATCCCATGTCCTAGCAAATTGCCTTACAGCACCCAAATCAAATACACCCATTTTTTTGGTAAAATGCCACTCTACCATTAATGTTGAATCTAAATGGTTCTATAAAACCTGCCTTATACATCCATGCTCCTAGTGACTTAATTTCATAGCATATCTTACTTTTTGACCATGACCAGCAGTAAAAAATTTACATCACGATTTGCTACACCTAATGTATATATCTATGCACAGATCTACATTGCAATGCAAAAATGCACCATCACAAAACTGTATGTGATGTGCTTAGATGTTCTAATGCATTTCATTAAAAAATTCCAATCACCCACAAAAATTGATTTCAGACCCTGCAGTTTGAAAGACAAATGCTACCCTATCTTAGAGAATATGGGTACATAACCAGTGACAGTACAATCTGACATCTTTTCCTCTAAGCCTAGTGCTTGGTATAGTGTTTACATAGCAGCTAAATGGGGTTTTTTTTCCTTTTTGCTTTGAGGTTGCTGAAAGGGGAGTCTGCTTTACTGTGGTTACGTTAGGACTTCTCGAAGTTCTGTTTCTTAGGCGGTCATATGCCCTACTTGTAGTAGCAACATGACTAAGGTCTCAAAATCAATGAATACTTTGCAGAGTTGGTGGCATTCATTAAGCATTTACTAAGAAGCACCTACGTGCCAGATTTGAGTTGGATTCTAGACATGTAGAATCTTTTTTGAGTGCCATCCAACCTCTTGAATACTTTGATGGCTATAAAGCAATCCTCAAATGTTGAACCAAACTAGCAGTCTAGTTTCTGACTTCTACACATTGGTAATGTAACTCTGTGGCAACACTGAGGAAGTTTATTCCACATATAGTAAGATTCCCTTTCCCCTTCCCATTCCATGAGAGTCCTTAATCCCATTTGCTTTTTTTTTTCTTGGAGACAAGGGTCGCTCTATCAACCAGGCTGGAATGCAGTGGTGCAATCATGGCTACTGCAGCCTCAGCTTCCCAGGCTCAAGCAATCCCCCCATCTGTCTCCAGAGTAGCTGGAATTACAGGCATGCACCACTACGCCCAAATAATTATTAAAATCTTTTGTAGGGAGGGGGGTCTCACTGTTACCCAGGCTGGTCTCAAAACTCCTGGGCTCAGGTAATCCATGTTGGCACCCAAAGAGCTGGGATTACAGACATAAGCCACCGCACTCAGCCCCATTTGCTCTTCCGAAATTCTGGTTTCTCCGAGACAGGGTCTTGCTCTGTTGCCCAGGCTGGAGTGCAGTGGTGCAATCATGGCTCACTGCAACCTCCCTCTCCTAGGCTCAAACAATCCTCCCATCTCACCCTCCCAATTAGCTGGGACACAGATGCATACCACTGATCTGGCTTTTTATTTTTTTGTAGATCCAGTGTCTCACTATGTTGCCCAGGCTGGTCTCGAACTCCTGGACCTAAGTGATCCTCCCGCCTCTGCCTCCCAAAGTGCTGGGATTACAGGTGTGAGTCACCACACCCAGCCATAAAGAACATTTTACTGAGAGTAGAGGCTAAAGACTATGATAAAATAAGCATTTACAGAGAATGCAGACTCATCCTGTGAGGCCTTAATTTTTCTCTATGTTCAAGGCAGTTAATTGCTCAGAGTATGGGTTTGGAGGATCTGTACCACAAACTTAAAAGTACTAAGCTAACAAATCACTCATTTTGAAAGTCTACTACAAATTCATGGGCCATCTACCCAGATGGATTTTCTCCTATCAACTCTAGCTGCAGAGCAACACGGTGATTCAGAACTGGTGCCCGGATAGGAAAGGACTGTATTGAATAGTAAGGCTAACAAGAGTCAGGCATCTGCAGGTGCTGATGAACTAGAGACAGGAAGGGACCAAGTTAACCTTTCAGGTGGCCAGGCTCTCCTTGGAAGCTGTAAACCAAGACTGAAGCCTAATTTACTCTCTCTGTCCTGCAAATCTGCTTTGATATGGAGCAATAACCATGGATGCTTAAGTAGCTAGCTAGTATATCGGCTTTTTTTTTTTTTTGTCCCTCAATTAAATGCCTTAAGACTTGACATTCCAAGAGAAAACACAAACCATACTTTGGTTCCTAAGGATGTATGACTGGGTCCTGGCCTTCAGAGGATGGCAGACAGATGGGAACACAAGTATAAGTAGACTAGAGCATCCCATAATTGTCAACTCTGGCAAGGTAAAGATGAAGCTGCTCATGTGGACAACTCATGGGGTACCTAAGTAAATCTGGGAGCCAGGTATGTTCAAAGTGGTCAGTGGTAGAAGCCCTCATGAAGGCAGGAATGCTGCAAACCTCCACTTACTGCCTTCCAGGACCATTTAAGTCATAGTGGTAAGAGCTGCTAGAAGTAGTCATTACCAACTTGATTACCAGCAATACACAATGATATCAAGAAGACATTCCACATCCTTCTGTCATCACTAGCTCTCATTTCAACCACTAAAATAGGTACCAGCTATAGACAAAAAAAAAAGGGAGACATGAAACATTCATGGCTGTTCAAGTTAGAAAACTATGGCAGCGGCTATATTAACAGAAATGCAAATGTGTACACTAATTACAACATTTATATAGTCATTTTCACCAGTTGTGCAGCCTAAACTGCCATTATCTTGTTTAGTCATTCCTAAGATGCATTATTTCTGACATCAAAATATCCTGAAATTGGGAAACTACTGACCCAACCCCAACTGTGATAGAACTGCATGAACACCTTTCTAAGATGAAGGACCAGCATCACAGCAGCACATCAGGCCAACAAAGGCAGAAGTCCAGCAGCAGGAGAGGGCAATCGCACGATGACAGCATCGTGAGGTCAGCTCACCGACACTGTAGGTGTGCAGGCTTATCCTGATGACAAGAGCCATGGACCTCACCACGTGTCTGAAAACTGCAATGTTGCTACTTAAATGCCAAGCCTTTAATGGTCCATTAATAGATCGTTATTAAGTAGCAAATTAGCAGCTTAAATCTACATAAGTCAGCTGTGTACTGACTGTACCTCACAGTAACAAATTCACCAAATCTGTATCTTGTCTTCTTTGTAACAATGTTAAATATTCGTATATCTCAGTTCTCAGGTGTGATTCCAGCAGCTATGGTGAGGCAATTGCTGCTCCTGAATCTCCACCTTCATTTGCCTTCACTGGTGTCACTGTCGCTGTCACTGCTGCTGTCAGTATCACTGTCACTGGTCAATGCAGTTAGGTTACCTAGGGCTTCCCTGTTAAGAAAAGAAAATGGAGGATTAAAATGCAATTCAACTGGGTGCTGGGGTTCTCAGTGTCTCTGACACTCACCTATAGCCTGTCAGTTTTGATATCAGAAAAAGGGACCCTGCAGCTGCATCAGACTATATTAGAAACAAAAATGTTCTAACAGTCAAATCTGTAGGCTTTCCTGACTTGCATGACAAATGAAATAGTCATTAAATTACTACATTCTGACTTTTTGCAAGGAAATAGAAGGGATAGAAAGCTATGAACATTTTGAATGGGCAGATGGACGAAAGGTCTACATTTTACAAACTTTGCTTCATGGTGCCCACTTACTTTTGTTCCTGGTTGATTGCAAAATCACTCATTACTCTCTGGGTGAGGCCCTCACAAATAGGTAAGCTGAAGGCACTTGCCAGCTTTACTACTTCAATGGCCTGGGAAGGGCTGTTAGACACTTTTGCACTGTCCATAAGCTCATTCAGCAACTCGCTTCTGTAAAAGAAAGGCAAAGTGTGAACTTTCTCCAACCCCTTCAGTAAAATATTTATAGGCAAGATCCAGTGTAAGTTCAGTAATAGAATTCCCAACAGTATTTCTGGAGACAAAATTAGATGAAGTCTAACATTTATTTTTATTTGTTTCCAGTGAGGTTAAAAAGTCTACAGGGCCAAAGGGATTATCAACATTCATTATGACTTCATGATGATCTATTCAATGTAGCCCCAATGTATGATGATCCATGAGCACAGATAAAAAACTGCTTGCCTCAGGATGCCCTGGATAGCAGGGAGTTGACGGTATGCTTGCCTAACAGCAGAGTGCCCAAATGTAGTGGCTAAGGCTGGTGAAGAAATTCCAAATGTGGCTACTTCCAGGCTGTACCCAAAGAGAGCTGGTTGATTTCAACTTACCTAGGAATCTTATTATGCTTCCTGAAAAGCCCCAACATTTTCCTGCTCAAGAAAGGAAGAAGATTATGAATACTATTAGAAAAACAAGGCAATCAGATACTATAGCTGTCTTCCCTCTGAAATCAGAGACTAAATGCCCTTTTCTTAACTATACTGTAAGCTCCCAAAGACACACATCTGTGGGCTCTACTAGCTCCCAGCCCTGTGTGTACATGAGAATCACCGCAGGTGCTTAAACTCCCCAAACGAATCTACACTGCAATTTTCACAGGTAAATCTGATATGCTGCCAGTGTCGAGATTTGCTGGTATAGGTTGAATATTCCTAATCCAAAAATGCTCCAAAATCTAAAACCCCATACACTTCTGGTCTCAAGCATTTTGGAAAAGGGATCACCACTGTCCTTCTAAGGAGGGAATCCATCCTGTGCACAGCTGGAAAAGAGGCATAGAACAGAACCATGCTGTTTCCCTCTCTTCAAGTATGGCAGGGGTTCAGTCTGTCTTAGAATTCTGTTATGAAATGCAGGCTCAGATTGAGGCAACAGTCTCATGTAAGTGCTCCCCATCAGCCTGCCACACGCAGGACAAAGGAAAAACACATACATTCAGCTCCCATGACTCAGCTGAGGTCCGTACCCCTGCGCCAATCATCACAGCCTGGTCGTTATCAAGTGTGTGCCAAACTGCCTGCGCTAACAACCAAATGCAAATGTCATACGTCTCTGTCACTAGCAGTATAGTTGCTAGAGAGACGTGTGTGAGCCACACCTCAAAAACAAGCCTTCATCATCTTTTCCTGGAGATAGTTGATTAGCAATCAGATGTTCAAATAAAGTTACTTTCTTGTACAAGGAGCCATGCACAAGCACCCCCAACTTATGACTCTTAGAACACACATTTATATACAAAACAAAATACAGGAAAACCACCTGTGACTACCTCTACAAAAGATCCTTTTGCTCATTTTTGGAAACATGAATATGCATAAGGTTCCCATTCACAAACACTAAAAATTAGTATGTGAATGAAGTGCTGATAAAAACATAACCAGAACACAGTGGCACCAACCAAGGATGGGTTGTGGTCAAGGCCAAGTTTAGTTAATATGCGTAAATGCCAGCTTCCAGAAGTCTAAGTACACAGCCCACATTTTAAGCTGGAGAGTGGGATGGGAGAAGCATCCAAAAATACTTCAATAACCCAAATGACCAAAACATTTTCAAAACTACGTTTCTTTGATCATAATTTCTTTGATCTTTAGTCAAGTGGAGTAATGAGGTTTAGTGACTGACTTGTCCATAGACACAGAAAGTAGAAAGATAATTCTCAGCCTATGGTTTCAGAGAACTATACCTTATCTCAACTACATCATGCATATTGTCTTCTTTCAAAAGTTTGCTTTTTAGTTGGTATTTGCAAGTTCCTGAATCAAATACTTGTTATATGGCCAAATGAAAGAACCTCTACCAGCGTGGGTCAATGTTTTAGATCCAAATACAAAAGCTTCTAAGTGTATACTTGTGATACTGTACTCACCAGGCTTCCTGAGTTCTCCCAGCCCTTAAAAAGAGGATAGCTATACAGTTGAGAGAGGTGGCTGGCCAATCCTGAGCAGTCTGTCTGATGGGTTGGCTTTCATACGCAGATTTGATATCAGCAGCACAGTCAGCAAATGCCACCTGAAGCTGAGAAGCTTTAGGAGTCAGCAGAACTGCCTAACTGATTTTATAAGAATTTCAGTTCAGGAGACTTAACGCAGGATCCTTAAAATCTGAGCAATGCATTTTACCATTTGAATATATTATGTGTATAGCACACAAGTAATTTAATAAAAAAAGGACCCTGTCCTAAGTATTTGGATTAGCCACAACTTTCAAATTCAGCTATGCATTTCCTTTGTAGATGGAGATTTTTTAAAAAGCAAGCTGAAGACAGAAGCTAATTTCATGTTGCTTGCTTTGGACTACAGGAAAAAGGGCAACTTTAAGAACAGATTTCTGCTAAGGGCAAGATATGTTTAGATGTATCATCACTCAAATATGGGTTTGGGTGGCAGAACTCTCCAAAATGGCAGGTGAAACCGGGGAAGCTAGCCTTAAGAAGACCTCAGTATGGGAGGATATACTGGCTGGTGAGTTACAGGCCTACCTCTGGTGGGTGCCTGTCCCTTGCCATGAGCATCAGGATCTCTTCTCTCAGCTCGCTGCGGAAAGCATGACCATATTCTTTACTATCTTGAAACAAGAAAGGAATAAGGAGTGATCATTGTTATGTAAAACCAACACTCTCTTGTTCACTGTCAACCTATTTTTTGGTGGGTAAAAATAAGTTGCTGTTATTTATTCTAGGCTTATCCCAGGATTCCAGAAACCCACCAGGATTCACAGTGGAACAAATGTAAAAGCCAATGCCTGGGCCTTGTTCCAGTGACGTGTTCATCACGGCATGTGCACTACATGGGAGCGGCCACCAGCTCCACGTGGTAAGACGTTGTTTTATAGCACTTGGGAATTTTTGATATACTTTTATTACTCATTAGAGCAGTCGTGTGAAGCAGGAGGGCAGGACTAGAGCCTACTGACTTTATAGTACAGTAGTGACCTAGTGAAAGATACAGAGTATCTATTTCATTTTGCAGCCAAGTTATACACATAAGACACACATGCCCATGATTCGTGACGCTCATGGCTATTACTTGGAAACATAATCATCACTGACTGTGGTTAGCAAAGTGAGGCAACACTGGCACAGAGGAATCACACAGGCTTTCGGGTCAAAAACCTTTATTCAGATTTAGGGTCTGCCACGTCATTAGCATTTATTTTCTTTGGGTCATATCCCACAACAGGTGCACAAAACTCAGCTCATTCCTATGTCACGAAGGGACTGACTTAAGTCATTTTCAACAAATTTTTCTCCTGATAGCCAACATGCAACATGAGCACATGACCTTGAAGTAGATCTCAACTAACACATTCAGTTCAGTCAAAATGGAAGTTTTCATCCCTAACAGTAATGTTAGCACATTCCTTATCAAAATAGAGGATACTGAGGTGAGATGCACCTGGACACATAAAAAGTAAAACTGACCTTTCCAAATTTTAGGAATCACTTCTAGCCGATTGGCCACATCCAATGCTTGGAGAAGATGTATCAATGTTTGGGAGTGGGGAAAGTAGACCTGATTAAGAGAAACACATTTTTAAAGCATTAATCTGCAGAAACCCAATTCATCTAGAATGATAAATAACAAGTAATAAATGAACTATCTTACTGAAGGTATCAGGTCCTCATACCACTTCAAGGTGACGTCAATTTGTTCCATTAGACAAATCAAATCGAAGAACTTGGAACTGTGATGAAGGCAAAAAGTATGTTTAGTCTAAAGTCTCTATGTCTAACAAAAGGGGAAATAAGGATTTAAATTACAGCATATTATATGTTACAAAGAATTTCAAAATACTTACAAGTTGAAGTTAAATGAGCCAATTATTTGGTTTAAGAGCTGCCAGTATGTGCTGACTTCTCAATTAAACACCCTACCCTCGACTGGTCATTTCTAACTATTTCCTCTGTATACTCTTAGGTCATAGTGAATAGATACTGAATTTCAAATTCATTTTAAAAACATGCAACGTGAAACAAGGATTTGGATACACAGAAAACAATTCTCACACATCTGTTAACATGCTGCCTTCTTAAATTCATGTTGTTATTTGCCTAAAAGCAAACCCATTTAGGGAGTATCTCTGGGTTCCAGTATCTTGATCTTTGAATACAAAAGCAAGGGAGGTGAGAGGAAATCTTCAGGGCTCACCATGCTATAACAACTTGAAAATGTAAAATGAGAGTGGGTAGAGGAAAAAGATATGTGGATTTTACAGTGTTGCAGAAAAAAAAAAAAAGAAAACCCTTAAAGGACACAAACTAGTCTTTCAAATCTGGCAGTTTTACCACTGCTTTAATTCCTAAGTGCTCAATTAACATGTCCTATTTGATCATTGGCATGCTGCCTGAAACCAGAGGTGAGGTATGAAGGGAAGTCAACAGCCTCCCACTTGCAGAATCTGGTAACTCATGAAAAAGGATACGTTTCCAACACACTTACTAATAGAAATTACGATGATGTTCAAGTCCAATGAATTTCCAGTTGTCTCCGGTATTTAAAAGGCCATGTATTTGGTAGGCAAGTTCTAGATCTCTGAGAGATGAGCACTGAAAATTTGCAAGTAGTAAGTATCACTCTGATACCGTCAGCCAGTGGTTCACAAATAAATAAAAACAGTAGAGCATCTTGTGAAAATACTTAATGTTGACTCAACGTATTATTGGTCGACAGCAAATAAGTTACAAGAAATGGGGGGGAGACAAATCCCAAGTTCTGTGAAATTTATTACAGTATTATTTTAATTTAGCAATTATACCATTAGAAATTAATCCTATAACAACACCTGGTCAAGTGCACAAAAGACACCTCAGTGCAGAGTCTGGACTAGGACTAGTAAAAATCTCCATGAAGTAACTCCAAAATCTACTCACGGGAAAGTTAAGTTATAGTTCTTACTATGAAATACTGATTGCTGTCAATAAATAAAACACCCTGAAAGTATGCCTGGATATACATACACTTGAGTACCCACAGTAAAAACCTTGCGAGGATCCACACTAAATACTAGGTTGGTGAAAAGTAATTGTGGTTTTTGCCACTGAAAGTAGCAGCTTTTGTAATTGCGGTTTTTGCCATGGAAAGTAATGGCAAAGGCCACAATTACTTTTGCACCAATCTAATAGTAAAGCAATTAAATTACCCTTAGGGAACTGGGTTCATCCTAAAACTGCTTGAAATTTTTCCTATGATAAGCATGATTAAATAAACTAAAATAAAAACCATTATCAATTTTAACTTACTAACAGGCAAATCTGAAATATTATGAAAATTCATAATATTCGGGGGCATGAAAAACGCCAATGTAAACAATAAACAAAGGGTAGGGATAGTATGAGATTGAAAAGTACAGATTTTAGGCCAGGCGTGTTGGCTCAGGCCTGTAATCCCAGCACTTTGGGAGGTGGTCAGGAGTTCAAGACCAGTCTGGTCAACATGGTGAAACTCCATCTCTACCAAAAAAAAAATACAAAAATTAGCCAGGCATGGTGGCGCACACCTGTAGTCCCAGCTATTCAGGAGGCTGAGGCAGGAGAATTGCTTGAACCCAGGAGGCAGAGGTTGCGGTGAGCCACTGTACTCCAGTGTGGGTGACACAGTGAACCTCCATTTCAAAGAAAAACAAATTATAGATTTTAGAGAAAGAAGAAAAAACAGAAGCAAAGACATGAACACAAGAGTTAGAAAGTGAACAGAACCAGGGAGAACCCTCCAGTTACAGATTAATTTAGGAAATGGATAGCGAATTAATAAAGAAATGATACTTACTATGCTCATGGCTGACTGAAAAAACTTATCTGAAAATCAAAGTTCACAAGAGCTTTGGTTACAATGGATAAAATATATTTTCAAGTCAGTAACATTAACAAAAATCCTGCCAACAAAACTGGTAACATCAAGATAAAGCTAAGAACGTAAAAACTTGAGAGGCAGGAACGTGCCAGACATTTTGGCTTTCTCAGAAAGATCATGGCAAATATTACTAAGCTATATATACCTACTATGTACTCAAATTTATTTAAAAATAAAATAAAAAAATACTTCTAAGCTATAGGGATCACAAGGCCTCTAACTGGCACTCAGGGAAACCGGCCCTCTGTCTTTAGAGGAGGAAAACACAAGTGATTTCTATACATACCATCATCCGGGTCCTTTGGAGAAAATCTCTTTCCCATTAATTCATTCATTATATCATAAATGATGAAGGATGATCTCTTTGAAGGGTTTCCTGCAGAACAAGAAAGCAAATGTGTTTAATCCACTTCCTTTACCACCACCAAACTCACAGTACCTAATACAAAGGGACACATTTCTCCTTCCTCCACCTCCAGCCTGGGTCCTCGCATAGAGCTGGGTGGAGGCCAATGCTTGCTAAAGGAAACACTATACCCTGCAGAGAGCAATTCTCTGTAAAATCTGGAATAATCACAGGTCTCTGTTCATGTGCTCCACTGAGACTTTCCCCTTCCTTTAGTCTCTTCATATGAAGCCTGACTTACTGGAGTAGGCGGCAGACAGTAACACACACTCCTTCACCAAAACAGCATACTTAGAAAGAGACGGAGTCTTGCACTACTGCCCTGGCTGGAGTGCGATGGCACAATCTCGGCTCACTGCAACCTCCGCCTCCCGGGTTCAAGTGATTCTTCTGCCTCATACAGGCATGAGTCACTGCACCCGGCCAAAAATGTTTTTTGCTAGTAATCATTTGTATTCCCTTTAAATATAATCAGAATGAGGTCAAGAAAAAGTAAACTAGAATTAATGGACAAGGCAGTTCTTAAAAATAACATGAGCTGAGCACTAATACGTCAGAAAATCATCTGCAATATTCCCAAATATTTCTCTACACTCCTTTCCCTACCTGTGCTGTATGTCGTGGTAGTAGAGCTGTAATGACAGTACAGATAGAGTTTCACAATTTACTCAAGCATGCTTCCCTTTGCTAACATTCTTAATTTTATTAGTTACATAATATTCTCTTTTCAATGTATTGTTTCTAGGTTATTTTAGGCTCTCTCTTTTGGGTAAATTCCTAGAAACTATTATTACTATTGAGACAGCGTCTTGCTCTGTCACCTAGGCTGGAGTGCAGGGGGACAAACGCAGGTTACTGCAGCTTCAACCTCCTGGCCACAAGCAATCCTCCTGCCTCATACTCCTGAATAGCAGGGACTACAGGGATGCGCCACCATGCCCAGATACTTTTTTCATGTTTAGTAGACATGGAGGTCTCTCTATGTTGTCCAGGTTGGTTTCAAACTCCTGGGCTCAAGCAATCCTCCTGTCTTGGCTTCCTAAATTGCTGGGATTACAGGCGTAAGCCAAAATTACTGTTGCAGACAGGCAATTTATATATACATAAGACAAACCAACACAGCTCCCCCAGATCCCCCATCCCCCAGTCCTGGCTGTTACTTATGAAATGTAAGTACATCTGACTTTGATTAGCAATTGAACCAGTGATGAGAGTTATAGAGGAAAGGAACATACTTTGGGATCAGAAATACTAACTCCATCACAATCTCACCAAGGTTGAACAAAATTTTAGGGGACACAATTATGGAAACTATTTACCTGTTTCCAAGGTATAGTCAATTAACTGTTTGGTTCCTTTTCCTAAAGATAAAATTTGCCTATACAGGTGAGGATATGGATTTCACAAAGTTAGTCCTCCAAACCAGAGAGAATCAAGTTCCCTTCTGTAATTTTTATAGTCTATCCACAAGAAAGAATGACTAGAACTGTCAATTCTGAACTCAAGGGTTATTTCTTAGGCTGGGGATAATGGATAAGACCCAAAAGATTTTGAGTGCCTCATACGTGCCTTCCAAGCACAGTAGCAGACACGGTGTGGAACTCATTTAACTACCACACCCTGCTGCTATTCCTCAGGTAGGTATCCAGTCACTTTGACATAGCTGGTAATAAATGGTAGAGTGGACATCTCAGCTCAGGTGTGTCTCTCTTCAAAGTCCATCTACAGAGCAGAGCTCCCACTGGAACTGACCTAAAAGTGGACAACGAATGGAGCCTTGAGGTCCTCCCAAAACGCTTCACAATAAGTTTACCTTTCCTCTGGAGCAGCAATGTCCACAAACTTTTGGCAAAGATGGAAATGTTCTGAATCTGCATCACTGAACATGGTAGCCACTAGACACATGGCTACTGAGCACTAATGTGACAAAATAATTTATTATTTTACTTAATTTTAATTAACTGGCCTCATGTGGCTAGTGGCTACGGTATTAAATAGCATAGCTCCAGAGAACGAAAGGAACTTCAATCAAAATACATTCTACCCAATTCCTGTTTGTACAACATCACTGCCACTACAATCCATAACCCTCACCCCTCCAGCTCAAGTTTTAGACCACAAACAAGATTGCTACCCTCAAGAATAATTTTAGGTAGTAAGACCCTGTCCAATAAAAAAAAAAATCAGCTGGGCATGCTGGTGGGCATCTGTAATCCTAACTACTCAGGAGGCTGAGGAGGGAGGACTGTTTGAGCCCAGGAGTTCAAGGCTGCAATGAGCAAGATCCTGTCTCTAAAAAAAAAGCCACAACTTTCTGCTCAGGCTGTACAGGTTAATTTACAAATTCTCTTTTCTTAATTCATATGCAGAGAAGATAACCTACAACAATTAATCACATAAATTCAAGAAAGCTGGTCAATTTTCTATATAAATTAACATAATTTAAGGCCATACATACCAGGTTGATCAAACAGCTGAATAATATGGTGATATGTTGCCAGCGAGGGTTCTCAAATTACCAGGTAGATAGAAAAAATAAACAATGAGGTAAAAACACAGCAATCCAAACTATAGTTTACTGAGACACACTGAATTAAAAACATATTGTTAATATTTAAGCAAAATATGCATTTCTATTCCTTTGAACAAAGATATTTTCCAACTCATTCATGTAAAGGTGAAAAACTATCATGAAGACTGTATCACTTTTTGAAAGTCCAAATACTTACTAGTCACATTCTTCACTGAGAACAGTAAAACGTATTGAAGTGAATTGATTCCCAAAGCAACTTTCAATAAAGTAATTAATGAAAAATATACAATACACTAGCACACACTTAGGTTCAAATACCTAATTATGCTGGGAAAATGTCATGAATTTAAAACTAGCTAACTCAAAGCAATCACTTCTCCTCAGATTCAACAGATCCATAAACAAAGTACCTAAAATACTAATGAACACTAAGATGATGAAGGCACTCCCACTATAATAAGTACATGTAATTAAATGTGCCAAACGTGGAAAGAAAATTTCCAACATATTATGTAAGCAGAAGAATAATTTAGAGCTCTTTGCTTATGTAGCCCTGAAACCTCTGGCTGGCACAGTCTCTGTCCTCAGAGTACTCAAGGGCACGTCCTCACCTATTCCAATGGCTTTCATTTCACGTAAAATCTGTAAGGCTGGCGATCTTGCAAGCACATGAAATCTTCGGAGACATTTCAGAATGGTATTAAAAGTCTGCAGATTTGGTTTCACCTTCTGTGCAACCATGTGTCTTAGCAGCTCCTAGTTGAATAAAAAACAACAAGTATCTTTCGTGCCTGGGTAATCTGTCCAATAATCTATGTTTCATACAAAATAAAGAATTTCGCTTTCTTGCTTATGTTTAAAGCAGGTTACTAACTATATCGCTATTTTAAGAACTGTTTATTGATTAGCAGGTTCCATGACTCTGCCTTTTAAAGGAGCCTGCTAATTCAAACACCCACCCCACTTGATAGAGGTGGTCAACTGTCTTCAGTCTTCTACCTAGGAGAGTTTTCCAAGAAAAGACGCAAAAATAATAGACTAGTATGATATAAAAAAGTGTTTTTGTTTTTTTTTTTTTTTTAGACAGAGTTTCGCTCTTCTTGCCCAGGCTGGAGTGCAGTGGCGTGATCTTGGCTCACTACAACCTCTGCCTCGTGGGTTGAGACGATTCTCCTGCCTCAGCCTCCTGAGTAGCTGCAACTACAGGGGTGCAACACTATGCCTGGCTAATTTTTGTATTTTTGTAGTAGAGCCGGGGTTTCACCATGTTAGTCAGGCTGGTCACAAACTCCTGACCTAAGGTAATCCACCCGCCTCAGCCTCAAAGTGCTGGGATTATAGGCATGAGCCACCATGCCCAGCTGTTTCTAAAGTTACTAGGCAAGAATCAACCCAGTGATTTCAACTTTTTGAACTTATACCTGATAGGATTTGACAACAAATATGCATTACTTTGTAACAGAAAAACTACTATGAAACATAAATGAATAAAATGGTCCAGAATTCTAGCTGTATACTCTGGGTCAAGTAAGTTTTTCTTCTTATATGCCAGACACAGCTGAGTTCCAGGGCTGCGGAAAGGGTAGTGAACAGGTAACTGCTACACAGTGACTGCCATACACATGCTCATCAATGCTGTCTCCAGCCCATGTACTTCTTTTTTTTTTTTGAGATGGAGTCTTGCTCTGTTGCCCAGGCTGGAGTGCAATGGTGCGATCTCTGCTCACAGCAACCTCCACCTCCTGGGTTCAATCAATTCTCTTTCCTCAGCTTCCCAAGTAGCTGGGATTACAGGTGTGCACCACCACGCCCAGCTAATTGTTTGTATTTTTAGTAGAGACGGGTTTCACCATGTTGGCCAGGCTGGTCTCAAACTCCTGGTCTCAGGTGATCTGCCCACCTCAGCCTCCCAAAGTGCTGGTATTACAGGTTTGAGCCACCACACCTGGCCAGCCCATGTATTTCTGGTAAAGAGTATTTAAGCCCTATTAAAAAATAAACTGAGGATTCCCCCTTACCAGTATTTTACTCCATTTTTCCTCAAATTTCTCATTTATCACGAATACTGTTGCTTCAATCATTGCATTAAATGTGTATACATCAGCTGTAAAAGAATAAAATGATAAAATTTGGGGTTGAAGATTAATCCCTAAATGGCTGAGTTTAAGGCAAAGCAGTCATTCCTATGTGTCCCTTGGTTAATCACATGTCCACGAAACTGGAAAACTACTCTCCTCTCTGGATCTCTACTCTTGCTTCAATCATCTATGCGTCAGGAAAAGGCAAAGTGTAGGCCAATGACTGAGGCAAAATCCAAAGCCTTCACGCAGACAATTAAGAGAAAGAAGGAAACGGAGAAAAGGACGGAGGGGAGTTCTCAAACTCACCACGGAGTCTGTTGTTTAGTAACTCAGTGTACAAGTTTAATGCCTGCTCACAAGCTCGGTGCTGGAAAAGGAAAAGGAAAAATTAAGCATCATCAAATTCATTTACTTAAGAAGTCCTTGCACATTTCTGTCCCAGAGTTTGGTAATATAGCTCAGGCTCAATACATCAGGCTCCTGTTCTCATGAAGCTCATACTCTAGTGCAGTGGGGTTTTCTATCCACTGGTAATGCCTGAACATATTTTTATTTGTCACAACTGAAAGTGGGGGAGGAGTGTACTACTCACATCCAGTGGGTAGAAGCCAGGGAGCTACTAACATCCTACAATGCACAGGACAGACCCCACAACAAATTACCTGACCCAAAATGTTAGTGGTTCTGAGGCTGAAACACCCCGATCGGTGGAAATGAAAGACAAAAATAAATAAAAAACAAATGTACCTTCACCATTCCTCGGATCATTGTGCAATAGGAATGGGCATTTTTCTCTGGCATTAGAGAAAAGATTCTCTCAGCGTTGTTTTTTGCTCTAGACACAAGAGAGTAAATGTGAACCCGGGCAACAGGAAATACCAATGAGAGCTACCACCATTTACTGACGGTTTATTATGTTCTAGGCAATGTGCCAAGTACTTTACATACATTATCTCAATTCTTACAGGGCGTTATGGTTATTATCATTTTGAAAATGGGGAAAATCAAGACTTAACGATCTTAATGTGTTGTCAGGGCTTTGCAGGTTAAGTGGCAGAATTAGAATTGAAAATGAAAAGTTTATAAACAAGTATATAAATATCTATGCTATTAAAAACAAGATGCAACTGTATGACAAAGTCCCTAGTAAAGTTTCCTCACCTTTCTTCAATCTTCAGATACTACTTCCCAGAGGCAAAATGGTTTCTTTTGGATCCTTCTGGTCATATTCTAGCATATGTACTTTTAACTCTTCTCTCACTCCATAACCTCCGCCTCCCAGGTTTAAGTGATTCTCTTGCCTCCACCTCCCGAGTAGCTGGAATTACAGGCACGTGCCACCACGCCTAGCTAATTGTTGTACTTTTAGTAGAGATGAGGTTTCACCATGTTGGTCAGGCTGGTCTCAAACCCCTGACCTCAAGTGATCCACCTGCCTTGGCCTCCCATGGCGCCAGGATTACAGGCGTGAGGCACTGCGTCCAGCTTACCCCAAGGAATTTAATCTTTTATCCTATCAAATTCATCACTTCAATAACAATTTTAGATAATCATGGTAGCTTTCCCTCTCCAGACATTCACATGAAATATATTCCTTTTAGACACCCAGCAAATCTTCAATATAATTATTACCTTTCATTCAAACTGCTGTGTATGTCCACATGTTGGTCAGTGGTCTTAATTTAGCAGTACACTCTAGTGTCTGTGATATTTTTAGTAAACAAAAGTATTAAATCTTTCAGAATTAGAGGTATATATTCCAAGGTAGCACTGTTAATGAAACTACCAAAGGAACCACACCATATGAAAGTTATGCTGAGTTAAACAGATGAGGGGGAAAAAAAGGGTCAACCTCTCAACAGATTCTTGTGTTGCTGAATGGAGATAAAGACCTTATTGAAAAACGGTCTAAATGTGTATGAATACAAATAGTGAAATTCATATTGCACAATAAAAATCAATTATTTTAGGACATCACAAGAAAACATCTTCACGGGGTGATGGGGCATATTCCATGCACTGTAAGACACTGTAATTCAAGGTTCTAATTACGTGTGACATACTGCCATGTAACTCCAAACTGACGACCAGCTTTCCTCCTAGATGTCTCATCATTTTCCTCTTCCTGAAATGAATAATCATCAAGAGAAATAAAAGTTAAGGCAATGGAATGCATTTCTCAGTCAGACTACTCAAAATCAGAAAGGCAAAGGGAACTCAGAAAAATAAAGGAAACACAGATCCAGCAGAAGGCAAAGAGGAAGCCCAATAACGCTTACACCTAGACAGTTTATTTCTTAAGTGCAAATCAGATGAAAAGCCAAGTTGACTCTCAAAGCAACAAGTGACAGAGTGGAGACAACATGAAGCCAGTTCCCTGTTTGTCCTGGTCCTCAGATAGAGGAAAACCAAACAACACAGCATATTTGCTCAGAGACTACATCTGGCTTGATCCATACAAACTGTCATAATTAGGGTGAAAGCAAGATAAATAACATATAGTTAATGCCTAACACTCACCCAAGCAAACTAAGACTTTTTTTTTTTTTTTTTTGAGACAAGAGTCTCGCTCTGTCGCCCAGGTTGGAATGCAGTGGTGCGGTCTCGGCTCACTGCAACCTCCACCTCCTGGGTTCAAGCAATTCTCCTGCCTCAGCCTCCAGAGTAGCTGGGACTACAGGCGCGTGCCACCACGCCCAGCTAATTTTTTGTATTTTTTTTAGTAGGGACGGGGTTTCACCATGTTAGCCAGGATGGTCTCCATCTCCTGACCTCATGATCCACCCACCTCGGCCTCCCAAAGTGCTGGGATTACAAGTGTGAGCCACTGCACCCGGCAAGACTTCTTACAAGACTGAATCTTGTCTTTATTTATAAACCAAGGTCTGGGATGAGGCTGACGTAGAGCAATACAGGCTTGGTTGCCATTGCAGAGGTCAGTGCTGGCTCTGTAGCCTGCTGCCTCAAGAGCTGGGGCTAGAGAGGCAGAGGGCCAACCGGAGCAGGGCTTCACGAAGTGATGCTCCGGAAAGCAAGGTGTAACTGCAACCTACTGCCTATGCACTTTTAAAAATGTAAGGTTCTCTACATAAATAATCCACATTTGGCCAGGTGCAGTGGTCAGTAATCCCAAAACTTTCGGAGGCTGAAGGATGGCTTGAGCCCCAGAGTTGAAGACACCACCCTTGGCAATACAGCAAGACCCTATGTCTACCCACCCTCCCCACCCGAAAAAAACTAGCCAGGCATGGTGGCCCATACTTGTGGTCCCAGCTACTTGGGAGAATGAGGAAGGAGGAACACTTGAGCCCAGGAGTTAAAGGCTGCAGTAAGCTATGATAGCATCACTGCACTCCACGCTAGGTGATAAGAGTGAGACCCTGTCTCTGAGGGGGAAACAAGAAATCCACATTTAGTTGGGCCAAGAGTATAAAAGATAGAAACGAAGAAAAACACCAATAATCCCATCACCGAGAAACACTTTTTAAATGATTTTTTTCTTATGCATTTGTAAAAACATTTTTACAAAAATGGAATATATACTGCTGATAGCCTGTTTCCCACATATTGGATGAATGCTTCCATACCCAAACAAATCTACTCTAATGTGTTCAACGGCCACACAACTTTTATCATAATTTGATCATCTACTGTTGGACATCTAGATTGTTTTCAACATTTTTGCAA
Organism: Hylobates moloch; assembly: GCF_009828535.3. NCBI lineage: Eukaryota > Metazoa > Chordata > Mammalia > Primates > Hylobatidae > Hylobates > Hylobates moloch. Next base: position 28,523,039 of record NW_026652290.1, on the reverse strand, counting down.
ATATAAATACCTCCTTATGAAAAATGTCACATGAGCATCTCTATTTGATCCAAAGGATTTGAGACCTAGTTCTAGAAGTAAAATTCACGACTCGAGAGAGAGGCTATGACTCAGCTTACAGGCGGCCCCCAGCACACTACTGTTCTGACTCCAGCCCAGTGTTCTCTCCTCTAAGTCCACGTATGAATTTTTGAGGGGGCCCAGGCCATGGAGTCTTTCCCTGGCCACAATACATCATGTTATTACTCTAAGTGACACAGGCCAGCCCAAACATTTCTGATCAACGCTTTGCCTTAATATGAAGTAGGTGAGGACAACATATTGTTAAAAAGTAAACTAGGACAGAAGTAACTGTTTAAAATCTCTCTTCCTCCTGTACCACTTTTTATCAAGGCTATAGTACCACACATCTCAGTACAAATCTCTACTACCCTGAAACATGGCAAAACAACTCATCTTATTTTTAAAAGCAATTTCTTCAAAAACAAGCTTAAGGAAAAAAAAAAAATCAAGGCCAACAGTTATTACCAATGCTTCTGACTGTTCAGTTTGTTGAAAATGATAATCAGTTGAGGGCTCCTGGTCACCATAGTAACACAATAAATCCAAGAGACTATTTGTTGTTTCAAGAGACACAGTGGTTCCTGTGGGCAAGAGACAGAAAGAGAAAGAAACCTTGAAACAATGAAGAACTAAAGCCTGTCAGGTTAAAATGCGTCATTTTTTTATATTAGCGGTGGTCTTCATGGCTACATACTTAACGTTGTCCACTACTTTACGCACTCAACGTCAACTTAACCACCTGGAGTGACGTAGACAGGGACATAACCCCTATTAACCACGTAATTTGACATAGAAGACTGGAACACAAGATGAAGTTTGGACCTGTGCTCACTTATTTTATGTACTCATTATCCTCAAACTACTTCGTGGTTTTAATTATCATCATCAAACTGAACACACTGCAAACTATCCCCACTTAGTTCCCCCAGCCCAGGTGCATTTGAACAAACGCAAGCAGAATTATTCCATTTGGATCCAGATACTCACTAAAAACTTACCTAGAAATACTAGCATAATTGTCTAACTACAGTAGTCTCTTAAAAATTGTTCAAAACATTATGTTCTCATCTTGACACTCATTAAAAAGGCTAAAAAGGGAACAGGAGGAAGAGAAGTATGAGATATAATCTGCTATCTTATAAGAAAAGTAAATGTATCTTTTTGTTTTGAGATAGGGTCTCATTCTGTCACCCAGGCTGGAGTGCAAGGACATCATAGCTTACTACAACCTTGAACTTCTGGGCTCAAGTGATCCTCTCACCTCAGCCTCCTGAGCAGCTGCGACTACAGGTATGTGCCACTGCACCTGGCTAATTTTTAAATTTTTTGTAGCAATGAGTTCTCACTATGTTGCCCAGGCTGGTCTTGAACTCCTGGGCTCAAGCAATCCTCCTGTTTTGGCCTCCCAAACTGCTGGGATTACAGGTGTAAGCCACCATGCCCAGCCAATAAATTATCTTTCTAAACAAAATACATTGATAAATTTAAAATGCCCATCAGGAAATGTAAAAGTCCAGAAGAGAAAGCAGGGCAGTGGGTACAGGCTATGGAGAAGCAACTGGTTCACACCATCTCAAAGCTATGAGACCCTGGAAAAATTACCTAATAATTACCATCATAAGATTACTATAAAACACACCAATGAATAAGGTATTGTAGAATTAAGTATGTGAAATGGCTAGCACAGTGTTTTGCACTTATTAGGTGCCTGACAATGAAATGTTCTAGGATCCTTTCCCTGGTATGTTAGCTCACTTTGTTACTGAGCTATGGGTCTGACACCTGTCTTTACTGAAGGACTGCACAAACCTATCCAATAAAGGGGGTAAAACTAGAAAAAGACAAGCCTTAGCACTAAGAACTTTAATGCAGACTCACACCAGATGCCGATCATATTAACAAGCAGAGTGAAGTGCCTCACTAAATTATAATCTATTGCCATCACTCAGACATACATCTGATGCTGTACCAATCTACACACGAAAATTCTCAAACATAGCTTTCTGCAAATGTTTCTTGTGTTCAAGTGTATAATGATTCAGTCCAGTTTCCACCACTTCCATGTTTATTCTAAATCACTGAATAGCACTCTAGATTCTAAAAACAACGCCAGCTGCTTCTCATGTTGCTATATGTAGATCTTCATGGTGACTTATCAGCTGTGCTATTTACATGT